>NC_138117.1:32257500-32870227 GCF_964146895.1 Miniopterus schreibersii | reverse complement strand
CTGTTTCTTGATTTTTGTTGTTTTTTTTTTAGATTTTTGCCATTCACCTATCTTAGCTGCCTACCCCTTTAGAAGTTATCTATTGGGAGAGCGTGTAAAAGAGGCTTCTAGATTTTATAGTCTTTTAAAAACAGTAGCATAAGTATTTATTTGTTTAGGTAAGTTTGTCAGGGATGACTGAGATTGTGGAAATGAAGACATGTCAAAGTTAGTTTCATGGATGCTCCAGGAGATGATTATTTGTGTCCCAGCCAGCAGTATAAGCTTCAGCATACTTGTGTCACTTCCTCTGGCCTCCAAGACCCAAGGGCGAGACATATGCGTCCATGTAGCACTGTCTCACAGGGAGAATATCCTATCCTTTCAGCCACACAAATTTTAATCACAATCTAAACATCATCTTCAGATACAGAAGGCCATTACCTCACTCAAATTACCTGGGATGGAGGAGCTCCCATAGAGAAGTGGAATTTAATAATAAACCAGAAGCTTCACCAGACATTGTCCCAGCTCTTATTTTTCTCAGCAGAGGGAAGAGAATGCCAACCCTGGGCAAAGAGGTGTCATCAGGGTTACCCTCCCGTATGCCTGCTCACTTCACCTTTCCCCAGGCCCTTTCCCAAACAGACAAAGATCTGACGTTGCTTGTGTTCTGACCATTTTAGTGTGTGTGAGCAGTAGCATAACTAGGGATTGCAAGTTTAGTCATTTTGTCTCCAAAACAAAAGACTGATTAATAGACATTTCAATCTCTAGGAACCATTAAAAAGTATACAAACCTCTCAACAGCTCCCCATGGCCCTCCATCCATTCATTCAGTCATTAACGACCACTTACTGAGCCCCTGTTATGTGACAAGCTTTGTGCACTTACCATGGAGACCAGGTTATCATGGAGTTGATGGGCTTAAGTGTTGACCCTCAGGATAGAGCCCCAGCTGGATTGTGGCAACCCAGGGCTCCATCTTTTCCTGCTCCCCACCTTTAAATGGCCATAACTTGTACCTTTGGGCAGCTCAGTCTGTAACCTCTCCCAGTCCCATAATATGGCTGATTCATACTCAGCTTTCAGGTCTCAACTGCGTTTTATCTTCCCAGACTCCATCCCAAGTGGTGGTGGGTTTCCCTCTGCTTCTCTGCTCTTTTCCTCCCACATTCGTTTTATTGCTCTGTATGGTCATTGCCTGTTTGTTTCCCATGACAGACTAAACTTTGTACAACCAGGGGACAGGACTGTCTTCTGCATATTTTTATCCACAGGGCAGGATACCTGGCATCTCGCTAAATATTTGTTGAAAAGAATTGCTGAATGCATTGGCCAACGTCTAATTTTTTTGCACAAAAGGTTAATGCCTGATGATCTGACAGTGCTGAGGCGACCGGAGCACCCGCCTGTTTCTCTTTCTGTAGCTAAACCCCTTCCTCCCGTTTGTCCATGTCTCCTAGAAGTTCCTTTTCTCCCCTAGGCTCTCTCGGCTTTTCTTCTCCACCCTGGTTCCTGTCACTTTGCCCAGGCTTAGCGTTTAGCCCTCTGGCTTTCCTCCCGGTCCACTGTCCACACAGCTGCCTGAGTGGTCTTCGTGGAGCTGTGCGCACTCTGGCTGCATGCCCGTGCCTGTGAGAGCCCAGCCTCCTGCACTCCAGCGTCTCAGCTGTAATGGAGGGTGGGAAAGGGCACCAGGAAGCCTGGGCACCTCTGGGTTTCATCACAGAAGTCATCTTGATCATTTCCAGCATAGATGGTAAAGGTAATTAATGGAGCAATGATTATGCTAAAGAAAAATTTCAGGCCAGTCTACTTAGACACCCCACCCTTCGTCAATGAATGAATCACTCAGAAGGTGAGCAAATGTGAACCACTGGTGACTGCACTCCAGGTGGGTACGGTGGGACTCAAGGGCCATTCTTGCCTTTTGAGATTCAAAAGGCAACTCTTCAACTTTTTCTCTGGGGTGGGGAGGGGGTGGCAGTGGGGATGGGGATCAGTGCCTGGTATTTGAGCTGCTGAGCCTTATGTGCTTTATACTCTCCCACCCCTGCAATCTTCATACTGTAGATTCCTACATACAGGAATCTTGTCAAGTCATTCTCAAAGTCCTTCAGTGATTTCCCAAGCCTCCATGAGGCCTGCGAGGGCCTGCGAGGCCTGTGTGGTCTGGCCCTGGCCTCCCCGGCTCATTCTGGTTTCCTCTCATGTCCTCGGACTCTTCAAGCTTCTTGCCACCCAAGCCTCTGCCCATCCAGTTACCTGTGCTTGGGAAATTCTCCCCTCCAACCCTCCAACCTTGCCATCAATGTCCCCTTCCCTGGGGATCTCAGCTCAAAGGTTACTCAGACAAGATGTTCCTGATCCCAGACTTGCTCCCCCTTTAAATGTTGTCATAGTGCCTGTGCTTTGCTTGCTTGCTTTTTTCCCCCCTCCAAAATGCTTATTGGATTTATTGAATATTCATTGTATGAATCCTCCTTGCTAGATTATAGGCTCTAGGACTGTGTCTCTGGTCTACCCCTTTATGGCAGAGCTCAGCTTCCAATAAATGTCATGATTTCTGCCCATTGCTCTCTTCCTGGAGCCCCAGGCCCTTGCAGAGGCCACCTGAAGCCTGGTGAGCCAGCAGCCGTGGGCCTGTCCCTACAGAGCCCACTGCCAGCGCCAGAGCCCCTGCCTGCCTGCTTGTGCAGTACCACATCTCACAAAGATGTCTTCATTCTAGAAATGCCTGGGGTAGAAATCTCCAAAACAAAGCCAACGCCACTATTTGTAAAAAAGATTGTATTAAATGACAGCTTTCTTGTGCTTTTGAAATTTCATCTATAAAGGGAATTTACACACTACTTTCCAAGGTCTTAGTCATAAAAACCAACAAAAAGCAGGGGGATATAAAAGAATCCAAAACTGGTTCCAAAGGTTGAGGCGCAGTCGTGCACACACTCCCCCACTCCCCGGCCCTGTGCCTGGCCTTGTGTCCTTGCTAGACCAGGCCTCAGGTTAGTGCTGTGGGTCACCTGAGCCCTGTAGCACAGCCAAAGCTGAAGTAAATGTCATCCTGTCCATCCCCCCCCCCCCCCCCGCCCTCACCCCACCCCACTGAGCCAGCAAAACCATGGTCCTAATGAGGAGCAGCCCAGGCCAGGCTCCCACCCGGTCTTCCCAGTCAGTGTGTGTCCACTGGTAGACTTTGCTCCAGAGGTCAGGAGAAATGGGGTCAGGCCTTTGTCTATTTGGCACTCACCCTTCCTTAGCGTTCCTCCCTCCTTGGCAGAGTGGCTTTGTCACCTAAAGCTTCAGCATTGTGTCTGCTCGGCCCTATTACTTAAAAGACTTGGAAGTTACACAGCACATCTGGGGCCACACAGGTAGGGAGATAGACCACAGGGGCCTGGGGTTCTGCTTTTATTGGGGTCGAGGGTGGGAGCCTAGGGTTTGGTGGATTTAAAACATAAGGGCTGAAATTTAAAGCACAGGAAGAGAAAAAAAACAAGTACCCCAAATGGTCAGTTATTGAAATCGACCAAAGTCTCTAGAACAAAGGGGCCTCCGTGGCGCTGGCATGTGTGGCTGCCCAGCCCCTGCCCATGGCCGGGAGGGGTGGGGGAGTTTGAGAGCAAATACATGAATTCAGGCCCTTTTGGAGTGGAAGCCAAGGCTGGCCTCCTGGGACTTGGGATAGAATAATTAGGGAGGAAACGATGAACTGGGCACTTCTTCAAGCTAACTTGTCCCTTTCACCATGTGAGGACACATGAGAGGGTGGCCATCCCCAACCCAGGAAGAAGGCCTCACCAGAACCTGGCCATGCTGGCACCCTCACCTTGGCCTTCCAGCCTCCAGAGCTGTGAGAGACAAACGTCTGTTGTTTATAAGCTGCCCAGTTGTGGTATTTTGTTATAGCAGCCTGAACGGCCAGGTTCTCTCCATTCCTGAAAAACCAAGGGAGGGGCCTGGCTGGTTCTCTTTGGGGGAGATGGGAAATGGGGCTCAGAGAGCTTGGGGTTCTTTGCTTGCAACCATATCATTGGGAAGGTCCAGAAACCCCTAGTCTCAGAGCCGGCTCACCACCTGGGAGGTGTCTTTGTGTGGCTTTGCCTGGCCTGGTGAGCCGACAGTGCAGAGAGGCAGCCTTTGCAGCAGCCACGAGCTGGCTTGCAGCCTCCCCTCTCCCTGGCTGTGCACACATTGCCCCCTGTGCGCCGGGGCCACCTCCTTGGGCCCCTGTCCACTCAGCATTCATCACACCCTACAGAGGCTGTAAGGATGGCTGGGGCGCCTTGGCAAGAACACGCCTGTCTCAGCCGGAATCCAGTGAGCCGCGAGAAAAGGGGGTGACGTTCATGCCCACGTGCACCCGCAGTGTTCCCATCTCTGTGACAGCTTTTCTGACGCCCTCTTCAGGAGGAAGCCGAGAAAGTGAGCGACCAGGTCCAGAAGATGAAGCACTGAACCGCGCCTCTGCGCCTCTGTGACAGGCAGCAGGGCCAGCCAGCTGGAGGGGGGAGCCCGGGGCGTGAGGGCGGGAGGGGGGAGTGAAGGTCATCCTGGGGTGTCCGAGTGTTAGTCCCCCTGCAGCAGCAAACCAGCATTCACTGTGCCCTGGGATGTCCAAGGCCCTGTTATTAGGGTTCCTTGGAGCCCATAAGATAACCTTTGGCCTCTGGGCTCTTACAATGCAGATAGATAAAAAATCAGTATCTGGTGACGACCAAATTAATACTGCAAATAATTTCCAGGAGAGAGAGGCTTGGGGCAGGGTGATCATTCGCAATCAGCACTTCCAGCCAGTCCTGCAGGTGGGCAACGTGATCCCTAGTCCCTGGTGTAGGGTATGTGTTTGGCCATAAGCGAAGCCCCCCATTCCCCTGCGCCCCCTGTCCCTGACTGTCATACGATTTCTTTCGTTCTCTCATGTTTTATGGTGGTGGTTCACATGGGTGTCACCTCTAGCTGACTTTGGAATTCTTCAGACAGAAATGGACAAATGTTACTGGTCAGACAAATGTTATTGGTCTGGGTCTCTGCCTGTCGCTGTGCCTGGAGCATGGTGGCACCCATTGCTGTCGTTGAGTTTCACAGCACAGTAGAGACTGGATGTTTCAGGGTGGCCCCAGCGAGGAGGCTGCCAGGGCAGGTACAGCTGTGGCTCTAGCCTGAGCGGAAGTACAGACGGACTGGGGAGGATCAGAAACTTGGAAAAGGACTTGCTTTGGCCTTCAGCCACCCCCTCGCCAGATGTGTAAACCCTCCTAGTCTCCTGGTGGAAATGCTGCCTTGGGAATCCAGTCCCACCAAGGAATGGCCCAGCCTCCTGTCAGTGGGTCCTAAGGTGGTATCTGTCAGGCGAAGCTGGATCATGGTGCAGTAACAAACAACCCAGTCTCAGTGGCTTAAACTACAAAGGTTAATTTCTTGCCTGAGCCAGCACTGCGAGGGAGTGGGGTAGGAGTGGGAGGGCCTGCTCGCCAGTCTCTTGGGAACCTGGCTGGCGGAGGGGCCTCACCTTGAGATGTGCTCCTACCAGGCCAACTGCACCGGCTCTTGAAGCTTCAGCCTGGAAGGGATTCTCAGCACCGAGCCGCTAAGCTGCCTTGTCTAACTCTACCCCCTGGACTCCTCGGCTTGCCCATCTCTGGTGGCTACCATCTCCACTGGCCCCACACAGCTTACCATGGCAATTCTGGGGCCTCATCCCTAACTCATCGGCCCAAGGGATTCCCAGTATTATGTCTTTCTGGGAGCAGGAGCTGTCCCACCCTTCCCAGAAATATCCAGAATGTTCCATACCTTTTTCTAGATTTCTCTCTCCCGAATCTCTGGGGAGTGGACTGTTCCTGCAAACCGGGAAACAGGAGTACCTTGGTCACACTCACCTCTGCTTCTCAGTGCCTCAGTTTACCCATATGTAAAACATGGGCTGTATCTGCCCCTCCTTACCCTCGAGGTTCACAGGATGGCAATGTTAAAGCACTGGCTGCTCTTTGGAAGAAAAGGGCTCTACTTACACCACTCTGTCCTCTAGTTCCCCACCTCCCACCACCCTGGAATCTTCTGGAAGGTGTTGCATAGGCCAAACTAGAGAGGGGAACCCAGGGACTGGTGGGGGTTGGCAAGTGAATGGTCTCAGGCCTGGGAACATTCAAACACAGGCTACAATGCTGTCCAAGTGCCTTTAGTTGAAAGGGACACAGGGTCAAAGCTGCTAGTTGTTGAGGTGGGGTCCTTGGGCCAGAAGATCCAGGAATCCTGGGGGGACACCCGGGGGAGGGGACCCTTCAGAAATGAGGAGAGGCCTGTAGAAACGGCCTCCAGATATGAGCCACCCTGGGCACCAGGCCCAGCTGCTCCAGCTGCAGCCGCATGGGCCTGTAGGCGGTGAGTTTGCTGTAGAGAGCGGGAGGGCTGTCGTGGGGCCTCGGGGAGAAATAGGCTTGTGGGGTCAGGGCCCCCCAAAGACCATGGTAGGGCTGAAACCTGGGAGGCGGAGGTGGGTTTGGGGCGAGGGGGCTGCTTGGCCCTGAGGACTTGGGCCGACTCTGGTTCTGAGGGTTGCTTCCCGTCGATGGGCTGCTGAAGGGGCTGGAGGACACTTGGTCACTGGCAGAGCAGCTACTGCCACTGAGGCAGCCGGGCGGGGGGCCGCGTCCTGCTCTGGGCTGGGGGGGTGCGACCAGCCTGGGGGACTTCAGGCCCATCACGGGCTTGGAGGAGGCGTAGAGGTGGCGGAACTCCTCGTCAAACAGCTCCACCGCCTGGCCCGTGAACTTGGAGAGGATGTTCCGGTGGACGTGGCCGCAGAGCCAGGTGAAGCTGGTGGAGAGAGAGAGGGTGGGAATGGGGGGCACAGCTGGGCCCCTGGGGCCTTCCTCGGGGAGAGGCGGGTAACCGCAGGCCTGGTAGGAAGGCGACTCCCATGCCCGCTGCCCCTCTGCGCTGCTGCATTTCATCCTGGCAGAAGCTCTGGAGGGAGAGGGCGGTGACCCCCTTTCACAAATGGAAAACTGAAGCTCCCAGTCCAGCAAATGTCTGCTGCTGAGGAGGCTGCCAGAGTGACCTTCTGGCCTCAGGTCCGGGTTCCCTCCTGGGTCCCTGCGCAGGCACAGAGGCGCCCAGCGCCAGCTGAGTCCCCGAGCCCGGCTCTGAGCTCTCCTGAGTCATCCAGGCTCCACCCGTGGAGTGTGGGGACACCCGCCCCTCCTAAGCACAGCGGGGGGAGGCAGCTGCTCCCTGAAGGCAGGGCTGTGCTTTCATGAAACTAAGGGCCGCTCCCTCGCAGGCGTGTGGACCCAGAGGGGTGGCAGGGGAGGCAGAACCCTGGGCTCTTCGGGGGACGCAAAGAGAGCGCAGGGCGAGCCCACGGCAACCGGGCGAGTGCGGGTGGCTGAAAAGTTACCGGGGCACCTTTGCGAGAGGACACCCTCCAGCAGAGAGAGGCCTTGTCCCCTCCATCCATTTACAGGTTTTAAGAGAAAACAAAATGCTCAAGGCATTTATGTATTCCTTTTTATGTATTCCATTTCTGATGGAAAGCTCCTCTCACCACCGCCCGCCCCACCCCCAAAACACACTCCTGAAAATGTCTGGTGATAGCACAGAAGACCCACCAAGGACATCAGGTTAGAGAGTCCTGCGCCCCTAATCATGTGAATCCAGGCATGGGGAGAGATGGGCACAGGATGGTCAGAGGACAGGTCATCCGGAGGGACAGTGTCACGGCTGAACAGAAACAGCCCTCACCAAGGGTCTTAGCTTCCAGCCCCCACCAGGGTCTCAGCCTCCAGCCCCCAGCCCACTTGCCTTGCCAACAAAAGACAAGGCCCAGCCTGCAGGGTCCCTGCTCTGGGAGGCAGGGCGGGGCCCACAGGAGGCTGGGGCAATCCTGGGAAGAACAATGGGGCTTTGTTTAAGCCGCTTGCCTCCCAGGAGCCGCCCACACAGCCCCAGATTGATGAGCAGCTGTTGCTGAGTTTAGGGCCAGCCAGGTGACAGGGAAGGTGGCAAAGACAGGGACAGTGGGACTCCTGGCTACACTAAGAAATCAAACACCCAGTGTGTTTGGAATCAGGCCGTATTAGGTAAAAACTATATGCTTTGCTCAACAAAACAGGTCCAAAGGTGCCCTGATAACTTTTCAGGTCCCCCTGCACCCAGCGCCCCGTGTGGCCTCGCATACCTGCACATCCCTGTAGCATCGGGGCGCCCATGCACCTCCAGGGGTTCCCTCCACTTACCCTGCATGTCCAGGCATCCTGTGCTCTAGCTTTCACTCTCTCTCTTTTTTAATCACCACCCATGATATGAAACACGTTTTATTTTTATTGGTTTTTGGCCCTTAAGTACATAGAACTGACTTAATCATAATCTTTGGCTCAAGACCACTTTCATCATTGGTCTCTTCATGGTCCATTACAATGCATGTAGACATTTACTTCATTATTTTAAATAATGTAACAAGCACCTATGAACCCACCACCTAAAATAAAAGCTAGCATGTTAACGATAACTGCATCTAATCATATGGTCCCTCCTGTAACCCATTTTCCCACCTCAAACTAGAAGAAATCATCACCTCAAATCCTGGGTCATAGTTCCCATACTTCCTTTTTTTCGATAATTAAAAGTCTGGTTTTCTGGAAGGTAAATATTTCTACTTTAGTTATTTTTGACATAATCTTTTGGCATTTTTCACTGAATATTGTATTGCTCAGACTTATCCATGTTGTCTCTTATTGCGGCAATAATTCATTTTTGACTGCTGTATAATATTCCACTGGTGGCTGGATTATGGTTTATTCATCTACTCTCCCACAGTTTTTCTGTTGTGAGCAGTGCTTCTATGAACGTTCTTATGTTTGTCTTTTGTATTGTGAGCCAGTTTTCCTTGGAAATACACCTTGGAGTGCAATTACTGGGTTATAAACTAGGTGAACATTCATTCAGCTTTAGGAGAAAATGTTAACACTTTCCAAAGTCCCTGTACCGATTTGCAGTTCCATCAGCAATGCATTAAAAGATCCTGCAAATCCAATATTTGGTATTGTCTTATTTTTTTGCTAGTTGAAAAGACATAAAATGGTAACTCATTCTAGCCTTGATTTGCATTTTCCTGATCCCTACTGATACTGAACATCTCTTCCCATATTTTCACACTTGTGTCTCCTGGTGAAATGCCTGCTCACATTCTTTATGTTGTGCTGTTGTGATCACAGGAGTTCTTTGCTATTCTTAACACTAACCCTGCCAGGGCATCATGAAAACCTGCTCCCAGTTTATAATCTGACTTTTCACTTTCTTTAAGAAGTCTTTCCATGAACCAGGGCTCTTCATTGCAATATAAGCAGATTTAGCAATCTTTTACAGCCAATGAGTTTTTGTGTTCTGTTTAACAAAGATGGGTGTCTGTGTTAAGACACCTAATCCTTACCCCAAGTTAAAAAAATCATCTATATTTTCTACTAAGAGTTTTAAAATTTGTTTCTGACATTTAAGTCTTTTTAATCTATTGGGGTTGATTTTTTTGTATATGTGTGAAATAGAAATAAAATTTTCCATATGGAGAATTATTTTTTCCAGTTTCTTCTTTCCCCACTGCGCTGACGTGCCCTGTCGAGTGTGCGGTGGGTCTGTGACTGGGCTTTTCTAACTTGTTCCCTTTGCCAATTTGTCTGTCTCTCCTCCACTGTCTTAATTACTACATCTCCATGGCAAGTCCCAATCTCAGGACAAGTCCTGCCTGTTTATTTTGGCTACTGTTGGAGAAATCATTTTACATTGTGACCTACTCACATACACAAATACATACATAATCACAGAGTAATTTCCAGAACCTCCCTTACCTCCAAGTGCTCTGGATATTTTTATTCTATTCTATTTCATTAAAAAAATAAAACCAAAAAAGCTGGGCAGCATCCATTAAGTTGATTCCATACCCTATGTGACACACAGTTTGAAAAACTTTGTTTCTCTAGCCACACTGGATGGCTGGGTCCTAACATGGAATTTCATTCATTTATTCATTCACATATAATGTGCAGACACTGAATTAACTGCACTTCTTGCCAGGAATGCAATAAAGAAGAAAATAGACCCAGTCCAGGCCCTGACATCATGTCGTTTACAATGTTGGCTAAACAAGTCCACAGAGAAGTTCTCTAGGGAATGATCTAGAAGCTGCCACCTGCAAGATAAGTTAGCAAGATAAAGACAACTGGAACGAGCTCTCCAGTGGAAGAATGAACAGCAAGTGCAAAGGCCCTGAGGCATGAAAGAGCATGAGAGGCCTGGGAGGAGGCCAGGGTGGCTACAGCACAGTGGAGAGGGAAGAGGAATCCTGTCGAGACCGAGGCCATGGCAGAAATGTGGATTCTTTCTAGGAGCAGTGACAAGCACGGAAGGATCTTAAGGATGACTCAATCTGGTTTGTGTTTAAGAATCTTTCCGTTTCTGGTAGAGAAAGCCCAGAAGTGGTAGCGCCGGTCAGGGTAGGAGGAGAGTCAGGGGCCTGTTAGGAGGCCATGCTGGTGTCAGCCTGTTCCTCCTGCCTCATTTGGCCCCTCACCCCATCCCAATATTTCTCATCCCCCAAGGCCCACTCCAACCTCCTGGACCTGCCAGCAGAAGGGGAGTCCTCGTGGCTGACCCCAGAGCGCCTTCTTAGCTCATGCTAATCTTAGAGCGCACATCACCCAACTCTGTGGCCCTTTACCCATGTTTTCCCACGAGAGAGGAGCGTTCTGGGTCCCCAGCACCTGGCAGCAGTGCTGTGCTGGGGTGAGACCCTTAACAAGAAGTTAATGTTGAAATGCACCCCCTCCCCCACAAAGAGGCGGACAGAGCTCTTCAGTTTGGTAGAACTATATACAACCAGAGAGAGACGCCAAAATATTGGAAGCTCAGAGATAGGCGGACTGAAAAAATGGGGTGAAGGCTTTCCTGATTTGCTGTTTGTTTGTTTGTTTTGTTGTTTTACTGGCAACAACTCTAAGGGCCCCAGGGAAGAGGATCCTGATAGGCCGACAGACAGATTATCTTTGACTATTCAGGGCAAAAACATTCTCATTGCCCTGCCCTTTTTCCAGGAGCTGGATTTGCCAGGGCTCTCAGGGATGGCCCTGCGTCCGATCAAGCCCACTGCCGCCCTCTTCCAGGCCCCTCGAGGGTCAGATGACAAGCCCCGCTTGGCCCCAGTAGGCCCCGGCGAGCTGGAGATGCTGGTCAAGGGAGCTGGGGACTGTGGGCGCATTGCCCACCCTCTCTGTTCCTCAGGGCCCCGTCTCTCAATTAGAGTAATGCCCCCCTCAAGGCTGTGGGGGAATTAAAGCCTTAATCCTCACAGGGCCCGACGCACCTGGCGGGGCCTGGGCCTGGCACGAAGCCTGCCAAGGTTAACCGAGCTTCCTGCCGGTGCCAAGGGCAGGGCCACCCTGGTGACGAGCTCTGTAAGGACCAATGCCAATGAAAACTTAAGAGGCTTAATTCTCCCCGCTGAAAGTAAGATTCCCCCCTCTTCCTTTTCTTCTTCGGAATTTCTTTCTCTGTCCTTTGTAACTGTGTAGAAATCTTTTTAATGGCTAAAGAAGCCTCTTGCCAAGCTCACAGCTGGTTGCTAGGGGTTGAGAGGGCGGATGGGGAGTGACTGCCTAAAGGCGAAGGGATGTGGACATGCCATCCCCAAATATGTATGTCACTCTGACATAAGAGATAGCTTAAGCTGAGGGAATTTGAGAAATAGCTGGAAACTGAATTTAAGTCATCTGACTTCTAGGCTGGGAGGCTGGGCGGCTGCCACGTCTAGTCTCTTAGGTCCAGTGGGTTTGGGAGATGCTCTGAGGGGAGGGGAGAAGCGGCCGGGAAGCTGGTGGTTGGGGGCCCAAAGGGTGATGCTTGTCATTTATCTAGGACACCGACAGTTCAGCAAGCCCTGGCAATTCTGAGGTGAGAGGGAGGCTGTCTTGGTGCCCTCCAGTCTTCTCGGGGACCACACATCCCCTCCCCCAGCCAACGTGACATCCTCCAGCCTGTCTGGCAGCTCCTCAGGACCAGCTTCTTCTCAGCCCTCACCCATTCAGATCTTGCCTATTCCATGTCCCCTTCCCTCCTGGCCTTGCCAGGGTACTGGCTGGCTAAGCAATCATTTATTGAGCACCTACTATGTGCAACGAGCTATACCACATGTTTTACAAACTTTTCCTCACCCAAGGATATTTTTTTCCACTGATTTTTAGAGCGGAACAGAGGAAGAGAGAGAGAAACATCGACATGAGAGAGATACATCGATTGGTTGCCTCCCACATGAGCCCGGGCTGGGGCTGGGGCTGTGGATTGCACCTGCAACCGAGGTTCATGCTCTTGACCAAGAATAGAACCTGGGACCCTTTGGTCCACAGGCTGACGTTCTAACCACTGAGCAAACCGGCCTAGTCATGTTTTGCAAACTTTATCTGCAAGGGAAGATACTGTTATCCCCCATTTTACAGATGAGGAAAATGATGCTATAAAGAATTGAATTGCATACTCTAAGTGGGTGAATTATCTGGTATGTGAATTATAGCTCAATAAATTTGTTAATTAAAACAAACAATTCGAATATAAATGTGGAACACCCACACCCACACTTACCCACACCCATACCCATACCCACACATACACCCGAAACAAATTGCATGGCTTTATAATCACATCTGAGAGAGATGAGGAGGGAATAAGAGGATCTATGTCCTATTGCAATATCAAGGGAAACTGAGGCACCAGAAAGTGCTTCTCTACTCCAAAGTCCTCCCAGGAAGGGCCCATTTCCCCTGCTTTTGCCCAGGCCTGTCCTCCCTCCTGGGAGTTGCTGGTGGGGGCAGGGGTGTGCCTGAGAGTCTGGGGCTGGCCTGCACCACACTCAGCCTTGGTCTCCACGAAGCCTCGACAGGTGAAACCCAGCGCTCACCTGTACGATCCAGAAAGGACGTATCTCCAGTCTGAGATGATGAACTTCTCCTGGATTTGGCCGGCGAACTTCCTGCCTGATTTGGCGCAGTACACCTCTGCTTCCACGCTCCGGATGGAAATGTTCTGTTGGAAGGAAAGTCGAGGTGTCGCTCGCCAATTACATATTTATAGATACACATTAGTCTAGGACAAAGTCTGGAAGGATGCTCACCAACACGTAAACAGGGCTTATCTCTAGTTGGTGAGATGTGGGCCATTTTTATTTTTTCCTTTGCTGAATTTTCTAAATTTCCTTCATTGCCCTGACATTACTTAAATAATGGAGTGGGGGGAAGAGAAAGGAGGAGACGGTAGAACTTTTGAAAAACAGAAAATAGAAGACAAGGGCCCACGGAGCCCTCAGTCTTGGCTCTTATGGACCATGGAGGTCCGGCAGGCCCAGCTTTGCCTTGTAAGTGACTTTAGTGACATGAATCCCTGACCCCAAGCTAGTCAGAGGGAAGGCTCAGTGCAGCCAGAGGAGGCAGCTTTGTGGAGATCTCAATGGACCCTCAATTGTTTTGTCTAAAAAGGTGTATCCATGACCCAAATCATGGTCTTGTGTGTCCCCTTCTCCCCAGCAGCACCTGCTGCCCCAGCCCTCATGGAGCCCTCGGGAGGCTGGAGGAATGACAGGCAGGCTAAGATGGGGCTCTCAGAGGAAGGCGGGGCGCTGCCGAGCCCCCGAGTGCCTGCCGGGTGCTGCGTGGGCTCTGGGAAGGGCAGCTCCTCCAGCCTCCCCATGAGCTCTGAGATTGCGGGAGGAGGGCCACATCCTTCTGTCCCTTGGTGGGCAGAGGACTATTGGGTGTGGCTGGTCTGAGTCACGAAAGCAAGGCTGGTGCTGACTCTCCTGTTTCGATGGCCTCGTGCTGAGCAGGTGGGATCCAGGTAACATCAAGCAGACCCGGTAACCAGAGGACCTGGGGCCCGTGACACCAGGAGGTCCCTGAACTCAGCTGCTCTGATCCATGTGGAGGGGACAGGAAGGGGGAAGGGAGGAGGGCGGGTCTGCAGGAGGCCGACCTGCCTGGGCTAGAGGGGGGTCACCAAGGGAACCCCCTGCAGCTGCTCAGCCCGGCCTGCTCACTAAAGCTATGGGTGCTTTGACATTTGACCTTGAATTAGCCACCCCAAATTTAACGCTGAGGGAACCCTTATCTCTGGGTTTCTTTTCTCGTTGCTAGAAGAAGTAAGTGGGGACTGGTTAAGTCCAAGGGGCTGAGCTTCCTGTTGGGGCCACAGCGTCCTGAGCAGGAATCGCAGGTGCTGGAGGTTGCCCTGCGCGGCGAGGCGTCCCGGGGCTCCCTCAGCTGAGCGCAGGAAAGGCGGAGGCGCAGGGGGCTGATGCCCACCAGCTGCCCCCGCCCGGTACTTCCCAGCCCCGGGCAGCTAGGTGAGGTCAAAGGGCTGTGAGTGGACGTGATAAAAATCTCCTCCAGGTCGTGTTTTCATCCCACGGGACCCTCTTGCCTCCTTCCTCCCAACACTGAAATCTTGGAGGCCACATATTCCTCATGCAGCTCCAAGATGAGGGAGGGCCGTCGGGCCTTCACTTTGAGCAGGAAATAAACCTTATTATGTGAGGTCATTGACATGGGGAGGGGGAAGGTGTTTACCACCACGGAATAACCTATCTTGCTCTAATACAAAGTCCCTTTTGGGCTCTCATCAGGGGCGCCTACCTTGAGGTGACTGTCAGAGATGGGTACTTTGTCACACATCTCCTGGAAGAGCTTCACACCTCCCTGGTCCAGGAGCACACAGACGAGCACCCCACGCTTGTTGGCCGCTTCTAGGATGTCACAGAAGATCTCCACGTCTGTGAACACGTCCATCAGGATGGCCAGAACCTGGGCCAGGGGAAGGGGGTCAAAATCCAGAAGGGTCAGGTCCAGCACTAACTCATTTCAGCCAAACTGCCTGGGAGAACTGGTCCCCCTGGCGCTGTGTTAGAGGGGAAGGGAGGTGTGGGACAGGGCAGGACTCTAGGAGGGGAAGAGCTGGAGGGGGGGCTCCTGCCTCTGTCCTCACCCTGTCCTCGGACCCCAGCACTTCTGGCCTCTAAGCCCCCTGCTGGGGTGGGGGTGCAGAGCTGGAGAGAAAAGCAAAAAGAGAGGGGAAGAGAAGAGGGGGAAGTGACCAGGCAGGTTCAGAGGAGAGGGCCAGATTTAAGGTCATGGATTCTCAGCCATCTGGAGCTCAAAAGGGCCTGTGGCCACTAGTTTCCAATATTTTTAAGCCATGGAATCCTCGCCTCAAACGTAATCCATGTAGAGACCCCATGTAGGAACTAGATCAGACCGAGGTGAGCCTGTGGATGAAGAGCGTCGTGCTCAGCCAGCAGTTCCTGCATCTTCCATCTCAACCGAAACTCGGGGAGTGGGGAGCCCTAGATACCCAGCAGGGGCAGAGGCGTGTGTTCCTGCCTGCCCAGCGTGCATTCCTCTCCTTCCAACAACAGCACCCCAATCTCACTTTAAGAAATCACCCCTTCGCTACCATATGATTTCATCTGTATGTAGAACCAAAAAACCAAAATAAACTTACAAACAAAATTGAAACAGACTCATAGACACAGGGAACAAGTTGATGGCTGCTGGAGGGGAGGGGGTTGGGGGACTGAGTGAAAAACGTGAAGGAACTGCGAAGAACATACAAATTGGCAGCTGCAAAACGGTCTTGGGGATGACAAGTACAGCGTAGGAAATATAGCCAGTAATATTGTAATAACTATGTGGGGTCATGTGGGTGCTGAAAATATCAGAGGGGGGTAACACTGCGAAGTGTATAATTGTCTAACTACTATGCTGTACTCCTGAAACTAATACAAAATAATATTGAATGTAAACTATAATTGGAAAAAAAAAGAAAAAAAATTACCTTTTCTCCACAATCAATGTGGTTTGGGTGAGGCCTGGGGAGGGCACATCACCAAGGCCAAGCCAATGAGAGCACCACGTCGCCCGCTGCCACAGAGACTGGCTCGGGAGCCGTCCCATGGTCCAAAGTATTCTAGCGAGAGTCAGCTCAGGACTTCGGCTGGGACTCTTGGGGAAGGAGGCATGCTTTCTACGGGGTTGCTTAGCTAGCAGACTATAAACTACAGCTGCTGGCCGCCATCTCACTGCCACGTGGGGACAGCCTGACTGAAAAGGAAGCCAGCCCCGGGGAAGGAAGGGCCCCGAGCTAGGGACTGATGGCCAGCATCGTCTGAACATCTGGTTTCAGTCATGCCTGAAGCCAATCCTACCCTTGACTTTTCCACTGTGGATGTCAATGCATATTCCTCTTCTTAAGCTTATTCGGGGTTACTTTCTGCGATATTGTAATTTAGAATAATAAATGTATATTAACTTTGAAAACCCTTGGAGTTTCCTAAGTGGGCTCTTCCTCCATGTGGGGACACAGCGAGAGGACGCTGTCGATGAGCCAGGAAATGGGCTCTCACCGCCCGAGACCTTGGTCTTGGACTTCCAGCCTCCAGAGCTTCTTGATGTGCTGTCTGGACAGGGGAGGGAACTGCTGACAAATTGCTCACCCTGGGCTGGATGGCAGGAAAGGTGTTCTAGCAGGGAGACCCACAATCCTTGAGAACAATGCCCTGTTGTGGCACAGTTAAGTGTCTGCACACATTTAAGTTTATGGGTCCTTTCTTTTGAAAGATAAATGCCTCTTCATCCAAGTTACCCACAAAAGAGATACTTCTCTCTCCCCAGGATGTCAGTAAACCCTCCCAGTTGTGTGTCCGTGAGTCCCTTGTTTTCCTGAGACAGGGCTGATGAGCTCCTTTCAGGGGATGGCACAGTTTCTGCTCAGGGGTCCTTGCTCTGACCCTCTCTTGACCCTAGACCCCCTCCCTCGCCCCTGCCTACCTCCCTCAGACCTGCTGGCAATGACCCAGTGACCTGTATGTGTGTGTGGCATGGGGGGTTCAGCCCATCCAGGGCAGGGTCTCAACCTGAGAAGACAGCCCTTGATAACTGGGGTGGTCGCGGAGGTGCGGAGCTTCTTCCATGTGGCTCCTCTGCAAACCCCCTCTACACCCATCCAACTTCCCGGAAAGCTGATTAGATTTTTTTCTTTCTACAATGAATCTGTATTTCTTGCCCAGAGAAAGGGAGAGGCAGAGGGAGAGGGGGTTGAGTGACCAGAGAGGGGTGAGTGAGGAGAGGGGGCTTGCCTGCTAAAGTTCTCCAGCTTTCTGATCTCAGGACCCCTTTACACTCTTAAAAATTATTGAGGACTCCAAAGAGCTCTGGTTTATGTGGATTATAGCTATTGATACTTGTCATATTAGAAACTAAAACTGAGGAAATTTTTAAATGTTTATTTTTTATTTTGAAATAACTAATATTAGTTACTTAAACCAATATTAAGCCCATTACATGATAATATAAATAACCATTTTAATGAAAAATAACTATATCTTCCAAAACAACAACAACAGAATGCAATGAGCAGAATTTTGTAAATCTCAGTGGTGTCTGGCTGGTTTAACAGAAGACAGCTGGCTTTCGTATCTGCTTCTGCAGAATCTGTTGTGATATGTTGTTTGGGTGGAAGAATATGAAGATAAATTGGCCTCACACAGATAAGTGGTTAAAAAGGGAAGGACCTTACAGATCTGCTTGGCCACATTTGGAGGATGCATTAATCATGTTTTTGTTTTTCGTGTTTTATGATCCTTGGACATCCCAGAGCTAGCTGATTCCTAGAGATAGCAAACACCAGGCCTCTGAGCATATCTATGATATGCAAACCAAGCAATCCAGAGCCAATACACCAACCACCCCCTTATTTTAATTTATTTTTTAAAAAATTTATTTTATTGTGGAGAGTATTACTGACAGATCTCTGAGGGAAGACAGGAAGGAGGGCAGGAAGAGATTAACCACCCCCTTATTTAACTCACACAACAAGCCGATAGTCCACCTGCCCCTAATCACCCAGGGCCAGGTCCCAGCCAACTAGGGACCATCTAGAGCCCAGGGCCTGCCAAAATGATTCAAACTAGCCAGTCTTAAACTGTTTACTGTGCCCTGCCATGCCTTTCTTGCAAAACCACAATAAAGGCTTGTGTCCATGCTTTCCCCTTGCGCCCTGCCTCCCGAGCACCCTGGTACGGCCCGTGGGGCCCTGCATGGCGCACTGCGCCTCCTGCTTCCAGGGAACTGTGCGCACAAACTTTCCCCATGTCTGCGTGGAGGCACACGTAAGAACAAAGAACTACTGTCACTCTTTGGCCCAGAGTATAAGGCAGAGCCGCTCTTAGGCCCGCTAGCTCCCGACCCTTGTCTCCACCCTCATCGTTCCTTGTGGTCCCACGTCAACAAGCTCTGTTCCACCAGGTGGATGACGGTGTCTCCCCATCTCCCGACCTTCAAGCCCTCTCATATCAGGCCTTTGTGTCTGACACTCCCTAGCCCGGGAATTCCTTTCCCTTCCCTCTCTGCCTGGCAAACTCTTACTCAGCCTTTGCGACCCAACTCAGAGCCACCTCTTCGTGAAGCCTGCCTTAGTCACCTTCCCGTCTACTTCCAGGCACAGAGGGTTGCTCAAGCTCAGGGCTGCCACCCACCAATGTATGCCCCCTTCTTCTCTCCTCTCCTCCCTCCTGGGGCTGCTGGCAGGAAGCTCCCAAAAGGGAAGGAGGCTTCTTTCTCTGCTCCGCCACCCTGGCATGGCTGACAGAAGTTCAGGCACCATGACTGGCACATGGCCAGGAGTCCTCAATGTCCTAGATCGTGGGCTGTAAGTGGCTGCCTGCTGTCAGCTGCAGCTCCTTCTATGCCAGGTGCACAAAGTGATGAGCACAGGGCTGTAGGTGCCCACTCTGCCCTCCCAAAGCTGAAGAGAGCCGAGAATGGACTCCAAAGGAAGAAATTTGTCATCTCTGAAGATTCTCCCTCTGTCTGTCTCTCATCACTTAAGTTTAAAATTTTGGTTACATTTAAAAGAACTCAAAAAAGAACAAGCTGATATTTAAGCTTGTTTTTTTTTGTTGGGGTCCCAAGTTTAATACTGTGTGAAATCAGGAGGCTCCAGAAAAAGCCCCCGGGGGTGGGGAGGTTGTGTGGGAAAGGGGAGGGAGGGAGAGGAGTTCTGGAAAATTTAAATTGAAGGTAACAATGGGTGGAGCACCGGCTTTTCATGTCACTGAGCTGCTTCAGAGCAGTATCTCATGTTTCCGTGATAGGGCCGCAATAGGAATTGGCAGATGGTCCCAGGCAGGCAGGCAGGAGTGTGGGCCCTTCCTGGGACTGGCTACATGACCTGGGGCAAGTCCCTTAGCCTCCCAGGCCTCAGAGTCCACGCTGGACTAAGGTCCCTTCCAGCTCCAACAGCCTGTTTCTAAGTGTGCTAGCTCTGGTCTCGCTGTGCACGAAGTTCAGTGCTCTGCCACTGTTGTTGGGGAAATTCTTAACTGAAGCTGCTACTCACAGGGTGAGTGACACTCCCTGGAAAGAAGGCATGTTAGGGCTTGTGAAACATAATTTCCTGGCTGAGTCCCTCTCCTTCCCCCTATTCCTCACCCAGCAACGCTTTCTTTCCAGCCTCTGTGGCCCTGAGGCCTGCTGATGTCCTTTCTCTCATCAACAGAACACGTTATGAATTTAAGACAACACAGAGGATTTCACCTAAAAGTAAGAATTTTCAGCTCCTCTTAACACATAGGAAGACCTGGCTCTGTTGGTGCTGAGTTGTGGCCACCTACCTCTTTGCCACAGGCCCCACCCCTCCCTCTTGTCTCAGGCCCCTATGAACTTCACCCATTCTGTTGCTCGTTAGGCCTTTGCAGGCAGAGTTTGATAGCCCGCACACACACATGCACACACTCACGCACACACTCACACACAAAGGCTTACGAATGGGCTGCTCCCACAGAAATGCCGGGGGGGCTGATCCCCAGCTACAATTTGTCATTGAATGTAGGCTGTGATCCCTTCTTAGAGCCTTCAATGGCTCCCAAAGGCCCACAGTGGGAAGAGCAAACTCCTTATCATGGCTCACAACCTCTCCAGATCCTGTCCTACCTCCTGCCACTCAATACTGAGTGACATGCAGACTCTCAAGCCCATCACACTCTGTGTTCAGGCCTTCACATATGCAGATCCATCTGCCAGGGACCCCCTCACCTTCCTTGCTCTGTGCCCGACTAACTCTTACTCCTTCCCAGACCCGAAGTCTATTTCAGGAAGGCTTTCTGAATTCCCAGCTAGGCCAGGTACCTCCCCTCTGTGCTTCCACATGAAAGGGTCACTCCACTGGGGCACATACTTGTCCCTCATCTCTCTGCCTTTGCTTAGGCCTGTCTGTGCCCAAGTGACCATTTAGCACCTGAATCCATTGGTGGTCAGGCAGAAAAGGGACCAGGTTAGATTTGAAGTATAGAAAAAGTGTCTACAGTAGCATGGAGCCTGGGAGGTTGGGATCGAGATGGAAGCCGAGGGCCAGGCAGGAAACTATTGTAGGAGTTCAGTGTGGGGGGACCCAGGCTGTGACAGATGGATTCAGGGAGCCTGTGGTCCCAGGTAAGGCAGAGAGTGACATCCCTGACTGCATCCCTTAGAGCAGGACTCACCCCCTCTCCCTCCTCCACCAGCCCCCATTCCTCCCTGCCCGTGGCCAAGGGGACACCGGCTCGCCCATCGCTACCTGGCTGGTGCGGGTGATGCAGCGGCGGATGAGGTCTCTGATGTTGTGTTTGTCCGTCTGGAAGTACACGGTGGCGCTGGACTTTTCCTTCAGGTAGGGCTTCTCGGCCGAGGCCCAGGTGTGCAGCAGCGTGGGCTCGCTGTCCTCTGAGGCCACAGGGTAGTAGGTACCTGACTGCAGGGAGCAGGAGTCGAGTCCTTTGGCTCCTACCTCGGTGCCCCCTGGGGTCTCTGGAGTACAGGGGGGCTCCTTGGCCTGGGCCTGGATATAGTGGGCCTCTGCCGAGGACAAGAAATCCACCTCACCTTCCTGGCTGAGGACCTGCCAGTAGGCCTCGGGCCCGCCATCCAGGAGGGCATCTGTGGCCAGCCGGGCGCTCTCATTGTCGCTGAAGTCAGTCCTGCCCAGCCGGACCCACTGGCTCTTGACATCTTCCAGGCGTTTCCGGATCTTGCCCATTGGCCTTGACCGGTTCATGCTGCCCTGGCCCGGAGTCCTGGCGAGGAGGCCGGCACTCCAGCTGTTCTTGATGTCAGGAGCAAGCAGGCCACACCACCGAGGAGGGGTGGAGCTCCTGGCTGTCCTGGAAGCACCCAGCTCCAGGACCTGTGCACACCCAGCGCCCAGGACCTCCTGCCACCCCTCACACCCGCTCCACGGAAGTGATTTCCCGCTGTTCTGAGCAATGCTTCACGGATTCTCCAACCGCAGCCAGGGCTTGGCTTATCTCTCAGTGACACCTGCCCTGCCTGCGGGCCAGGGGCGCTGGCTCACTCACGTCTTGGCACACTCAGCCCTGGGAGAGTTCCCCTCCTCCCAGTGGCAGAGGGAGGCCAATGTGAGCCGGTTTCCCACTTGCTTGTTGCACAACTCTCCCAGACACCCTCGGGTCCTTGTTACAAAGCAGGAAGCCTCTCCCAGCACCATCACCTCTGCGCTGGGTCCCCTACTGTGCTCCTCAGTTCAAACCCCCACTGCTTCAAAGACCAGAATTTCCCTGAGGGGACAAGCTGCCCCTGAGACCTGCCTTCTGACCTGTGTGAGCAGGGAAACTGGAGGCAGGCCAGCTGCTCCTCCTTTCTCTTGGTAACACCCAAGTCCCCAGGTCCTCCCTGTCCTCTGCAAAAGCTCTTCTGTCCCATCTCTCTCCTGTATTGTGATTGTCATGGTCATGCTGGAACAGAGCCCCCAGAGAGGTTCCAGGTTGGGGGCCAGCGCTGGAATCGGCCGCTGCGTCTGGGCCATTGGACCGATGGGATCTGTCTGTCTCGCTACTGTGGGAGCAGGTGGCAGCAGCGTGTGTGAAATATAGGGACTTTACAGGGGAGAAGCCACATTTTCTTTCCAGGTCCGGTTATGGTCAATTCTGTGCCAGTGGAATGCAGTATCCACAGTCCTGACTGTCTTTGATTGGGTTCTGCCAGAAACAGGCCCTGAGATGAGAATTCAAGTGCAGTCATCCCTCTGTATCTATCGGGGATTGCTCCAGGACCCCGCGGATACCAAAATCCGTGGATGCTCAACCCTTAATATAAAATGGCATAGTATTTGCACATAACATATGCACATTTACCCTCTTATACACTTTAAATCTCTAGGTTATTTCTAGTACCTACTACAATGCAAATATTATGTAAATAGTTGTTACACTGTATTGTTTAGGGACTAATGACAAGAAAAAAGTCTGTACATGTTCAGTACAGAGGCAGCCATCGTAGGCCTGACTGCATAGCTCAGTCAACAGCAATGTAACATTTTTATTTTTTTAAAAAAATGTTCCATCAGCAGTTGGTTGATTCTGCAGACGTGGAACCCACAGATGAGGGACCTGCAGAATCGGAGGTGGCCAGTTGGGAGATGATCCAAGAAGCACTGCCAGGGGATGTTAATGAGCAGGTTACCCTTGTGGACATCCAGGGGTTATGAGATCTGTGGGAGCACCCGGGTCCAGTCCTGCCAGGACCTCTGGGACATGGTGTAGAACACATCTCAGATTATTCCCACCCAAAATTTATCTACCAGCCTCCATCTGTCATTGGTCTAGCGCTGCTCCCAGAGCCGCATTAATCCCCACACTGCTGGCTGCCCTGTGTGCTCACTAAACACAACTGTGAAGCCAGAGAAAGCCTTCCGGCAGTCACAAGTGTGCGCAGTAGGAGACTGTGGGAGCCGTTAGTGCCAACAGGTAACAGCAGGACACTGCCAGTAACTGCTAAGAGAACTATGCCAGGAACCTAAGGTTGTGTGGCCTTCAAACAGCTAGTACAGTAGGAGCCAGAGGTCCCTCTGTGGCATGGCTACTCTTTGGAGGAAAATTGCTGGAAGCATCTGTAACTTCCCCAGAGCTGTGGTCCAAGTGGCTCAGTCCAGTAGAAGAGTAGTATTTTCAAAAGCACTGTCCAAAGAAAAGAAAAGGAGCTTTAAAAGAAATCCTTCTTCTCTTTTGAAGGACATTGAAGAAATTCAACTCATGACCTTGGGTGACCCTTCCTTTATTCCATTTTATCTCCTGGTCACAATACCTGGAACCTTGAAGAGGACAGACCTAATAAGCTCTCTCTCCCTATTGACCCCTTGGTGCCATGCCGAGACTCTAGTTGAATTCTTTAGAGTAGACAGCAGATATAGTCTATGTGCTCTCACACCCAATCCCCCATCCCTGTGCTCCTGGCAGACATTACTAGCTGATCACAGAACTCTTTCCCTGGGAGCTGGGAACTACCCCCTCACAGCTCGGCTCCTTATAGGGCTCAAAGAGGAGTCCTCACCTGGAAAGAATCTTGGATGTACTTCAAGTGCTCCAGCTTACTGATGGGTAAACTGCAGCCCAGAAAGGGAAAGTGACTGTACTCAAAGTCACATAGCTGGCCAGCGATTGTCATCATTGTTGTCCCTCATCTCCTCTCCTCTGCAGTGCCAGCCCTGTGAAATGTTATCATTCTTGCTGGGTCCACTGGCTGAAAGAAAAAATTCCCCAACCTGGGATTGCACTGCTGTACCAGGAAGGCTAGCCTGCTGTTGAGCCACACCTTCATACGCTGGGACAACCGTATCAAAGAGCCACCTGTTACAGGCACGGAGGATTACGAAGGACTTGCCTTCTTCTGTCCTGTGGCCTGAATTGTAGTCTTTTCTGCTCATGAGGACATCTTTCAATGAAGGAAAGAATGAGAAGCCAGGCTCTTTTTGGCAAATGAGTGGTGTTGGGGCTTCCTTTATTAGGGCAATGGTTCTCAAGGTTGGGATTTGGATCCTTCCACCCAGAGGGCATCTGGCAATGTCTGGAGACATTTTGGTTGTCACAACTGGGGGTGTGTGTGATGCTACTGACATCAAGTGGGTATACTCCAGGGACACAATGCATGGGACAGCTGACAATAAAGAACTACCTGGCCCCAAATGTCATCGTGCTGAGGCCGAGGAACCCTGGTCTAGTGCTGGACCCTCGCCCATGTAGGAGATCCAGTCCCCTGCCTTTGTTCAGCCCTCCCCTCAGCAGGAAATCCTTGCCTCCAGCACAACAACTTATCCAAATCTTTCTCAGTGTTCAAGGTCTCTCTTGGTTCCCACCTATGCAAGGGAGCCTTTCTTGACAGTTCCCAAGCAGCTGAACTTGCTCTTGCTCTGTGCCTGTAAGGTGCTGGTAGCACTCATCTCGGTCAATCTTGCACTAGTTAAGGGTGCACTCCCTCCTCACCCCACTGCATTTCATTCCCAGTGTGTACAACAGCACAAAGCTTCCATGCCTTCGGAATCAGCACAGCTGGGTTCATTGTGCCTATGATACTATGTGACCTTGGGTAGGTAACTACACTGAGCTTCACTCTCCTGTCCACATAGTAATAGCTAACATTCCTGGAACATGTCCAGGGTGCCAGGTGCTCTTCTAAGTGCCTTACATGTATTAACTCATTCTATCCTCATAGCAGCCCTATGAGTCATTTCTCATGATGAAGGAAACTAAAACACAGAGGCTACCTACCTCATTTGCCCAAGGCCACCTTGGCCTAGAAGGGGCAGTGCCAGGAGCCACTTGTGGGCAGTCCCAAAGCCCACCTGCTAACCACTAGAACCCCAAAGGGCATGAGACCTAAGCGAGAAGGCCTGTGTAATAAGTGACCCGATCTTGCCCCATTTCTGCTCCACTCTTTAGCCTAAGACACAACTGATATTTTTTTCTGAGCTTTTTACATAGATGATAGAGTCGAAACTTTATAACCAAGAAGCCTGTCAGACACCACCCTACCAATCAAGCGATCAAAGTGGTCTCCTCAATAATGAGACAAATTGGAATCTTGAGCCACCTGATAAGAGGCAATGAGAAGAGCACAGCATCACTTCTGTGATATCCCTGCCGAAGATGCACAGCCTGAATTCTGACTGTTTCTTTTTAATGTTTTTCAGGTGATCCCAGATGGAGGAGACAGTCAGGCCAATCCAGACCATGAGACACTAGGGGAGAGGACAGCATCGGGGACCGGGGAGGGAGTGGGTAGTCTCGTTACACACACACTGCACCCTACCACAGCCCTGCAGTGTTTGCGTAGATGAGGAAACTGAGGCAGAGGGGGGTGAGGTAAATCCCTCTGGGGACCAACAGTAGAGCCTGGATTGGGTTTGTCTCCAAAGCCTTTGATTGGGTTTGTCTCCAAAGCCTTTGCTCCCATCGGCAACCAGCTTCTGTAATTGCTGGTTTAAATGGGAATTTCCTCCTTTACACTGTGAGCAATCTGGAGTAGGGGTAGAGGGTCAGGCAAGTCATGACTTAGCTTTTTGCACCCCCCCCCCCCCCCGCCTGTGCCTATCCCAGTTTGGGGCTGGCATATGATAGGCATTCAATCAATGCTTGTTAGGTGAGTAGATGGGGCAGAGGCCAGCTTACCAAGGTAGAATGTATACACATAGGGTTCCAGAGCTTGCTCCTCCCCAGGAACCTGGAGGAACAGGGTGCCTGCTTGATCTTACGAGTAGCTGCCACCTTCCCCCCACCACTGCCCATCAAGGCCTGTAGCGGCATGAAAATTATATAGACTCATTACTCAGTGACCTGAGATGTGCAATTATGTTGAAAATTAGTTGGTATAATTAAGTAGACAGGTAAATAGCTTGCTGTCAACACTGATCAATCCATTCCACATATAATCAGCTCAGCGCAGGCAGGCAAGAAGCCCTGGCAGCGCTCCCGGGGCCATCTTCAGTGGGTTCATCCTTGGCACCCAGCAAAACCACAGCTTAATTCACAGGGCCCACAGCTGTCTCTTTGCTCTCTCAAGTTCCCTACTTTCTTTTTAAAAATTTTTTTTATTCATTGATTTGAGAGAGTGGGAGAGCAGCAGAGAGAGAGACGTCAATTTGTTTTTCCACTTATTTATGCATTCATCGGTTACTTCTTGTATGGTTACTTCTTGTATGTTCCCTGAGTGGGGATTGAACCCACAACCTTGGTGCATCAGGATGATGCTCTAACCAACTGAGCTACCTGGCCAGGGCAGCAAGTTCCCTACTTTCGAGTTCCTGGTTCACTGTTCTCGATTTCTGACATGCATAAAAACCACAGGAGCTCCATTCTTGGCTAGCAAATTTGCAGAAGGTTTTTAAAATTAAAATTAAGGTATAACTTAGATGCAGTTAAATTTTATCCGTGTTAGTGTACAGCACTGTGAGTTTTGAGGAAATGAATACAGTCATGATAAAGATACAGACTATTTCTAGAATTGCAAAAATTCCCCGGGCCCTTCTGTAGTCAACCACTTCCCTCATCCCCCAGCCCCTGGCAACCACTGATCTGCTATTTCCCCCTAAAGTCTGCCATTCCTGAGTGTCCTATAATGGAATCACATAGTGTGAGCCTTTTGAACCTGGCTTCTGTCGCTTAGCATATGCACTTGGGGTTCATCATATCGTGGCTGTGTGTCACTGGTCAGCTGCTTTTCATTGCCGAGTAGTATTTATCTCAGGGATGTACCAGAGTTCATTTATCCACTTCCCAATTGAAGGACACTGGGTTGTTTCTAGTTTGGGGTACTTATGAATAAAGCCACTATAAATGGATTTTGTATGAACATAAGTTTTCATTTCACTTAGTAAATACCTACGAGCGAGATTGCTGGGTTTTATGGTAGGTGCAGAGATAACTTGATAAGAAACGGCAAACTGATTGCTGAAGTCCTGTACCACTTTGCACCCCGGCTGCAGAGTATGAGACTTCCACAGCTCCACATCCTCGTCAGAGCACAAGCTTTAAAAAATGATAAGATGCATTGCTGGTGACAGCAAGGCCCGTTGCATAATTTGTGGAGCCCAATGCAAAATGAAAACATGGGGTCCCTTGTTCAAAACAAAAGGGGAAAAGTGGCAATAATGGTATTAAGATAGAAAGCTTTTTTTTCTCCGCTGCCGTCTTTCTGTTGGCTTCTTGTGGTGTTTTTTAAGTTTGCTATTAATGTTTTAAGTAAAATTCAAAATTATGCACATGAATTTCACCAGTCATCTTTATACTGTCCAGTGCCATTTTAAATGCAAATGTGAGAGCGTCTAACTTGTGTGCAGAATCACTGGAATGACACAGTTTGTACTTTGCACACGCATATGTGTTTCGTTCTTACCAGAAAGTGGAAATGCCCCACCAAACTAACTCATCTGATTTTATTTCATTTCTTGACATGTGCACATTCTACCAACACGGTCTACCTTTGGCTGACTGATGAGCGAGGCAGACGGAAAAGGGACAGACTCTTTTCTCTTTCCTTCTGGGCCAACACTTTCAGCATAAAGAGGCCGGGCAGTTCAGGGAGGTAACCCGAGGGCAAAGCATATGGTAGAAGTCCTTGGTCACTCACGTTTCTTAGAGCACATTGCCCTTTTCTGCATTGGAAGCAAATTCTGGTTCCAACAGAAAGTGTGACCTCTCGAGTCTGTAATCACCCCACCTAGTTTTAGAAGTAAGATGCTTACCTTTTGTCACCTTGAGTCCCTCTGACCTCCAGCGAATCACGGCGCTTTGTGCCAATGGTAGTGCTCTATGCCCAGGGGTCAGCAAGGACTACAGTGCACACATCTCTTCTGCTCACACTGCCATTGGATTTCACTCACAAAACTCAAGTTCAATGATCAAATCATGAAGATGTTCAACTTGATGACAGCAGGGCATTAACCCAAGTGTGGGGCCCTCCTGAGCACGGAGCCCTGTGTGACTGGCCTTGTGGGGAAGGAAGGTTGAAGACAGCAGGTAAAGTAACGGAAGTATAAATAGCCCATCCCAAGGACAGCTTTGCTTTAACGACTTAGAGGTGATTCTTATGAAGTTGATGCAGCTCTGGATACAAGTCACCGAATGGTCAGAAGCTGCCCAAGGTGGCCATCAGGCTGGAGGGAGATGGGAAGGACCCTCCCTCCAAGCTGGGCGGGAAGCCCTTCTTCCACAGAACTCCACCCTGTCTCCTTTCTTTAGAGTTTCTTTCTTCTAAAAATAACTCGACTGGCTTTTGCATTTTGTGACTATTACAGTTTATCATTAAAATTTGGGAAAAGCAAGCAAAAATTAACAAAATAAAATGCATCACTTAAAATGAAAGAAAAAGAACAAGCATATTCCATAGTCATTAACATTTTCTTGTGTGTTGTGCTGACAGCATGGCTTAGACCCCTCAGGACTCCCTGCAGCCTCCCTCTAGTGTGCTTTTCTGTGGCATCTGGGAAGCTCAAACCCCTTTCCCCAGACCGCCCAGAAGCCAGAGCTCTGCATGGGACTCAAGCTCTGGCAGGATCCTGAGCATCCTCTTGGATGGAGCTTGTGAGCAATCAGCAGGCCCCACGAAAGGACTTGGTTCTTCTGCAGCAGCAGCTTAGGCAGAAATGACCTCAGAGGTAGACCGCGGTAGCAGCAGGAAGGTTTCCTTGGGAACGGTCCATGGTGTGCGTGGGCATCTTTCTGGCTGGGCTGTGCTGGCCTCTGTGGCATCCAAATGTGGTCCCCAGGCCTCCTGGAAATTCTGTAATGAGCTGAACCTCTGCACAAATCCCTTTCTGCTTAACCAGCTAGAGTGGATTGTGTCGTCTGCAACAGGAACTCATCTTTTGAACCTCAGCTTAAATCTTATTATCTCCTCCATACCTACTAATATCTCAATGAGGAACCAGTTCTGTCTTGTTCACCACTTTGATCCCAGGGGCTACCCCATGGGAGCACTAGGTGAAATCTCTGTTGGGTGAAACATATGATCACCTTCCAGCAGCCCCTACCTACCCAAGGGAGAGCGGAAGTACCAGAGCTTGCCGATGGTCTCTTTTTGCAGAGAAAAGCAATGTTCTAGAAGATTCTGGATTGTACCCCCTCTTTGGCTCCAGTGACCTAAAGGCTGTAAGAGTGAATCAGCTCACTGTGGCCAACTCCCTGCTTCCTTTCAATGAGCAAAGACCTGCTCTGGCCCTGCTCAGTTGGTGGCAGCATCATCCCGCCAAAAAGTCGAAGGTTCGATTCCTGGTCAGGGTACATACCTAGGTTGTGAGTTGATGTTTCTCCCTCAAATTGATGTTCTCTCTCTCTTCCTTCTTCTCTCTCAGATATATATATATATATATATATATATATATATATATATATATACACATTTCTGAGTAGAAAAATACCCACAGACTCATGATAGCAAACTTTATATAATTTATTTATTTTGCAAACATTTACTGAGTGGCTCTTATGTATGCATGTGCAAGGTACTGGGGGGGCCCGGACCTCCCAGTAAATGCCACTTTGTAATCAGAATTTTCCCCCTTGGCCACCAGACTGTCACCTAAACTAGTTGAAACCTCTAAGCCTTAATTATGAACCAGATGCTGCAACTGTGCCATGATGCAGTTGTGTAATTTCAGGCACAAACACTATGCTTGAAGTACAGGTACGGGAGTAGATTTTAGTGATAAAATTTGAAAGAACAAATGTTTAAGCAGCCCAGCCCCTGGATGAACCACGATGCCCATTAGCCCTGTGAAGAAAGGGACCCCATGACTCTGTGTCCCAACACAGCCTGGGGTGCCAGGTCATACACTGGGACCCCTGCAACTGTCATTATGTCCATTGGAATTGCAGGCAAAACCACTGTCCTGTTCTAGGGCCGAACCTGGAAGGGGAAGGCCCAGCTTCTTGGGGCCCCAGGGCTGCTGGGACCACACCCACCACACACGACCTGTGTCCTGTGGGGTGGGGGTGGGGGGGAGTGGGGGGGCCTTCGAGGTGAGTGCTGTAACCCTTTCCTCTCCTCTGGCTGGGGGACCTCGCTGCCATCCCCACCTGTATGTGGAAAGTAGGTGACAGACCTTGAAGTCCATTCCTGGCCAGTTCATGAAAAGGCCCACTTCCTTCCTGAAATCAGAGCCTGTATATTTTTGGAACTAAGAAATAGGACTTTGATCAGACTGAATGCTGGGGATATAGAAATGAACCAACTGCAGTCCCCGCCCTCCAAGAAAGGCAAGCGATTATGGTGGAGCTGAGAAGTGTTTTCCTGCATCATCAAATGCTCAGGGCCCACCATGGGCCCTGCACGCTGACAGCTTCATCTGTGCCTACAGTGTAGTGGGAAAGGCAGCCAATGAGAAGTCATGACATTGAACTGGGGTGAGCGCTAAGGTCAGGGCAACAAGAGCCAGGAGAATACAGAGCTGGGAGGCTGACCTAGCCCAGGGGTCAGGAGGCCTCTCTGAGGTCGCGACAGGTTGGCGCAGTGGGAATTAGCTGGGGGAGGCAGGAGGGAATGGGTGCCCCAAGGAGCGTAGAGGTTGTGTGGGGTGGTGAAGGGTGGGAAGAGATGACCTCAAGAGGTCGGATGTCAGGGGGCACATGAGGACTTTGGCTTTTGTCTCAGTGACGATGGGAGCTACTGAAGCTGGTACACAGGAGCCAGACAAGGCCAGATGAGCACCTGTCACGGCCTCCTCTGGCGCGGCCTGAGGAAGAGCAGCGCTCATGGTCGGGGCGAGCCCTCCCTTCCCTTCCTTCTCAGCTCTGTCAGTGCGATTCAGAGCAACGACTCTCAGAAGCTTCCAGCAACAACATGCGGACCCACAGGTCCACAAGTCCAGTCAAAACGGAGTGGGGAGGCTGTGCCTTCGCTGCCCTGGGCGGGTGACAACGACCCAGGCTGCTTCCCACAGGGCGAGTCTGAGGGCAATTGCCTCCTCCCTGCACCCCGAGCCTCCCTGGACTTGCCCAGCTGGCTGCGCCCCGGCTTCTGGCTTGTCGCAGCCAGAATGATGAGATGAGACACGTGGGCCCGCAGCCAAGTCCGACCACGTTGCCAAGTTGGGGTGGGAAAGGGGCCAGGCCTGGGACACCGTTGCCGCCTCCCAAAGCAAGACAGGTGAGTTTCCTCCAAATGGGGCCTTTCTCCCTGGCCCCCTTCCTTCTCCAGTAACCATTTTCCCCACTCAGCCTCTTGGCCCCCTCCACATTTTAAATTTATTTTATTATTATTTTTAGAGCAGAGAGAATTGGAAAGGGGAAGACAGTCACTCTGAGCTTCGAGTCTAGAATCCACTCACACTGACTTCCTCCAAATGGAGCAGTGACTGCTGAGAACCGTTTCAGGAAAGACAGGCTGTGGGTTGTGGGCTGTGGGCTGTGGACTGTGGACTGTGGTCAGGGCCCAGGCCACCCACAATCTGCTTGTGATCCCGGCCAAGCAGATGGAGACAGTGACCCGTGGGTGGGATGAAGTGAAGGGAGAGGTCAGGGGTCATAAGAAAAGTCCTGGCTCCTGACAATGGTGAATGCCCCAGCACAGACACATCCCACAGCTTCTGGTCTGCACCTTCAGTTACATGGAAAAGTCCCTATGTACTCCCTTGGGAGTGAAGCGACACATCTGCCAGAGCCTAGGACACAACATATTTTCTGGTTTCCCACAGGCTCCGCAGACCTGCACTGTCAGACACATGCACAAGAATGTTCACTGCAGGTTTGTTCCTAACTGGGGAGGGAGATGCTCTCGAGTCAGAGGACCTGGAGCAGCTCAGGCTGCCACAGCAAAGTGCCACTGCCTGGGGACTTCAACAACAGAAATGTATCCTCTCACCGGGCCACAGCCCGGGTGTCCGAGGCCACGGTGTTGGAAAGTGGATTCTTCTAAGGGCCCTCTCCTTGGCTTGCAGATGGCATCTCCCTCCCCCAGCCTCACACAGTCTTCCTCCGTGTGTCTGTGCCAGTCTCCGCTGTGGTGACAAAGAGCGAGGAAGATCTATATGTATTGGCAGGAAGAGACTTCACAACTTATTGTTAATTGGACAATAAGTCTCAGGACAATATTATGCGGATATCAGTGGTTCCCTCTGGAGAGGGAACAGGATTAGGGCGAGGGTGGGGTGAAGGGGACTTTATTTACTTGTGTATGTCTGTACTTGTGGCAGATTGGATTATTTTTTTTAAATGTCATTGGGATTTTGATGGGGATTGCACTAAATATGTATATTGCTTTGGGTAATGTGGATATTTAGTTATGTTGACTCTTCCAAACCATGAACATGGAATATCTTTCCCTTTCATTGTGTCTTTTTCAATCTCCTTTAAGAATGCTTTGTAGTTTTCAGCATATAGGTCCTTCACATCCTTTGCTAAGTTTAGTTCTAGGTATTTTGTTCCTTTTGTTGTAACTGCAAAAGGAATTTTTTTCTGCATTTCTTTTTCTGAAATTTCATTGTTAGTATGTAGGAATGCAGTGGATTTTTGTACATTGATTTTGTATCATAGAACTGTACAATTGCAACCTATATAATCTTATTAACCAATGAAGCCCCCAAAAATCTGATAAAAAGAAAATAAATAAAATGCAACTCAATAAGGTAAAAAGATGAAAAAATCTGGAAGGAAACGGAAGACATATAGAATACAATAAGAAGGTTAGCATATGTTTTATTAGGGTCCCAGAAAAAGAGAAAAATTGAACAAAGGTGACATTTTAACAGATAATAGTACATTTTCCAGAATAAAGGCAACACGTCAGTTCACAGGTTAAATAAAGAATGTTTAAAATTCCCAAGTCACATGGCAGTGAAAATGAACATCAAAGTCAAAAGGAAAAGTCATAAAAGAGGGATGCCAGGATTGGCAGATTATGCTGAAAATAACTAAAAGCACTGGATGAAAATGTTAAAAAGAATGCAGGTTAAACTCATCAGAGAGCTAGTGTGTTCACAAGAGATTTTTGGAACCAATTTCACAAGAGGAGAAGAGAAACACAAAAATATAGGCTTGACGTTAAGCTTTTCTCTGGAGGCATTTTCCGACTGAAAGTGTTGCCTGGTGGGCAGAGAAGCCGAGTGGACTGTCTGGCTGCCTCACGGAGCTGGAGAGAAACACTGGGGTTCAGAGCCCGTGCAGGAGGAGAGGACCAGGTGACTGCTGCCAGCTCTAAATTGAGATCTCAGGGAAAACATAATAAAATTAAAGGGGAATCAGAAATAAGCCACCCTCAGAAAGACTGGAGACAAGCATTGGTTCAGTCCAACTTATAACTGAATTAAGTCGATCTCCATGTAACCTAATGCCTGTCGGCCTGACAAATGAGAAAATAAGTCCTCTCTGGAAGAAACAAAATTATACATAGCCTTGAGTAAACTCTTCAGTCTTTTACACATAGCAAAAGAAAAAAATATATAATCAGCTTATATTAACAATGAGACTATAAAAAGTAACTAGAGATCATTATTCCCATGCTAACAACCAGGAAAATCTTCAAATAGACAAATATAAGAAAATGTGTATTAGACCAAAGCCCAATGTTAAAGCAGGGACTCGTTGGAGGACCAGATACATAGAAGAGAAAGAATAAATATATGGGAAATAACCACACAAGGTACATTTTCTGATTACAGTGGAATTAAACTACAAACCTATAAGAGTAAAATATCCAAAAAAATACCCCAGTATTTTGAAACAAAATAATTCACTTCTAAAAACAAACACCACCCCCCAAGCAAAAACGAAAAGAAAATATGCAATAGGTCCAAGAAGAAATAACCAGAGAAATTAGAAAAGATTTTCTACTAGTTATTGTTAAAAACACAATATATCAAAATGTGTGGAATGTAGTTAAAACAATTCTTAACAGGGAAATTTATATTTTACAAAAAGAAAACTACAAAATTTTCAAATCAGTAATATAAAATTCCCCTGTAGGAAACTAGAGATAGAAGAATAACATAAAAACAAATATAAGTAAAAGACAGAAAATGATAAAAAGCTGAACTCAATGAAGAAGAAAAACGAAAAAAAAAAAATGAAAATCAACAAACCAAAAATTTCTATGTTGAGCCCAGTCGGTGTGGCTCAGCAGTTGAGCATTGACCTAGGATCCAGGAGATCGAGGTTCGAGTCCCAGTCAGGGCGCTCGCCTGGGTTTCGGGCTGATGCCTGGGAAGGGCTTTCCCTTTGGGTGCAGACACTGCCCTCGTGTGTCACAGGGCCTTTCCCCAGGGCCTGTGGGCAGAGCAAGCTCATCAGGACATCAGTCCCCTTGGGTTGGGGCCCCACCTTTAAGACCTCATTGACTCTTAATTACTTTCTTAGAGGCCCCATTTCCAGATACGTTGGGGGGTTAGGTCTTCGACATATGAATTTTGGGGGAACACAAACAATCTCTAACAGTATAAGATGGATATAACATCATTAATGTTTACAAAGATCTCTCTCAATTTGAAAGATTAAGGTGGATAGCCTAGTCATTCGTTCATTCATTCAACAAACATAGAGCACCCACTGTGTGTTGCTCTGAGTTATAAAAGCTATTGAGAAACACGAGATCCCTTCCAGTTCAGGGTGGTCTGGCCCTTACACAGCTGGTCAGTGCACAGTGTGCGGCATTGGGGTAAATGCGACAGGCATTTGGATGGATTACAGAGGCGAGCGGGCCGAAAAGGAGGGAAAGATTGACGGGAAGTGGAAGCCTGGGGCTGTAGCTGCCGCTGCTTCTTTATTTTAATCTTCACCTGAGGATATTTTTTTCCATTGATTTTTAGAGAAAGTGGGAGGAAGGGAAGAGGGGAAGAGAGAAACATTGATGTGACACATTGATTGGTTTCCTCCAGCCCCCCCCCCCCCACAACTCGGGCCAGGGATCTAACCTGCAACCCAAGTATGTGCCTTTGACCAGGAATCAAACCTGCGACCTTTGGGTTGGTGAGCTGACGCTCTAACCACAGAGCCAAACCAGCCAGGGCTGTAGCTGCTTCTTAAAAATGGGCCTGCAGAGCAGGAGAGTCAGTCCCTGCCTGTGCGAGTGACAAGTGTTATTGTCCCTGGTCTTTCTCCCCTCTCTCAGTGGATCAACTTCAGCTCAGAGGGCATCGGACGCCCACTTACCTGATGAGGCAGGTCAAAGAGGCTGCACAAAGCATGACGCACACCTCACATTTCACTGTAACTTAACGCACGCTCGTGAGGACTCGTTTGCCAATGTTCTGACTGAGGCTCGAGGCCTCCCCTTGGTGCCATTTCACTCTCAAGGGCCCCTGTGTTTCTTACTTACTAAGCGGTACCCCTGATGCATTTTCTGGCTCCTAGCTTTGGTTTCTGCAAGGTGACACGGGACACATGAAGGACCTGTAACAGAAAGCACAGTTCTTACTGTTGTTTTTTTCCAATTCTTCACTGCTCTCTTGCCTCTACTTGTACCAAGTCTTTCCAATTCATCCGACGTAGTTTTCCCTAGAAATGATTGTTTGTTCTGATATTTCATTGTTTCATATGCTACCAATTAACTTATTGAAGAATTAATGTTAGTGCAGCTGGTATACACAAATTCAGAAATAAATTGGGTGCATGGTAACCAAGCAGTTCCCTTGGTGGTGGGACATGGGGACACAGGAGTGTGCAGGGTTCTGGGAAGGACCGACCGGACATGAGCATTCAGGGGTCATGGGTATGGGCGACTACATTTCATGGGGAAGATAGAACACCTGGCTGGTCGATCAAGTGGTTGCTCTGCAGCTGGGAAGCTGCAGGACAACTTTCCTTGTACCTTGAACCTCTCTAGCTGTCTTCATTGCCACTGCCAACCCTGTCCCAAATCACTAAATCTCTCCAATGAGCTACTGTAATAGTTTATCGGCTGATGTCCCTGTCCCCACCTTGCTCCACTATGTTCCAGTCTTCTGTGGTAGCCATGGTGTCCTTTTGAAACACCGAAACCATATCATATTTTTTCTTTACTTAAAAAATTTCAAAGGTCTCCCATAGCATTTAATATTACAGAATTCAGACTTTGTTACGTGGCCTCCCAACACGATTTCACTCTGCTGAGTGAGGCCACGTGGGATTCTCTGTGCACACTGAAGCTGTGTGCGGGTCAGTGCCCCCCACTATCTGTGCACATGTGAAGGTGTGTGTACCAGTCAGTGCCCCCCACGCTCTGTTCTAAGGAGGAAACAATTCAGTCACAGTCGGAAGACTGAGGAGAGGTAAAAAGAGCTACCTGCAACCCTGAACTACCCACCCGCCTACCTTTTGTAGTCCTACTCAGCGAGGGCGGAATCCGCGGTAGTATTTTCATGGAAATACATTTTCAACGCACCCAAGTTGACCATGAACAAGCTCACCCCCTCAACCTCCTGCATCGCTCACTCCTGTCATTCCCTGGCCATACCAGCCTTTTTCAGTTCCTTAAATGTTCTGAATACTGTCCCGTCTCAAAGCCTGCAAACAGCATTTTCCCTGGATTTTCTTTCAGTACGAGAACAACAGCAAACATAATTAGGGAAATCTCAACTTCCTGCTTCTGCAGCCTTTCCAGCAAGTCTCGTTTCCTTAGGGATGCTTGCAGATTGTTTTATAAACACTGAAAGTTAAAACGAAACTTCCAGTGTAAACACATGAAACAAACAGGCATGTTATTTAAGGGACAAAGAAATAGGGAAAGTAAGGAAGTTCATCTACTCGTGGTCAGATATCAAATTCCCTTAAACTCGTTCTTGGAAGCATTCTTTTCTTTTTGCTCAATCTCACCTCTCCAATGTGTCAAAGGAATAATACTGATTTATTGTGCTGTCAAGGTAGACAAAGGTGATACGGAAGCCACTTCCTAAACTTATTGTCACTGTGACAACATACAGTGTGCCTGAGCCTTGGTTGGTTCCTCACTCAATTACACAGGGAGTTTTAAACTTAGAAATGTTTGAAAGTCAATATTATTTGAGTAACTTGATTCTATTCTTTTTTCACATGCTTCTGATGACGTAGAAGGAGATATACACTAAGAAAGTTGCATTTTGATATTTGGAAATAAGAATTTCTTTAAATTCATATATTGATATATATCCCCGTACATGCTGAGATTCCTGTCCATGTCCATGAAGTTTCTGGAAAAGCAACGGCAACAAAAACACAGCCTATGCTGGCCTTGTATTCTGTCTACAGAAAGAGTCCGATGTCTTAGGCATCGGTTTCAATGACCCGATGCTTTGTCATCTGTATATGTCAGGCATTCGATCTGCAAACATTGGCCATCTCCTGGGCTGTAGGGCAAGTATTTGACAGGCGCTGCAACGAACAAGGCCCATTAAGACCCAGCTACTTCTCAGAGCCCACCCAGAGCCCCTCCCTCCAGACATGCTGTGTCCCAGCTCTGGGTGTGGTTTTCCCACTGGGAGGCCCGGAAAGTTAGGCCCATGTCACTGGGTACATTCCTCCAGGGCAGCGATTTTCAATGGTGTGCCCCAAGAATTTTAACACATGCAATGCCTGACGATTTGGTCAGGGGCCCCGACCTCTTTCCCCTTAGATTGTCAAATACAAAAATGACAACAGCAACACAACAATAGCCATCTGGTGTGAATGAATAAAAATTATATCTATTTTTTGTCAGATGGGCAAAAAATATATTTTTTGGTATGCGCCGAATTTTAGTAATTAGTTTATGTGTGCCATGAGGTGGCAAAGGTGGAAGATCGCTGCTCTAGTGGAGTATTTACTGCTTGGGATTGTGCTCATTTGCTGTAAGTCCATCCACCGCGGAGACTCTAAGCAGACACCCAGGGGCCCAATAGATATTTGTTGCCTGTGAGTGGCTGAGCAACCTTGTTGGGCCCTTTAAGTTCCCTGATAAGTAGTAGTAGGCTTCCCAGTAGACCGAGGCAGCTCGCAGGTACCACAGTCCCAGGACAGCCACCTGCCCTCAGGAAAGGAAGGGCCACCCACGTGTCACTGCAGCCCTGGTATTGTCACAACCAGCTCCGCCTTGTCCACAAGAGGCACCAGAGAGTGAGATGAAACAAAAGCAAGGATTCCAAACACGACTGACTTTCAGGCTCCGTTAAACCATATGGCCTGCCTGGTTGCCTTGTTTATAAAGAACAGTTTTCCATTTAAAAATGACAATTAATAGAATCCAAGCTGTTCTGGCCGATTTGCGGGGGAGGAGGGGCGGGCGTGGACTTGCCTTTACGGTGTGCTTAGAGCACCCCCTAGTGGCAGCGACAGGTGTTAGCATTTGACATATTTTGGGCCTGGAAAAACCACCAGGGGACGTCAGGAAGGCCACACACTGAAACCTCTAACTTCCTGTTGACTGGAGCTTGGGATAGAGATCATGGGTAGAAATATACCATTTTTTATTAAACTTCAATCCCCATACTAGCTCAGAGCTCAGAGTATAATATTTAGTAAATATTGGTTGCCCGAATGAATAAATTGATATATAAACTCCGTCATTACCCCAAAAATGATAGTTGAAGCTGTAATTTAAAATGAGATCTAAGAAGAATACAGGTGGAAGAGACAGCAAATAACTAAATTATGAAAAATATGGAAAAGAGTCACATTTGTGAGGCAGGAAGAAGACTGAGTCATCAAGAAAAGAAAGAGTTGGGATTATGGAAATACAGGACTGTTTGGAGGGCAATGGGTAGCAGGCTTTCAAGGAGTACGTGACACACGTATTAATATAGAGGGCATGTATAATTTGTACATAAGCATATAGGATCTACACACACATACATTTTATCTATTTATAGATGTATTTCATACGTAAAAGCAGTCAACTGCATACATGCCACTGTTTTGGAGGCATCTGAATTGGAATGTTTCTTGGCTGCTGAAAGGGAACACATAATGCTCCTGATGCCCTAAATAATAGAGTATATATAGCCTTCAGGAGCCTGTGAATACCAGGAATTTGAGGAGTGCCATTCATAATCGGAGGCGTTGCCTACTTGCTCAGTGTTTGGACGTCTCTCTTCTAAACAGCAACTTCACTGCTTTGCCTTATCTGTACTCCCATAATGTAGGTGAAGTCATTTTCTCCTGGAAAATAGCCCAAATGTCTTGTACGCAGTGCAATAAAACCTCCAGTAAGCCGAGAAACAAATGATGCAAAGTGGATTTGAAGTTGGAAGAGGATTTTTCAGCTCTTTTAAGAAATGCTCTCTCCAGCAGAAACATTAATATCTGTCTTAAATTAAGGGGACAGAAGAAAGGAAGGAGGGAGATGAAATAAAAATGGACTCACATTCCATCGGTTTGTTCCCTAGGGCCATGATGTAATGGCACCAACATATCGGCTTTGATTTCTGGTTTTCCCTTCCCCCCCCTTTCTTCTGGTTCGGATTGCTAACTTTGACGCAATACCCAATTTGTTTTCACGAGACACTTACCACTGCGTTGCATAAAAGGTTTGCTGTTCCAATTTCTGCTCAGTACACGGCGCTCAGGCTCTACATTTGCAGAGAACGAGAAGGTGCTGCGGTTCCGATTTAATTGTTCAGTGGGAGAGTGGACACTATCGTTCGAGGTGGAGCTGTCAGGTTCGAGGTGGCAGTGTGCACCCCCCTTCCTCGGGGAGGGGCCCCTGGGTTTTGCTTTAGCAAACCTGCCTTCCCGCTTCTCATTCATGAGAGTCCTGGTGACTGACTCAGGTAGTTCCACGAGCGGAGCTCGGCCCCGCAGATGCGCGGGCTCTGGAGCCTGGCTCTGGAGAACAACAGCTGTTCACTTTCCTGACAGCTGCCGAGCCCCTGGATCTGGCTGCGTGAGCTCCAGAGCTTCTCTGGTCTCTGAGCATCCTCAGATTTGCATTTTCAGCATTTCCAAATCACTTCCAAGAAATCCAAGTTTGCCTCGTAAGTTATTTTGAATGTGTATCTTACAGCCAAAAAGAATAAAAAAAACCTAGCTGATATACTGGAAAACATTTTATTTAAAAATACAAAACACAACAGAGTAGCTATTGAGTATTGCCCAAACAGATGTCCACCTGAGGTACTATGTGATGTATTGAGTACCAATCTTTAGCAAACATCCCAGAATTTACAACTTCTAACAGAGCTTTCCTATTCTAAGGGTGCCTTGCTGGAAACATCTTTAGATATCTGATTAATACCTTTATTCTTTTTAATGCCTCTTCAAGCTAAGGATGATTTACTGATTTACTTTTAAATCTTTTCTCTCTCGTGTTCCACTCTCTTTACTGTCAACAGAGTTGCAATATTATTTTATTTCAAAGCATATTTCTTTTCAAAATAAGATGTCACATTATGAAAATTTTCTTTTCTTTTTAACAACTTGGCACTTTAGTGCTTCAAATTTTCTGTGCACTCATGATAATGAGAAATCAATCTTCTTGCCCAAGGTTAACCAATAGAAATGTAATGTGAGCCATGGATGCAATGGTTAATTTCCAAGTAGCCAGGCTAAAAGGGTAAAAAGAAACAGCTGAAATAAATGTGAATAACATATTTATCTAACGCAATACATCTAAAATAACATTTCAACATGAAGTCAATAGGAAAGTATTAACGAGGCCTGGCCGGTGTGGCTCAGTGGTTGAGCATCGACCCATGCGCCAAGGTCGCCGGTTCAGTTCCCGGTCAGGGCACATGCCCAGGTTGCAGGCTCAGTCTCTAACAGGGGGCAGGCAGGAGGCAGCGTATCGATGTTTCTATCTCCCTCTCCCTTGCTCTCTTCGTAAAAATCAATTATAAAAAAGCATTAGTGAGATAGTCTATGTTCTTTTTAAAAGAGGTCTTTGAAATTCCAAGATTTGGGTCCCAGGGTTTTATTTTAGCTGTTTTGTTGCTGTTACTTGTTAGCTTTTATATTCTTTTAAGTATCAGGGGTTTTGTCCTGGGATGCAGTTAGGTGACTTGGAACCATTTCATTCTTTTGAAGTTTGCTTTTAAGTTTTTCAGGGTGGGCACAGAACAGCCTTTGGTGTGGGCATAATCGGAACCTCACTACTGAGGCAGTGCCCTTCTGAGGACTCAGTCTGATGCTCCCTGGATGAGGAGGCCTTTCCACCCTGGGTAGTGGGAACACAAACTCTTTTGGCCCTGTGAGCTCTGGGACTGATCGTCTACTTCTTCCTGGTGGTTCTTCTGGTCCTTTCCTGATACATGTACGCAAATCGGTACTCAACCAAATTGTCCATCTGATGGGACCCCTCGGCCCATCTGGTCTCCACAGTGCCCCCTCTCTCAGACCACAGGCTCTCTCTGGGCTCCCCTCCCCTGTGAAGGCACTGAGCTGGGGCCTTTACTGGCTTCTCTCTCAGGAATCAGTCTAGCATGCCTGCTGTCCAATGCCTGGAAACTGTTGTTTCATGTACTTTGTTCAGCTTTGAAGGAAGGTCAATCAGGTTCCTGTGATGGCCCAAAAGATGTAAAAACTTGATCTCTGTCCATTTACTAAATATTTCCTGAATGCCTCCTGTGTACGAGGAGCTCTGCACAGCTCTGCGGTTACGCTTTTGAACTGAAAGAGATACAGCTCAGCCCTCGTGGTCACCACAGACCGCGGGGAAGAACAGTGGTAACTGAGTAATAATTCAAGTAAAGAGCAGTAGGAGCCCTGACAAGGTGATAGGAGAGAAAGCAGAGTGCTGTGGATGCATGCGACAGGGAGACCTGATTTCACCTCTGCCATCAAGAAAAGTTTCCCAAGATAATGGACATTTTAAGCAAGATTTAGGAAATAAGGCAGATTTGGTAACTGTGTTGTGCAGGATGAGAAGACTGATAAGAAGAATAGCATATGCAAAGGGCCTGTGGCAGGATTGCACCATTAGAGGTCAAGTCCAGCCCTTAGACTTTCCAAAGAAGACACAAAATTTGGGAGTTTGAACCAGAACTCCTATCTCCATGTCCAGTGTTCTCTCCATTTCACTGTGTTGCTAAGTGAATGTAGAGAACACTGGAACATTTAATATAATGACATTGTCATTTTATGGTCCATGACATATTATGGGCAATACATAATTTTGCAACATACTGTCATTTAAAAATAATCATGGCCAAAGTGTCATTCAAAATATACTTTCAATTGTCTATATTTTTAATGTATTTACAAGAACTATGCTGTAAAGTGTAAATTAATGTACAAGAGAGCACAAGACAGCCCTAGCCAGCTTTGCTCAGTGGTTAGAGCATTGGCCTGTGGACTGAAGGGTCCCGGGTTCAATTTCGGCCAAGGGCATGTACCTTGGTTGCTGTGGGAGGCAACCAATCGATGTGTCTCTCTCACATTGATGTCTCTGTCTCTCTCTCTCTCTCTCTCTGAAAAGCAATGAAAACAATAGCCTCAGTGAGGATTAAAAAATAATAATAAAAATAAAAGAATTTATTTAAAAAAAAAAATCACAAGACAGACAAGAGTAAACACACTCAGCGGCTGAAGCAGTGTCATAGTGTCCCTGGGAACTCGCACAGCTCCCTAAGTGGCTGAATCACACTTGGGAGATTCTCGCTCAGCGGTGGGACCTCTTAGTGCTCTCAGACATTCGGGGAAATGCATCATTGCTCCATTCCAAGCTTAATTGGCATAATAAATGTCGATTAAAGATCTTTTAAGATTTTAAACGGCCAAACTCAAGTGAAACTCTGTGTGATAGACTCACAAAGGACTTGTCCATGTGAAGTCTCTCCTACCGAGACGGTGCATTTCCATCTCCCATGGGCCCAACCGTCGGTGACATGGACACACACATGTGCATTTGCACAGAACAGAAAGCCACTCTCCCCAGCTGTGGTAGATGCATCGCTCTTCAATGGCTTATAAACGGTTATATGCTTTATACATGAACAGACTTCTGTTTCCTGTTAACAAATACAGAGGGAGCACCGGCTATGTCTCAGGACTGGGATTAAGTGGGGAGCAAGGCAGAGGCCCCCCTGTCATGCAGGGGGGGTCTCCCTAGATGCCACCTGGAAGCCCCTTTCCCCCCCTGCTTCTGTCTGACGTGACTCCTTTCCTTAACTTTTACTTAGGAGGCTGAAAAGACAATTACTCATCCAGTATAAATATAAAACAGGGTCTCCGTTAACTTCTGAACTTGGCAAAAATATTTTTTTATGTCCTATGTACAGCTCATTGATTTAGGTGTGAAGAAAGTTTTGTTTTAATTTAAGTCGCCCAAGCTGCCAACTGTTTGATGTCGTCGTCTTCTTCAGCCCTCCTGGAAGATGCTGGAACATAAAATGGATACAAATTAGCAACTGGTGACACTCACACTTTAGCATAGAAAACAGGTATGAATTATGTATAAAAATGTGTATATTTATGGAATAAAAAGCAAGTGCTAACAGGGACACAGGCCAGGCTATTATTTTGGGCAACTGTGTAGCGGAGGGGACACACCTGCTCGGGTCCTCTGCACCGTGGACGAGGTGCCCGGCACTCTACCTGACGGCCTGTCTGGCTGTGCCGGGAGGGAGGAGGCAGGCACACTTGGAAGTCGGACATCTGCCATCTTCTTATTTAATTCTTCCTGCTCCAGCTCTTCCAGCTCTGCCATCAGCTCATCCTGAACACAGCAGGAAGAAAGAGTTGTGGAGTTAGCGTGGCGAGCACTGGGTTCCCTCAAACACAGGAACAAGCACATCTGCTGCCCAGTTGATATGTGAGAACCAAGTGAAATGGAGTATTTATTTTAACACTAAGTCTTTTTTGCAACACTGAGCAATGATTAAAAATGAATATTTTGGGTTGTTCAAATTTGTCGTAGCTAATCTTATAATACTTCGGTAAACTGTTATTCGAGTAATTTGTGCTAGCTGAATATAACACCTCCATAGTTTCTAGGAAATTTACACCTTGCCTGTCTTTTTTCCAATGCATCTTTTCTTTTCTACTGTGAAAAATTAAGAATCTGCGAGCCCGGCTAGTGCTGCTCAGTGGCTGAGCATCGACCTAGGAACCAAGAGGCCAATGGTTCGATTCCCAGTCAGGGCACATGCCGGGGTTCTGGGCTCGACCCCCAGTCGGGGGTGTTCAGGAGGCAGCCGATTGACAGTGTTTCTATCTCTCTAACCCTTTCCCTTCCTCTCTCTCTAAAAATCAACAGGAACATTAAAAAAAAGAATATGCGAAACCTTAATTGGTGGAAATAAATATTTTCACTTGGGTTAATGTTATTAAAAATAAGTGACAGGTATGGCAAAAGCACACGTGCAGAAAGTAAAAAGAATCACAGGTACTTTGAGTCCTTTGTTAAATTACTAAAGCCCATACGTGTTTGGGTTAAGTAAACTTCAACCCAAGGTAGGCACACTGTGTTTCTTTCTTTTAGCAATAGCCTCAGAGTCTGGGTTAATCCTTAACTACTCTCTGTCCCAAGAACCTTAGATTCGCAAGGCTAGTTGGAGACTTTGAGTGTAAGTTGCCTCTGACAGACAGATGACTTGTGGTAGAACAAGTCTACTGGGCTCCAAGGGTCCTCAGGTAGAGTCCAGCCCCTGAGAGACGCCAAGAGTCTAAACTAAATTTGCCATCATTATAATTCTGAGTTTGTCTCCATTAGAAATGACCTAAGACACTCTCATAATTAACCAAGGAAAGTCTTCATTTATGGATTCATGCATCATTGAAGAAATCGATTGAGAGCTCACTCCTGGCCAGATATGGAACTCATATCTGGGGGTGCAGAGTTCAACCAACAGTCCCGACATTATCCTACATTAAAATGAGAGAAATAATACTAGAGACCAAGAGAGGAGGTATGTAAGCCAACTGCAACATTTGATCATGACAGTGTGGATCAGGCAGGAAGCCAGCTGAAGGATTGTCTGACCACTGTGAAATCTACTTCATGGAAAGGAAACAAAACAGGAAAGTACGTGTGGAATAGTGTGATCCGCAGAGCTGTGTGCTTTATGGTTATCCACGGGCTATGTGAATAGACTGTCCGGAATGATTACTCTAGTGCCCTATCTCTGCTCTAAAACAATCAGGAACAAATATAGTAAATGCAGTCATAGCAGAACACACTGTGCTACACAGAGCACGGGCCCAGAATTGCCCGGAGTGCTTGGTAGTTATCGACAGCACTGCACAGATATTGATATTTTCGGTAGCAAATAGGATGACAGGATCATCACCTCCTCCCTCATTTTCAGACTTCAGGTACACAACACTTATTTGTTCATTGATAAAAGAATTTTAGAATTTAAGAAACTTTAGAGATAAGCTAGTGAGCCAGTCATGTTCATTTTATAGATGGGAAAACGAAGGGTCAGGAAAGTGAAGGGACTTCCAAAGGTAACAAATGCAGAGCCCCAACGTCACGAGCCCGGGGCCCTATGGTGCCTGTTAGTCTAACCAGGGTGGGCAAACTTCAAAAAGCCACACAGCATTAATTTAGGCTTAGCAGCCCCCACATGGTCTCCGCAACAGCCTTCTCTGTTGCTATTGTTGTTGATGGTGGTGTTTTCTGCAATTCATTAAACAGACAAAAACAGGCCTGGGAAGGATTTGACCTGAGAGCCAATTTTTCCAACTGTTGAACTACACCATTTTTAAAAGTTGTTGATGCCCAAGTTTCATTTTCTCGGATCCCGTGGAACTACACCTTCCTTGCTAGATGTTACGTCTTTATTACCAGGCAGATGCAGGAGTCAGAGTCCTCGCTGTGCTGCTCTGAGAACTGGAAACGTCTCCACATCTGTACTAGTTGGTGTGTGTGCTGTGAAGAGAACAATGGGAATTCCCGGGAGACGCCACCACTCTAAGGAGAGCCTGTCTGAGTGGACTGATGAATCCAAGTGGAATGTGTGTGCTGACAATGCCCATCCACATTTACTTTGTTTCATAGCCTAACCTCCGATTTCACAACCACAGGGCGTGCCATGTCCGTGCCTGCAGGGCGGCGGCCTGTTTGCTCTGCCCAGATGTGCAGGCGCTGCCCCTCCTGGTAATGGGCCAGTTAGGCTCCACCTCTGAAAGCCTCGAACTCCACAGAACCACGGGCTGCTCTTCCTTACAAGCTAGGAGCTTAATTAGGGGGCTTTTGCAAAAGTGTATTAACCTTTCCTTTAAATCGGAGCTCCCAACACTTCATTTCCCTCTTCAGGATGTTTCTAGCAAGTATCATTTACTCTTTGATGATACGTAAGGAAATTTATAGGGAGCCCTGTCTGCTGGGGATGGCGGGAAGCTGTCCTTTTCAGCACATGGCGCTCCATTCTTTACACCGCGTCACCCACCTCATCAAAGTCATCGCCAAATCCAACCCGCTGAGAAAAGGCTTCTGAGATTTCTTGGGCGACATCCTGTTGCTCTGTGATTTCTTGCATCAAATCATCTATTTTGTTCAGGTCCCTGGGAAGTAATATTTTGTGGAAACATTTTAGAATCTTTAAAATTATGCATTTAGATATACTCCCACCTGAACAGAAATGAGTCAATTTAACATAAACTCTTAGTTATTTCTGCAGGGTAACAAAAATTCCCAATAATAATGTATATCAACTTTAAAAATAATTTGCATTTCAAAAAAAATAATAATCCTGTAGAGGCACATGTATCTTAAATATTAAATAAATAGCCATTACATTTGGGAGTCACTAACGAGCAAATTATTTTATAATTTACAATATTTGTAGACCCATTTTAAAGTTTTGTCTGGTAGGGCATATGTAGAATTTAAATATACGCGACTGTGTATCAACTCTGCAGGAAATGGTGCCGCGGGCCCCAAGGGACCACCACGACTGAGAGGAGCCAGGCAGCTCTCAGCCGCCGGCACCTCCAGCAGCCCTTCGTGGAAGCTGAGTTCTGGAACAAGGGGCCGTTTTCCAGAATGCCTGGCAGCTCTGAGATCCTGACTCCCCGGGCCTGTCCCAGGAGGACCTGCTCTCCTGGGAGATTACGGGTGAAGGCGAACGAGGCCTGGGAAGCCCTCAGAAGAATCAGCAACTTCAGCCAAGGCGTCTGGTAGCCACAGGCCCAGGCAGACAGCTGCTTCAAGGACAGTTTTTAGCCCCTGAGCCCCACTGGCCCCCGACCGCCAACCTGAGCTGTCAGAGCCCGAATGCCAGGATCTGGAAAGCATCTGAGTCGTACCCCCAGCTCTGAAACTAGGCCAAACTGATCAGATACCAGAAAATGACAAGTTTCCTCCTTACCAGGCAACCTAAACACTGACATTTTGATTCCCAGTGGAATAAATCTTTTGAAAGTTCCCCAGACTCTCTACGTGGAAAAAGCTGAGTATCTTCACGTATTATCATGTAGCTGTGAAAAAGACCCACTTTTACCATTCTCCTACCACCACTTACTCCCAGTTCTTATGTTTATGATAAGTATATAAGGAATTCATTTTTTAAAGGGAGAATGGGAAAGGTGCAGCTGAAGTTTGGGCCGGGGTGAATTTTTCTCAAAAGGACCACAAGCGATGGTACCGCCAAAGCACCGTGATGTTGTGCTGCACACCAGCACCAGCTTATAGCCACGGCAGAGGATTGTGACTCTGAGAGCGAATGGAATGATCTTTCTGCAGCTGTCAAAATGATGGTGGATCGTCAATGAGTTATCAAGGCAAGAAAATGTGAGCAAAGGTGTCTTCGCCTTCCCCAGCCTGCCCCTGGTCCACCTTCCCCACCCGTGGAAACATCTCTGCATCGCTCAGGTGCTCACCGATCTCGTGCTTGGTGGCTCAGATCTCACTGTCACGTTTACTCTCAGAAAACGGCCAGGTCCCAGGTACCGACTTCCGAGTGTGAACGTAAAGCTAGCAGTGGCTAGCCCCACCACCGCATTGAATACGGATTACTTACTTTATGCCAGGAACTGACATATGCCAGGGACATATGTCTGGCACCTCAATGAATGTCACGATAACCACAGGGAGTATTATTATCTCCAGTTTACAGACAAGGGAACTGCACACAGGTGAGGCAAAGTCATTTGTCCAAGTACAGTCGGCCATGCAACTGGGACTATAACCCAGAGAGTTTCACCCCCAAATCCATGCCCATAGCTATGATTCTGTCGATGGCTCCCATCCAGTGGGTAGAATCAGAGTCACCTGGGGAACCTGGTTAAAGACAGGAAGGGCCAGTCCCTACCCTTCTTCAAGGAGCCTGGGCATCTGAGGTCTCGTTTGTCGCTTTCCCGGTGGCCCTGAGTCCCACCACAGTTGGACAGCCACTGTTCTGTAGCCTAACACGCTCACAGATGCTGACATTTAAAGCTTTTTTAAATTATATAATGAAAAGTTACAGGTGGAGTGTCAGACAATAGTGACGCAACTGGGAAACCTTAAGGGTGAAATGAATGTCTGTGTTTTCAAGGTTTGGTTTTGTTTTCTGCCACTGCGCCTTCTAACCTTTCTCGAGGGACCATTCCATTCTGACATGTCCTCAAAAGGACAAGCCCATTCCTGCCGAAACCATCCTACGGCTCTCACGACTCCGAGGGCGTCTGTGGCTCAGGGGGACACGGGGCCACTCACATGTTCTCGTGGACCGCCCTCATGGCCCGGGCCGCCAGGCCCATGTTCCTGAGCACCTCGGCGTTGGTGTGGGAGTTCTCCAGGGCCTCCCGCTGGAACTCGATGGTGGACAGGGTGCCGTCGATCTGCGTGAGCTGCTTCTCAAACCTCTTCTTTCTCTTTAGTGCCTGCAACGCAGCTAAATAAGGGAGAAGCCACGTTTATAAGGAGAGAGCACAATCACTTACTCAAGAGACACTGGCTCAGCACCAACTGGGGACTTGGCACTGTTGGTACCTACAGACAAGGGGAGACCAGGCAGAGTGGAGAAACTCAAGGTGGGGTCTGTGCCTCCATCGCCAGGCCCTCAAACATTTTCAATGTTATTCTTTTCTTCCCAAGACCTGGCAAGTGTCAGAGGATGGAAGTCCACTTTCACATTCCATAAAATAGACCAGAGAAACTGGATTAAAAAAATAGGCATAAAAATGTGAGTAGAAATCACGCATTAGAAAAATAAAACTTCAGAGGGAGAAAGGTTTTTGATGACTGTTTATTCTAGCCCTGCTTCCTTATTTCAAAGACAAGTTCATGGAGACCTGGAGAAGTTACATGACTTGTTTGAAGGTAAACAGTGAGCAGCCATCCAAAACCCAGGACGCCGAGCTGCATGTCGTGGTCAGAAATGACTATGGGCTGGCCAGTAAGGTTAGACCGAACTACGAGAGCCCATGAAGGCGTTGCCCTCAGAGAAATGGTATCTAAGCACCCTGCCATTAGCACTTGAACAAAATAACCTTATTAACTCCATTCAGAAATCACAAAACTAACAGACTTCTTTTGACTATGACCTTGGAAGGCGCCCAAAAACAGGCCCTAAAATGTGATTTGTGATAAGGCATTTGGAGCGAGTACAGGAAAAGAGCAGCCAAGGGATGTTGCTACGAAGCTAATTAATGGAATTGGCAAAAGAACTCAAATAGGTTAATGGTTTGGGAGTGAAATGTAAGTTTTCCAACAGATTTCTGCGAGGCTCTTTTCTAACTCAGTTTTGGTCAATTTTTTCTTGTAATTCCAATAGGTTTGGTTTATCTGTTCCAATGCTTTTTGTTTGGTGCACAGAGGCCCATAGTCATTGTACTTTCTTGTTGGGTTTTATTGGGGATCAACACGAAACATTACTCTCTGTCCCATTCATCCTTTTTGCCTTAAATTCCATTCTGTTTTTTATTTAAGTTAACATTCTAGCTTTCTTTTTGTTATAATTTGCCTCTAATAATTTTATGGGAACCTCTATTTCAAAAGTGTTTTATATTTGCTCTTTTTCAGTTCACTTACTACAGATAGCATATAGTTGGGTATTTGTGTGACTGTTTATAACCCAGTCAGATAGTCTCTATCTTTTAATGTGAGAGTTTATCTTATTCTGATTTATGGTGATAACTGATATGTCATTTTTGGTGTGTTTTCTTTGTTATATTTTTTGTTTTCTTCTCTTTATGTAGATTATTCAAATTTTCTTTGTACATTTTCCCCTTTAATTTGTTGGACAGTTACATATACTAAATTTATTCTCCTAATGAATACCTCTGTATTTAAAATATACACATGCAACTAAACTTAAGTTTTCTATTCATGTTAAAAATTAATCAGTATATAATTTATTGTTCCCTAAAAGATTCCTTTCCCACCCCAAACCTTCCCATGTTTGATTAAAATAACCTGCAATTTTATTACTTCTAGATGATTACTAGTTGTTTTTTATTATCTTTTTAATTTTTCAGGAAATTTTTCTTAGCAATTGCATTAAGCTTGATAGACACAATTTCAAAAGTTATTTGCACTCAACTATAATGTTTGCTGATTTATTTCTTACTATTGCTTCTGTTTCCTACATTGTCCTTTCTTGGATTATTATTTTTTTTATTTTATCAAAATAAATCTTGGAAGTTTTTTTTTTTTTTCCAGAAAGGGTGCATAGATATAAATTCTCTAAATTTCTATAGGTCTGAAAATGTCTTCATTTTGTTTCAAACTTGAATGATAGTTTGAATTTTTACAGAATTCTAGGTTCAGAATATTTAAAAATTTCTAAGACACTATTCTATTGTTGTTGGGTAGCCAGTATTTCAAAACTTTGATAGTAGTGTTCCTCTCATCTCTTTGTAGATAATCTGTTTGCTTGTTTCATCTCTGCAAATGTTTAAAATTTTCATTTTTAACTTGGACTTAGAAAATTTCATGAGTATAGGGTTAGGCACATGCCTTTTTTTTTCTTTTTTCAAGTAAACATTCATTAGGTATTTTTATTCTGAAGAGTCAGATCTTCCTTTGTCTTATGGAAACTGTATTCCTTAATTTATTACTTCTTTCCCCTCCATTATTTCTACTTTCTTCTGAAATTCCCATTCATTGTTATATTATTATCCACACCATGACCCCGCCCAAACCATTCTCTGCTTCTCTCCTTTGAAATCCCTGTACACTGGGCGCTAGGTGCCTTGGGTCTGTTCTTCAGTCCATCAACATATCACTCGTTTTGTTCTGTGTGCTGGGAGAATTCCTTAGCTTTATATTCCAGATCACTAACGAGTCCTCAGCTCTATTTATTCTTTTCTTATACCCTATTTATTTTTAATTATGTTTCTAATTCCTAAGAACTTTTTCATCTAGCTGTTCATTTATATGGCAGCCATTCTTGTCTTATAACACAGTAGTCTCTGGAACCTCCCTGAAGATGCTAATGCAAGCTTTGTTTTTAACATTTTTTTATTTCTTACGTTATCTCTCTTCCCTTGGGTTCAGCTGTTTACTTTGCTTATCTTGATGCTTCTCTTTCAGGCAATCACCTTTCCTCGAATTCTTCTGATCTTGTGTTATAGGCTCATATGTATAAATGAACGACTAGAATAGTCAGTCTGTGGAGATGGGCCTCTTGTAGTTACATAAGTGTGTTCCCATGGGCCTCTCTCTGGAAAGGGAAGGCTGCCCACGGCTCTGTAGAAGGATTGGGGTGTGCCAGAAGGCAGGCAGTCTTCAGTGGGCAGGGAGCAGGCAGACAGGCTGGGGGTTCCTACAGTTGCCAAAGAAGGGCTTTCATATGAGTGGTGGACACTTTTCTGAGCGATAGCTTGTCTTCCCCACCCCTCCCTGGCCCGTGGACTGCGGAGGCTCTGCCCTGCTTCCCTCTCCAGATGTCACACCACCGTTTAAGTTCTTGCTGAACAGCACTTACACTTTATTTATAGAACAGTTTCTATTTGTTTAACCTTTCCTCTAGGAAAGAACAAAAACAATTTTTTTAAAGTCATCTGGCTTAAACGCCTTGCTACAATCTCACTCTGCGGAGAGGCTCCTCGAGCTAGTGATCAGAGCTGTGAGGGTTTTCTCCCCACACAGGGAGATGGCCAACTGGCCCCCGGAGCTAACACCCCACCTGCAGCCGTCCCCAGTGACTGCTGCATGCACCACACTGCGTAATAGTTATTTGTAAACTCTATTCCACTCCACCTCCCCCACACTAATTACAAGCCCTTGGAGGCAAGATTCTATTCTCCAGTTTCCCCCGTCCCTAGCACAAAATGCATAACCAAAACCAGCATTGATTAGCATTTGCTGTGTGCCAAGCCCATGTGCTTTATGTGATTTATGTCATTACTCTCACAAACTCCAAGAGCAGATATTATTACTGTCCTACTTTACAGAAGATGAAATGAGTGAACATTAAAATGAACAAATAGGGTAATTTTGTGCACATAGTATAATGACAACATGGTATAATAGAAAAAGTATGGTGTTCAAGGCCAGAGTGGGGATCTTTCTTCTATGACTTGGTAGATGTGTGCTCTTGGCTAAGTCACTTCCCTACTTTGAGCTCCAGTTTGCCCTCCTGGAAATGGTGATGTAATCCCCATCAGACTGGGTGACGTTTAAGAATTAAAGATAACTTATGGAAAACACTTTATACAGTCCCTGTGCATGGTAGGGTTTTGGCAACTAGATACTATTATTAATAACAGCGATTTACATAACATTCATTAATGAGACTGTGTATCTTATTTCTGAGACCACTGAGCAACAAGTTACCTGCTCTTTTCACCATAGCTCACCCTGATAGGAACATAATATTACGGAAACAGCTCCACACTTCAATAGGTACAGTACATAATGCTCTTTGAAAGAGTCTCCTAAGAAGCTAAACTCCAAATACCTGTCTCCACCCACGATACTCAGAAGCGGAATGTTTGAAGCGTGTCTCCTCCCAGTCTTGTCAGGCTGGCTCAGTGTCTACACTTGTTTGGAACCTACTGACACAAAAGAATTTTCCTTTTTTTTTTGAGAAAAATGTTGAAGTTTTCCACTAAAAAGTATGCCACATTTCCTAATAAGAACTAATTTTAGATTACTTTCTGAAAATCAAGAAATTCAATCTGCTAGAAAGGAATAGGCTTTGGAGTCACCAGATCTACATCTCAACCCAGCCTCTAACAATGAAAAACTGTGCCCACTGACCTCGGCCTGGGACCCTCACTCGTCTTAAGTGACTTCTCCCATTTGAATCACAACGACATCAACGATGTCTAGACGACAACACTGTCCTCTGGGGTCAGGTTGCGCACTTTCAAATCCAGGCTCCAACTGTCCAAGGCTCTGAGGCCTCCCTAAGTCGCTTACTGGAGAAATGGAGGTATAACTCATTCCGGTGTTGGGGCTCACCTGAAATAACATGTGAAGCATTCAGTGCGGTGCCCGGCACACAGCGAGTGACTGCTGAATGTTAGGGAATTCTGATCACCCCTCATCTCCTCCACAGGGCTGTCAGAGCCTCGGGTGGGAGCCCGTGGTATGGTGCCCACCCTTGCAAATGTGTGTTATTAATAATAATCAGACCTGGGTTGGGCACAGTTTTAAACGCTTATGTTAATATATGGTTTCTGCCCTTCAAAATGTTTGGGAGAAACTAGAACGTTCACCCAGAGTTGAGATTTCAACTTACACTATAATTACCACACCCCAAACTACAGAGCGGCCTCCAGGGAGCCAGGCAGGTAGCTCGGGGAAAGGACACGGAGAGGGGTAGGGAAATGGCCTTCTTTGTCTTTCACCAGTGAGACGGAGACACAGAGGAAGGTTTCTCTGCTATGACAATAGAAGATCGTGCAAGGGTGACGATAAACGGCAGTGACAGAGGCCCCAGTACCAGGAGCCCACAGGAAGAATGGGACGTGAGTGACTGGGGAACACAAGCCCGAGCTCGTGGAGGCAACACCCTCGGCTCCAGTCCACAGCTTCCACCCCACCAGAGAAGCAAGGGATCTGGATTTGATTGCAAACCCCCCACCCTGAAAAACTAATTTATGGTTTTCAAACAAAACCTTGTGTGAGCCCAAAACTCATGCTTCCTGCCTGGCTGGATCTGGCCCCAGGACACTTGACACCAGGCACAGTAAGCGTCTAGCAATCACTAAGATAAGAGGCTTCTGTTTCAAAGAGCAAGAAGTGTGCGGGAGGGGTCTCCCCGTGAGCGGCTTCTCCGTGAAACAACGATGCCACAGGCCCACCATGAGGTGCACAGGCTCTGACTTTGTTTTCTAATAAACAATTTTGGAAAGTAACGGGTGTGCTTTTCCAAAGACATGCAATAAATTCTGCAAATGGAGCATTGCTCCTGATTTGGCAAAGAGGGGCTTCTTTAGAGCTGTGTCACTTAACCTGCGCAGAAGGTGCAATTTAATCTTCCGAGCTCCAGTGGTTGCATTAAAGGCCCAGGTGAAACCTGGACGGCATTCTTCCTAAAACAAAGGGCTTTACTGTATTCCTTTGTGGTGGAGAAACAGCCAGGGGTGGGGTTGGTCTCCCCGCCTAACAGTGACTGTCCATCAGCAGTGGAGTCACAGAACAATGTCCCTATGTCCTGCTGCTGGGGGAGCCGTGAAGAGCCCTCGCTCCAGCCCCCCGAGGATTGAGATTGAAACTTAAGAACCACCCTCTTGACAACACCCAACCAGCCCCGTGCAACTCTGCCCCAGTGTGCTGCCAGAGGAAGGCTTTGGTCACTGATGAAAAATAGCAGAATAGCAGAAAAGTCTGGTAGTTTCACTGCTCAGATAGTGAGTAGGGCATCTTGGTTTTCAAGGTCAACCTGTTGCTCCTCATGCCCTTGGGGTGTGTACCGGTGCGTGTAGCAAAAAGCAGGAAGCTTTTAGGAACCATCTCATCCGTGAGCATACAGTCCTGTTTGTGACACAGGAAACGATGACCGATCCCCCCTCTCCTGGGCAGGGATGACCTTCATGGAAGGGCTAAAAGGCGAGGCTCGGAGGAGCAGTCTCAGTGCTTCAAATCCGTAGGTCACACGTAATGGGTCACATCGTCTTTAGCTTTTAACTGGGAAGCCTCACAGTCATGTTGTTTTAGGTGAGGAGTTTGAATGTAAGCCCCTTTCTTTCATCCAAATCGCTTCATTGATCAAACAAAACACTACTTTCTGTTTAGGGAAGTTTGGATTCGTTCTCAAAAAACACAATCTGAACACGCATCATCATAAGCATTTCACAAATGGAATGAAAACCAAAGTGTTTCAGAGTCACGGGTTAGATGGAAAGCTAGGGGGATGCTAGAAAATTCTAACATCATTTGGCCAGCACCACTCCGTATGAATTCCCCTGGTCCCCGTCACTTTTATAAACTATTACTTATCCATTCATTTCAGTCACAGGACAAAATGCACTAAAGATCTCCAGAAAGACAGCGAATGGACAGAGGAAACTAAGGTTATTTTCCAACGGAAACGGCGCTCCTGTCCTCACTGGAGACGAGGCAGTTCCTATGACCAGGACATTGCACACAGGTGCTCACAGCAGGTGGGTCACAGAGGGGACGGTCATGGCCTCCAAGTGCTATCACCCTGATTTGTCACAAAAGGAAGAAACGCTTACATAGAGGACATTTGAAATATCTGCTGAAATTCTTATTTCTTATAACCAACTGCTTCCCAGGTCAATCGCCAAGCAAGTAGAATTAACTTGTTATTAGAACGACATACCAAAGTATTAATTAAAATCCACTTGCTACTCTTTGTAAAAGCCCAATTCATGTTGGACACCAGGCAGAATATAGAGCTACTTGAATGAGTTTTTTACTTGCTACTAGTAGTGTTTGTGAGCCCACAAACTGGTGACTCTGAAGGCCTGCTATTGCCTAGAATGTAGGGAAAACCGTATGAAGATGAACCCAGCAATGTTAAGCAGAAAAATTCAGAAATAGTTGATTATGCTACAGGGTAGACACAAATACCTATGGATGTAATTTTATATTGTGCGTGTATGTGTATGTATATGTGTGTATATATGTGTATGTGTATATATGTATGTGTGTATATGTATGTATGTTTGTATGTGTGTGTGTTCTAGAACATGGGTTTATAGTCTACTTGTAAACAAGTATTTTCTGTTCAAGTGATGCAGTAACTACTACCACTGTGTTCGTGGCTTGCAGGGACTCCTGACAGCCAACTAACTATAACCCTGTAGCTCCTTTCCACTCTCAGTGCCTTTAACTGTATGAGATCCTATTATCGCCGAATCTCGAGAAGTGCACAGTTCTTATCCTCCCAATGACTACTACTATTTGAGATTCTTTATGAAGCAATTCCCCTTGAAATTGGTGGTGAACTATGATACTCTTTAATTTCTCAAGTATAAGTGGAAGAACAATACCCAATAAATCAAGAGAGTTTACATAAATAATATTTTTAAACTGTTCACAAAATCATAGGCTCTTGTGCATGTGACCTTTAAAATATGTATACATTGATTTAACATCCTAATTTTTTTCTTGCTGCAGTTTTTGAGAAATTTTGAGTTAGAATAATGTCTTTGTTCAGGCCCCAAGGTTATATTTACTTGCACACTATTTGCATAAAAATATATAAAAAGAATTGGTCATGTATATAGCACTGCCCACTGAAAAAGGCGCATGGAACAATGTTACTGCTGAGCAAATAAGACACACCCATTATGACCAGGTAGCACATGACCCTATGTGAAAGAACCAAAAAGATTCACTAGAAACTCATGTTAAAATAAAAAATAAAATGTCCTAAGTGCCTGTCAAATATTTGGTTGCATAATTTTATTCCTCTAAATTTATATGTAAGCCAAATACAAAGCTGTAAACTTTGTTTCATTTAAGTTCGATGGTTGGCATTAAACTTTAAATTTTAAATAAAGAATTTAACTTCTACTGTAAGGATTCCTGACTTTTAACAGAAAATAATCAACTTTCCTTTCTTGGAATTTAACAATCACCATTCTTGTTTGCTTGCTTTCGGGGTTTGTTTTGTTTTGAGGGTAGCAATGACCGTGCTGGTTTTGGAGTCACTAGATTGCTAGACTGAGGAAAGGCTGATGGAGGTGGCCCAGAGTGGATGGGTGTGGGGGCTCTTAGCCACCCTTCATCCCCTCCTTGGAAATACCCACAGGTTAGAAATACCTAGGTAAAGGGCTTAGCCATGGGCTGAAACGGCTCCTAGCAGAGCTCCTTGGGAGCTCTGACTGCTTTAAAACAGGACCATATAAACTCTAAGTCCCAAATATTCCCATAAGCAAAATAGCATAAATCAAGAAAAATTGTGTTTTTTGCTTAATGTAAATAATTTCCCAAAACTGTGATGCTCTATTACCCAGCTTTGTGGAATTTACATGAAGAAGAATAAATGAATGTTCTGATATTTACGACACTGCTCCACATTTACGAAGGAGAAAGCAAACCAGAAGTAAGTTTCATAGCACAAGAAACAGCCCCAATTACCCGTCTAGAAGTAGCTAGAACACGTCTGCCAGCTGTCAACACCGGCGCCACAGAGACGCAAAAGAATGCTTCTAGAATAGAAACACTCTACGCTCTAGTTTCTGAGGAAAAAGCAAAGAAGACAGTGGTAACTCGAAGCCAGTATGAGTTCACAGAGACAAAAAAAAATACCAAACTAATCTCATAGCTGTCTTCACTTGGGGCTCCTGTATGCTGACTTAGGGAAAATCCATTGCCCACCGCTGTCCTTCTAACCTACTCACATCAACATCATCCCCAAAGCTCTGGGTACCACGACTGTGAACCTCCTCCCAGATCTCTTGCAACAGAATTTTAAAAAGCTCTCCAGGTAATCTGGTGACTCTAACACACGATCAGCTCATAAACCAGCATTCGGGTGAATGTAGTTGGTTTTAGGACAATAATTCACAAGGTATATTGAGGGATTGTTAGAGAAAAGAGAAAAGGCTGGAAAAGTAAGACGGCCTGGGATGCAAATGTAGGTCAGCTGTACTCATAGCCCGGTGAGTAGCTGAACTCACTCAGCGCTGATCTTGTGCCTTGGCTGAATCGTAGGTGAAACCTCGCTGCTGTCACTCAGAGGTCATCTTGGACTGAGGTCCCTAGTGGCTGCCATGGCGCGATACCTTTGGTTCTGTCTTATGCAGTATATTTAACAGACTTTGACAGCCACGAAAAAGCTGCCGATCCAATCTGTGTCTGATTCAACTAAAAGAAACAGCTCATATGTAAGACAATAACATTAACATGTAAAAAATCTTAATTTTAAGACAACTAAAAATAAGATGATATTTCATAGAAATATATATAATAAGGGGGAGAGGGTCAGTCTGGCTGGGGTTTTTAACTCTTTCCAAATCCAATGGGGAAAGCAAGTGATAGGGCATCTGAATAAGCATATGTGACGAGGCTGTTTATAAGAACACAAGAGCTAGCAGGGCCCCCAGGCAGGTCGGTATCTAAGTGTGCCAGTGACAGCTAAGTCTGAGAGGATATTCATCTGGGCTCCAAGGGGAGAAGTTTTAAGAAAGTGATAGGGCTCCTCAGGCTGAACCAGGTGTGTGGGGTCCCCCCACCCTTGGGTGGGAGCCTGGGAGCTCCTGAGGTAGGGGAGGGAGTTGAGAGAGGGGGTCCCATTTCCATAGATGTGCCTTTTCCAGAAGAGAGAACACCCAGACATTTGGTTGTGCTATTGCCCCAGGAACAAGCCTCACTCTTTTCCCAGGCCCCGGAGTACAGAGTGTGGCACCAAATGATCAGGTGACTGGAGGCGCACAGAGCACTTTATTATGAGGCCTGGTTGGCTTTGAACCCTGGAGAACGCTGAGGCCCTTCGTAAGGGCTGGGGACATCAGTACCTGGGACCCTCCCTAAAGAAAACTCATTCAGGAGGCTAAGAAGGACCCTTCAGAAACTCCGAAACGGTACTTTGTTGATAAATAGAGGGGGAGGGTAGATTTTCCCCATCCAGGCCTGGGGGGGGGGGGGGAGCAGGAGTGAAGCGGGAAGAAAACAGGCCAGGCGCTCACTGTAGTGCTCATCAGAACCATGGAGTCACTTGTTCAAAATCCAGATTTCTGGACCTTGTACTCAACCTACAAAGTCAGAACTTTAAGGGGCTCCTTGCGGCTGTACATTTTAACAACCCCCCTCCAGGACATCTGATGCAGGTGACCTGAGGAGCCCATTTTGAGCAACTCTCTTAAGAAAGAAGGTCACCAGGTAAGTGATCTCTCCCAGGGGCACTTTGTCCTTGGGGACCTGCAGTCTGGGTCTGCCTCGTCACCTGAGCCACTCTCCTGCCCTTACCGCGTTGGCACTGAACTAACCGACACAGACGTGGTTCTCTTCACACAGAAGTCCTCAGGTCCCCAGTGTCCCATATTGCAGAATTCACCTCCCTGACAATGACAGTAAAAAGCAAACTCAAGAGCCCAAAGAGTTTCCAGCACTGAGATACGCCCACAGGGCTGTGCACACACTGCTCCCAGGATGGCGGCATCTGAGCCATGACCCTGAAAGCGAGTTCACCTTTGCCAACAAAATGCCCAGGCTACAGAGTGGCCTCTTACTCAAATAAAAGACTCTGCCTTGGGGTGTCACTCACTGAACAGACCCTGATCTAGAGGTGGAGTGGCCTCAGCACCAGAGGTTTGGGCCAAACTTGCTTCTTTCCTGTCCCAACCTCTTTTCTCTATCAGCCCAACAGCCTGAGGCCCACGATACCCCAGACTGGACACACCCTTTCCACATAATGACAGGTTTGGATTTGTTGCTCAGCCTGGGACAAGTAACAAGACCAGGCCGAGGGTGAGGGAGAGAGAGGCACCTGGGGTGGGAAATGAAGGGACATTCACCCTCAGGTCGCAAAAGGGGGGCCTAGGGGTCTCAATGGCCTCGCCCTAGACCCAGCCTGGGGAGGAAAGTTCAGCCCAGGAAGAGGTAACTGAGGAAGCTGAAAAGGTGGGGTGTGAACCCGAAACTTGGAGGTGTGACTGCCGTCCTCATATGTAAACAGTCTTCATGTCACCCAGGTGGAGTAGCTTTATTCCCTGTCATTCCACAAGACACAATTTGGGCCAATAAATGGAACTTAAGAGGAAGCCAATTTCAGCTTTACAAAAAAAGCTACTGTTATAACATTGGCTGATATTTATAGAAGACTGAATTAAGGGCTTCACACAATAATGTCATTAATCCTCACAACTCTGGAACCAACCTTATCATTGCCCTTATGCAGATGAGGAAACTGAGAATTAGGTCAAGGAAGTGATCTAAAGTTACCCAGTTTCTACACGGCAGAGCAGGGCTGCCTGCTTGGACGCCCAGGCTCTTAACTACAACACTAAGTCACTTTCTATCAAAGGTGAAAAAAATTGGACCAGGATATTATATTTAAGCAAGATCCCTATGACAATCTCTTGATAATATCATTATATATACATTTTAAACTCATACAGGAGGTTAGAACAGGGACCCTTAAGGTGTCCCATCAGTCCATGTGGCAGGAGGATTGCCCCCAGCTCCTGAGGCCACCAGCCAGTGAAGCATCCAAATATCATCAGTACCCATGGGTGCCATGCTATGAAAGAGGTGAGGAAGCCAGGTAAGACTACTGGGGACATGTCCTTCTGCCTCATTAACATGACTATGGATTTAGGGTCCTAATCCTTACCCCAGGACACACTTCAGCCACTTATATCAGCATCCATGGGGGTGGGATCCAGGCTTCAGGGGGCCTTTAATATACAGCCAGGACTGAAAACTGCTCTCGATGATGGTGCTCAGCAGGAGTAGAAAAATTTTAAGTGATATTTAAAGTTTGCTTTTCCACAAGCAGATTACTAGCTATAACGCAGGAGATCCGCATAGTCATCTGAATAAACTGCATTGGAGGATGTCTGACCTCTGAAGTTTCTAAGCAAATTACAAGTCTTGCTCCAAACCATTCCTCTTTTAGATCAGCAGGGCCTTGAGTATCACGGCCCTCGCACCAGCTTGGTGATGCAGACTGAGGATCTTTCTGGTAGATTGTGGGAACTGCCAAAGGAGCCTGAAGGGGGAAGAATTAGCTACCACGGCACAACCTTGCTACGCGCTACTGAGAAGGCACGTCTCAGACTAGGTTCTGCAGATACACTTATTAAATAAACATACACTGGCCGACAGGCAAAAAGCATTTCGCCAGCCTGTTCCATGAGCTCGGTGAAGTCCCAGCTCTGTCTCTTTAGGTTCAATACGCCGTGAGTGAAAGGCTCACTGAAGACACGGCGCAGTCACCTGGTGGGGTGCTGTGTGCCCTGTGGGAGGTGCGCTCCGTCAGAGGCCCGCCTGAGCCCAGGACTGGACAGGGCTTTGCATTGAGGTGGAGCCTCAGGAACCACCCTAATGATAACTTAGCTGTGCATCCAGCACATCGTTATCACCTGCTCTCACGTGGGGAGCATGGAAGGGTTTCTGAACTATTTTCGCCAGTCCACAAGTTCAGAACACCCACAACTTCCCCAGTGAGACCTATTTCTCCCATTTCCCCCCCATATTCAATTAATCTGGTTTCTTTTCTTCCCCCCCCCCCCATTTCTCCCATTTATTATGCTAGTTTGTCATTTTACCAAGAAAACCCATTTTGACATTCAGAGTGCTCTCAAGACTTCTGTCATTGTAGAGAGATAGACTGCTGAAGAATTTGTACTGGCCAGGAGTGTGGTGCTTTCTCATATAATACTAGCTGGCCACTCAACTAATTTTCTTGACACCGTGTCAGCTGGCCAGCCACCTCTCACTCTGTTATCATGTAAATTACAGCCATGACATGGAGTTACACAAGGTCCATTTAGTGCCAAGTATACTGGGCCTTATTATGTGTGTGAAAATATTTCCTGGTGGCTAATGGAAGCCTGTAACTATGTGTATATGAAGTTATCTGATTCATTTGGTGATGATGAAATTAACAATGTTTTCAAAGCACGGTCTGATTGAATTCTTTCCATAGTTCAGATTACAGATCATCTCATGCTAACCAGCCTCTTCCTATTCCCAAGGCTACTGTAGAACCAGGGCTGGGATCACACCAATAAAGTTCTCAAGGATAAATGACAAAGAGTAAATGGCTTTCTGACCCCAACTGATAATTTGCACTTGATACTGGCACCTCTCTGTAACTTCTCTGATTTGAGGAAGTTAGGCTGATACTCTTAGTTAGTGTTGTCTTTAATATTTTTGGTGTCTTTATCATAGCTACTCGTATACACTTTAGTGCATTGCCAATTGGAGAACATTGCTATATTTATTTTACATTTTTGTGTCTGAAAGCAAATCTATATTTTTACCACTTCCTAGAAGCAGATATTCAATTTTTTCAGAATTTTAAAAACCAATATTTACTGAGCAACCACTGTAGAAAAAGCTTTCTGCAGATCCAAATGGATAGCAAAACAAAAAAAAAGAAAACACTTGACTGGCACTAAGGAAAATGTCAGGTACATATCACACTGGAGAGGAGGCAGAGGAACAGAGTGGCCGATGAGTTTTCAGAAGCTCCGCTGGCATAGTCTCTCTGTAGAAATTGCCATTTAATAACCTCCAAAAATATTTTCAGGCATAAAGTAAAAATAGAAACCAGCACTTTACTCGAAAACAGACTATAATATGGTCAAAAGTTAGATGCAGCGGCAGAGAAAAATGAAACTTGGCCTTCTTATTGTTGGTAATAAGTGGGCACAAATGTATCAGTAGCATTTTTATGGAAGCAGCAGGGTCTTAAAGGTCAGCTCCAGGAAACATCATGCCTTTCCTGTGTTTAACAGTGGCAGCCCCACTGGGGTAGGGGAGGGGCGCTCGATCTCCCAAGGTTCTTTATGACTTAAGGAGGCAAGTTCAGGGTTTGGCGGTGAGGAGAGTCCTGTGTGGCCACTTCCATTTCTGAGTCTGCCACTGACCTCGAGATACAAGAGCAAATCCCTTCAACTTCTCACCGGGTTTTGTAAGTTTCATGAGTGCTGTTTAGATCTGTTCTCTATAGAGAGGGCTGTACACGGAAGAAACCAATTAACCTTGGCAAAGAATAAAGAGTTCAAGGTGCAATAAAAATGCTAAGTATCGCTATTGACTCAAAGTCCCTTGAGGGTGGCAAAAACCAGTGATAGGAAATTTAATAATTAATTCCCTGACTTTTTGTTGTTGTTATAATGTCTCAACTGCACAACAGCCAACTAAAGTCTCCAACAGCTGAGGCACCGGGTAAACCAGAACTTACTAGAATGTACTTCACTGGAGATTTACATGCAAGTTGAAATGTGTGATTCAACATACAGACACGTAGTAGAAAACCTGATATTTAGTGTTGAGGTCAGTGGGGCTGGACTGGGGTGCAGCCGGCCAGGAGCAAAATTTAAGGGGCTGCCAAAAATTTCAGTAATCGAGATAAATAACATTTTCATGCCGTATATTTAAAACTCAAAATGAATAGAAAAATAATCCATTTTGAACAAAATATCACATTTTTTAAAAAAAGAACTTAAAGAAGTGCTGTGTACAATACATAAGAGCCAGAATCCAAGGGGAGGGGGAATTAATAATACCAATCCTGTCTTTATTTAAAATGTTGATAATTTGTTCATCGTGGATATCCTGAGTTCATTTTGAGTTTTCAAATATTGTCTACAAATACTGTTCATCTTGGTCCCCCTGCCGTCCAGCTCCCTGCAGCCCCAGCGCTGGGGGGCAGCGCCAGTTCCTAGAAAGGCCCGGGGAGCGCACCTGGCGGCCCAGGGCAGGTGCAGGAGGGGGTGGGGGCAGGCGCAGTGGCCGGACCAGCCTGTCCCCAAGGCCAGCGCCGGAGGCAGGAGGTGGGAGCCCGCGCCCGCGGCCGGCTAGAGCCTACCTCGCTTGTTGTGCGTGCCGTGCTTCTTGGCCAGGCTGAGCTCTCTGTGGATGCGGTTTTCCAGGTACTCCTGCTTCTTGCCCAGCATCTCCTCCGTCTCCCGAAGTCGGGCCAGGGCCTCCTGGGGAGTGGGGGCCGCGCGGCTCTTAGCAGAGCCCCCCCGTTTAAAGAACTTGCCCAACTTGCTCATGGCTGGGGCCTGGGGCCGCCTGGGGCCCCGGGAGCCTGCTCCTCCTGGGTCTCGGGTTCCGACCTCAGACAGGGCGCTCCCGGGAATCAACAAGTCGTCAGAGCAGGTGACACGCCCTCCCGGCGCCTCCCGGAGCCCGCCCCGCCCTCGGCGCCGCGGGGCAGAGCGCGCTGCGGGCGGACGTGGCCGCCGGCGCCGGGCCCGGAGGTGGGGACCGTGGGAAGGAGCGCGCAGCTCCCGCAGGACCTTCGCGGCTTGTGGCTTTGTCCGGCTGGGGACGCACCGGGGTGGAGGGCGGCAAACCCATGTTCCAGGGGTCTTGTGGGGGCCCAAAAGCGTGCGTGTGAGTGTGCGTGCCTGTTTTCGTGTGCGTGTTTGTGTATGCGTGTGTGTGCGTGTGTGCGCGTGTGCGTGTGTGTGCGCGTGTGTGCGCGTGTGTGCGTGTGTGTGCGCGTGTGCGTGTGTGTGCGCGTGTGCGTGTGTGTGCGCGTGTGCGCGTGTGCGTGTGTGTGCGCGTGTGCGTGTGTGTGCGTGTGTGCGTGTGCGTGTGCGCGCGTGGGCTGGGACACCCAGCTCATCAAAACGCTTTGTTCCGCGCATGTGCTTGTGCGTTGCTGTGAGTGGGTGTGCACAGTGCCCCCGTACACAAGTGTCTGTCCTTGTGAACAGAACACGCAGGTGTGTCATTCTAGGTGTGTGTCCTGTGGGCATGAGTGTGCGCTCCACTGTGACGCAGGTGCGAGGACTGGCTTGCTCGAGGAGCAGCTGGTCTGACCGGGCCTGTCTCTGCAGATGAGGAATCTGGGCAGGGCCCTGTGTGCCCGGCTGCCGTGGGCATGGGTCATTTCTGCATCACCCTTACAGAGCTTGAAGGGCCGTCGGTCATCTCCTTCCCCAGTGTCAGGACTTCCGAGCGAGTGTGGTCGTGGCATTCAGCTCTGTAATTCGGAAGCTGGCGCGTTCAGTGCGCGAGTGTAGCAATCACCTGTGATGGGTGCCGTTGTGCTCGGTTCTAGGTCAAATGCCTTTGCAGAGACACCGAAGGAACAAAAGGAGAGAAGTCCCAGAGAAAAGAAACATCCTTTTGTTCATGCTTGCTGCCTCAGTCCCGTCTGTGAGCCCCCGGAGTTTGGTAAGCTGGAAGGACACCCACGTGTACTGACTGTGGGGTGCTGCCTGCGGCTGTTGCTGAGCACACCACCAAGCAGTGGAATATGGACTTCTGGTTTTCAAGGGCTGGATGTACCTGCATAATACAGCCCTATTTGAGCAACATTGCCCAACATCATCAGAACCTATGTGTGATCGTTAGCTAACCACTGATTGTTAAAGGGGGAAAAGGCATCCACTATTATGATACATACACCTTGATACTCCAAATCAGCAGCCCAATTCATCTGCCCTCATTCTAACATGGAAGCCGCAGGTCAATCCACTTTATCCCACACTGGAATAGCTAGCACCAAATTTTGCCAAAGAAATTAGACATTTTCATAGGAGGCTGGTTGGTTTGTATCTCACACACACAAACATGTGAAGCTATCATTTCCCATAACCACAGCCATCCACTTCTTATTGTCTCCTGCACGGCCACCCAAAGCACTTGTGATCTGGGACACGTTTTGCTCTAATCTGCCCTGTATTGTAAACTATAATAAGTATTGTATTTTGTGATTGTCCGAATATTTTATGAATCTGTTTCAGAACATATTTTCTCCGTTGGATTGTAAGCTCCCTGAGAACTGAGAAGTAGCAAGTGCAGCCTGTCCTAAAAGAGCTTACCTTCCAGTGAGAGCAGTAACATCATTTTTCCTAGTGCTTGCTATATGCCCAACACACTTCTAGATGCTGGAGATTCAGTAGCAGACTGAAACACACGCATTCTCTTTTTTTAAACCCTCACCCAAGGATATATTTTTATTGATTTTAGAGAGAGAAGGAGGGAGAGAGAGAAAAAGTAACAGTGATTGCCTCCCATTTGCATCCCCACCAGGGATCAAACCTACAACCTTTTGGTGTATGGGATGAAGCTGTAATCAACTGAGCCACCAGCCAGGGCAACCCATGCATTTTTTGGGAACCTCTGTTCTAGTTGAGGGAAGACAGACAGTGAATTAAGAAAGTAATGTACTATATGTGCTATGGGGGTGGGGATAAAGCACGGAGTGTTAGAGTATTTAAATTTTAGACAACATGTGCCAAAATCTTGAGTCTGAAGTCTCAGGGTTGAAAGGAAGGCCAGGATAGCTGGGGTTTGGAGGCAAGAGGAGTGTATTGGGAAATTGTCTCAAAAGGCAGACAGAGCCCAGGGGCCACACCATGTGCTAATAAGGATCTTGTGTTTTTATCTGAAGACCAAATGAAAATCAGTCAGAAATGTAAACAAATGGTTTAATCATTAATTTATAATTCAGTGGAAAAAGGAATCAGTTTTATCCAATTTAATGTGTAGTACTTTCAGAAACACATGTGGTATGCAAAGCAAGATACATTTGAATTCAAATCATTTCCTTCCACAACACATAACCTCAGTAGGGAAAAGATAATAGTTGTTAGCAAGCAAACCCTCCAAATATATATTAATGCTTAATCTAGCAATAAGGTACAGAGAATAACTTTTAAAATCAATGATGTAGAAGCTGAAAAATAACACATTAATCTTCATTCAATACTCATCCTACAAATGTGGTTTCATAAAGAGTTCTCAGCATCTGGTGTATTTTTCACTTTCTAATCTCAATTGATCTCAGCTAATGAGGAGTCTGTTGTGCAAAAGAATGGCCTTGTTCAGGGTGATTTACCATGGTTAAGATGCGAAGGAAATTGGAAATTTATAGATCTGTTAAAAAGACCTAGATGTCAGGCTAATAGATACATTTTGGCCACCCCTTAGAATTACATCCATTTTTAGAGTCAGATGAACTCTCTAAGGCAACAGAAGAAGAATTGCCCCTTAAGCCACTGCAGAATCATCTATAGTTATTTATTAAGCAGCTCAGCAAGCATGTACTCATCCTTTTCATCAGCAATCAAATAGTCATTGTATGTAATAAACACAGCAATGAGTACAAAAGTAGCTATTATGAAAAATAGTCTTTTTCTCAAAAATAAAAGTTGTATTCCCCTAATTGGTAATGAAAATATATGGTGCCTGTGACTGAGTTTTGCTTGCACAGCTCTTCATGTTGTTCCATATCTCTGTCTATCCCTGACCAGAAGAAAAGGGAAAGAATGTAAGGATTATCAGATTTGGCTGTAAAACATTTTCTATGCCAACCACTTACTGGATATAAAGTGAGGTGCAGCCTCTAGGTCAGCATCACCCATATTGCATAACCTACACAAAGGTGATTCTTACACCTTTCTTCCCCTCCAGAATTTCATCATACTTGAATACCACCCCACGAGGTTTTGGACCTAATTAAGGAGCACACAGATTCTCTCTCAGTTAATAATTGCAGCTTTCCTTTTGCCAAAAACCTTGGAGTCACCCTTGACCCCTCTTTCCTCACACCCCACATCCAACCCATCAGCAAGCCCCATGGGCTCTCACTACTACAAAATCTGACCTCTTGCCACCACCACCAATGTTAACATCCTGCTCCGAGCCCCTCTGTTCTCTCTGCTATATGACAGTGGATTTCCAACTGACCTCCCCAGGATCACCTTGACCTTGCTGCTGTCTCCCTGCAGAGTGAGCCAGGCTCACCCCCCCACACACACACACACACACTGACTTCCCATCTCATTCCAGGCATAAAGTTAAGGTCTTCACAAATGTCTTCAAGCTCCTCCATGAAGTGCTACCAACTCCCACCCACCCTCACATCATCAGTACCTCCCTGTCCAATCCCCCCACACCAGTCCACTCTGTTCCAGCCACCCTGGCCTGCACACCCTGGCTCGAAGTCACCAGGCACATTCTTACCACAGGGCCTTTGCACCAACTGCTCTTCTGTCTGGAAGCCTGACCTAGACACTGTTTTGTTCACTCCTGGAGAAGCTTCAATTCAGAACATGGTATACAAGATAAACTGGTATTCAGAGAGGGGAAATTGTTTTATTTGTCATGTGAATTATGGAATATCTTACCTTTTATTTGTTTTATTTATTCCCTGTATATTAGAAAGTTATTGCCATGAGGATGCTGTGTTACAAAACATCCCAAACTCCAGGACTTACGGCCATAAGCATTTATACTCAAGCTCGCAGACCTGTAGGCCTATTGAAATCTGCCTGGGCTAGGAAAGGCTTGCCTGTGTAGCTCTTCTTCAGACTGTGGGTTGACTGAGCCTGGCTCCATGCTGTGGCTTGGGTTTAGGTCTATGCCACCTGTGTTCATTCTAGGACCAGACTGAATGGCATCACGATAGATTGAAAGGATTGTGACGATGAATGAAACATCAGACCATCCACCAAAGTGGTTATAGCCTGTAAGGGAGAAGATATGCACAGGAATAATTATAATAAAATTTAGAAATAAGTAGGTTTCATAGAGAAGTATTGATAAACCATCATGAGAGTCCAAAAGAAGGAGTGACTCCTTCAGAGTGGGAGGAATAAGGGAAAGCCTTGGAGAGGAGATGAAATTTGAATTTGGCCCTCAAGCTTGGGTAGGAATTTGATTTGTGTAGATGGGAGAAAGGACATTCCATGGCTGAGGAGGCAGCCCATGACCCCAAGGTGAGAAAGCCAAGGGCATGTATAGGAAACCTGTAATAATTCAACTTGGCTTATGAATTAAGAAACAATTTTCACTCATTTACCCAATAAACATTTATTTTGTATCTAAAAAGTAGACTTGGGGTAATTATACTATAATAGACAGCAAAACCAGACATGATCCCTGTCCTCATAGAGCTTACATCTTAGAGGAGACAAATTTAATCAAAGTTGTAAACCGGGTCCAACCTACACCAAGAAACAATGTGTTTGCTACAAAGGACATCGGTATAATAAAGGATTATTGGAGAAATTAAAAAAAAAAATTATACAAACACACACCAAATCAAGTCTGGGAGAAATGCTTTGAAGGAGGCATGAGGTGGATGTAGTAACAGCAGGGTGTGTGCGAGTGAAGGGAGGGTAAAGACTTGCCTAAGGAAAGATACTTAAGTGAAAGGAAAAGCAGAAACAACTAGATAGAACGGGGGACAAGCATTCCAAAGAGAAGGAGCAGTAGGTGCAAAGGGCCCGTGGCCACGGTGAGCAAAGAGTAGGAGGAGGTATGTGAGAGAAAGGAAGGTTGGACCAAGACTTGAAAGATTTTAAATGCCAAGTAGAGACATTGCTCTGTAGACCATGTGGGCATCTTGAGTTCGGGGACCATGTCTTATTCAATTCTGTATCAAACATAGAATAGTATCTGATATGCACCTGATGCCCCAAAACACTTGCTGAATTGACTCAAGTGCAGATGTCATTTTATAGCTAAGAGAAGCCACTGAAGCGTTCCATTGTAGACTGGAGTTTTACATGACAAATGACACCAAGTAGCTGTGTCTAACCTACAGATGGAAATATAGACCTCCCGCTTGGGAGCATGTTCGTGGGGCTGAAAATACGGATATGGAAGTCACTGGAACTGTGGGCAGGGGTGAGAATAGCACCAGGTATTAGACCCTTGACCTCTCTTTCCTCACACTGGACCTTGGTTCAGCAACCTTAGTACTTGAGTCCTGGCTAGGAAAGAATTAAGAGCCAAGATTCAAACTATAAGAGAAAGTTTATTTAGAAAGTCACAGCATAGAAGAAGTGAGTGGTAGAAGAAATGGGCTCAAGAAACAAGTTACAGAGGCCAAAGAAGGGGCCTTGGAGCTCAGGAGAGAGGAAGGTAATGGTGATGTGCCTGACGGGAAGAAGAAGGGATGGGGAAGACCTGGGTGTGCTCCCTGGGGGAAGAGCGCTGGGTCCTCCATCCTAAAAGTTTTTAAGGGTGGAGATCTTAGGGTAGGTCCCAGGGGAGGATCTCCATAGAGGATTTATCAGCTTTCCAGATGTGTCCTTTCAGGATCTTTGTCTCCACTGGGCAGGGGGTCATTAGTCAATGCAGCTGGCCTTGATGTCAGCCATGGTGTCAGTTGTCTGGTTTTGCTGCTTTTTTGGGCCTAGAGCTGAAACACAATTGAGGCCTAGATGTATTATTATTATTTTTTAAATATATCTTTATTGATTTCAGAGAGAGGAAGGGAGAGGGAGAGAGAGAGAGATAGAAACATCAATGATGAGAGAGTCGTCATGGATCGGCTGCCTCCTGCACGCCCCCCACTGAGGACTGAGCCCGCAACCCAGGCATGTGCCCTGACCAGGAATGGAACCATGATTCCCTGGATCCTAGATCAAAGCTCAACCGCTGAGCCACGCCGGCGGGGCAGGCCTAGATGTTTGATGTGGGTCAAAACATCCTTGTACTGGGGGCTTAATGCTGAGGGCTGTTCTCTGGCCCCTTTGTTCCTTTGCCCTCTCTGGAGGTCTAACCTGCATGACTAGCAACATGCCAGGGGAGGCAAGGTCAGGGGAGGGTCTGAGCCGCATGACCAGCAATATGCCAGGGGAGGAAAGTTTACCCTTGTTCTTCCAGTTTTGCCCATTGCTAGGCACTGGGGGCTTTCTACCCTGGTGACCTTCTGTACCCGGCCTATGGTCCTTGCTCTGCTCATGTCTGTCTAACTGCCTACCACAGAACCATGGGAATTTCCCTTGTAGGAGGATGTAAATTGATAAGGGGACCAAGGACAAAATTATAGGGAAACAGTCATGTTTAAGTAGCATCTAGAGAGAAATCAGCAAAAGAGGCTAAGTAGAGATGGAAGAGCTAGCAACTGCAGTCGTGGCTATTCTAATTATTTAATACCTTATATGCCCAGGCTAAGTGAACTGAAAAAATAAAAATATTTCCATTACGATTGGAAATATATATATATATTTGCCACCTATCTAGAACATTCTAGTAAATTAGAATTTACTTAGAAAGTCTAGAAAACAGTAAAATTCCAGAAAACCTGCTATTGATTGATTGACCCAATCAGCTAAAACAAACACACAAAATCCAGGTGAGCCACTAATTCTTAGATCCAAGAACAGCAGAAGTCTTTGATACTTGGATTTTAGTCTTGACTCTTCCAGTAATTTGGGCAAATGATTTAACATCTATGAACCTGTTTCCTCATCTTCAGAAAAGAAAAGCTAAGGAGGCTGATAGCTACATGATCTCTTAGCTTGCGTCCAGCTCTCAAATCTGCAGTGTCCCCAGAGATCCAAGCAAGTCTGAGATGGATTTCTTAAACAGATTTATCCAAGAGCAAATCCTGAAGTAATGATACCTGTTTCCCAAGCCTACCCTTCCCCCTTCCTCCATGAATATTGATTTGGCACAAGCCAAGGTCACGCACCAGGCACTGGAGTGCCCAGGTCCTAGAGGCGGCACTGGCGGCTTCCCCGTCCGTCGTGAGTCCGGTAGGACTTGCCATTTACGCGCTCTGGCTCGCGCCTGGTGTCGCGTCGGGGGACCGGCGCCCACTTGCACCTCACCCAGGCAGCCTCCCCTTCCTTGGTACCTTTGAAGCGGCTCCTCAAGCCCCTGAAACTCCTGCATCCCAGGGGAACCCCGTCAGCTCGCTTCGGGGGTTTGTGTAACGAGTCTGGGCTCTAAGTGAGGGACCCTCTGTGCTCGGGAGCTAGAGACTTTTTTTCTACCAGAATTTTTAAAGACAAGAAAAAAGAAACCTTTATTTATAGGAAACGTCTAATGTCATCCTTACAAGGGGCATTTACTTTAAACTATATAATCCCGAAACGCCGGTGTAGGAATTGCTGGAGCCGCGTCCTCTCCTGCACTAGACGAGCGAATGAATACCCGCGCCGGGCGCCGCGCTCGGTCCTAGTCACACCAATGACAGCAGACGACAATGCCGGGAGGCCTCCCGCGAGTCTGGCGGCAGCACGCAGTCCTTCAGGGAGGGAGCTGACTATTTCCTTAAGGGCTGGAGGAGAGGACTCCCGGCCGGGAAAAAGACCACGCGCCCTTCCTCTGGGCGGACTCGGTGCCAAATCGCCCACATTCCCGACCCCGCGCACTCACCGCAGCCCAGGTGCTTCCGGCCCCGCCCACTTCGGGCCCCGCCCACTTCGGGCCCCGCCCACTTCGGGCCCCGCCCCACAGGCAGGCCCCGACCCTGAGCTCCCCACGTTCCCAGCAGGCGCCGCGGCCCCTTCGCCCCGCCCCTCCGCCCCGCCCCTCGCGGCGCGGGGAGATGGCGGAGTTGGACGTCGGGCAGCACTGCCAGGTGGAGCACTGCCGGCAGCGAGGTGATGGCGGTGTCGGCCCCGCTCTGCCCCGCGGGCCGTGGCGGCGGGAGGGGGAGGCCTGGGCGGGCGCGTCCTCCAGCGCGTGCCGCGAGCTGCGCGGGCGCTTCTCCGTGGGAGACACGTGGTCTCCTTGGCAGGGACCCCGGCAGCTCCTGCAGACACCGGGGCGAGCCCCTGGGTTTTCGGGTGCACTCGCCGAGAAGCCGCGCGGGGGGAGGGCTGGAGCCGCCCTCCGCCCTGCCACTGCGACCTCAGGCCTGCCCCGACTCACTGTTTAACCCGCTACTGTCAGGCGAAGGCAGCGGGCGCGGTCAGTTTAACCCGCCTTCACGGGCTCCTCCCGAGACGAGCTTCGAGCGCGAAGGCCCTTAGCTTCTACCGGATTCTCAGGGATTCTGACCCTCAGACTATTCCGCCTGGTAGCCCACTGTCCCGGCTCTGTCGCTCTTGCATCCCGATTGTCACCCCATCAACAGACGTCTGCCCAGCACCTGGTTTGGGGCTGGGACTTCGTAAAGCTATGAAATTCGGTCTTTTCGTAGAACAGCTTTCAAACTGGTAGGTCAGCTGCATTTCAGAGCATCAGTGACCATGGGATCTCTGTCCCCTGAGCTGGGGGACCCGTGACGCACGGAGCCCATGCAGTAGCCGGCGCAGGGCAGCGTGGCCCAGGCTTTAGGATTTCACCCGTCTCCCCAGGCAAGCCCCTGACACAGTGCAGCACACAGCAGGCTCGGTCCTTGGTACCTGGGTTTCATGCCACATGGGCGCTATCGCATTTGGCTCGAGAGAGTGGCCAGTAGGCTTCATCTCCCGTTGCAGCTACAGTCACTGGTGGCAGGTTCCTGAGTCACTGATGAGAAGGACTCTGAGGTTCAGCCCGGATTAGTGGGAGCGCCACAACTGACTAGGATACCTGCTGTGGCCTGTGGGCAAAGGACAGCATCCCTGCTGGGCTCTCGTTACTTAGAGCCCTCTGTATATGTACCTTTCAATGGCTGTGATGCCAGCCCTCCAGCAAGTAAGAACCTTTGCTTCCTTGTACGTTTTTCTTCCTGAAGCTTAGCCAGTTGATTTTGACTGTAAGTTATATATCTCTGGTATACCCTATTAACCCTAATAAGTTCACCTTATCTACCATTTGTGAGATATCCATCTTCCTTTCCAAATTCAGGTGTCTCCTAAAATCTAAATATCTGAAATGAGGCCAAGGTCTAGCTCTTTGGACTAGTGGACAGGGGTTAAGATTTTGGAGTATGTTAAGTGAATATCCTAATTTTTTTTTAGTTTCTGGGTGGATAGAAGGATGGTGTAGGGTGTCAGGAAATTATCTTGATCTTCACCCTGAGTCCTCTTGGTTTGCATCTGATATTTACATGGTCACCCAAAGTCTCAAAATAGCAGGCAGGTACAACATTTCCAATTTGAAAGAGACATTAAAGTTTTGCAGAGTATTACATGCTTCAGTTTCTGTCTTGCTGACAAATGTATACACACTTTCTTGGTATGAAACATGTTCACAGAATCATTCAGTCAGAGCAGCAGTGACAGTTCATTAAGCGCAGTTCCCAGGTGAAGGAAGAAGTGTATTTGGGCTCTCATGTCCCACAAGCAGAATTACCCAGGGGTCCTTTTTGATTATAAGATCCTTTCTTTCTGTTGGGAGTTGAGGTAACCTGTAGGATGAGGTCTTCGGGGGGAAACTGTAGCTTCCTATAAAGGGCAGTGTCTTTTCACTTCGTAAAAGTGGTTTGATTGGATATAGCCAGCCTTACTTGGCTATAAACTATTATTTAATATGAGGTACACTGAAAACAATCTAGAGAGTAACTAATTGCATCTGGTGCCACATCTGGGAATGGATACTTCCATGTGCTTTCTAAAAATTCTGTTCCTAACTTAGTTGTTATTTAGTTAGCTAATTCTAATTTGGTTGTTCCTCAAGGGAAAACACAATTTAGGATTAAATTTTAGTATCAATCAATCTATCGAATTTCTGGAGTCTCTAAAAGCATTTCCACCCAGTCACCATAGGATTTTTCTCAGATTGAACATATTCAAGATAAGTTAATTGTAATTATCTTAGGAATTATAGTTACTTTCTTACTATTCATATCTTTTACAAACATCATTTGGTTTTTATAATTACCCTATGAAGTAGATATAGCATAAAGCATAGCTATAGATATATACAAACACACATGTACACACAGACATTATATACTTATATCTACATTTATTTCTATATTACCTAATAATAAAGCTTTGATTTTATGTGTATATATATATATATATATATGTATATATGTGTGTGTTTACATAGATATAATACATATACTATAAAATATATTTATATATAAAATCTCCAGAGCTCTACTGTTAGGTAACTTGCCTAGCATTGCTAAATTAATAAACAGTGGAATCAGAATCGAAACCCAGGTTTTTCACTTAAAATGCAGTGTTTTTTCAGTATGCAGTCTTCAAAAACAACACCTACTAACTCTGGGAAACAAAAACAAACCAAAAACCCCCAGAAATTTTTAGATTTAGCATGCTACAAGAAGTAACACTTATCTCCTAGTAATCTAGTAACTTTCTCCCAGAGGACTTGGGGTTGTGATGGCTTTTGTTTAACCACTACTTGATACACTCGGACATTGATCAAAAAGGAAAGTTCATCTATGGCAGTGGCTCAGTACTTGAAGATTCTATATGCTTAAGAAAACTAAATCAAAATCAGATACTGACCAGAAAATGTAACATTTTCCCTCACTTTTAGATTTTCTTCCATTTGTATGTGATGGTTGTTCAGGAATATTTTGGTAAGTTATGTTTTTACACAGGGTTTGGGAGTAATTTTAGTGTTTGCAATATGAGGCTTATTTCTGAGCAGCAGAATGATGTAAAATAGCTCTTACTTTAGCCATTGATATTTGATATTCATTATGATAATCACTTGGAAAAAACAGACTAGTCATAGGCTCTGATTACTTGTGGATATATTTGGTTAATCTTTAAACTTCATAGATGGCATTATCTGTGTGTGATTTTTTTTTAATGTAAAAGTTGTACTTGTGTCTTTTAATCACAAGGAGACAACATGTCCACAATATAATGTATATGGAAAAAAATCCAGTTAATGATTATTACTCTATTTTAATTAATGAAAGGAAAGTAGCCCAACCCATACATTTCCTAAATTGGATATCAATGTTCTTTGCACACACATAATATACAAAATAAAACCAAAGATTTTGGAAAATGTATTTTCTTTGCAATTACACTTGCACATATCAGGCATTTAATTAATTTAATTTTTATTTAAAAAAATATTTTTATTCTTTTTTAGAGAGAGAGGGAGGGAGAGGGAGAGAGAAACATCGATGTTAGAGTGAAGCATTGATCCGCTGCCTCCTGCATGCCCCCTACCAGGAATCGAACCTTCGACCTTTAGTTACACAGGCCGACGTCCAACCAACTGACCCACAGTGGCCAGGGCAGGCATTTAATTTATTGAACAGAACACTGAAAGAACAAATTCTCTTAGGAAGATAATTCAGAAAGATTTATTAGAAGTAGTGCATGTTTTAAAAACAGAACTAAAGCACTCCTTTGACCTTTTATTATTAATGGTCTTTGAGAAATAAAAAGAATCAAAAGATTTTTCTTCTTTTCACACACCTGAAAGCACTCAGAGTAAAGGTAATTTAGAGTGATGAGTTGTTTTTGCTCATGTGGAAGTTGAACAGTTGCATTTAAAACTTTTGAGGCAATAGATGCTCTGTATCTGGTATTTCCGGTTATCCTTATATGTAGAGTTCTTAATGGAGTGTAAATGTAATTAATCTTAAGGTAACTAACCATTGAAATATCTCACATTATTGCAGTTATCTTCATATTATTGAATTGCATTTAAATAAACACTGTTTTTTAAAATTATTTAAGCCTTGAGCACAGAAGCAGAGAGTCGCACAGCTGTCCTGAGGTATGTTAATAGTTCTGTGTACTAGCACACCTTTGTATTATGTACTCCTCTTCCTATCTGGAAGGGGCTTCAAACCAGTCTGTACAGCAGAGTAAAATTTGGCGTATTAAGCTAATTATGCAAAGTATTATTTTTGCTTCATTTATATTTCTCAGTTTGTTTTAAAGAAAAATTGGTCTACTTGGTATTTATACATTTTTATTCTCATAATTCTTATTTCTTTGCACTTCAGTTCTATTTAGGTGGCCCACTTGCAGCTTTAGGCTCTATATTTGCAGATCTAAAATGGAATTAATGTCCTCATCATATACTCCTTCCAGTTTCCTCCACTCTTTTTTTTTTAATCCTCATTGGAGGATATTTTTTCTCATTGCTTTTCAGAGAGAGTAGAAGGGAAAGAGAGAGAAACATTGATGTGAGAGAGACACATTGATTGGTTGCCTCCTGCATGTACCCAGTCCAGGGCTGGGGATCAAGCCTGCAACTGAGGTACTGGCCAGAATCGAATCTGGGACCCTCCAGTCCACGGGTCAGTGCTCTAACCACTGAGCAAAACTGGCTAGGGCTCCTCCACTTTTGTGTTCATTTTTACTGGTGCCTGCTGTTAGGATTCAGTGGCAATAAATTGTTCTGATTCAGTCAGCCTTAGACAACCAGGAACAAACCTGTAGTTCAACAAAGTCCCATTCTAATTCTGACCAAATCCAGAGATTTAAAAAGGGCTGGCAGACAGAGGCCAAAATATCTTTATTATTGATAAAGGAGAAAGTGAATGGTAAAGCTTAGTAAGGAGAGCCCAATAGGTCTTCAAAGAAAGCCAAAATTAGGCAGGTTGCTTGCCAGTCACAGTAGTGCTGGACCAGGGTAGGCCTCCTCCTTGACTTCCAAGTTCAGTTCCAAGAGGGGAAAAAAGAGAAAGCTGAGCCTACCACATGGAAAGTAGTTTTCTCACATTTGACAGTCCGATAAGCGGCCCTACCTCCCTTGGTTCAGAGAGAGACAGGAAGTGAAACAGAATCATTCCATTTGGAAGGAAGCATTAGCCTTGCCCTTGGACATCTGTTCCTGCCCATTGTTTACCAAGCACCTTACCAAGGAGTTTACATCTGTTCTCTCAGTTATAGAAAGTTATGGTTAAATGGGCTTCAGTCAAAGTCTGGCATTGTGAAGTTTAGGTGATTTATTTGAGGAAACTAAAAATTAACAAATTTATTGGTATTATGTAGGATTAACTGGAAGGAAATACTTATTTAGAGTCATACAGTAAACATACTGCTGCTTCTTACACAGCTTGCCCTGTGCCTTCCTTTTTCTTATGATGTCATTTAATTTTCTATGAATGTCTCTCACAGAATGTCTCTCAATTGGATCTCAGTTAAATAGTGAAGAAAAATCATTTACCTTGAGACTGTGGGAACAAATTTGGAAAAATAGTTAAGTCAGTTCCAGCAAGATGTAACTATTATTTATATAGAGGAATATCCTTTGATTGTAGATTTCAAGCAATTATTTCCCTAAGTTCATTCAACTCTGGAAGCATAGTTATTTAATACAGGCTCCCCTGGTTTTAGAAAGTTCACTTTAAGCCACTTCACTTTTATGGAAGACCCACATTAGTATCTGTGCTACCCAAAAGAAATCCAAAAAGGGTTTTCACTCTTACGAACAAAGGCGAAAAGTGAAAATAGTGTTTAGCATTTGTTTTGCAGTGAACTAGCCATGCCCTGTACAGGCAGTGCCCACCCCGAGCTGTGAGAGCGGCCCCACCAGGCTCCTTCCCCAGAACCACACCTGGCATCTCAGCATTAGGGTGCCCTAGCTTTGAACTGTGTCTGAGCATCTGGGAGACCCATTTGGGGGGTCTGGGAACACTAAAAGAATTTTCCATATAAGTTAATGGTAATTGTTTCTTCACTTTGTGCCATTTCAACTTATGAAAGATTTCATAGGCACACTCAACTACTTTCAGATAGTGGGGGACACCTATACTCAAAGTAGCCTGGCTGATCTGGGTTTTTAAAAAATCTTAAAACATCTCATCTTTTTCTGATGTAATATTTGCTGGTAATGTGATATTGAACACACCATCAAGAATAGTATATCATTATGAAAACTGTCTTTAACCCTCTGTATCATGGATAAACATATAATTTTTAAGTGTTCATTTATATATATTTACTTAAAATTGGTGTAGAAAGTAGGTATGATTTGCCGTTGAGAACTGATGATGAGATGATTACCTGAGCATATTATTACTGGGGCATTTTTGTGTTGGACTGTTACAAAGTAGAAGACTAAAATTATAGAGTAACTGAATAGTCACTTTAACTTGACTTAGAAGATAAATATACCACAGTAGGAAATTATGAAAATGTAGAACAGTCAACACAATAATCATTTCTCACACAAATATTATAATCTGCTTTGTGGGAGTGTCTAAGTTGCTCTTATAAGTTTAAGCAAAGATAATCTGAATGCTGCCTTCCAAAGTAGATTTGTTGATTTACTCTCCATGTGAAATACTCCCATTTTCTGTTTTTTTACATTTTCAGGTGACTGCAGTCAAGGAGAGATTGAAGTCAGATACGCAGGCGTCTTACCCATGCTCATTTAAGGACTGTACTGAGAAAGAGCTTGTACCAGTTATCTGTCCTTATTGTGAGAAGAACTTTTGCCTGAGGTGATCACTCAGATCATTCACACTCTGTATATATGCTTAATTTGTATGCAAATACTTGAAGTAGTGTCACTCTTTTGTTGCTTACAGACACCGTCATCAGTCAGATCATGAATGTGAAAAACTGGAGCTCCCTAAGCCTCGTATGGCTGCCACTCAGAAACTCGTTAAAGACATTATTGGCAAGTATCAAGGAAGTGTGTTTCATTGCTTTCCGTGTTGTCCATATACTCTGTTAGTTCCAAAGCTCCTGCTTCTTATGCCAGCTTTTCAGTATGGAAGGTGTTAACAGCCCCTGGTCCTTACAACTTGCAAAAGATTTTGATGACATTCTTGTAAAAGTATTTTTTCACAAGACCTACCTGACCAAAGAAAATTTGGAAATGCTGTAGAAGTTCCCTAATAGATGTTCTCTTGCTGGGCCACTTAGATCAACTGGTTAACCATCGTGGCTAGAAATGGCATTCATGAGGCTAACATGGTGGATTGTAGTCTCTAAAGACTAAACTTTAAGCCTAGTCTGCTGTCCTATGAATGCTTCTGATAATCTGACATACGAGGAGGGAATGTATTTATAACCTAGGCCAGTCTCTCTGCCAACATGTTAATTTAGCAGAATTTTCATTCTCTGTTAAGGATACTACCTTTATTAAAATCTTGTATAACCAAATCTTAAAGTTCTCTGTAGAAGTGTTAGTGATTGGATGAAATAGGCTTAAATTAGAAAGAAGCATGTAACTGAGTTTTTTGACGTGGAGATTGCTTGGATCAACCTCTGGTATTTTTCCATTAACCATGTAAATATAGTACCTACACAATTAATGTTGTCTCTGGATATCTCCATTGTGTGTAATTTGTGTAAGTTCTAGGGCCATAATAAAAAGTAATAATGAATAAAACTCTGGAAAATATAACTGTTCTTATCTGCTTATGTGCTTGTTCTTTTTTCTTAGATTCCAAGACAGGAGAGACAGCAAGTAAGCGACGGAAGGGTGCAAAAAATAGTGCAACAGCTGCAAAGGTAGCACTGATGAAATTAAAGATGCATGCTGATGGAGACAAGTCATTGCCACAGGTTGGCCTTAGAGACTTTGAAAAACAAAAAAGTTTAAATATAGTTAAAGCCCCTCTCTGCTCCTCCCTCCCATCTGGTAACAACTAACCTGAATCTGGTATGTGTCATTCCTAGTGTTACAGGTGTGTAGCTACAAAAATACATCGTTTTGTGAGATTTTTCACTTTGCAGAAATGGCAGGGAACCATGTGTGTCCTTCTTCAATAATTTTTGTTTTTTCACTTGGCATCATGCTTTTAGCATTTATCCATGTTGACACATTTAGTCTAGTCTGTTCATTGTGATAGCTGGATATTCCATGTATGAATACACCACGTTTATTCATTCTCTTAATGAACAATATTCACAATTTTTCCACGTTTTTTTGCTGTTATAAATTCTTAAACAGCGGATGTCCTTGTGTGTATGTGGGAATGTTCCTCTAGGCCATTCCCCTTAAAACTCTATAATATCAATTACATTTTATATGTATGTACATACATAAATACATAAATACCTTAAAACAGTTTCCCCTAGCCTTACAACTGTATTAGATAGGCTGATCTTTTTTATTTTATTTTAAAGATTATTGATTTTATAATCCCTGCAGGATTGAGACCCTCAGACTGGAAAATGTTTCTCTAGGGAATAGAAAAGCTGGGTCCTGGACTATGCTCATCTTCAGCTTTCCTGGATATGTAAACTTTGTACTGTCATTGGTTGTGCTGATTTTTTGCCTTCCTGTCTGAGAGTTTCAGAGTTTCTTGCCAACACTGGGCACTATGCACTGTTACCAATCTGATAGATGTGAAGTTATATCTCACCGAGGTTTAAAGTTAAATTTCCCTTTTTATTACTGAGGTTCAACTACTTTGCCTAAGTTTATTGGCTATTGACTTTCTCCTGTGAATTATTTGTTCATATCCTTTGTCCATTTTTTTCTGTTGGGTTGTTTGACACTTTTTAAAATAGATTTGTAAGATTTTTTTAGATGTTCTGAATGCTTTGATTACAAGTGTTGCACATACCTTTTCTCAGCCTGTGGTTTGTCTTCCCTTTGTTTTTGATCTCTTTAGTGATTCAGGCTTGTAAAATTTTAATATACTCAAATTTATTAATGATTTCCTTTAGATTTTTACTTTTCACAATTAGTTGTTTAAGATATTTTCTTATATTTTCCTTTAAAAGCTTTATTTTATTCGATTATTTTGTTTAGCTCTTTATTTCATTTATAATTTAATTGTAAGTAAGTGGAAGTAAAGATTTCCACACACGCACCCCCCGAATAGGTTACCTATGGTCATAACATAAGATATTGAGAGTTAGTCCTGGTGATTACACCTCTGTCACCTACCATCTTGTCCTATACATGTGGGACTAGTTTGGGAATCCAGTTCGGTTCCTCTCTTTCTGTCTATCTTTGCATCAGTGTCCAGCTGTGTTAATTGTCATAGCTGTATAATAAGTAGGACAAGTCTCTGCACCTTATTCCTTGCTTTCAGCTGTATCTATTCTTGGCCATTTATTCTTTTGTAAAAATTGTAGAATCGCTTTGTCCTGCTCTGTGAAATTGTGATTGATTGGAATTGTCCTGAATTTTTCTCCTAGAACAATTGCCCTCTTTAGAATTTTGACTCTTATCCATGTGAATGGTCAATTGTTCCAGTTTTTCTTTAGATCTTCTTTTCTGTCTTTAAATAACATCTGTTGTGCTTACCACACCTATCTATATAGCTTTTCTTGGGCATCTTCTTAGGCTCTTCATAATTTTTGCTCTCTTTGCAAATAATAACTTTTTTTAAAAAAACTAATGTTTTTTTAATTGGTTATTGCTGATTGTTGTATGTTGTCCTTCTATCCAGCAGAGAAATGTCTGATTGCTCCCGTAGTTTGTAGGTTTTCTGTACAGTTACATTTTCTGCAAATGACAGTTTTGTGTTTTGAGGGTTTTTTGTTTTTTTCCCAAGTTTTCTTTCCTTTTACTCCTCCCCCTTTTCATCATTATTTGTCTTAATGCATTGATTGAACTCTCCAGAACAATATTGGATAATACAGGTGACAGCAGGCATCTGACTTTAATCCAAATGATTCTGAAGTTTTACCATTAAGTATTATCTTTACTGGAGATTTTTGATAGCTTTTTTCAGGTTAACAATATTTCTTCCTGTTCCCAGTTTGCTAGGAATTTATATCATGAAGTTTTTCTGTAAGTTTTTTTCCTGCATCTATTAAGATGATCTTCTTTCCCCCCTTGTCAATGTGATAAACTATGTTGATGGATTTTTCTGTTGTTCAATCACCCATGTATTCCGGGATAAACCACTTGACTCTGGTCTATAATTCTTTTAAAATGCACTGCTACATTGATTTTCTAATATATTATTTAGTGTTATTTTGTGACAGTAGCCAGATTATACTTAGTTGAGTTTTCCTCTTCTACTCTTTGAAATAGTTGTAAGGGGTGGGGATTTTTTGTTCTTGAAGGTTTGGTAATGGTTATTATAGCCTTTTGGGGGGGAGAATTTCTAACTCTATTTCAAAATGTTAATAGTTCTTGGTTTATTTGGATAATCTATTGCTTCTGAAATAAAATTTTGTAAATAACATTTTTCTTAAAAATTTCTGGTGTAGATTTTCCAGTTTATTGTTGTAAAGTTGTTCAACTTATTATCTTACGTTCCAGAATCTCTACTGTGTCTTTGGTCATTCCATTTCATTTCATTCTTAATATTTTTCATTTGGATTTTTCTTTGTTTTCTCCTTGAACAGTCTTCCTAGAGGTTTGTGTTTGAAAAGACACAAAGAACCATAATTTGGTTTCATTGACCTCTGTATTGTTTTTTGCTTTCTCTTTCACCGAATTCTGTTCTTTTATTATTTCCTGTTCTCTTCTTTTGTTCAGATTTCCTCTAATGTTGTTTTTTTAACTTCTCACATTGAATGGTGAACTTATCTATTTTCAGCCTACTTCTTGGGTGTTTTTTTTTAGGTAACTTTAATTCAGACACAGAACAGTTGCAAGAATAGTACAAAGAAAGTAATTTTCCGTATTCTTTACCCAAATGTACCAGTTGCTTATATTTTGCCCTGTCTGCTCTATCATTTGCAGCTCGTTCTCTCTGTCTATAGAGGTCTGCATATGTGTGCCTGTGTGTGTACGTGTGTGTGCATACTAATTTTTGGTCTGGTTATCTGTCTGTTTCTGAGACAGATGTGTTAAAATCTCCTGTAGCTGTGGTTTTCTCATGTTTTTTTCTTTTAATTTGAATGTTTTTGCCGAGTTGTATATTACCAGGTGTGTGGAATTTCTTCATTGTTATATCTTCTTTATGAATTTCGCCTTAAATGCTATTTTGAATTACAATAGTATTGTTTCACTAGTTTTCTTTCAGTTAATATTTAACTATTATGTCTTTTTTTATCACGTTATGTTCAACTTTTCTGTGTTGTTTTGTTTTAGGGTGTCTCTTGTAAGCAGCATATAGCTGGACTTTGTTTTTTTAATCCAGCTTGATAGTATCCCTCTTTCATAGGTGAGTTGAATCCATTTATATTTATTGTGGTCACTGATACCTTTGAATGTGTCTCTTCCATCTTATGATTTTTGCTCACCATCCGTTTCCTTTGTTTCCCTTTCCTGTCATCTTTTGCATTGATCAAATTTTCTGTATTTTCTCTTATTCTGCTCTTTTAGAAACCATTAATTGTAGTCTTCTTCTTTTAGTGATTATCCTTAGTATTTTCCTTTCTTGAAATCTTTTTTTGATGTTTTTAAATTTGCAAAGGTCCTACATACTTTTAACAAGTGTAACTATTAAAAGATGTATAAAGGGAAAAATCAACCTCACCCTGAAGGGTTCATACTGGATTTGCATTATATGGTATTTACCAATTTTGAGAGAAATGACATTTTTATTACATGGTGGTCCTGTTTAGGAATCTTATGTCTTTTCAGTTATTCAGATCATGCGTTCCTGCTTCTATAACATACATGTCTCCATTTAAGTCTTACTCCTTATTTATATTCATCCCTGGTTATTTCTGTTGTGAACAGGACACTTGTGCCCACTTCTGTTTTCAGGTTCTCATGGCTGATAGAAGAGAGGCCTTGATCTCTGTGTACTCATCTGGTCAGCCGCGCCATCAGCTCTGTCATTAATTTCAGAAGTTTCTTCACCGCTAGGGCCCTTGATTTCCTAGATATACAGTCACATCCATTAACAAATAAGGATAATGGTAATTTCATGTTTTAATAACTATACTAGTTATTTAATTTGCTTATACTGTATTATCTACAATCTCCAATATAATAATAATAATAATATAATAATGGTCATAACAGGCATGTCTTCATATTTTTAATTTTTAATATGTATATATAATTAAATACCAATTTTCCTCTCAAAATCTAAAGTTACTTGGTATTATATCCTCTTAATAAGGACAAGGAACTTGCCTGGCCAGTGTGGCTAAGTGGTTGAGTGGTGCACCATGAACCAGGAGATCACGGTTTGATTCCCGTCAGGGCACATGCCTGTGCTGTGGGCTTGATCCCCAGTAGGAGGCGTGCAGGAGGCAGCTGATGGATGATTCTCTCTCATCATTGATGTTTCTCTCTCCCTCTCCCTTCCTCTCTCTGAAATCAGTAAAAACATTTTTTTTTTTTTTTTTAAAAAAAGGGACAAGGAACTTGCCTTGCCTACCCACTCGAATATCTCCCATCCCTTCATCTTTGTTCACACATATATATTATTTTCATCAACAGCTGTGTAAATCTATCAACATATTTTTTGAGTTTCTTCTTTCCTTAAGACTTATTTTTATTTTGCTGAAGTCCATTCTTTAGCGGTTCATTCATTCAGAGTCTTGGCTGGTAAACTCTTAGTCTCTTTTGTCTGAAAGTGCCCTATTTTATACCTTCGCTTGAGCTGCATTATCTATTAGACACTTACCTCTGTGGATCTGCTGTACATTGGCCTCTGTTGTCTGTTGTTGGGGAAACGTTTTCTGTCTCTTGATTCTCATTGATTTATGGGTAATCTGTCTTTTTTGGTGGCTTTTAAGATTTTACCTGTGATAGTTTGCGATTTCAGTGCAATGTTTCTGGGCATGGATATACTTGAATTATCTAGTTTGGCCCTTGAGGTACATTTAAAATTTTGACTTTTCACTTTTGGAAAATTATAGTCATTTCCTCTCTGAATATTGCCTCTCCATCATCTATTCTCTTCTGAAACTTTTGTTAGTTTCAGACACATTTTGGGATTTATAATTCCTATCTTGATGTCTATTTGTGCTGCATTCTAGATGTCTTCCTCAATTCCATCTTCCAATCAAGTAAACCTTTTTATGGAAAGTCATAGAAATTTATCCTGAGTTTTTTATTGCAGAAACTGTATTTTTTAATGTTTATATTTCTTATTAGATATTTATAGTTTTTCTTGTTTCACTTCTTCCTGGTTTGGTTTTATAACTTCTTGTTCCTTTTTTATGGATATTATTCTTTAATTTTTCGCATTGTGAATCCTAAATAACTTTTTAAAATGTCCTTTTCATGTTTAGTTATTTTCATCTTTGCTTTGTTTTGAAATTTCAGTTTACAGACTATGCATGTTTGTGTTGAATAGGAGCTCCTTTCTGTGTCTCTCACTGTGCCCACTCACCTTTCTGCATTTGTTTCATTTTTGATCTTCAGACATATTTATCTTTTTTTTTTTTAGGTGAGGCTATATCTTTTTAATATCCTCTTTTTATGTTTATACTCTTATTACTTTAATTTTAGAGCAGGAACCTACTAGGTTATAGAGTTAGCCCAAACTTGAATTTCCAATGATTTCTTATTTTTTCTTTTAATACTTGTTATCTGTAATAACACACTCCACTGGTCTACAACAAATCTTAATTCTTTGGTGCTGGGATAGGAATTGTCTTGAATCTAATATTTTTGAAGATAATTATAATCTTTTCTTTATGACTTGGAGATGCTCCTCTTATGCCAACAATTTTATTGTAGCAGGAATTTATGTGTAAAACCAGCTCTTCTTAAAGCTGGTTTTAGGAATCAAGGAAGATCTGAGGCCAAGCATCTTTGCTCTTATACTTCTTTTTCTGCATTTATTAATTTATCAAGAAAATACAATATGAGGAGGCATATAGAGGTTAGGCTACTAGAGGAACCATCCAGACCGAAGAATCCTTCTCTTTTATTTTTATGGTTGGTACTTGTCTATTTTTTCTTTTCTTTTTTTAGCTTCTTTATTCTCAAAAGCCCTGCTATCTTTAAATACGTTGTGAGGTCTTTCACATGAAAAGACATGTTTTATGTTTCAGGGATCTTTCATTTGCAGGCACAGAAACTTGATACCAACTAGCTTAATCAGAACAGTTTTTTTCCTCATGTGGTGGGAGTGGTTTTGATCTGGTCTCTAGGGATGACCGAATTCCAGACTCAGATGCAGTAGAAAGAGTCCATTGTGTCCTTGACTTCTGCCTGACTCATTCTTTCCCATTTGACAAGACTTTTTCCACCTTGGTTCAGGAATGGCTGAGAGGGCTGGGGGATAGCTGCAGGCAATTCCAGGTTTAATTCAGTAAGACTTAAAAAAACTCTGGAAAAAGAGAGCTCCCCCTTCCCACTCCCAGCTTTTGAGTATAAAATCCCAGGAAAAGACCTTAGTTGGCCTAACCGAGGGCACATACCTGTCTTTGCACAGATCTCTCTCGCCAGAGTCTCTAGTCCTAGTCCCACGCATTCAGGTGGATGCTAGGCTACTATGATTGACATTCCCACTAGCAGTTTTACCATCAGAGGGTAATCCCTCTCTGACCAGGAGAAGAGAGGATGAGATGCCACCAGACAAAAACAGATGTCTAGTTCATGTATATAATCTGCATTTTAACTTTTTTGTTCTTTACAGACAGAAAGAATCTACTTGCAGGTTTTCTTACCCAAGGGGAGCAAAGAGAAGAGCAAACCCATGTTCTTCTCTCACCGATGGAGCATTGGGAAGGTCATTGACTTTGCAGCTTCTCTAGCCAGTCTCAGAAATGACAATAACAAATCCACAGCCAAGGTAACAGCTGGTTATAATAGCTTCCCCGGGAGTTTTAGGGTATGCTACACACGCATGTTCATTACAGTGTGCTCTGCTTCTCTCCTAACAGAAGTTAAGGTTGTGTCACGTGACCTCGGGAGAAGCGCTACCCTTGGACCACACACTGGAAGCCTGGATCACCAAGGAAGACTGTCCTTTATACAATGGCGGGAATGCTGTCTTGGAATACCTTAGTGAGGAAGACCAGTTTTTAAAGAATGTTGACTCTTACTTGGAATAGTCATTCAAGGATTCAGTCCAGGAATCATGAGGAAAATTCTATGTTAAGTCAGTTTCTTTTACTACAAGTACTGTACATTTTTTTATTTTTAAAAGTTGCTGTAGTGGTTGAGCATTGACCTAGGATCCAGGAGACTGCAGTTCGATTCCCGGTCAGGGCACATGCCTGGGTTGCTGGCTCGATCCCCAGCAGAGGGCGTGCAGGAAGCAGCCAATCAGTGACCCTCTCATCATTGATGTTTCTGCCTCTTTCTCTCCCTTCTCTCTGAGGTCAATAAAGACATATTTAAAAAAAAAAAAAAAAAGTTTCTTTAACATTTTTTCCATTATGTCATAATGCCCATTGTCAGTTTCCTATAATTGAGTTTAAATATTTTTGTTTTAAAGTTTAACTCTGAATTGACACGCAGTTGTTAGCAAGTTATTGTACTTAATTAGCTTTTATGAGGATGTGCTGTAATAACAAAAACAAGGGTGTATTTCTCATTGGTTATGTGAGTTGTTGACTGACCATGACTCTACCCCGTGTCACCTTGACCCCAGAATCTACACCGAATGTTTTGATGTCCTTGGGACATTGCCATTCTTATGACAGGGGAAGAAAGAACTGGCTCTTAGAAGATACATGTATTATATTCGCTTTAGTGACATGGCCAAGCATAGCACCGTGGTGCTGGGAAGTGTGGCTTTTCCATATACCTGCTCCATGGTGTATAAATAGATGTGTGTACTTGAATCAGAAGAACTGAGAGATTGTTTCATTGACTCTTCAGAGTTTTTGGATGAGGAATCTCAGGTCTGGGAGGGGAAGTGATTTTCCTGCTGTCATCTACCCACTCTAGGGCATATCTCTGACAAAGGTTCTCTTCTAAGGAGTCACCACCTGTTTTTGTTTGTGTGAATGTATTTCATGAGAAGAAAGATGGGGTAGCTCAACTTGATTGCAGTCTCTTTATATCTACCAAAGCAAAATACATGCCCAAAGTAACTACATTTTACCACCACATGAAAATGAATGCCTCTGACCGATGTGTTCCATCCTCAACAAAGGACTACTATATAGAAGGAACAGAAATGATTTCTGGTGTGCATGTCCCTTTTCTATTTTAATTATATGACATGCATAGTGGCTTTAGGTTTTAAGGAATAAACCTGGAATGTTCATTTAATCTCTAATATTTTTTCATATTATTTTCATGCAAAAAATGGAGATGGCTTCTGACTTGCATCAGTTGCTTATACACTCATTTATTAATGTAGTTATTCGAGTACCTACTAAGGGTAAGGATTTAATTCTAGTTGCCATGGTGACTACAATGCAAAGCAGTGTGGCAAGTGCCAAATGAACAGATGGATAGTAAGTATAGCTGTGTTCCAACAGATCTTTCATCACAAACTGAATGACCAGAAGTAGAAATAATCCTTAAATCTGTTTTCAAATACCAGAAAGTTTTCGTACAAATGAGTACTTTAGCATGTGTCATAATTACTTGTGTGTGGCAAGGCATCAACACACGTCTCATGAATCAGCTAAAGCTAAACGTACCAGAGAAAGTGCCAGTGGGGGTGAGTAGGGGGCAGGGAAGGCTGGCAGAGACTGAGCCACGTTGGGGGAGAAGGCAGAAGCCGGCCTGTCAGTAATTAGAGAGAGAGGAGAGCACGGGGCACGGAGGGAAGGACTTATGTCAGGAGGCATTCGTGGTAAGGTAGTTTCCAGGTAGTGGGCAAGCTTGTCTGGAAGACACAGGCACCAGCTTCCTCAGAGGCTCCAGAGATGGGGGCTCCAGCCTGAGCAGTCTCCTCGAGAACAGGTTGTGGGCAAGAGAAAAGCCCCCGAGCTTCTCGTTTCCAAATTACTGCTATCAGACAGCTTTCTCCGACCTTCTTTTAGGGCTCTCCATTGAGTATGCTCATTGAAATTTTAGGGTTTCACTGTTCCCACCCCACCTTAGTGTCTTTCCACCTGCTTGCAGACAAGTAATATAGGTGGAAAGCCCACAAGTAGTTTCAAATTCAGATGCCGTAGCTGTAACAACAGTATGATACGAATGAGCTTCCACTGAAATGTAATCGGCCAGTGAAGATGTGAAGGACAGATGAGTACATTTCCCCGATTTGTTGGATTTCATTCCCTGCAGACCTGAGGTAAGGGGAAGATCCAGGGGAGCTGGGGAAGGCAGAGGGCGCAGACAGGAACCAGAGGCAAACGAAAGGTTCATTCCTCACACTGTTGACCTGGGCAACAACAACTGTGAGTTAAAATGTTTGGTCACATACTGTGAAGATGGCTTTGGTTTTATAAGGTTTCTGTTTGTTTTGTTTTTGTCTTTTTAAACTAGGAACGGTCTCTGGGAACTTAACTGAGATATCAGGAACATTAGTTCTGTTCCATTTTCAGCATCAGTACACTGTCTTGATGTGGCACATGGAAACACAATTTATGAACTATAGGGTCTATTGCATTCTTTAAAACTTAAAAAAAAATATTTTTTAATTAGAGTTGACATTCAATATTATATTAGTTTCAGGTGTAGGGTCTACACCTGAAAGATTTGAAAGATTAACCTACATAAGTAGAATTTTTAAAAACTCTATGAAATGTCCAGTAAAATTGCTTTAACAGTTTTTGAGGAGCAAATACTGTGATCTAAAAATACTTCAAACTGTCCTTGTTGCGTTGAACACCGGTTGTGTCTTGGTTCCCTGAGGGATCTGCAGAAGTGGTCATCTGTTCAGAGACTACCAGATCTGCAGGCTTAATAGCAGACATACTAGCAGGAATAACAGACATTCCTTGTTTGGGAAATACATCATCATGGGAGTATGTGGGTTGAAGTCCAAAAACTCTGATACTTTTCTTTATTCTTGGCAGGCAAGGCCCAGGCACATGACTCGGCTGGGTCAGTGGGACGTCCTTGCCCTTCACTGTGAACAGAGATGAGTGTTACAAGGGAGCAGTAAGAGCATTAGTACCATGGCCTCGCACTGCCCCACTGCGTCAGGCTCCAGGTCCAGCAGCAGTGGTCCCTTAACCAAACTGTCCCTTTGGCATGGGTCCGGTCACCTGCTTTCCCTAGGTTCCCAAACTACCTGGTCACCATCCTGGAAATTGTTTTTCTACTTAAGGATTCCAAAAACAGTTTCAGATTTTGCCTAACCAATGCACTCGCTGTTTAGAGTTGTAGGAAATCTATCAGCCGCCTCAGGATGTGGCAGGGCTAATTTCTGGGCTCTGGTTTTCTAAGTCATGCTGAAGGGCCACCTGAGCGAGCGAGCTGCAGGAGGGTGAAGCCGGCATCTGGTTGGATTCCTTTGGGCTCAGTGCCCAGCAAACGTGAGCTCAGTGCTCTGGGCTCAGTGCCCAGCAAACGTGGCCAATGAACACTTACTTGATCTTGACATGAATGAATAAAATAGTAACACCCACCTGCAGGCCTCCTCAATACCTATTTTAGATTTTCAGATCTTAAGTGTTTCTAGTATAGATTTTCCGTAAGAAGAAAGAAAACTGAAAAAACGATGACACTGTCTTTAAATGCAGGAGAAGAGGAAGCTGTTTTTTCATGAGCAGAAACGAGGAAATGGGGAAGGGAGAGGTTGGGTTTCTGCCGTGATCAGTTGAGGCTGTAGTATGCTGAGGCTCATACATTTTCATAACTACAAGTTAGGCAGGTTGTGCCACTCACGAGGCAGCTTGGTATTTGTTTGAAAGTACACAGTCCCTCCTCCTGTACTTTGATCCAGCAAAACAACTCTTTGCTCAACCTCAGCCCGGCATCGGCATCGGGACGCCCCTACCGGGAATGTTCTCTAGTTGTTTTTCATGCTTTTGCATATGTGATTAAGCTTTCAAAATGACTCGATGCCTCTTTATTGTCTTGCTTTCTGTGGCTCTTGGAGAAGCAGGGAAACCATTTCTCAGTCTCCTGAGTACAGGGAAGACTGACATCCTGTTTTTCACAAAGACCCAAGAAGCCGTCCTCGTCAGATCAAGTTACAGAGACAACCGGCCCAACGCCAGCCACCTCTCTGTGCAGCTCCAAGACCCTAAAATGCTGCAGGTGGTGAATGTGACCAAGACCACCTCGGATGCCACAAACTTCATCATAAAGCTAGTGACAGAGGAAGAAGGAGAGACAAACCTGACCATTCAACTGTGGGATTCCGAAGGTAGGCAAGAAAGACTCATTGAAGAAATAAAAAATGTCAGAGTCCGAGTGCTCAAACAAAGAGCAGCCGGCCTTTTCCAGGCATCGATGCATGTGGATAGAAACATCCTAATGCTTATTCTGCCAATGATACTGTTAAATAAATGCGCATTTGGTTGCAAGATTGAAGCGCAGGTGTTTCAAGCAGTATGGAAGAGACCTTTGCCAGTAATTCTGGGGGCAGTTACCCAGTTTTTTCTGATGCCATTTTGTGGATTTCTTTTGACTCAGATTTTGGCATTGCCCGAGGCACTGGCTTTTGGGTTTGTAATGACCTGCACGTGTCCAGGAGGCGGTGGGGGCTATCTCTTTGCTCTGCTTCTAGAAGGAGATATCACTTTGGCCATTTTGATGACATGCACATCAACAGTATTGGCCCTGGTAATGATGCCTGCCAATTCTTACCTGTACAGTAGGATCTTAGGGTTATCTGGTACATTCCATATTCCTGTTTTGAAAATTATGTCAACACTTCTCTTCATACTTGTACCTATATCAGCTGGAATGGTCATGAAGCATAGAATACCTGAAAAGGCAAACGTCCTGGAGAGGATCATTAGACCTCTGAGTTTTATTTTAATGTCCGTGGGGATTTATTTGACCTTCAGAATGGGGTTAGTGTTTGTAAGGACAATTAATCTAGAGGTGCTTCTCTTGGGTGCCCTAGTTCCTGCTCTGGGTTTGCTTTGCGGGTACTCCCTTGCCACAATCTCGAGGCTGCCTCTCCCTGTGTGTAAAACTGTTGCTATTGAAAGTGGGATACTAAACAGCGTCTTAGCTCTGGCCATGATCCAGCTCTCTCTCTCCCAGTCCCAAGCTGACGCAGCTTCTGTGGCTCCTTTCACAGTGGCTATATGCTCTGGGTGTGAAATGCTACTGATTCTCATGTTCTACAGGGCAAAGAAAAGATGTGCCCTTATCACAGAAGATAAAAGAAAAAAAATCTCCCCTGATCTAGCAATCAAAGCATGGCAGCATTTCCACTTGGAATGTGGTACTGTGGGAGATTCAAAGAATATCTAAAATGAGGCCTGCTGTCCACCTACTGATGACCTGACTGCAAACTTGACACTAGGGAGGAGGCATATACAATATCAGAGTACGCACATTACCATAATATAGTCATTATCGCACAGGAGCTCAGGGAAAGAGACCACTGCAGCTGTGTTGGTCTGGAAATGTTTTATGGAGTTGGATTTGAATATACTTCGCGACAGTCTCTTAAGTGGGAAAGAGCAATTTAAAAAACACCTCCTGTAGTGATTAGGAGAATATCCCAACTTTTTATGGCAGGGGTGTCCATGTAACAGACATTCTGTAAATTCTCATAGTATTAGGTAATTAGTTTGCCAGCCAGTAAGATACCCAAAGTTCTCTTTTTGTAATTTCCCCAACTTCAGTGTGCAAACACCCAGACATGAAAGTTGGGCTTCGGCATCGTGGTGGCTGGATGTTATTTGCTTTATAAAATGGTAATTGTCCACTTGGAGTCTCTTACTGCTGAGTCCTTTCAACAGAAACTCCACTTAGGAGTGGAAAATACAACTAAGCTTGCACAAATTTAACATATATATTTCCATGAGCATATTCTACTGACCAGGAGATGAGAGACCTGCCTTCCTAGTCGGACTTTATCATTAACCTTGTGACTTTGGGCAAGACACTTCTCCACACTTCAGTTTTCACATCTGTAAAGTGAAGAGATTCAGTTGAAGTTTAAGATCTTGCTCAACTCCTGAGTCTAGGATTCTGGCATGAAATTCCAGGACCTAGCAGCATGGGCAGGGAGATGGGGGGGAGCAAAGATGGCTCAGGCTGATGAGAATAGAGGCATGTGATTGCTGTAGTTAAAGAAGCAACCAACACATGGGCTTCTTGAGTGCAGGACCTCATATTCTTTGAATTCCCTGTGGTGTTTAGCACAATGCCTTGAACAAAATAGGTGCTCATTAAACATTTAGTGGATTAATTAATCAGTAATATCTATAAAGGTCAAGGTCATATGCTCCGGAGCCAGATGTGCCTGGGTCTGCCATTTCAGCTCTGTCACCTACCAGCTGGATAACATTGGTTAAAATACTTACTCTCTCTCTACCTAAATTCATGTGGAATGTGGGGGTGATACCTACCTCATGCTATTGTTGTGAGGATTAAATGAGTTAACAGGGACAAGGTTCTCAGAGCACTGCCTGACACAAGTGAACTCATCATTACTATTACTATGTGTATCCGATTGGTCTTCCATGTTAAAAGCAGTTGAAAATGCGTGGATGGGGCTTGGAATATATTTTGTTTCTCTTATAGATGTATCATGAAAAATGAAGATTTTTACATAAAATTTATTTAATTTGGGTTGGAATGAAGTTACTTAGTTATTATTTTTTAAAGAACGAGATGCATAAAGCATGCTGCCTAATTGGTGAGTTCATACCAAGTACTTTACACAACTGTGATTGGTTAGAAAAGGGTTCAGAGGCAGAGGGTTAGGCCAGTCTTAAGTTTCATCCTGTAAGAGAGAGGATTCTGTGATACGTTGTCCAAGTATACATTTCTATGATGTATGTTTCTATATTTGGGAAAGCTGTTGGCATGACAGGGCAAGTCAGGGACTTAACCAATATCTGCAGCCCCAGCCTATTTTACGTCAAAACATTAAGTGCCGTTAGCTACCTGGGAGACTCTGCCCCCTGATGACCTGCACATTGCACATGTAAATTTTTTTTAAATCAAAGTCTCCTAAACAACTCTTACCCAAGAAAGTCTTGTGATGTGAACCTGTTTTATGTTTGTTTGTTCGTTTGTTTTAGTGAAAGGAGTTGCCATTTATAAGCAGTCATCTCTTGGGAATAAGTAGGGTTAACAAGATACCCAAGTGCAAATACAGGGCAATTGGGCACCTTTTACCCTTGCAGAAGCATGACCAGAAAACTCTCTAGCTGACAAAGGCCATCCTTCCCCAGAAGCCCCTCCATGTACAGTCAGGTGTCTGGGGAGGAGTCAGGGGCTTCAGATCTCTCCTCCTTTCCATTTTGAGGTTTACCATACTTAGCTCCTCTCTCTTGGATGAAGTCAAATGGTGAAAAGGGATATCAAAGGCCCTCTGAGGGAACTTGATATTAGTGAAGTGTGGAACTATGACCTGGACTCCACACCAGAGAGCAGGTTTTGTTCTCACACTACATGAATGGGGCTGGAACCCGGCCCCTCCCTACCTCCCAACCACCTCGGCATGGTAGATCTTTGGGATTGGGAACAATGACTGCAAATGTAGCTTTAAAAATTGCCCCTTTGAGGAGCAATGTACCAAGAACTGAGTGCCCTGCAGCCACCTGGACCATTCACAGACAAAAATCTTTTGGATTTTGTGTGACCAGTTTGCCACACAGCAAAAACCAGAGCTGAGTGCTAGACCACCCGGTGCACTAGAGGACTTTTCATGTCACTTTCTGGCAGATGTTTGGGAGCAGAACAGCCTCTGTGGACTAAAAACTCTCAGAGTTACCTGAGAATAATTGTGAGGTAGAAGCTGAGGTCCCTAGAAAAAGGTTGAACTTCCTGCTCATTTGAGTTAGAAAGCTTGAAGTGATTTTAATTTGAGAGAATCAGATACTTGATCTTCTGTCTATGAGTGGACCACGTTAATTTAAAGGAGGTTTAAAGAGGATGCTGACGACATTTCTGCAAATGCCTGGAACATTTTATTTGCTTATGAATCAACACTTGTTACCATGAAATTGGCAAGAGTTTATGTTAAGGTGTCTGACAACAAAGAACCAAAAAAGCTAATTTCTGAAGTTTTCTTCTTTTTTATCAAGAACACAGAAGCATTTTTTGCTAGACAAATCAAGGTATTCAACTCAGATACTTAAGGCATCCATCTTTAGAAGAATAAAAGCAAAATTCTGGCTCTTTGTGAGGTTTGAGAATTGGTCATTCATCTGAGAGCTCTTTCATCTTCAATGTGTTGGTGACAACACCCTGTTTTTTGATAAAATAAAGGGAAGCAATCTCTTCACAAGCAAGGAGCCGAACACCACACTTTCCTGGTCCTGTTGTGGCTTGGACATCTCGGATCTGTGCAGTGCTTTTTGCATTAAAATGGTAAGACTGTATCCCATGATGCCAGAGCTGTTATTTGAAGACTTTAAGGACCTCAGACTAGTTCTTGTGTCTCACACAACGTAGCCTCGCTGTTCCATGGAGTTCCCAAGAGTGGACTCTGAGTCGGTGTGTCCCACCCTCTGCCTTTGCTGTGTGACCTGAGGACAAACAGCTTCCCTGGACCTTAGTTTCCTCATCCATATGGTGAAGCTAATTGTACCTTTGTCATGAAACTGTTACAAAGTTTAAGCAAAATAATGCACATAAAAATGCAATTGTCTGAAGCATGTTAAGTCCTCACTAAATGGTAAACAAATGAATTACTGAGATAGGGGCGATTGGTTGTGGCCATCACCAGTCTACCTGTTTTATATATATGTGTGTGTGTGTGTGTGTATGGTTTATATATATAATTTATATGATTATATATATATGTTTACTACCTAGTATACGTTTGGCAAATAAAAGTTGCAAAATTGTATGTATACCTGCAATTTGTGTTTTGTCAAGAGTAGTCTGGAATAAGCGAAAGGGAGAAAGAGGGAAATGGGAAAAGGGGAAGGAGTGGAAGAAGGGGTGAGCAGAATAAAGAGGAATTTTTTTTTATGAACCGAAGAAAGTGCAGGCAGGAGGCAGCGAGTCAGCGCCAGCGGCGAGGCAGGAGCCGCTGATCCGCGAGCCTCAAGCCGGCCGGATGCGGCGGGGCGGGGCCGAAGCAGCCACGCCCCCGGGGCGGGACTTCCTGTCTTGGATCGTTCCTGTGCCTCCGGAAGAGCCGAGTCCAGGTCCCGCCCGCGGCCGGCGAGCGGACGCCCTGCAGCCCGAGGTGAGAGCTGAGTCCCCGCGACCCCGCGACCCCGCTCGGTCCCGGCGGGCTCGGCGGGCGGGCGGCGCGGGGCGGGCGCGGCGCCGGGGGCCCGCGGGGTCGCCCTGAGTCACCGCGCCCACCGGCCTCCCTGTACCTTTGCGGCAGCTGCCGCAGGACAAGCCCGCTTTTCCTGTCGCCGCCTCCGAGGGAGCTCGGGGACCCGGCGCAGCCCGGGCTCGCGTAGGCACCGTGCAGGCCCCCTGGGCCCGCAGTCGCGCTGTTGGGGACACGCAGGTGACGGCGAGGAAGGCGGCGTGACCCCCACCGCGGGCAGGCGGGGGCCGGAGAGAGCAGTGGGACGTGCTTCAGGTGTTTGGGGAAGCGACGGTGAGTCAGGTGCGGCCCCGCCATCCGGAAATGGACCCGGAGAGGCCGGGGAGGCGAGGCAAGCGCACCGGTCACCGAAATTAAGGCGTGTCGGAGTCTGGGTCGTTCGGGCCGGGGACTCGGTTTCCCTCCTCTGGTGACTGACATTTCCACCTGCGGGCCACACCCCTCCCCGGAGCTCAGGATCCCTCTGTCCAGCTGCCTAATAGACGTGTCCCTTTGGCTTCACGGAGGCCCCTGGTCCTCCACTAATTAAACTCCTGCTCTCCTGACCTCCTTCCCAAATCCCAAACTTGACTCCTTTCGGTTGCTCCCTGTTGCTGTAGATGTCACCATTATCTGTTCAGTTGCCATCGAGGGAAATCTGGGCGTGTTAAGCTCTTCCTGTCCGTCATATCCCCAATCCAGCCTGTTACTCAGTGCCCCCAACGCTACCTCTGGAGGCAAATACCTCCTGCACCCCAGCCCCGCCCCGCAGGTGTAAGCCAGCCATCGGGTGTCTTCTGGACTCCTGGGTTGTAAATCTAAATTCCTGAAGGGATCTGCCCACTCTGCTCCCCTCCAACCCCCAGTCCATGCTGAGTGGCCCCGACAGGATTCCTCTGGGGTTCACATCAGTCCTCTTCCCAGCCCTGCACAGGCCGATCCCTGCTCTCGCCTCAACCTCATCCCTCCCATTTCCCTTGATGGAGCTGCCACCTGAGGCCTTCCAGCCCCTCTTCGCTTCCAGGTGTCTTGCAGTTGTGTTAGTTAATGCCCGTTCACTTGTCACGTCCCCAGGGAAATGTTATCTGAGGCCTGTGAGCCAGTCAGAGCTCCTCTCTGTTACATGCTTCTCATTGCTCTTCTTGCCTTTGTCACATCCGAGATTTTGCACGTAGCCCGATGCTTTGATTAATATCCGAGTCACCACAAGAGAGTCAGTGTGAACTGTGGGGCAGTGCATAGCATACGGTATTCAGCAGGTAGTTCTGGATGGTAAATGAATGATGACTTCTGGGGGAGAATCCCCAGAAGAAAGGGCAGCTTTGGGGGGGGGGGGCGGGAAGAATGCTGGGCATTCAGTGCCGTTAGGTAGGGAGAGGGGAGCAAAGCCTTCCTCTGCTCAGCCTGAAAGACATGAATGGGAGTAAATAAGAATGGAAGAAAAGGTTTGGAAGCAGCTCTTGAAGCGCCCTAAGCAGTTACTTCTGTAACTCAAAAAGTGGCTTCCTTTGTAAATTTTTAAATGCTTTTCTCAGGAAGAAAAAGCAGCTAGCAGAAGCAGCTCTGTGTCTGCCCCTCGCCCTTTGCTATCTTGTAAGCACCTGTGATAGGGATTCCTGATGAGTCTTCAAGGTGAAGCTCTGTCAGTTATTTTCAGTTGTGAAGGTGACATAATTCGGGTTGCTTTATAAATAATGCCGCATTTCTGAGTCTGATGGCTTGAAAAGCTTCACTGTTCAGAGTACAGACTCCAGAGTTATTCTAGTTTCCTCAGCAGTTAGGGGACAGCTAGACAGCAAACCCTCAAATATGTCGGGTTTTTTCCTCTCCGAAACTCAGGGAGAGAAATTTCTTCTTTGCTTTATTATTACTGTATTTTAGTCCTGGAATTTTCTCTCCAGGTCTGCCAAGTGCCTCCTCCTGGTATAAAAAGATACACCTCTCTTAATTTGGGACTTCATTCCATCCTCCCTGGCCAGGATCACTAGTGAGATTAATCTGTGATTTGTTTGGAGTGTGTCATTTCTTTATTTGGCTTGTGAGGAGATATTATCCTGTGTGCTGGTGGCTTGTGAAGTTCCCACAGCGAACCTGTCCTAGCAAAGATGAAACCCAGTCTCTGAGCTTAACTGTCCTGCCTCCTCCAAACAGAAACAACACTGGAGGTGAGGGGGCAGTAAAAGCTCTTCCTGTCTGCTGAGCCTCCGTGGCCTTCAGCTCAAAATAATCCAGGTGCAGAGTGGCACAGTTAGGGGAGACTTGTTCTGAACCCCTACCTTTGAAAATATTTCTGTGTCCTCCATTCCCCAAACCAGTGTTGTTTTAAATGTGACATGATTGTGGTCACTTTGGCAGACACTTTCATAGAGTATTTTTTGTTATGAAAAATGTTTCCACAAAGAAGTGGAGTAATTTAGGTAAAATTTTTTTTTTTTTTTTACTGGGTCTACCAGTGAATCTTGGGGGGAAAAAAATTGACTAGAATCAGGAAAGGGAAGAGAATCCTGAATGAAAGTATGTTGCTAATTGAGATGCTTTTGTTAACTATTCTGTGATTAAGACTTTGTCACTCGTGTATCCTGACATGTGTTAAATCTGTTTTGAAGATGGCTGATCCCTGGCAGGAGTGCATGGACTATGCGGTCACCCTAGCAAGGCGAGCTGGAGAGGTACGAACTGCCGAGCGTCACCAATGCTTCGGAGTGGGCAGCCTGTGGCCGTCATGTTAAATTAAACACACCTGTGTTGCTTTTCATTTCACTAAACACTGTAAATGGAGTGAGTACTCCAATTTTATGTCATTAACTTTTTTTAATGGCAGTTGTAAACCTAAAATAGATGTAAGGTTCTATGATTTTGTACCTAGAATGACATAACCACTAAAGGCTGTTTTATAAACACTGTTTGGTAAGAAATTTTTAAGAATATCATTTAAGACAGACTGAATGTCTTACACCCTTTCTCTATTTCATTTTTCAGTTTGGTTTAAAATTACTTACGCTTTTCTATTTGCTACCAAACAATCTCTTTAGGTAGTTCGTGAAGCTCTGAACAATGAAATGAACGTTATGATTAAAAGTTCTCCAGCCGACTTGGTAACTGCGACAGACCAGAAAGTTGAAAAGATGCTTCTTTCTTTCATAAAGGAAAAGTACCCATCACACAGGTATTTCTTACTTCAATTCCAAATGATAAAAACAGAACCTAGTTGGAGTCAATATACGAGGCAATGTTGATTCTAGACACAGAAGTGGACGTGAGTTAACTTAACCTGGAAAGGAATGTGTGGGAGGCTCAGCAGCCCTTTGAGACGGGGACCTGAACATCTCACAGGAGCCACGGCTGCCGAAGCCTCTGGTTGCCTTGCTCTTTACTCCTGTGCCTCGTTAGCTTATGATTACAGATCCTGGCAGGGACGCCTGCCTGCTGAACTCGGGGCGCAGCCAGGACGGGATATTGAGCTTCCCTCATAGTATGAGGAGTGTTTGGATGCTGGGAGACTGTGGCAGAGGTCTGCCACAGGAATGATTTAGAAGCTCAGTTTTAATCACTATATTGCAGACTTTTCTAGGCAGTAGCTTTAGGGAATTTGAAAGAAACCACTAAGGTCAGGGCTCTGTCACAGGCACAGCTAGAGAAGAAACACTGTCGTCATTTTAAAGCTGCAGCACCATTATTCTCTGCTTCTTCCTGGTCATTGTAAAGCCTTGGCTAAATCATTACACTTCCTCTCAATGAAAAGGTGTGCAGCTAAGAGATAAAAGATTACAAAAATGATTGTTAGGACAGTTCATAAAGGGAAAATATAAAAATGAAAGTAGAAAAGGAAAGAAAGCAATGAACTTAGACACCATTTCCGGAATTAACCCAAGATTTATTGCACAGCGTGTTTTAGGAAGACAGGTAGACACAGTAATTTTGGTGGGTGATTTGCCTTCCTGTTGACTTATTTAATGTTCTCTATTTTGCTTATCTGTTGCTGCATAGCAAATTACCATAAACCTTAGCAGCTCTAGACAACAAGCATCTATTATCTCAGTTTTCTATGGCCAGGAATATGGCAGTAGCTTAGCCCCAGTGTCACATGACATTATAGCAAATTGTAGGTCAGGGCTGTAGGCATCTGAGGCCTCTAATGGGGCGAAGAATCCGTTCACCTAGGTGATTTCTGGTGACTTCTCTTCCTCCTGGGAGGTCTGTTGGCAGCTCCCCTCAGTTCCTCCCATGTGGGCCTCTCCTCAGAGCAGCTCAGAACAGGGGCGCCTGCTTTCCCCAGGGCATGGCAGGGAAGAGGGGAGCAAAGTGGATGATAAGATGAACCACAGTGCCATGTTGGGAACAAGTCCTCAGGTTTGCACACTGGCCCTCCGCTTTGTCCTGTTGCTTAGAAACGAGTCACTACATTCAAGTTCACACTCAAGGCATGAAGCGTTCAGCCTGCCTCTGGAAGAGAGGAGGGTGAGAGAACTGGGGGCATCTTTTTAAAACCATCACACTCCCCAATAAGTTCCCACCTGCCACCAGCACCCATTCAGGTGTGGGGCGCTCGAGCCTTCGCTCAGCCTGGCGCGTGTCGCAGGCTTTTCAGTCCTGCTGCATTTCACGTGGTTGGGGAAGTGAAGTTTGCCCACCCTCATCATTCTGAAGGAAGAAGGAGCGACGATAGAAAAGTGCTGTGTAAACTTTTATGTTTTCTAGTAGACTCTGTGGCTAAGGAAACTTGTTGAAAGTGGTGTAAAGTCATTCTTGCTTTTAGTTTCATTGGTGAGGAATCCGTGGCCGCTGGGGAGAAAAGTGTCTTAACCGACAACCCGACGTGGATCATTGACCCTATTGATGGAACAACTAACTTTGTACACAGGTGCGTTTTTAAATGTTTACTGTTGTAATTACTGTGCGTATGTGAACTGAAGGGACCTTTAGAGGGCTCCATTCACAGCACACAGAGCAGCAATTTTCAACCTCCTTCATCTCATGGCACACGTAAACTAATTACTAAAGTTCTGAGGCACTCCAAAAATATATTTTTTGCGATAAGACAGAGAAAAATATAGGCATAATTTTGATTCATTCACATCAGATGGCCATTGTGATTGCTGTTGTCATTTTTTTATTTGACAATCTAAGGGGAAAGAGGTAAGTGCCCCTGACTTAATAGTCAGGCATTGCATGTATTAAAAATGCTCGTAGCACACCAGTGTGCCTCTTGCAGCAGACTAGTTGAAATTTGCTACTTTAGAGAATTGCATGATTTGTGGAATAAAATGTGTTATGAGAATTTTTATCAGATATGGAAGTGGTGATGAAATATTGCTGGTAGGACTTGTGCAGTACCCTGTTCACTATTCTTTTCCCACTGTGGGAGCCAGGACAAAATATAAGCAAACACCGTTGCTGCTTTGAGATCAGTTACGGAGCTCATGGGATGGGTACTGGAGGGCTGTCTATACCGAGGGCGTTCAGTCCAGGAGAAGAAGCTTGAAAAGAGCATGGGTTTTAGGATCAAGACACTTGGGCTTGAACCCGGGTGCTTTTATAGGCTTTGCAACCTGGGGCAAGTTACTTAACCTTTCTAAGCCTCAGTTGTTGTTTCCTTCTTGTCTATAAAATGAGCATATTAGTGGTGCCTGCCTCAGGACTGTGGGGACTCAATGAGCAGTGCATCTATACAAGGATGCAGGAAGTGTATAGAAGAGAGCCTGTTGGAATTGCCGGTGAGAGTTAACATGAGCAGCCTGATTGGGTGGGATCACACAGAGATGTTGTAGTTGAAGTTGCCCTGTGGCTGCACATACCTTTAGTGATATAGAATCGTTTAGTCTGTGAAGCCAAGATCTAGACTCTGTGTGATAGGTGGGAATGTGGAAGGACGCTCATGGGGTATTGTAACCCAGAAAGATTATAATGCAGTGTGTAAAGAATAGCCTGATTTTTGTTAAGATAAAAACTTAAATATTTCTAAAAGTTTTTATTTTTAATAGTTATATTGAACCCGTTTTGTCTATTTTCTTTATTTTAAGGTTTTTTAAAAATTGATTTTTAAAGAGAGGGGAAGGGAGAGGGAGAGAGAGAAACATCAATCAGCTGCGTCCTGCATGCCCCTTACCAGGGATTGAAATCTAAACCCAGGCATGTGCCCTGACCGGGAATCGAACCAGCGACCTTTTGGTGCTGGGCACGATGTCCAACCAACCGAGCCACACTGGCCAGGGCTTGTCTGTTTTCTTTATCTTGACCCTCTTCTGAGTCAGAAATTACAGCCCATGTCTTCAGGCTCTCATGCAGCCATAGCAGCCATGTGGCTAACAGGTTACCTTTCCGATGGGAAGCTCCAGGTTGGGTGTTTGTTATATACACTGCTCAGGGGGGGAAGGAGGAGACCATGTGAAAAATTTTGTAAGCAATTATGTTATGAAAAATCATGTTTATTGAAAATAAGTCCTATCATGGTAAATTTGTGTGTGTGTTTTTTTTAAAGATTTCCTTTTGTGGCTGTTTCCATTGGCTTTGTTGTCGATAAAAAGGTATGCTGTTTACATTCATGGTCATTTTCTGAGAAAGTAACTGTCTCCATAGTTCAGCTTTGTCCTTATACTCCGTTTATCCAGCTGCATTGATTTTGAAATAAGCTACAAGAGTATTAAAATTATAATACTTTTTCCAGTGAAGGAAATTTAATGTTTTTTGAGGAGCGAGGGTTGTGAGGAAGAAATACATACAAGTAACTGAACTACAATTCAGTATTTACTCATCACTACGGATGTGGGAGTCGGGTGCATGAAGAGTTGACACATGACCTGCAGTGGTTAATGGGAGAGGTGAGATTTGAGCGGGGGGTGCTTCAGTGGGTGTCAGTGAAAGGCCAGGAAGTGGTGGGGCCAGGGTAGGGGTGTTCCGGAACCCGGTATGTTCCGGAACCTGACCCCCTGCTGCATGTAAATCCAGGAGAGCAGTCTGTAGCTGTGGCATTGCCTTGCTGTTTGGCTATTTGATCAAACAATAAATGCTGTTCATCATCTCTGTAACTTTCTTCAGGAGCTTGTGCTGTATTTGATCAGCACGTACACTAGAGAGTTAGGAGGCCTCTGAAAATGAAAACACAGTCAGTGCAAATGAAATTAGCCACGGGGTTGTGCTGAGCAGTGAGAATGTGTACTTAGCCCTGCACTGTGTGCGGTCCCTGTCTTTGGGCCACAGTCAGTGCCAAAGTTAGATCTGTGAACAGATAGGATCACATGTAGTAGACGGTGGAAAACCTACCGTGAGAGCTTGAGGAGGGTGGAACCGATTCGCCACGAGTGGTTTGAGGAGATCTTCATAAGGGAAGGGTCTTGTAATTTGGTCATGTGGTTTGGGTCGTAGAGAATGAAGGGTTTGCCAAATGAAGAAAAGGAATGCATTTCAATCAGACAGCAGCTTGAAGAAGAGCATGGCATGTCTGGGGCACAGCGAGATGGTCGCATGGTGAAGCCCTGGACATGGCAGGAGCAGGTTGATGAAAAGTTGGTTGTGGTCATACTTTGAGATTGTGGCCTGTGCCACAACATTGAGGTTTTGGTTTTAGGTGGTGGAAACCTGTAGAGCTTTCTAAGTGCAGAGTGACAGGTGATTACAGCCACATGGAGATTAGATGGGAGGGGCTGGCGATTCTGAACTGAGATGGTACAGTGAGAATAGCTGACGAAACCCCAAAATCAGGAAGTATTTTCAAGATAAAGTTGGAGAGGGGAAAGGGGAAGGAGCGAGGTGCAATCAGGTGATGAGTGTGGACCTCTTCAGTTGAGGTTTCTCCAAGATGAGGCTCTTACCTGTGATGATGGTGCTGGTGGGAGCCACAGTTCCAGGTGGTAGCTGATTAGTGGGCTGGAAGGAACCAACCTGTAGGACTACAGAGGGCTAAAAGGGAAGTGGGAGAATGGAAAACCCTGAGGCACACAGCTTTCAGAGGTTAAGCAGAGAAGACGGTCCTAAAAGAAGTGACACCAAGATAGGTTAGGGAGTGAGGTGGGGGACTGAGTCCTGCCAGAAACACGGAGCTGCTGGATTAAATACTGAAGAAGCGTTGATAACGGTTGGCAGTCTCCAGTCCTTCAGAGAAGGAATTTGGCCATACAGGGTCACTGGTGGTCTCTGCAGGGAGTTTCAGAAGATGCATGACCAGGGCAGAAGCCAAATGCAGTGGGTTAAAGAAGGGGAGAGGCAAAGTGTAGACTGATCTTTGGCAGTGAAGGGAAAGGAGGAAGTAACATTTTGAAGGTTTTGTAGTGGGGAGAACTTTGTGAGAAGGTACCAGAATCTAAATTCCAGAGACGGATTTGCAGGGAGCAGCTTTCCCCAGAAGTACAAGGGGAGGAATTGTACATAGGAGGAAGGATTCACCCTAGAGCGTAGGACAGCTCTGTCCTCACCTGGGCGAGAGGGAGGGAGGCCGACCAAGGTGCATGCTCCTGGGTTTATAAATGGCTGGGATGAGAGTCAGGGAGTCAAGTCCGATGACCTCTTTCCTCTGATTGATCTAGAAATCACCCTTTTCAGTATCCCACCATGTAGCCATTTGAAAACATTCGTCAGTATACCAGATTTTCTTGTTACTTACTTAGAGTAAGTATTAAAAACACCCAAGTTTGGTAAGGAACCTGGTTTCCGTCTGCAGATGGAGTTTGGAGTTGTCTACAGCTGTGTGGAGGACAAGATGTACACGGGCAGGAGGGGAAAGGGTGCCTTCTGTAACGGTCAGAAGCTGCAGGTCTCACGGCAAGAAGGTAGGTCACCCTCCGCTGTGGGTGCGGTTCATAGTAGCTACTCATATTTTGTTGTTTTTGAATGTTAACCTGTGGGGTTCTCCAAGTGTTAACTGGTTCATAAATTGTGTTTATTTTCTCTGCTCTCCCCCCAACTGGGGTTTGAATGTGGTAGTGGACTCGGAGAAGCTGGTGGAGTTGAGCAAACCACACTCTGGGGCATCCGCTGCAGGGGCTTAGGACAGAGTTCATGGTGGATTATTGCAGCCACTGCCTCCCGAGTTCTTTGTAGAATTGCTCTGATCTGAAACCACTGGGACCACCTATTGGACAGTAAATTAGGGAAAAGTGTGTTAAATTTGAGATCATTAAAAATGACACATGTACATTTTTGTGTGAGCTTGACGATGGACATTTCAGTCTTTCTGCGTGACAGCTGATCAAGGTTTGAGGCACTTTTCTCCTATAATCCACCCCCAGCATTGTCCAGTTTGCTCGTCAAATTTTTTTAAGCACAGCAAGAACGTAACGATACTTGCAATGCCATCTAAATTCAGAATCCTCCCACGCTGCCATAATTTTTCTCCTCAGACACTTAATTTGAGAGCAGACTTTCATTTCCTTTTTATTGAACCCTAAGACCCCAAAGGAGTATGCATCCCGATTGTCAAGATGTTAACGTATGAAAAAATGTGTATCTCAGAATCGAAGGAGTGTGGTCACTTTCCTACCAACAACTCTTTCCCTCTTTAATTATTCTATTGCTCTTCATAATGTCTAATTAAATTGTGTGATTAAATATTTCAGGTATTTGCTAATTTCCCACTAAAGCTAGTATGCATGCAGGCAACTTCGTTATATTCTGCATTTTTGAGGGATGACCTGAAAAGCTAGACTCCTATAAAATGACCACGGAGAGATGATAAGTTTATCAGTATTTTAATACTTAAAGACTTAGAAGTAAACAAATTTGATACAACCAGAAAGAGGGCTAAGGAGAATGTCCTGTTTTATTCTGAATTGCAAGTGTCAAATGTTTTTACCATAATTCTTATCATTAAATTAGTGGCTATTGAAGTCATTTTCTTTTAGACATCACCAAGTCACTCTTGGTGACGGAGCTGGGCTCGTCCAGAACGCCGGAGACCGTGAGGACTGTCCTCTCCAACATGGAGAAGCTCCTCTGCATTCCCATCCATGGGTAAGCTTCCGTCCCCCGAGTTCCAGGTGGCTTAACACACTGAGGACCAGCTTTCTTTTAGAACTGAAATTTGTTATTAATTGACATGGGATCAGTACCATAATTCTCATTTTCTAATGTAATCTAAAAAACTTTTATTTGAAAATAATTTCAAACGTAACAGAATTTACAGAAATAAAATAATGCAAAAAACCCCCCAGTATATCTTTTGCCCAGATTCACCTATTAATATTTTACCCCTTTTGTTTTACCCTTTTTTATTCCCTCTGTGTGTGTGTGTGTGTGTGTGTGTGTTTACATACATGCACGCCTTTTTCCCCCTAAACTATCTTAATCTTAAGGCAAATGACTCACACCATAGCCTTTTACCCCTAAATACTTCATTTCGGTACTTCCTGAGCAGGGATCGCTCTTCCACGGCCGCAGTGGATTACTGGCTTTATAATGTCACTTGTTCTCTGATGTGCGTCCCAGTTCGCTGTGGCCAGTTGACCTGGAAGCATCCTTCATAGCGCTCCCCGTCCTCCGGCGCAGACCCAGGCTCCAGCCGGGTCTTACCTTGAGCCGTCCTGTCTCTGTAGCCACCTCTGCTTTGTAGGCTGTTTTTGAGAAATCTGATGCCAGTCTAATTTTCTTGGCTTTTCAGTTATTTCACGATTTACATGGAGCCTCTGAGAATTTTTTTCCTTTCATCTTTGACGTCTGGTGGTTTTACAAGGATCTGTTTTGGCATTGGGCGTCCTGGGAGAGCTTTCTCCTTCAGCACGTAGATTTGTGTCTTTCTTTTTTCAAGTTTTCTTGAGTTATAGTTTTAAATATTAGTTGAGGTCTGTTTTCATTTCCTTCTTCAGAGGCCCCAGCAGGCGAGTTCACCTCCTCAGCATCCTCCATTGCAGCCACTTTCTCTCTGAGCCTTCTGACTTGTTTTCTTCTGCTTTCCCTCAGGGCCCTTCATTCAGTTTCGCTCGCTGTTCCCGTCAGGCTGCCCTGAAACGCGTCTTCATTCTGGACGCCCCTGTGTCTTGTCTGCCCCACTTTTCTGAGTTCAATCACCTTGTTTTACTTCTTCCTGGGTTTTTGCCTCCTGTGTTTCTATGTTTAGTTTTTGTATTTCTGAGACTTTATCAGTCAAAAAAATCCCAAGACACTTATTAGCAGCTGAGCAGGGAGCAAAGTCAAATCTGTGTGATACTAAAGGTGGGCAGTCCTTTTTACTGGGTTTTCACAAATGTAATTACACACATAAGCCATGATAATGGAATTTAGTATTTCAGCTTTTTCCTCTGAAAATATCATATCGTGGTTTTAATGTTATTAATTACTTTGTGAGGATTAGATTTCTCATTTATATAATATACCATGGTAATTTGATTTTATGTACTTTTATTTTAAAATTAGATATGACCTTTTTTCACATGTGTCCTCTAGATGGTTCAGATGATCTCAGTCAACATTTAGAATGAACTGAAGTTAAGGAGGAGGACCTTATTTGAAAGAATTCTTTTTTCCAATCTCGTTTTTAAATGCTGTTGGTTAGGATCCGAGGAGTCGGAACAGCAGCTGTCAACATGTGCCTCGTGGCCAGCGGGGCTGCAGACGCGTATTATGAAATGGGCATTCATTGCTGGGACATGGCAGGAGCCGGCATCATTGTCACCGAGGCTGGAGGGGTGCTGATGGATGTAACAGGTAGAACAATGCGGCTGTAAACCATTTTCCTCTCTCGCCTCTTGGACTCTCTCCTCCATGTGTGGTTCTTGTCTTCCATTGTTTGATGTGTATCATACTTCAGCTCTTAAAGGCAAAGCAAGCCTTGTAATTTTCTGCAAATTCAAAATAAACATTGCGGGGTACAGGCAAGGATAAGATGCTAAGGGTAGTGTGGAATTCCTCATGATAAATGGCTAAGCCTTTTCAACTGTGAGCAGCAGGAGCTCTGGAGAGGCTGTAGAAAAGTCTAGAGGGTCTGTGGACCTTAGAGCTCTTTGAATGGTGAGCGTGTAGTAGCTGATGAAGGACCTCTGCCTCTGTCACTTGCTGCCTCGGGCCTGGAGAGGTTAAATGCTTCAAACAGATGGTGACATTTCTCTTTTTTTTGCTTTTTAAAACAATATATCTTTATTGATTTCAGAGAGAGGAAGGGAGGGGGAGAGGGAGAGAGAAACATCAACGATGAGAGTCGTCATTGATCGGCTGCCTCCTGCATGCCCCGTATTGGGGATCGAGGCCGCAGCCCGGGCATGTGCCCTGACCAGGAATTGAACTGCGATCTCTTGGATCCTAGGTCAACGCTCAACCACTGAGCCATGCCCGGCCAGGCAATGGTGACATTTCTAAAAGTCAGGGCGAACCTGGCTTAAAAATTTACCAGTGGTCTGGGAAATGGGCAACAGAGAAATCAGGAAATGGGAGGAACATGGTGTGAAAATGCACTTTGGTCATATTTCCTGTCCATAGACACTCAGACATTATAGAGATAATAGGAATAATAAAAGTACACACAGGGTGGGACAGAAAAAGGTGACATTTCAGCCTTGTATTATTGAGAGACCTCCTTCCCCCCAACTGTTATTTAAAAAAGTGGCCTGCCCTGGCTGGTGTGGCTCAGTTGGTTGGGTGCCATCTTGTGCACCGAAGGGTTGTTAGTTCTGTTCCTGGTCAGGTACGGCCCTGGTGGGGGCGTGTGGGAGGCAGCCAATCGATGTTTTTCTCTCTCTCCTTCTCCCTTCCTCTCTCTCTAAAGATCAATTAAAAAAAAAAAAAAAGATGCCTAGAAACTCATTTGTGTATTGCCAAAGCTTACACATTATGGGTATGTGACAGAGGAGCATTTTGAAAAGATAACTGCAAGTTAAAATGCTGTGATTGACCGTAGCACCCATTGCTGTACTGGTTCTACAGGAAGAGCTGCGGTGCCCGATGTAACCCTCTTCCTTGTCTGATCTCAGGTGGACCGTTTGACTTGATGTCGCGGAGAATAATAGCTGCGGGCAGCAAAACCTTGGCCGAGAGAATAGCCCGAGAGATCCAGGTGGTGCCTTTTCAAAGAGACGACGAAGATTGATCCTCACAGCCTCACACTCGGCCACGCTTGCTGCCTTGCCCAGATTTGCTGATGCTCTGATGGGATCAGAAAATTTAGGACATTGTTTCAGTCCTATAATCTGATTGCTTTAAATTGTCTTTGGTGTCCAGATGAAAAAATTGCTCCTTGTTCCATATTTTACTAGGACTAGGTATGCACGAATAGGTGAAATGTTTATTGTTTTAAAAGTGTGTGTAGGAACATACTTTACGGCAGCTGATGAGATGGGTATCACATCCGCCGACATAGTCAATGAACAATTCGGAGTTTCTGAGTCTATATGAGCCTCTGAAATTTTGACTGGCTATGTACATAGGCATTCTTAATTACAAAGTCAACTTTTTGGAAAACAATTTCTCTTTAGATTGAAAAGCCGTGTGTCACTGAATTTGTAAGAAGTATGAGGAGTACTTCCTAGGCCCAGGTTTCTCTTTGCAGAGAACCTTGCTTTGTGCATCCGTGTACAGGTAGCACCTAGCATAGCACCTGTCAGACGGTCAGCAACGCAAAAATAAGCATTGAAACAACATATTTTGAAGGCAGCAAATCCTAGGTGTAATAAATACGTAAGTAAAGAGGTCACCATTCTCTATTTTTACTTCAGGTTTTGAAGTAAAAATTACGTAGACATCCTTTTTGTATTTCACGTTACCAGTCCTTTTAACATTTCATTCCTTACCATTTTCATTGCCACCGCCAGGCGGCGCTCCTTAGTGTGACATTTCTGCAGTGAGTGTATTTTCCAGACACCCCATTTCAGTACTCATACTGCGATGGATTTCTGCACCGCCCCTGTGTTCAGACTGATCTGGCTGAGCACCGGAGGCTGGACCGTGGCAGATACATGGAGCTGATGATACTGAGCTGTTTGTTTCTTCTCAGACTCCTCGTTTACTTCATTGCCACAGGTTCCTATTCGATTTTTAAATATTCCTTAATAGTCTTGGGCTTATCAAACTCAAAAATAAAACTGTTCCAGTTCATAGATACTTGTAAAGATTTATTTATTGCTTAGCCTTGTCCTAGGCCTATTAAGTTTAGTTATGGGCTTATGTGAGCCTCATATTTGAGGGAGCAAAAGTTTTCAAGGCAGGGGCTACCTTGTGCGTGTCTCATACCTTAAATGTGTGAGATACTAAGACTTGAGTGTTGTTATGCATTTGTGCTGTTGGTCATGTGCAGTAAAACATCTCATACTGTATTCTTGCAATTAAATATATTTTAATTAAGACAATCGTGAGTAACATTTTAAATAAAACAAATTGAAATTTCCATTAAGGTTTATAGTTTAAACTACCTTTTTGTTTATCTCTTTTAATTACTCAATACATTTTCTTTGATAAGTAATAGCATTAATATTTAACATTTGTCGAACACAATGTCAGCACCTGACACCCATGATCCTGGTTAATCCGCACAGGAGCCCAGGAGAGGTTATTGTCCTCATTTACGAGGCACATAGACATTATTTAATTAGCCGACTTTCCCTGCTCAAGGCAACAAGCAGTGACACTCACATAGAGAGGGGGGATCCATAGTCTTACCTGCTACCCAGCAGCCCTCACCTGGCTGCCAGCAGAGCCATTTGGGACTTTCAAACATGCATTGCTTGGGTCCCACCTGAGGGAATCTGATTTAGTTCATCTGTGGTGTGGCCTGTCCATCTGTCCTTTTATAAGGTGTCCCAGGTGATTCTGTTGGTGGCCAGGATTGAGAGCCATTTGCTACACTGCACTGCTTCCCAGAAGCTCTGATTTCTTAGAAATGCCCCCCCCCCCCCCCAGCCCTTAGCCCACCTGCACAGACCTCAGAGGGCTTCGTGGGGTAATTGGATGTCCTAACATTGAAATGTGGTTGTGAGTCATCCCTTTGCCTGGTTTGGAAACGATTGTACCGGCCTTTTATTTCCATAAATGGCCACTAGGTGGCAAACTACACTTAGGAATCGCCTCTGAAAACATTTTCTTCTTCCTGCAAATAACCTCATTAGCCAATATTTGAGTTTAATATACAGTATTAACACCAGGGTAGTTTTCTCATAACTTGAAATGCTCTGGATTGTGGGTTAACTCATTCCCTTCAGCAGAGCCATGGATACCCTGTGTGTACTGTGGTCTTGACTTCAGTCATCTTCCAGCTTTAGCTTTAAAAAGGGGTTCATTAATCACAAACATAAAAATATTTCTTTTATCATATTTGAGAACACCTTTCCACCAGTAGGTCCCAATGTCCCCGTCACATACCGACCCATTCATAAAGGCTTTTCCCACGGCCTGCTCACCTCTCTTAGGGCGCTGGTTGCAAGGTGAGGCGGGGGCGGGGTGTAGGCCGCGTCGTAGGCCCATGTTCCCCTTCCTTGGAAACTGCTGGGGTAATGGAGGTGTGGTGGTGATACGTGTGAGGAAAGTAACTGGGAGAAGTACCTGAATGAGGGAGAAGCACTGTGCTTGTCAGTGAATGATTTTTACTTTATCAAAAAGCCACTGTACTTCCTGCTGCCCTTCGTTAGAGTCTCGGTCTATGTGCCAGCTGAATGGCTCACGCTTGAAGCCACGGTGTGGACGTTAGAGGGCACCGCCCTGTCCCCCGTGGCCTGTCCTTGCTGAGCCCCAAGCCTTCCCCCCATTTCATCCCTGTCTTGCCTCCCGTTCCCTGCTAGCTAATCCCCACAAAGGCATTAATTTGTGGGCACTTTGGAGAGTGGTTCTCAGGATCACCAGGAGTGAAGGGGACCCCGAGATTGTTTCGGTAGGTTCCAAGGAGGGAAGTGCACCCTGCCCGCCCGCCTTGACCACAGCCGACGTGCCCTGAGCGGTTAAGGCGGGAAGTCTGCGGCGTGGGGAACCGACTGCTCCGGACCCATGGGTCTGGCTGGGAGAACCAGACTTTCCCCTCGCCTCACTGTCCTCACTTCCGAGGGGGAGGCTCAGGCGAGGCCGCAGTTTGAGTCACTGGGTGATGCTGCCTGACATCGGCTCCGACTTAGAAACAGGTGTGAGACCGGCGTCCTCACTGCACCTGCTGGGCCTTCGCTTCGGGGATGTCTGCTTGTCACACAGCCCGTCCGCTCTCAGACATGGTGCCAGCTAGGTCAGCTTTATGGTACCTGGGTAAGAATAGGGTCATCTTGGTCCAGCGGAAAAGTCTGATCAGTGTGATTGGGAAATGTTTTGCGGGGCTCTGTATGTCAACACCATGCTTGTCAAGATGCTGCTAAACTTTGAGGTCAGTTTTAAGCGAAAAGATCCACCTGAAGTCAAGGGCCCTCAGCTGAGCCACCATTCTGAGCCTGACTCTGTGAGGCACGGGCTGGCTGTCCCAGGGTCTGGAGGTGGCAGATGGTGTGCGAATAGTTTATAACAAGGGTCAGCGCTTCTCGAGCCCCTGGCAGTTAGCATAGAGCATTCAATCGAATTCAAAAAAGTTGAGCACCACTCACTCTTCGAGAACTAAGTCCAGAATGGATAGGAATGTGCCAAGGTCATGTGCTCAGCAGTTAGAGTTGGAATCCGAAGCTGCAGCTGCTGGTTTTTTGTTTTTTGTTTTCTAATATATCTTTATTGATTTTGGAGAGAGGAAGGGAGAGGGAGAGAGAGAGAAACATCAATGATGAGAGAGTCATTGATCGGTTGCCTCCTGCATGTCTCCACCTGGGGATCGAGCCTGCAACCCAGGCATGTGCCCTGACTGGGAATTGAACCATGATCTCCTGGATCCTAGGTTGATGCTCAACCACTGAGCCATGCCGGCCGGGCCAAAGCTGCAGCTTCTTCCTAACTACAGGCCACCTCCAGCATGGGCTGTGGGGTGTGTGCACGCGCCTGTGTGTAGTCAGAGGTGTAAAGCACTAACTGGTACCAAGAAGAAAACAAGGCAAGTATGAGGAGAGAAAGCCCAATGTGCTGTGAAGATCTGGAGGGAAACAGTCTCCCCTTAGGAACTGGACACTTGGCTTGTGAGCTGAGTTAAGGGCCTGAAGGAGTGGATGGAACTGGGGAAGACGGCATTGAGACGGCACCCCAGGAGAATGAAAGGGCACGAGAGAACCCCTTCGGACAGGAAAGGACTCCTGGTGACCAGGTGAGGACACTGGTGTGGGGAGCATCCGGGGTCAGTCTAAGGGCCGTCAGGAGGACCACGGGGCGGGGGTCTGGATGCCAGCTGGACTGGGAGTGTCTCTCTCATTTGGTGGTGGACTCCTTGAGGTTGCTGGGCGGCAGGGAGACTGACAGCAGCTGCATTAAGAAGATGAAGAGCTGATCCAGTTGGGAGTGGTGCTTGGAAAGCAGGGAGGCAGATAAAATTTTAAAGAAGTCCAAGAAGGAACAAGCGAGGCCACTTGGCTGTGAGCAGCAGGACTCAGGTGGGGACAGGTCCCAAATCCACAGAGAGGTGTCATTCTCAGGACTCTGGCTGTGATTTGGGAGATGGGAGCAGAGTTGATAGGAGTTCACTTTGGACTTGTTGAGCTTCAAGCAACAGCAGGAAGTCCAGGCAGAAGTGTCCAGAGAATGCCTAGATTTCAAGAAGGGAGGACTGGTCAACCGTGAGGGTTCATGCAGAGGTGATAGCAGGCACTGTAGGAAAGAGGTCACTGCAGAAAGGCAGGAGGAGGTGGAGGTAAAGATCTTCCCAGGGTGTGGGTCCCTCCACCTGGAGACAGGTTTATCAGGGACATTGGTGCTTATGAAATAAACTAAAAATAGTGATTTAAGAGCAATTTAACTCCATCAGAAACTGGTATCTTGACCTCTAAAAATAAGATGGGGGTTATCAACTGTAAACCCACCTGACTGTGGAAGAAACAAGCTGGATGCAATGAGAGAGCCGTATGGAGTCAACTGGCAAACTCACCTGGATAGAACGGCCCAGACACAAAGGGCTTCCCGGGGAGGGAGGCACCGCCCTGGGATTTTAGCAAAGGTTGGATGACCCACTGGGCCTCCTGGTCGGTGAGATTCAGGATCCTCTTGTGTTGTTTTGTTGTTATTGATTTTAAATAACTGTCAGCCTGAGATAACCTCTTTTCAGTTTTCTCCTCAGGTGTGTTTTACCACCTTGTGCAATAGGAAAACACACTGGCAATTCCTCCGTAAAATGCAAACTCAAGGGTGGGCTGAGCAGCTGTGCCTGTGGCTGTTCCTAGTGATCTTTCCTGCTTGCCCAGCCCTGTAAGCTGCTGTGGCCTCGTGACCCAGTCATTCTTGGGCTGCACCACCACTGAGCAAACAGTGACTCCAGCCAGAAGCACTTCAAATGGAGAGATTGCTCTTCCAACATTTACCAACCTGCCGTGGGCGGCTCTGGCCAGAGGCCGCTAATGCCATTCAAACACGCGGAGGAGGGTTCGTAGGAGCAAACTATAGCGACCACGCTCTTAAAACCCGTGGTGAGTGGCAGATAGTGACAGGGCATGGAATGACCGAGGAGGCAACTACTATAAAGTAATTCACAAAATAACTGTGGAAACGACCATCTGCACGGGCATTAGGTGCTATTTACACCGGCAGGTGAGCGTGAAGGGCCGCTCACCCGTGTCCACCCCTGCTCCCCACCCCGAGCCCGGTGGCTCCTCCAGGGGCGTCCAGCAGCCCCAGTGAACGTGGCTTTGGCTTCTTCCTGTCTCCTCCAGTTGTAAAAGTCAGGCGAGGCGGCAGGCAAGTATCTGTTTAAAGATCTCGAATCTTCTAAAGAGTCAGACCTTGTCATTTTAGACTCCAGTTCCTTCACTGACTCCATGAGAAAATGGAGGGGACTTACAGCTAGAATGGTTCCCCTGCACCAGCAGTCAGGGGATGCGTCCTAGGGTTTGGAAAGTCGTGGAGGTGGCAGAGCACCTGGGTGAGGAGGGATTAGAGCCAGTTAATCCTGAGATCGGTTTCCTCTCATGGAGTCGTGATCATTAAGCGCTGAAGGAAGTTATTCTGCAGAAGCCCAGGGCTGGCCTCCTGTGCTGGGCCCCGCGAGGACGAGCAGACTGAGCGCCGGGTCTCGAGGAGCACGCGTGTCAGCGGAGGAGACAGTAACAACACCACGGGGAAGGTCTACACCGCTGCCAGGTTCAGAGCTGCCTGAGGCGCGGGCCTTGCTCCGCCTGCCTCGCAGTTTCCTTGGAGGGTTGTTGGGGGGATTTGCTTAAATAATAACCACAAATCACTAGCACGCAGTACAAGTATCTGATACTGTTTTAAGCTCCTCGTGACAAGTTTCTGAATCATTTTGTTCACCCAGTGCGGTCCCCCCAGTGCCTAGAGTCGCGCCTGACACGTGGCGGGCATTTATTTATAAACACTTGTTGGCTCCATGGCTTTAACAACGAAGAGGATCACGGTGGGGAAAAAGAGGCCGCAGAGGAGATACAAGTAAACTGCAGAAAGGACCCCTACCTGCTCGACGGAGCCTTGGTGCACTGACGCCACAGGGAGCAGCTCTTGAAGGGAGAATCTAAACCCAAACCCAGGAGTCAGTGCTCAGAGAGGGAAGTCACGTCGTGGGGTGAAGGAACCCCACGCTTCCTGTCTGGCCCACTAGGGGGAGCCGGTTACTGCACATAAACCAGCCTTTCCCCAGCGAGCTGAGCCCAGGCCCCTCCAAGCCATGGGCGCGCTTTTCCCTAGTTAGGAGACTGGCTGACCTGTCTCACTGGCGTCATGGGCACTGTCAGGTAACGAGGGGACTCGGGCCTGTTGGGGTTTTAGAGCTTCTGGGGCATTCCTTCGTTTGTGTGAGTGTGCATGCATGTGTGTGCGTGTGCGTGTGAGTGTGCGTGTGCATGCATGTGCATGCATATGTGTGCATGTGAGTGTGCATGAGTGTGTGCACGTGTGTGCATGTAAGTGCACATGTGTGCATGTGAGTGCATGTGTGTACATGTGTGAATGTGTATGTGTGTGTAGATAAATATCTTTTGCTATTCAGTTAGTGTTCAGCTGCCTGGATCTCATTAAAGCATCCAAACCCCTTCTCAGTAGTGGAGAAGAATGGCCCTCAGCTGTCACACTGTTGTTTAATGACAACTGACCACCTGTCTCTCAGTCCACCCTCAGGCCTGTCCCTCTTGTCTCCTGCCCTGTGGTGCCATCACCTGTGTGGTGACCTGGAAGTCACAGCTCACTGCTTACTCTCCAATCAGCAAGCAAACCTCTCTCAGTCCAGTTGAGGGGACCCCAGAGCCCAGCCCCAGGGCCCCTTATGTTGGGAGTGGCTTGCTTGGGGTGCTGGACCCTTGGCCTCTGAGCTTCTCTGGTGCCAGAAGGTCTATAGCGACCGGATTTCAGGGGCATCACCCCAGAAGCTGGTTGTGCTCATCTGGTAAACGATTAACTCCTCTCGCAGACACCGGATGGCAGCTCGTCCACAGGATGGGTACGGAGCTCAGTCAGGGAAGCAGCTGCTTGTTGGCCAGGCCCCGGGACAGTCACTGCACTGCGTGGGGACTGCTGAACCAACAGCCAGGAGCCCTGCGGCTGGGCTGTGGGTTATGACTGTGACGAAGACCCAGCCGCTGTGGAGTGAGTTCAATCACAGACACAGGGGCCTGCGTGGGGAGCGGCCAGGCCGCCCTCATGTTGTTCCCAAAGCTCCAAAGTGAGCTGATCCGACTCAGACAGACCCTTTGAGGTGAAAACCCCAGACCCCTCTTCCGGAAGGTCTTCATTCTTCCAATCCTTCCCTTGTTGGCTCACTTCCCTGCCACGTGTCTCGGTCACTGAAAGAATGGCATGACATCATGGTGTAACACAGGTGTGACAAAGATGAAGAGGTGAACATCGTATAATAAAAACACCTCCAAAGTGGCTGTTTGGAGAGGAAGGATCTTCACAAACATTCCTTAGGGAGGACCTAAGCCAGGGCACTGACTTGGTTGCTGACTTGTTGACATGGTTCTGTTTCATTCCACCAGCTTCACAGAACCTCATTCCCTTTACTGCCTGGTGTGATGTGGGCCGTGGCGCCCACGCAGGACGGGAGTCCCTTGTCCCAGTCCAACCTCCTTTAGAGAGTAGCCTACAAAACTCCAGAAAGGCCACGTGCTCTTTTCTGTTTAGCTTCCCCCCGTTAAATACACAGCACGCTAAATTAATGACGAGGGTCTCGTGGAAATGGGGAAGATCGTGGCTCCACGAAGGGCTTGGAGGGGTTGAGAGAAAAAACCAACATACGAGCAGGACATTACTGTTCCCCTTCACAGACATCACATTAGCTGTAGACACGAATGCTGACTGATGAATCCATAAGAAGCACAGGAAACATTACACTTTCCCTGCCAGGATAAGGCACCGTACCTATATCTGGGGGACATATATGGAAAATATTATACTTTTCAAAGTAATTAAAAAGTTTTTTTCTCCTGGAAGGATTCCCAATTCTAACTTTTGGCCTATATTTAGGGTGTAAACAAGCAAAAGTAATTTTTTTTTGGTTTTGAAAGTGAAATGAATATACAGGTTTTCCATTCTTCCTCTCCCCTGATGAGATCCCTGATCTCTCCTTCCCTCCAGGAGCGACTTCGCCTTCCTCTCCCCGATCCTACATCTCACATCATTGTATTTCCCAGCGGAGCTGAAGAGCTTGTAAACTACAAAGCAGAGTCACAGAAAATGTTTTGCGCAGCAATATGGGGAGATTTGGGAAGTGTGTGTGACAGTGTGTTGGAGAACAACAGGAAATACACTTTCGAAGTGGGTTTCTCCTGTTCAGTCTGGAATAAATGGTCTCAGAGTTAACCACGTGGCCCTCGTTCGTTCGTTGGTTCACTGGACGCCAAACTGTGGCTTTAAAGGACCCCGGCATTTTGCTGATGAAATTTAAAAGGGCTGGAGGGTAGAAAAACACTTACGATGTTTTCACAAAGAAGGTCAGTGTTGGAGTTTGGCCTCCAGCAGTTACTACCTATGTGACTGAGTCTCCATGAAATTGAGGTTTTATCATCTATAAAAAGAGAGTGATCCTTCCCCACATAAAGTAGGATGTTTGAAAACACTTTGTAAGGAAAATGCTGGTTGTTATGCAGAAGAGATTTCTCTGTGACTAGCAGGGCCTGCAGTTAAAAAAAAATTATGACTTAAAGGAACTTATCTATGTATTTGCCAAGGATGTATCTGATAAGGGGCTAATTTCCAAAGTGTACAAAGAACTCATACTACTCAGCAAGAGGAAGACAAACAACCCAATTAAGAAATGGACAAAGGACCTGAACAGACACTTCTCCAAAGAGGACATGCAGATGCCAAGAGACACATGAGAAAATGCGTCTCTAATCATCAGAGAGATGCAAATTAAACCAGCATTTTAAACACCAGTAAGTTTTAGCATGTTAGCTACAATATTACAAATTTAGAATGTTAGCTACAGCAAAGGGGGGAAAAATTAGTGCAATTTCAGTTTGGTTTTTTTGGCCAGTTGGTATGTAACTAGTACATGGACCCAACTTTGGGACTCGGACTTGGCCTGGTGTGTTTTAGTTGATTTTAGAGCAAGGGAGACAAACACTAATTGGCTGCCTCCTACAGGCCCCTTCCTGGGGATCACCCAGGCATGTGTCCTGACCAGGAATCGAACCGGCAGCCCTTCAGTGCACAGGACCATGCCCAACCAACTGAGCCACACGGGCCGGGCTATGAAGTACTTTCACATCTGCTATCCCCATGTGACTCCCTCAGGAAGAGCGGGAGGTCTTAGTTCAGAGATCTGGAACTGAGAACAATTCAGCCGCTCAGGATCTCACAGCCACTACAGGCAGACAGGGGACTGGTGAGAGAACAGATCCTGCGAATTTCCACCCAACCTCACTGCTTCCAGAGGCTGGGGAGGGATAGCGACAGGTTCCCAGGGAAGATGCGTGATCCACGCGGGAGCGGGGTGAGGGGACCTGTGAGCTGGGGCGAGCGGCAGGGACAGCGGCAGACACGCGGCTCCTCCAGTCCCACCCTGAAGGTGTGACCCAGTGCCAGTTTGTCCAGGATGGCTTCCAGGGCTTCCCGCACTTCCTGCAGAGAAGCCGCACAGCCTGAGGCTAGGAGTGCGGACTTGGGTGTCACAGTGTCCCTGTCTTAGCTCTGCTCTCATTATCTCAGTTGCTCTTGGGGGACATCGCCCAGTCTCTCAGATATGTGTTTCTTTAAAACACTGGGGAGACTAAATGACATGACGGCCTTCCTAGCCCCCGGCACAGGGTCCGCTGTGGAGTTCTTAGGGACCCAGGACAAACGAGGCTGCGATGGAGGGGACCTGCGACATCCAGGACGTGCAGCTGGCGGCTGTGCCCGTCACCTGAACACAGCCCTCAGCCCTGTCTGGCGGGGCCGACGGAGGGATGGCCCACCCAGGATCTAGATGGGAAACGACTTTTCTGGGGCAAACACAGGAAGGCCAGGAATGCTCTTTGATTGAAAGGCGATGCACATTTTATTTGTTTTCTTTCAATTTGTTAGTGTAGGGCTTCGGTCCAGCGTCTTCTCCTGAGTTTGGAGAGATGGTGGATCTCTCGGTCCTGTCACCTCAGCGCGGGGAAGTTGCATGGAGAAGACAGTGCGCGTAATTGTGCCAAATCCCTGTCTTCGTGCCCCCCGGTTGGCAGTTTCACTGTGCTCCGTGTGGCGCTACCAGCAGATGGTTGCTGCGGCCGCATATAAATACAGCTGAGGGTGTGGCGAGAAAGACTGTGTTGGGAAGAGGTATTTCATGATTGTTTTTTTCTCAGAAGGAATTCAAGGAAGAAGATTGTGGCTTGGCTGGGGAAGAGAATGGAGGGAAGGAACAAACATAAACGGAGCGAATCATTTTTCAGAATCGTGGTCTCTGAACCTGACATTCCTACGAAGAATTGTTTGAACTACGTGGGAGGCCTTTCTGCTCATGAATTATGGTTCAGGAGTTAGAAATTAAATCGCTTCCTCCTGGGCCTGACTAGAGAGGTGGGTTACCCCATGCTGCTGATAACTGTAGCCTTTTAGAGTTCCCGGGGGCTTGAACCGCTCCCCAGGGTTGGGAGCGGGAGTGTTGAACGCTCACCTGGCCTTTCCTGAGCTCCCGGGAACAGGGCGTCAGACACTGAGTTTTCTTCAGGGCAGAGCCTATATTACCAGACAAGGCTCATCTTTTGGGGGCCTCGGGGGAAGTAGGCCAATGATCCCCATCCCACCTTCCTTATAGTTGTAGAAAGCAAGGCACACGGCAAGAGAGAGCAGCTACCCAGCAAGGCAGATGACAAACCCCCCTTTTTATTACATCACTGTGGACCGTTTGAACCAGAGCTCTTACTGTCCTGACCGAGGAATAGCAAGTGGGTCCTAGACCCGTAAATGAAGAGAAGGGAGCACAAGGGTTATTCTCAGCTGAGCCCATGTTTGATCAGTAGGCCGGGAGGGCATCTCCCAGGACACCACTCCTGAGGAGGCATAAGACATCACTAGAATGTCACAGGGTGGAGAACACGTCACCACTGGAATTCCTGTTGAGTGTGGAGAGGAATACTTTGGAATGGGAGGGTGGGTTGGGCTAGGACACCCAAGGGAAATGCCAGGGAACAAGATGTGGTTGTTAACCTGCCATCTAAGGAGAAAGGGTATGTTTAAGCCAAGTCTGCGTTTGGCTGAGTGGAGTATGCAAGTCTGGAGCCAGAGCGGAATTGTGAGGACATGAGAAGCTCCCCTGATGATAGCTTCTCTCCCGGCCATCAGGGGTCCTCCTTTTCTGCCCTCTTCCTGGACGTGTTCACCCAGCCTCCATACTCTTAAGTGACAGGAGTACCTTGGCCATGTGAGCCCTGAGTGTGACAAGCCTTGGTCCCCTGGTTCCTTCACCTGCAGCAGGCTCAGGGTGTGGGCAGCCGGGAAGGGAGCGTGGGCGGACTGCCCCTGGCTCACTGTGGTGCAGAAAAGATGAAGAAGTGGGGCATCCCAACTTCCACGGTCACCCTCCCCTGAGCAGGGATTGGCAGAACTCTTATTCAGATCACTCTGTACCTCCGAGGGATACACAGGACAGACTCCTCTCTGGCCCATACTCTACCCACTTACTTGTGCGAGGAGGGTGACAGAGATGTCCTGCATGCCTCGCAGCCCTTTCTTCTCCCTGAAGAGCACAGGGAGGGCAGCAGGGCATGTCATGGGGACCGATTCTCGCCAAAAGTAACGTTGATGCAATCCCTGTGTCCATTTGGCCCAGAAAGGGACTTGGGCAATCGTGGGCTGCTGTGTTCAGTGGCCTCTTCCCTAACTGGCTTCTCAGACTGTCCTCACCGAGGGCCCCGTCTGACCCAGGGCCTCCACTGGCTGCCTGCCCATGGAGACTCTAGGCCACGAGGACCAGGGTGTTGCTTTTGGATCTTAGACTGAGCACAGGGGACAATGTGTGTTTCTTTGATTAAGCCTACATGAGATTTTAAAAATCAAATATAAAGGATCTTAGAATAAAGCCTTTTTCTTATAAGAAATGTCTTGTTTTTATTCTTTGGCTAATGAAAGACTTGCTATAGAAAACAAAATGGAAAATACAACCTTATTTTTTGGGGAAAAAAATTATCCCAGATATCAGCTAGGAGCTCCCTGTAGTTTGAGAAAATACTTAAAGATTTTAATTGGTTTCAGACTGAACTGAAATAACGGCTACTTTTCTAGCTTTCTTCCCATAGCAAAACTAATCTTGCAATAACACGACGTGATGTTCAGACCGATTTCCATCTGGAGACGTGTTGCATTCAGGGCACCACATTATAAGGAAATACGAAAATTTAGACACATACAGAGAAAAATGATAAGAATAGTTAAGGGATAGGAAACTGTGTTATATAAAGAAAGTGCAGGAATTTATTACCTTCTTCCTGGAAAAAAATAACACATACTTAACAGGGAGAGGCTAGCTGTCTTAAAATATTTGGAAGACAACTAGATTTATTTTGTCCATATCGGGAAAGCATAATTATATCTAATAAATAGGAGTTATAGAAAAATGAGTTTGACTCAGTATAAGAAAGATCATTCCAGCAGCTGGTGTCTTCTAGAAGGCAATTCAGTGTCAAAGAAAGTTTTCTTTCCCTAAAATCATTCAATCTGCAAATATTTGTTGTGGTTGAGTTCCAGGCATTGTTCTAACACTGGAATATAGCCAGGAAAAGCTGGAGAAAGGGCCTGATAGCCACATATCTGTGCTGTTATGGGCTATCTTAGGATCTGAAAAGGAAAGTAAAATTATGTTATTTCTATGGGATTTTTCCCTACTCTAAAATTTTATACTTTTATCCATTTGAAAAAAACAGTAACAACAAGCTTCTTTATCACCCACCATTGTAATTAGTACTTTCTGGACATGGACTATTGTCTAATTGTTTTCCTCCAGGGCTGACGAGTTGTATGTTGTATGTGAAAGGTGTTCATCAGTCTGGGCTCTGACCTTAGCCAACCCAAGAGAAAGGCAGCCCCGCTAACGCGGTTCCTATCACCATAGCCTGACAGGCCAGCCCTTTTTAGTTGGTCCAGTCAATCAAGACCTTTTCAATCTCACTTTTCTTTTCAAACACATTAGCTTTCCTTTTGTGCATCGGTACCTGTAGCTATGTGCCTTTCCGGATCTTCGTTGCGATCCGTGGGGGAAATGTTCACGAGGACAGGGGTAGATACAAGGTGTTCCCGCCAGCTTTCCATCCAACCACGGACCCATGCTGCCCGGTACTGGGAATGCGGCTTGCTAACTGCAGGGTTACATGTGGGATTCTTAAAATCCTAGCAACAGATGTGAAAGATTTTGAGAACTGGTTTACAAATATCAAGGAACTGCCTTTGTGGCAGGTTTTGTTCTGCTCATTAAAAAAGTGTGATTTGTTATTAAGTGCCGTGATTCCTTAGAGAGCACATGCTCACAATCTATATTCAAAAATTTATTCTAACAGTTTCCCACAATCCAAATTTACTTTAAAAAAAAAATTAGACTTGGCCGCATAGTTCAGGTGGTTGGGTGTCATCCCGTGCACCAAGAGATTGTTGGTTCAATTCCAGGTCAGGGCACATGCCCGGGTTTTAGGCCGATTGCTGCAGGGGGGGTGAAGGGGTGGTGGTGCAGGAGGCAGCCAATAGATGTTTTTCTCTCTCTCTCTCCATCTCCCTCCTTCTCTCTCTACAAATTGATTTTTAAAAACCTTAAAAAAAATTAGAACATCTAGAATTTTTGATTACTGGAGCTGACTTTTTCTAGTGTCTCTAGGGGTGAAATTACATTCCTGAATCCTTGTTATTTTACACCAATGCTCTCTTATTAAAACTTTCTATCAAGAATATGCTTTAAAATTTATCCCAATCTGGAATTTAATAGAACAACTTATTTTAACTATGGTATAGAATGTTGCTTTGATTGAATTGAGATTTTAAGTAATAAAGTGTACTTACAGAAATACAAAATAAAATTATGATAAATCTCCTTAAACATATTAAAGATTAAAAAAAAAATTGTCCTATGCAGTTATATTCTTTCCATCACCCCCATGGCTGTTTTTTTAGTCATTGAATATGTTTTTCACTTTAAAACTAGGTTTCCACCTTCAAGTGTTATATTGTTGATCCCGCTCCATGAAGTTTCTAGAAATGGAGCACAAAGGAAATCCAGGGGCACATTTACTAAGCCAGTGCAGTCCCATCAGGTGTCTGGGTCAGTATCCTTTGGAAAACTTCTCCTTTTTCCCCCCCATTTTAAAGCATAGTTTTGTCAACTATCAAAAGATTATAATAAGAATTAGGTTGTGTCTTTTGGCGTGTCGGACACTGTATTCCAAACATCTGCAGTGCAGAGCTCAGGGTAGGCACTCAACACATATTCACTTAACAAATGCTGACTAGAATGAGATATAAATGGGGAGCATGTGGGCACCGACGGCGTGGAGCCCTAGCGAGGGGACGCATCTAGACTGGTCCAGATTAGGGAAAACTGAGCTACGGTGCCACCATAAGAGTGTGATAGCCACAGATGATTTGGACAACACTTTTTCAAACAGATACACGCAGCATTTCCCCCCAACAGCCTTGGGGACATGAGAAGTGAGTACGCAGAAGTCTTGGAAGACCAAGTTGGAACTGCAGTTTCTAAAATTCCTACTGTTCTTCACGCGGGTCCTCTGAAATCCTCTGATTTGTTTTACTTCTTAAAGCTGTGGGCTTCTTTTCACGGCGACTACATCAAATGAGCACAGCGTCACCGTCTCTGATGCCAGCAGACCTCGGCCTTGGAGCCTGCGTGAAGGAGTTGAGCTCCACAGCCTCAGTTTACACGACCTGTGTCACCTCTTCGTCTGTTTGATCCCTGTGACAGATTGCTGATTTCTGGGCATCACAATGGGGAAAGTTCACAGTTGCTCAAAGTTCTCGATCCTGCTCTAACAGGTTACACGTTTCTGAGTAGCTGCTCCTCTTTTTCTGGAGTCCATTTAAAAAGAAAGGGGTTATTCCACATTCTGTATTGCTGTTGGCTGGTTTGGTGAGTGCCAAAGGGAAACCTGAGCTCTGAAGGCTCACTTGGCTATCTGAAAACTCCTATAGTCCCAACAGGATAAAGACCCAACTCGTTAGCTTACCCATCCGGGCCTTCCTTCAATGTATTCTCATTTTTCTAATTTCTCTTTCCACATTGGTCAAGGTTTTCATCTATTTATCTATCATCTATCTATCTATCTATCTATCTATCTATCTATCTATCTATCATCATCTATCTATATATCTATATCATCTATCTATTATCTATCTATCATATATCTATCTACTTATCATGTCTATCATCTATCTATATCTATCTATCTATCTATCTATCTATCTATCTATCTATCTATCTATCTATCTATCTACTTACCTATTTATCTGTCAATCATCTATTTTAAATAATTGACTAAAGGCTCTGTCTCCAAACCAGGCACATTCTCAAGTACTGGGGGTTAGAGTTTCAACATACAAATTTGTATGTGTGTTGGGGGGGGCGCACAATTCAATCCATAACACCAAGCCAATTCCAGAAGTAGTTTTCCTTTTGTAAATTCCAGCACTTTCAATGTGTACGACACTGTTTCAAATTTTCTTAGGCATCACCCTCAAATTGTTTTCCAAGTGGGTTATGTTTGTGTGCATTTATCTCCACCTTCTGTGCAGAGTAAGTGTCATGAGGGTGGTGACCTTGTAGACAGCGCAATCTAATAAATAAAAAGCTTCTCGATCCTGGATGAACTTTAGAATCCTTGGTGAACTTAAAAAAATTCTTAAGCTTGACCTTCACTTCCAGAAATTCTGACTTAATGACCATGGGTGGACATGGGCCCTGGTGTGTTTTAAAAGCTGTCCAGGGGATTCTAGTGTCTCAACCAGGGTTGAGAACCACAGTTCGAGTAGACACGCAGGGAGAAGGAATTTTGTTCTGTATCAGGCTGTACTCTGGGCAGTGCCAGGCACGTGGCAAGTGGTCAATCCATATTTGGTGGAACGAATCCTGTTTTCACTGTTTTTTGGCTGTGTGGACTCTGAAAGGTGTTTCATAATTTCTCTAAACCTGTTTCTACTATTGACAAAGTGGAGATCATGGTACCTGTATTGATGGGGATGGTTTGGGGAAATGAATGAGGGGACAAAATAAGTTATTTGGCTTGTAGTGGATGCTTATCAAACGCTAACTGCCTTCCCTTCAAACGTGCGTGCTCTCTGTTTCTGACACCGGCAGGAGTGCTGCTTGGGCAAGAACACAGAGCATGGGAAGGGAGTGAGCGAAGGCCTTGTGGAGCAGTAAGTGATGGACGCGGTGCTGAGTGATTTAAACGGGGCCTAAGGAATGATCATGTCTCATCTGCGTTGTTGGCGCTGTGGATTCCACTGCTCCCTCTAGAGAGAGGTAAGACAGGAGATGGGAACCACAGATATGCTGGAGTGATTTACGGTGTAATGTTCTGCCAGTACCTGCTGACTGAATGAAGCAGTTCTAATTTTGCTTTCTCTCCCATTAAAAAGAGCAGAGTTAACAAAGAAGCTGGAATGTGATCCAATGAACTCATCTGGCCCTAAACCTTACTTGCAATAACCTGTTGGATTGCCCTTGAACCCCAGAGGCCTTAAAGGTCTTTGTGTGTTAAGACTGCATAGGAAAGAGAAGTGAGGAGAGAGGGAGAGAAGCACACTTAAAAAAAAAAAAGTTTTTATTGATTTCAGAGAGAGGAAAGGAGAGGAAGAGAGATAGAAACATCCATGATGAGAGAGTCATTGGTCGGCTGCCTCCTGCGTGTCCCCTACTGGGGATCCAGCCCACAACCCGGGCATGTGCCCTGACAGGCAATCGAACTGTGACCTCCTGGTTCATAGGTCAACACTCAATAACTGAGCCACACTGGCTGGGCAGAAGCACCCTTTGGAATGGTCCCCCCTGTTGTCTGTGGTGTGTGTGTAGACATGTGCTTTGGTGACATGCTTTTCCACGTTCCCGATGTTACATTAAACCTGCCCCAGGCATCCGGGCTTCTTGAGCCGGCAAAGAACGAACTATTTCTAAATCGTTGTTAATTGTTCGACTTTCACTTTTATTGTCTCTAGATATGAAGCATGGGAATTCTGATGTTTCCCTCCTTTCTTCACATGACTTTATTTTTTAAAGGTAAAGGGAACGAATGAGTTTTAGAAAATCAGCCCTGTAAGTCTGTTTGAACAGGTAGAAGTCGCCTGAGGGAAAATGCTGTATTCCAAGGGCCTGGCTTCGAAACAAAGCCGAGCCCTGCCGGGGGAGGGCGTGCGGGGACAAGCAGCTCGCCACCCTGCTGGCCTGGGGCCGCGGCAGCCACGACGGGGTACGTGAGGCACAGGTAACGCGGGGTGGGAGCTTCACCGGCTCACATTTTATCACGGGGGTCGGCTTGGGGGGAAGTCTGTCTGCAGGGCTACTTTACTCACTAGAGCTTCGCTTTCCCCTTCCTGTGGAGTTTGTTTCAATGCGTGCAGGTTAACCCACGAGGAGTCATTTTTCCGGATTATTTTGGCATTGTATTTAAAATTCCCACTCTATAGAAATTACTTTACTTTGCTGGAATTTTTTTTCAAACCTGTACTCTCTGTGGACGTGCTCTCCACAGGACCTTTTCCGTTTGGACACCTCAAACTGACTTCCAACTGGCCTCGTTACAGGTGCAAAATATCTCATCCCAAACCTAGGCCTTGAAATCAGAAATGTCTTGCTCCAGAGGTTTACCAGACCGGGGCAGGGTAACACGAGGCGTATGCCATGTGGTGTGGGGCAACACCCCATGATCAAATATAGGATTTCTTCAGCAAAATGTGCTTATTCACTTATTGCAAAGATTGCAAAGGGCCTCATGTCAATTTGAGTGAGCTTCGCCAGGCTGTCTTTTCTAATGAGTTTTACTTGAAATCGTGGGTCAAGGACTGTGAGCTGTGTCTCTATTTCTTTCCTCAGCCGTCCCCTCCTCTTGGTTCTGTCATTTCTCTCACGGTGGCATGCCCAGAAGCCGTGGTCACCCCGCTCATACTCCAGCGCCTTCCCAGAGCCAAGGTGTGGCTCACAGTCAGGGTGCATGGCCCCTACGCCTCCCTCGGATTTCCTCTGAGGGCTTTCCTCCCACGCCTTTCCCTGTCTAGTCCCCACCGGTGCCCACTGTCCTTCCAGACACCAGGACAGCCTGGCTCACAGAGCCCCAGTCTCAGCTCAGAGCCCCAAGTGATCCCTTCAAGCCCATGGTCATAGCCGTCTTTTGGTTTTCCCCACACCAGGACTCCTGTACTGGCAGGTCTCAGCTAGCATGGGACACCAAAGTGAAGGGGACATCCACCCAGCAGCTAGTCCCGCTGCTACGGCAGCCTCCTGTTCCCTTCCCCCCTGGACCTGAGACACCCCCTGGGGGTGTCCACCCTTCCCTCCTCCCCAGATGCCCATGGGCACTTCCTGGCCTCTCAGTCACTGGTCAGGACCTCCTCCTGGAATTGCCCCCCACCTCCCCTTTTTAGGCCAGAATTTCCACTTAGTAAATTCTTGGTTAATCCTGCAGAAAATTACTTTGCACTGGACTTCTACAGTACTTTGGACAGTTTTCTCCCGTGGCCCCTGAGCAGCGTGTTGCAATGGCTTCGATTCTACGCTCCCCACCCCGCTGGTGGTCACGAGGCCCAGGTGGGGTCTTGCTCCTCTTTGCATTGGCCTGAGGTCAAGACAGAGTCAAATGCATTTGGGGAAAGGCAGCTCACACAAATTACGTACTTTTTTTTTTAAGTGTAGGACTTCTTATTGGCTGACCCATACAGAGAAACCCTTTTCCACGTAATCCTATCATTTTTTGACCTTCCTACAGAAGGTTGAACGGTGGCCCCCAAAAGCTATGTCTACTTGGTAACCCCTGGAACCTGGGAATGTGATGTTATTTGGCAATAGGGTTTTAGGAGATATAACGAAGGATTTTGACATGATACCATTCTAGATGGTCAAGGTGGGCTCTGGAGTCAATGACGAACTTCCTTACATGAGATAGGAGAGGAAAAGGCACATATACGGGAGGACAGGCCATGTGAAGAGGCTGAGGGTGGAGGGACGTGACCAGGAGCCATGGACTCGGAGCCCCCAGAAGCTGGGAGAAGCAGGAAGGACCCACTGCTAAGGCCTCTGGCGGGAGCAGGTGGCTGCCACCCCCGGTTCTAGACTTCTGGCCTTCAGAATTGGGGAGGATGTTTCTGTTGTTATAAACGAACACACTCCCCCTTTCTCAGTCACCCCACTGCTTGCTTTTATGTTAGTTTGTATGCAGCTTGGGACCAGGGCCTCTCATTTCTCGCCCTAACCTAGACTGACCTCATCCGCTCCAGATCAGTAGGTCTGTGCTCAGATCTGTGAGCGTTGCTTCTGTTGCACTTTGCCTGGCTGTGGACACTGGGTGTAACTGACCTCACATCCCCGTTTCTTCTACAGACTGCTTCCGGTCCTGAGTGCCCCTGTTTGTGCAGCATCCCAGCATCAGGACCACTTTCCACTAATTTCTGACCTTTATTCCCATAACCTGTCAGTCTCTTAAGTCCTTATTGAAAAGACTTTATTTTATTTTTTTTTAAAGGTTTTTGGTTTGAAATTTTTATTCTTGGGGCTCATTATGCATAGACACTCATTTTATTTTATTTTTAAAAAATATATCTTTACTGATTTCAGAGAGAGGAAAGGAGAGGGAGAGAGATAGAAACATCAGTGATGAGAGAGTCATTGATCGGCTGCCTCCTGCATGCCCCCGACTGGGGATCGAGCCAGCAGCCTGGGCATGTGCCCCGACCGGGAATCAAACCCCGATCATCTGGATCCTAGGTCGACACTCAACCGCTGAGCCATGCCCGGCCAGGTGAAAAGACTTTATTCTTAAAAATTTACCTCTTTATTATTGTTAGTTTACATATTGCATTATATTGCTATTCATTCGTGACATTGTTACCGGGGAGACAAGACCTGGGTTCTTGTCTTCTTGAAGGAAAGATTTCAGTCAAAAGACAAAGTGTAGCAAAGTAAGTAAGAACTTATTGACTGCAACAGAAATATTCTTGGGACAGTGAAACAAAGAAGAGCCTAGAAGAAGCAACAGGAGAGCCTGGGCTGGGCTGCTTTGGCTCACTGAGCAGTCAGAGAGAGGGAGGGAGAGAGAAAGAGAGAAGGGGGCCTTGGAGACAGGTTCAGGGGGGAAGCCCTGGATGAGCTGACACTGCCCATTGCTCCCCTGGTTTCAAGTCTCGTGGGATCCCCTCAGAGGGGAGAAAGGAAAAGGAGATGGTACTAGCATGCTCCCCTGGGCAGCGGGGAGGAGAGCGCCCACTGGGTCCTTTGTCCTGAGTGTATTTATCTCTCTCTTGCAGGTGGAAATCTTAGGGGTGGTCTCAGGGGAGGTTCTCAATAGAATATTCATCAGCTTTCCAGGTGAGCTCTTTCAGGACCATGGTCCCCACTGATTGGTTGGTGCCAGGGGAGGGGTCATTAGTCAATGCAGCTGGTCCTGAGGCAGCTATGGGGTCACTTGTCTGGTTTTGCTGCTTTTCTGGGCCTGAAGCTGAAATACAACTGAGGCCTAGATGTTGTCTTTAGGGAGGAATGCTCAGGGGTCTAAACTGCATGACCAGCGATATGCTAGGGGAAGATAGGTTACCCTGGGGACAGGGTTCTTGTTTTCCCAGTTTTGCCCCTTGCTGGGCATCTGGGGCTTTCTGCCCTGGTGAGTGTCTGTACTTGGCCCATTGCCCTTACTCTGCTCATGTTTGCCTAACTACCTATATAACAACATTAAATTTACCACCTGAATCATGAAGTGTACAGTTTGGTCGGTTGTGTTCAGTATAGTCATGCTGTTATGCAAGAGAGCTCCACAGCTTTTTCATCTTGCAAAACTGAAACTCTGGATCCACCCCTCCCTTCCCCCACACTGAAACTCCTCCCTGCCCCAGCCCCTGGCAACCACCTTTCTACCTTCTGTTTCTGTGATTTTTTTGACTACTTTAGATACGTCATATCAGTAGAATCATATAGTATTTTTCTTTTGGTGCTTTATTTTTAAAATAGAATTTATTCTTTTAATTATGGGACAATTTTAGGGAAATTGAAATTACTGAGAAGTATGAAGAAAGAAAAAAAAATAATTTCCCCATAGTCATACCATCTAAGACGCTTACCACAAATTTAGTACATTTAATTCCAGTCATCTTGTTATGCAATTTTTTTCATAGTTTTGATCAGAGTGTAAATAATTTTGAACACCCATAGGTGAATGAATGAGCAAGTCTTGTTGCTTTTCAAAATTGTTGGTGTTTGTTTTCAGGCATCGCTGAAACAGAAGTCCTCGTCTGGTACCCACCATCCCCTAAATTAACTTCAGAATAGCATTTGCTTTCCATCTTCGCTTTGTCTGTAACCAGAGGCCGGCTGCTAACCTCCTGCCCTCCCCACCCCTGTGCCCTCCCAGTGGGGCCATCAGAATTAAAACAGCCTGAGATCACGGTTCTCCTTTGACAGCTCCTCCACTTTGCCCAAACCTGCTGAAGATTTTTCACAAGCAGCTGTTCCTGGAATACCACTGTTCACCTGAGATTTCACAGTTGATGGTACTATGAGAAGGGTAAATGACTCACATGCTGCCTGGAGCTAACTGGATTTGTAACACCCTCAGGATCACACAGCCCGTTGTGAATGCTCCACCACCTAGGACAATGTTTTTGATGACTGGATTGTGATTTTTAGACACGAAAGGGTCAGCATTTTAAACCTGAGTATCCTAATTGGAGACGATGTGAGGTTATTCCATAAACCTTCTGATAGAACTGGACTTCCTTCCTTCAGTTGACTCGGAAGTCAACCTTGCGTCATCTTGGCGTGCAGTTTGTCGGCACTGCAGCCAGGGGTCAGTGTCCTCAGGTAACTCTGCCCCTTCCTCCTTCCCTCCTTTCCCCAGGTTGCACAACTGGGTTAATCACTGATGTTGTGGGAGATATTAACTTCCTGTCTGTCCTGATCAAAACATGGGAAAATCTCTTCATTCATCAGCAACAAGATTAGAGTGGTTTTTGTTTTTTTTCTAAGTGGAGATTAAAAAAAAAAAAGACACAAAAAGGTTAGAAATGGGTGCCTTTGTGGAGTATTGGGGTGTTGACTGGAGCATAGTGAGCACACCCACAGAGTTGCACATTGATTTCCATCACCTGCCTACCACCTGCAGACTCTGGGCATATCCAGCCCCACCCAGGGCTCTTCCCAGGTTCAGAGAGGTGTGGAATACAAATCTTTCCCCACATCCCACTCAGCAGTTCGGGTGATTGCTCAATTCTTCTCTAAAAACCCATGTGTCATAGTCCAATTCAATGTGTCCTGGCACGACACTTGTCAAGATACCCTTAGACATCCAGTGTTTCCATACCAAAAGCAAGAAACCCTGGTCTCTCAGACTGGGCCAGGCATGTTTTCAAGGAGTCATTTTTCCTGACTTAAAAAAAAATTTTTTTTTTTAATTGATTTTTAGAGAGAGAGGAAGGGAGAGGGGGGGAGAGAAATACCAATGTGGGAGTGAAACATCAATCTGCTGCCTCCTGCACACACCCTACTGGGGATCGAGTGGGAAACCCGGGTATGTGCCCTGACTGGGAATTGAACCAGCAACCTTTTGGTGCATGGAATGACACCCACCCGCCTGAGCCACACCAGCCAGGGCCATTCCTCCTGACTTTTAACCTGCAATTCACTTAGGTCCTTTTCTCCAAGAGAAGAAGGTCAATGCCAACAGGTCAGAGGAAGCCCATTTCCTCCGTTCTTGCTGGGTTTTATAGCACCCCAACCAGAAACTGTCTTTATACAATCAGTAGCTTTTTCTTTCTGAGACATCATTGAAATCGTTCACCTTTCTAGTTTCATTCCCCAGCCTCTAATAGCTCCTAGTCATTACCTGTAACCACTTTTTTTTTTTTTTTTTAAACACTGGGGCCTCTGGAAGTCCTGCCCTTTCTGTTGAGCCCTTTGATGGAGAAGTGGGTTTTCCACATGCCACTCTCTCTCTAGATATTTCCAGATACGGTTGAATCTGGTAACTGGAGCTCAACATCTGAGTTTACAGTAACAACAGGTGGAAATCCAGGACTCATCAGAGGGGAGGTATGTGGGACCAGAGACAGGAGGATTCTAGGAGGCGGCACTTAAAATCCCCAAGTTGGCTGGCAGCAGGAGGGCAGTCCGCGGCAGGAAGCAGGGCCCAGGCGGAGCTAGGGATCAAAGGCAAGACTCCTATATTTAAGGAAGAAAATGTCTCACAAACACAGGGTAGGGCCTGAGCCTCTCAGAAAGTGTTCCCATGGAAAGACGGAGCCCTAAGGGGTGGACAGAAGTTACTATGTGAACTAAGTTGAAAACTGAGCCTGGGGTCTTGAGAAGTAGGCAGATGTTCGATAATCACAGCGAGCGCATTTTTTACCCTAATCACAGCTCAGACAAGGCCGAGCTGATGTTAAATTCCAGGCTCGTGGCAAAGAGCTGGGGTTTCCAAATTTTACTGTACAGTAAATGATTGACCTGGAAATCTTTGAAAAATGCAGATTCGGATTCAGAAGAACTAGTCTGATAGGCCGGCCAGGTGTCGGGAAGGGAAAGGGCCAACAAATTGGAGGCAGGGGAGCCATCCTGACTTACATTACAGAGAGCTTGTCTCCTTTAGATGGTATTGAGGGGAGATGACTAGAATTAGAGTTTCTTATTTTCCCCCTGACTTTTCTACACCGTCCACTGAATTGTCTTAAAGACACTGGAAACAAGGAGGCATGATAGAGGAATACGGGAGCACTGACCGGAGTGAGCGTGATGCGGGAAGATTTTTGACTCAGGCGCTCACAGGTGCCAGAGAGCATCCAGCACAAAAGGCAGTGCCCAGCTAAGCCGGCAGGGCGAGAGCAGCTGACACCGGCCGGTCTCTGAATGGACATGATGACCACAGGGGCGGGCAGAGCCATGCCCGGCCTCTGTTTCACTGACATTTCTGAAAATCTAACCGGCCAACAACAGAGACCAACGCTGAGCTCTCAATGTGACATCTGCCAGCAGATGATGCTCAGTAAGGGATTTTCCTTATGTCGGACAATCAATGTGCCTCCAATGTTAGGCAGCACATTCGACATTTTCTTGAAAAACCCTAGGGATGTTAGCATCTTCAGTGCCTAGTTTTTATACTGTTAGGACCTTCAGGGGTGGGTCCTTTTCTAGCTTCAGCCTTCTGCCTGTTCAATGGAGTGGGCATTACTTTATAAATTGTATGCATCAATGTAAAAGAAATCATATTAAACTGGATAACACAGCAATGTAAAAAGATCATAATATTAAACTGGCTAATGCAGGAAAGAAAGAAATAAACTGTGATATCTTTTCCGACCACAGACGGGGCATTAAATCGATGGTGTGTGCAAAGTTCCTTAGCCGATAGTATGTGTATAATACTGATTGCTCCATAAATATCAGCTGAATACTTATCAGTAAGATCATTGGCCTGGATAAGTGTTTCACAGATATTTATAGTATTGAAAATTTAACAAGTACCAGATGCAAACAAGACTCTTGCTGACAGGAAGAAACTCATTAGAAGCCAGAATATTTGACTTGGGAGTTTTCTTTAAACAGCTTCAGCGGTTTGTATCCCAGTCTTGAGAGAGCCTGGCACGAGCGTCAGCAATGTGGGCGGCCCTGTTGAGTGTGCCCGTGTCACGTAGTGCTTGGCGTTGAGATGCCAGGCAGCTATGAGATGCCAAGCAGCTGTATATTCAGAGAGGCACTTCATGTCGGTTTTTTTCTCATTAGGCAGATCAGGCCAATCCTTACATTCAACATGATCTGCCTCATACTGGTAAAGTAGCATCGATTTTTTAATAAACTAGTTGGGACATGGCGTGCTGCACAGGTTTCACCTCAGCTGTGTGTGACAGGTGTGGGACTAGAGAAATAACTGACAATCTCATATAATATCAAGTTATTTTTACGGAGAAGACCACTGTAGCCACCATCACTGAAGCCGGCAAAGAGAATATTCTGTTTTATTGGCACAAACCTCAAGCAGCTCAGGCCTGGGAGGGGTTTTAGAAACTGTGAGGACTGATCGCTTTACCTTGTAGACAGGAAATGGGCCCAAATTGGTTAACCGCCCACTGTGGGTGGGATCACCCCAAAGGTTTTGGGGAGAACTCGAACCAGACCCATGTTTGCTTATGATGAACCTCACAACCACAGCAGGAATTCAGGTGGAACAGGTTCAGTACACTTGCCTCTCCAGAATTCAAGATAAAAATTATGAGAGTTTCTTTTAGGGCCTTTCTATGTAATAATAAGTTTAATAAATGAACACAGAGTGAAATCATTCCCCTGAACATGCAGAGCCTGAGAAACCTGCCCTGCCCAAACTCTCATGCCCTGAGCCGAAGGGAAGGATTACCTCTTGGAGCTGAAGATTTAAGCAGCAGAAAACAGCCAAACCATGACTAATCTGTCACCTTTATGAGACAGATTGGTAGGAAATTCTTGCTCAATGCACTTAACCTAAGGAATAAAGTCTGAACCAGAGCAGCTGGATGAAAAGAAATAGAAGGTGAAATTTTAGCTTAGCATGTTGAAGAATGTTTGAGAATACCGTTACATGTTATCAGTTTGGGGAATTCTCATATCGACGCAGTGTGGCGATGTCACGGAGAGATGCTTTTAGCACGAGGCAGGGCTGTGAGAGTCATAAAACAGAATCTGTTCTTTAAGAGACTAGAGAACCAGGGTCCCTTGCCGAGGAAGGAGACGAGAGGTCCTGCTGTGGCCGCCCGGTGCTGACCGACCACAGGGGTGTTGTGTGGATTTGCTCTTAGCGATTGCATAGACCGTGTGGCGTCCTGCTGATGAAACCAAGGGAAAGCTCAAGTCACCATTCTAGTCATATTTTGACAGGAAATGTTGATGAGATATGACATTTAATTAAACAAATACACTGAATCCAGGGGAGTACCAGATGCAAGCAAGATTCCTGCTGACAAGAAGAGACTCATTTAAACCTCAGGGCAAAGACTTACACCTTCCTTGTTCTGTGATACGAGCACTTCTTTGCATACCATGCAAAACGTATTAATTTTTGCCAGCAGTTTCAACAGACACTTTTGCCAATTATATGCAGAACCTTAATATGTAAAGATCAATGCAGAACTCTTCTGTTTGTGTGGGAGCTCAAACCCCACACGTGAATTCACCAACCTTTCCCATGTTCAAGGAAGGCTCTCGAGAACAGCTTTCCTTCGCGCCCTGTCTGCTGAGAGGCCCGTGGGGTTGGGATCTGGACTCTGAGGAGGCTCTGCATGGCCGGTGCTGGTGAGGCAGGAGAGTTAGAGTCCGTTTCCTTGCCTTCAAAATGCAGAAAATGTTTTCAGAGGTTTTTCTGAAAGAACTAAATACCGCCACATATATATCAAGTGGGAAAAGGGAAACTGAGGCAGGTGGTTTGACAAATAGGGCCAAACAAGTGGAGGGATTTGCAGCCTTGCAACCGGCTAGTAAATCGCAAGATCTCATCTTCCCTAAACCAAGGACACCTGAGAGTAAATAGTCTACGCCTCTCCTCCCCAACCAGAGCGTAAATAGCTAACTCACCCTGGTCAGGGAGCTAGATAACAGAGACCCAGTTAGTGCCATTAGTGCCAGCTGAACCCAAGGACGGATAAAGTCAGAGGAATAAATAACAAAAAAACCAATAGAGTCAAAGAAATCCAAAATAGAAGCAAAGGTGACCAGGAAATCACCCTGGTCCCTCTATGCACTCCTTTTGGTACATCAACATACGAGAGAGCACACCTGGAACACTGATGAATATTCTCTGAAACCCTCCCCTGAGACCTCCCCTAGGGTTCCCGCCCACAAAAGAGAGATAAAGGCCCTCAAGACAAAGGATGCCAGCTCCAGGCTCTCTCTGGAACATGCCCACAGCTTATCTCAGGCATGAACTCTTAATTTTCTTATTCCTAAACTCTCACTGTCCCCCTCTTTAATAAATACATTCTTAAAATCACCTGGACTTGAGTTGTGAAATCTTTTCTGCACAAAGTCAAGAACCCACACAGTACAGCAACCTGAGATAGATTTGGGCCGGGTCCCCGTCTGGAGACACTGGTGTCTCTGATGGCTGGGCCATGGGCTCCATTTGAGAGGGATGGAAAATTGAACTGAAACCAACCACAGCTCCTGGGACCTCCGGCTGCCAGAAGTCTGCAGAAATGTCACTGGGGTCGTGTTGATAGAAACAAAAAATAGAACATCAGAGTAAAGATATGAACGCAGTTAGGGAATGAGCCGGCCGTTAGCAGATCAATTGGGAAGTTGTAACAATCTTCTGGGCGTGATGATGGGGACTTGTGGGGGGTGGTGGTGGTGGCAAGAAGTAGCAGGATTTGGGATGTATTTCTAAGTTAGAGTTAACAGAATTTACTGATGGATTGAATTTGAAAAAACTGAACAAGAGTTAGGGTGATCTAAAACGTTTTGGTCTTAGATCTTAGATGCATGTCATCATTAAGTGATATCATGTCTAAACTATGCCAAAACAATTGCCTGATTTTATAAATTCACTGAAAAATGAATCAGAGCAAGACAGAACCAACTAAATGGATCCCCAAAAGCAGCTCATTTATTTATTGAGGAAACATTACAGACCTCCCTTTCTGACCAAGGTGGAGTAGCAGGAACCAGATTTACCTCCCAACTGAAACAATAGAAAAATGGCCAAATTACATGCAAGAATGGTTTTCAAGACACAGGAGCTCAGGGAAATATATAAGGGGTCCCTGAGAGAAGGGGACTGATGAGGCGAGCCCGGTCGTTGGCAGTCTGTCCTGTACTCAGAGGGGCACCCCCACCTGCTCAGCATCACGCCCTCTCCTCCCTCAGGAGACCGTCTGAGCTCCGGGGATGCCTCCTCCACAACTTTAAAATTAGAAAACCCCTTTCCCTTTGCTTCTGCAGCCACAGGGAAGTAGCTGAATTCTGCTGTTACCTCTGTGTGAGTAACTTTCTCAGTTCTCTAATACCAGTTTCAACAATTCCTCATGCTAAAATCTCTGTGCTGTGTGGTTTCTACTTGTCCCGACTGGCACGGAGCGCCTACTGTGTCAAGCAATGTACTGGGTCATTTACACTTAAGCCTTAGAGAAGCTAAATACCCCCCACCCCCACCCCCCAGGTTACCGAGATGCTAATGGCACATCCAGGACCCAAGTCTGTCTCTTCATAAAGATGCTGCTCTCAGTCACTAACACTGTAGCTGGATAAAAGGCTTTGAAAGAAAACTTAAGACTTCCAGCATTACTCCTGAAATTAGGGCTAAAGCCAGGATTATTTCTATTTATGTTACTTTTTACTTCAAAAGATATTGAAGGCCAGAGAAGGCTAAATGTCTGGGAGAATAATTTGATCTCAGGAATTCTATAAATATTACTTCAGCATCTATAATAAAGAATCAGCATTTTCTGTTTGTTTTTGGTTGTGGTATTTGTGGTGACTCTCGAGCACCAAGCACATGCTTATCAAAAGTGGAGCATAGGAGCTCTTAACGTAAGACAGAACGTCTTGTGTTTGGCAATCTTTATTTGGTCTGTTCCCTTGAGGAGAGTCTAAAATGAGTTTCAGATGAATAAAATCCTGATAGGCTCCCAACTTGCAAGCACTCAGCTGACTTAGAATAGCTCAGGTCAGGATAATTCTGAATCTAGATTCCAGTTCCCCTCTTTCCTTGCAGTACTAGCCTTGTTTTTGTTTGCTTGTTTGTTTCCTAGAGAGTTATTATTTCCTGTACAAATATGGAAGTATAGAGAGTGAGCATGGGTGTATTGATGGGTATCGACATCTCTTCCCAGCTCTCTATTCCCAGCTCTGACCTCCAGCCCACTACGTAAGGACTGGCAAAGGGAAGAAGCTATGCCCTCTCTCATAGTAGCACCTCAAATACATGTTCTGAAAAAACAACGTCATAAAAATGGAGGGTAAACATTACTGAAAGGCACTTGTGTTCACACTATACGGCATGTACAGCTGAGATAAAAAGGAAATTTGGGACTTTGCTTCTAGCCAGGCCAGTGACAATAAATGCACCACAAATGGCTAGAATAATGGGAAAAGTACACGACGCAGAAATTTTCAGATATTGGGGTACAGGAAATACAGGACCAGGATGCCTTAGAGAAGGGGAACGCTCGAGGTGAGCTCCCACCATCATCCCAGTCTTCTGCCTGGGGTCATGTCCCCCGTGAGTGTGCAGGGAGGGATCTGGAGGAGAGCACAGTGGCCGTGCTGAGTTGAGGAGACCAATTGCAGTGTAAGGGTTTTGAGGCCACTGGGAGATGTGGGGCAGAGTTTTAGAGAGGAAGGATCTGCAGAAAAAAGAGCTCTAGAAATCTGTATTAAAGGTCTCCCTTATTCTTGGCAAAATCTTTAGCTGCACATGCAGAGTGAAACTTTAGCAGCCATGGAGAGGGTGGCCAGAGGGCTAAAGATGGAACAGCTCACAGAGTTCACACAGGGCAGGGGACTGCATAATCTCCTGCCCGCCAGAACGGACATCACTGGCACTCAACCAGGACATTCAGAAGAGACCCCAGGAGGGTCCTGATTTGGAACTAAAGCTAAACTATCCCTAGAGTAAAGGTGAGGTTAACCTACCTTAACAAAAGTTATACACAAGCCTTTGAAGGGTTAAGCTGATCTGCCAGTAACTTAAATTTCTGTAAGAACAAACCCCAATCCTCTTTAAGGAAGGCGAGATGTAGGCACTCAACAATGCTGCCCTCACAAGGTGCATTCATTCAATCAAACATTATTAATCATGCCCAGCTAGTGTGACTCAGTGGTTGGGCATCGACCCTGGAACCAGGAGGTCATGATTCGATTCCCGGTCAGGGCACCTGCCCAGGTTTCAGGCTCGATCCCCAGTAGGTGGTGTGCAGGAGGCAGCCGATCAATGACTCTCTCATTACTGATGTTTCTCTCTCTCTCTTCTCCTCCCTTACTCTCTCTGACATCAATAAAAACACATTTTAAAAAGAAGTGCACAAAATTATTAAGCATGACAAGAAAAACAGATGAAAAATGGGATCTCTAATAAGGGGCAGGGGGAGAGGAGGAATCTATCAATTGAAACAGACCCAGAAATGACAGAATTAGCAGAGACTTTAAGTTTGCTTTAAAGCATAAATATGCTGAAATGGTCAAGGATTTAATGAAAAGCTGAGCATAATAAGGAGCTAAATGGAAGATCAAACTTCTAGAAATTAAAAGTACAACATCTGAAATGCACACTTGCTGGATAAGGTTAAGAGTGGATTAGAAACTGCAGAAGCGAAGAGCAGCGAACTTGAAGACGTAGCAATAGCATCTATCCAAGCTGAAACACCGAGAGGAATGAAGACTGGAAATGGCTTTTGGCTACAGAGAGCTCCCTTGCCCAAGTTTAAACACCTCCCAGGAGGGAGAGGCAGCCACAACCCAATGACAATTTGATATGGGCACCACCATTCCAGATGGGGGTCACAGCTGTGAGTTTTCAGAAACCTACACTCCTGCAGCCGGGGTGGATGCAGCTTCAGTCCCGAATAAAGGGATAAGGTATACTTAAAAAACACACACAAAATCTCAGAATTGACTATGGAGTGGTACCAAAAAACTCTGACTTATGCAAATTCCTTCTGAGAAAAACAATTTAAAAAGAAAAATTCACAGTGTTCTTTTATGTTTATTTTCCATACAAAGTCTTCCTCTAAATTCTTACAATATTTTTTAAAGTTTACAAAATAAGTGGACATATAAACATGTTACTTAATAACAAAGCTGCTTCCCCCCCCCCCCCCCCCATAAATAAGCTCTAACAGGGAGGGGATGTTGTTGTTGTTGTGTTTGGTTCAGGGTTGCATCCCAATCCTTTTTTAGGAAGGAGAATTCTAGTAAACTTCCCAGAAAAACAATGCCGCTGGGTAGAACCTTTTGATTTTTGCTAGTTATTTGCTAACTCGTGGCCACTGGAATATTTCTCACGTCGCTTTCTTAGCTCCCTGTTTGTTCCTTGGTCCCCACCCTTTCCTGCTTTCCTTTCCCACAGAGCAAACTCTAGAACAAACACTCAAACAGTATCAGGGAGATGGTCAAGAAAACTTACTATAGCATCATATAAGCATAATTTGCAGGTGCAAGTTTTGTTAATATTCAGTTATTCAGCAATTATGAAAAAGTTAATGGTGGGCCACTGCAAAGCACTGGCCTTTTGGGGAGATTTATGAGGCTCCTTTCTGCCTGCCACCCTGTTTGTCTTGAATGCGGAGTAGAGCACTGTGCATGGAGGGGCAGGCGACCCACCAGCTCATCCAAAGAGTGCTGGTGCTCAGCTCTGGGCCGCCCCTGGCATCCCTCGCCTCTATCCGACTTCTCTGAGCAATCGCCTATTTGGGAGATTTGTTTTCTCTTTCCAGCTTCCTATCTGAATACCACAAAGTTCAAAAGTTTGTTTAAAATAAGAGAAAAACAGGTAAATTAAGACAGACAAAACAGAGACCTTAAGGTTGACAACGAGGTATGTCTAAGGTGAGCTCTATCACGCCTTATCTTGGGCTTGAATTTCTTACTTTCTGTCTCCTAAACTCTAAGGGTTCCCACAAAACATGCAACCAAGGCAATAACGGACAGTGGATCCCATCCTGGGCTAACCCCCCTGAACCTGTCCCAAGGCCCCTTTTCTCTGACTCTCCAGTGAGCTGTCAGCAGCCCTGCCTTGGCTCACTTCTTTCCCAAAACATTTCTAGAGCTGAAGCAGCCCCACCTAGGCGCTCTCCTGTTGCTTCTATCCTAGGCCCTTGCTTAGTTCACTGTCCCGGCTTTAATAAACATACTCTCAAAGTTAAAAAAAGAGAAAAAAAAGAGAGAGAGATAATATTTAAGCATTGTCTTGTCCCAGTGTTAAGAGTAGAGCTAATTGTTTATCAATCCTGCATTACGAGGGCTTAGGATATAATTCAGCAGACAGGCCGCATTTCAATGGAGGTGCATTTTAGAAGGCAGTCGAATACCACCTGCTTCAGTGTCAAAATACAACTTACTGTTCCCATTCATTTGGGGGTCCGGGGGAGGGCTGGCTTGCTGATTACCCGCCTCTTTTCACTTAACTTTCAGGCATGTTTATGTCCTTTGTAAGCCACAGACGTGTTCTTTCAACTTAGCATTTTTGTTGTTATTTAATTAAAATCTCCTTGTTTTTAGGAAACACTTTATACGCTTCCTGAATTGAGATGCCTAGAGAGCTGGACACTAGAGAGCTAACTACATTTAGCAAATAAAAACCAAATTTCTGAAGTCAAATCTATTAGAGGCTAAGTTTGAATTCTCTGCATGGAAGACTTTTCGGAGAATCTATTTCACAATCACTGAACATGAACGTTAAAGTGATTGTAAAATTATTTTGAAACGGTGGTTGGCATAGAATTGGTCAACATCATTGTCATCAACAAGAACAGTTCCTACCGTCAAGGAAGGAGTTACAATGCAGACTTTAGAAAGGTTGTCACCACAAAAATGTGACTTCCACGTGTCAAATCAGCGCTGGGCCCACAAACGCTCTAGATTCAGAGAAGAGAGGGGAGTGAGCCCGGGGTGGGAGGGGCTGGGAACAGTTTCCCGGAGGGGATGGATCATAAATGAGAGAAAGGGTTGGAGAAGCATTTTGGGGGAAGGCAGTAGTGTAACATAGGGAAGCGGGAATAAATCATCAGTAATGATTGATGAGAAAAACAGGGAACTGAATGGCAAGTTTCCCACCCGGGAGAGACAGGAAGAGATCATCAGCTCTAGCCTCCTGGCTTTAGGGAGTAAGGTTTTATTATCCCATTTTGCAGACGAAACAACTGAAGCCAGAGTATCTGGAGAGGTTAAATGAGGTGACTAAGTCCTTAGTCCAGTGATTGCCCCTTGCCCCCCAAACTTTCAAAAGAGAGTTTTAAAGAGGCAGATTTCTGGGCTCAAATCCTAAGGAGTCTGACTCGGCAGGTGAGGTGGGGCCTGGGATTTACATTTTTTTACAAGATGCTCAGATGACCCCCAAATTTGGGAACCTCATTGTGGTTTGATACACTAGGTAATCAGGGAACATTCTGCACCATTTCTCATCATACCACTAACCCTGATAAGTTTTCGTCAACCCTGGGAAGGTGCACAAATACTTGGTTTATCTCATCACTAGTTATCTTTACCCTTTTTCAGAGTTTTAAAAAATTCCTTCAAGGCAGAGAGAGGCCCTGCCGTCACTGCCCAGGAATTTGAAGAGATCTGCAGGTACCTGGGTCCAGGCTCTTCGGTATAAAGCTCAGAGGTGTCCCACGGAAGACCTGGGAATGCTGGAGAGAGCAGAACACGGATCAGAACCCCCGAGTGGGAGTCCTGCCTTTCCCTGACTGCTGACTGGTGCTTGGTGAAGCACTTTTACCCACATTTTAGATGACCATCTGTATACTAGGGCCAGTAAGACTTCCCCGGAGTATGCTATACTTCTCTAAAACTATGAAGACCAACACAAAATTAAAAAAATAATTATAATGAAGATTCAATTAAACTTATATAATAGTAACAGGATATGAATCTAAGATATGTAAGCCACTGTAGCAGTTACAGGGAAGTAGGCTCCCAGCCCTGCTCCCCCAAAAGGCAAAAATCCTCTTTCCCAGCATCTTTTGGTCCCTGACGTTGATCAGAGAGTGGGGACACCAAAGCAGTGCCCTGCCCACCCCTCCTCCAAGACATGGGACAATGAACAGGAGGGTGGGGAGGAATTATAATCCTTTTGCTCCCTCCTGTGTCTCTTCCTCTGTAGGCAGAAGGGGTTTGGGGACATGTGTGCTGCCTTCTCGGCAAGACTACACTTTGGGAAAGTTTGAAAAAGGCCATGGTGGGGGCCTGTGGAAAGAAATACGGAGTTGGGGGTATGCCTTGTCTGGGATCGGGCTCTTTGGGGAAAGCAAAGGGTCCTTTGGAAGTTTCTGTGTTTCCTAGCTGATCTCATCAGGGCCGTGGCTGGCGGTGGTGGGTAGGGAGGATGCTTGTATGTCTGTCCTTCCCGCAGGTACTTCTGGATCCTAGCCAGACAGACAGGAAGCCGCATTCAAAGCAGGGGAGGAATCCTGGGTAAACAAGCTTACAAGTGATCCAGCTCAGGATGTGATCATTGCAATGGCATTCCAGAGAAGCGATACTGCTATCAGCCGTGTGGAAGGAGAAGATAAGGGGACACATATTTTTTTTTGAAAAAAGGCAAACGGCAGCTAATGATTCAGCACCAAAGAGCATGAAGCAGGAAAATCCCGGAGTACAGATCCAGACAGCTGCTCTGTGTGACCCTGGTCCAATGGCGTCCACTCCTGGAGCCTCCTAGATTCCCATCCTAATTCACTCTCCTCATTTTTCTTTAACAAGCATTAAATGCATTAGCCTTCTAATTGATCTCCTAGTCCCAAGTGCCAGTCACTCCCTAAATTAAGCCACTCAGCAACTGGAATTACCTCATTAAAACTTGAATCTGATTTTGCAACCAACTCCTGTAAGGGAAAGACTTAATGATTTCCTGGCAAACGCCTTCTCATGACCTAGAGCTCTAGATCCACCCTCTCGGATTGCCCATTCCGCACACACCTTACACACTTATCTCCACCCTCCCACACGATTTGGGCACTAAAACGAGCTTTTTAAAAAATAATCACCACATGTACGTGCCTATTCACACTCCCTAGAATGCCCTTGCCCTCCTCCGCTGTCTGGCATTAGCCTGCAATACTCAGTTCAAGTGGCACCTTCTCAGCAAGTCTTTCTTGACTGTGAGGATGGATTGGTCCTTCCCTAATAATTATGGACTAAGTAATTCTAGATTGCAGTTGGGTTTTTCTTTTGAAGACTTTTCTGGAATTTCCAGTTTAAATGGATGAGCAGCCCTGTTATTGGCAGGTCTGTGCTTCAAAATGAATCTCCTCTTGGTCTCCCTGGAGGTAGAGGGGCTAGTTCCCATGTGTCCTTGGACAAGTCTTTTCATATGAATGTTAAAACAATAGGAATTATGAGAAGGCTAACATTCTACCTTAGGCAAAAGCTTGCCCTCTTTTGTACTTGCAAGTTCTTAAGTCTCTTGCTGGAAGTCTGCCTACTTGTTCAACCCTGAGTAAATTAAAGCAAAAACTTGGAGCTGTCACAATTACTCTCTTGAATAATTTTCCAAAAGCATCTTTTCATCACTTAGACACCAGTAAGATCTCCCTCCAATGGATTCAACAGTTTCTTATGGAGCAAAGAGCTTTAATAGGCAATCCCAGGGGGAATTCACCATGTGGAACCAGATCCACATGAGGTGACAACTGACAGCATAGTGTTCTGGTTCTGCAGGACTTTCTTTCCCCTCAACTCCTTAATCTAGTTTAAGTCACGTAAACCACTTCTACTGCAGTCATTAGACTTGCATTCTGATACAGTAAACGACAAAGACCCAGGAATCCAGTTTTTCATTGTTTTTTAAATTTATAACTATCAGTTGTTATTTAATTCATCCAAAGTTCTTCTCGTCTCAATTCTTGCCCCACCCCAAGCAGGTTCATTGTTGGATTCAATCCTGTTGAGGCCCCTTCAACCTCACATGCCCTGGCTGGTGAGCAAGTAGACACATGAGATCCTTGCTTTCTGAACTGGAAACAGGCAACGTGTGGTCGAAGGGAGTTGCCCTTGATTCTCAGGCAAATGAGAGAGGAGCCGGAGAAGGGCTCTGATGAGTGATCAGAGCAAAGGTAATTCTCTGTCCCATGTCAGGTGGTTTTCTGGAAACTATACAACTTGCGATGCATCAGGCACGTGTGCGGTGGCCGTCTGCACGGGCCCTCCTCAAGGCCACCTCTCCTGAGCGGCAGGTGCGAGAAGGACCTCTTCTTTGATTCTGACCTTTTTGTTTTTCAAAATCTTTCTGTGGTAATTCAATAAGATGGCCACTTAGCCACTCCTCTGTCCCTACACCAGCAAAGGTTTGTGCCTGTTTCATTTATTCCAGCAGCAGGAGGTACTTTACCAGGAAGACAAGATAGGCAACGGTTCCCCAATCTGATTAGCGTCACCCCAGGAGAGGACATGCTGTGTCCGGACTCCCTTCGTGGCGCAGACCTTCAGATCTCGGGGCGTGGGGTGGGGGCCTTAAGGGCTATTTTATGAAAAGTTCCCCAAGCCAGTTAGATGAGGACTTGAACTTAAGAACGACTTGTCTCGTGGTCTCTGCAGGGGTTCTTGAGGCCAGGCCTCCCGTGGGGAGGTAGTAAAAGTGCAGATTTGATGTCACCTTCAGGGGATTCTGGCTGCTGGGTGGGGGTCTGCAGACTGGCACTGTTAACCAGGGGCACAGGTGCTCATGGGACCGGGGGTCAGTGTGCCTCACTTTAAAAAGCAATTACATTCAGGATTTAGCAAAAAGGGAGCGGAAAGGGCAAAGAATGTGACCCATTTGAGGCTCAGCAGCGGCCTCTCTGGGGTCAGTTCCCAAGGTCCTCCAAACATCCCTGTTAACCTGTGCGTACACAAGAGCAGTGCTGCGAGGCCGAGGGGGCCGAGAGCGTGCCCCTCGGGGCAGGGCCGGGATTCCTGGCATATCTGGACCAGGGTAGGCTGGGAGAATCTCAGTGAACAGACACATTGAGCCAGACAGATGCTCATCCCTGCCTCTTGATCTGTTTTAGCAGCTCCACACTGGCCTTGCCCGTGGGGTCTCCCTGGCTCCCCTGCCTCCCTTTCCCCAATTTGATTCTGGCTCCAAATTCTCCTGTTCTGCTGGAATTGTGCTTCTCCAGGGCCTAAACATCTTCACATTTCTACAGCTTAAGAATCTCCTCCATAACTTAGCCCTATCACGTCCTCTGCGAGAGGTCTTGTGGGGTCTGTTGTGCAGCCCTCCACTCATTTCCAGCTTGTCCGTCCATCCTGAGTCATGTGGCCTTCCTGTCACATCCTTCCCATGACTGTTGGCCCGACCCTTCTATGTCCAACCTCAAGCTGGAACATGATTCATCGTGTCAGGGCTTCTGTGACCTTTCCAAGCAGAACAGTGCTGTCCTCTGAACCTTGCGCTCACCTGCACTGTCCACCTATCACCCTGTGTGTTTTTTTATGTTTTTTTGTGTTTTTTTAAAAAATATATCTTTATTGATTTCAGAGAGAGGAAAGGAGAGGGAGAGAGAGAGATAGAAACATCAATGATGAGAGAGTCATTGATTGGCCGCAGCCCGCAACCCGGGCATGTGCCCTGACCGGGAATCGAACCCTGATCGCCTGGATCCTAGGTCAACGCTTAACCGCTGAGCCACGCCCGGCCGGGCTACCCTGTGTTACATTTATTGTTGTAAAGCTGGGCCTTCCCCAGAGACTGTAACCATGTGTGAATGTTATTATTATTAATATTAATAAAAGTAAAAGTTCTAATAGTTGTTATTGTATATCAGCCAATTATTGTTGCAAGGCTCTGTGCTTTATGCTTTATGCGAATTATCTCACTTAATCCTTTTAACACCCTAAGAAACAGGTACTTAGCTCTAGAAAGAGCAAACTGGTGTAGAACACAGTCTACCTGACTTGACATCAGGCACTTTGCATTCAGTGAGCACACAGTAAATATTTGTTGAATGAATAAATCACCGATGTGTTGATATAAATGAATAAATGTGCCAACTCTTCAGAGAGGTTTCTATTGACTAAGTTATGGCTGTTGCCCATTACCTAGTGATCTGCAAAGTGTTTCCTGGACAGTATTTCTATTTGTGGAGAGGGAGAAAAAGAGGTAGTAGAAATGGATTTTATCCTGTTAAAAAAAATGCTTCTTTAACAGCAAGCAAAAATATATAAAAATATATTTTTGATACGATTAACTTAAAAACATCAAAAAGTAGAGCCTATGTACTACATGTAAAATTACCATATGCCTTCTTCTATATACTTAGATTTTTTTCATTTGCATTTCCAAACCATGTTATTAGGCAGGCATTCAACAGTTAACAGGAATGATGCACTTCTAAGAAGGTCCATTCACTAGGGTTTTATGTAACAGATATTTTCGCAGCTATGAAAGTTGGGTTGCCCTCTGGACTACTGCTCTGTGGGTTTCAGATAGGGTGTTATTTTTGAATAAAGACAATGCATGTACCAGAATAAAAAACATGGATGCGGGAAGTGAGACTGTTTCATTGACTTGATTTAAAATAGTCCTTGTTCTGCAGTCCCGAGGAACTCAGAAGTGTGTCAAAGGACACGGAGGGGAAAAAAAGCCACCTAGAAAGAAGTAGGGACAATGGCCCTGGGCGTGATTTGAGAAGAGGCAAGAGCGACATTTGCAGAATCTGGCAAGATAACTAGGGGAAAGGGCAAGGGCTGAAGTGGCTGCTTCCAAGTTTTAGGACGACTGGGAATCAGGACCCTGGAGAAACTTGGGTGAAGGGAAATTGCGCTCTGGCCTCCCTGGGAACGCTCGGGCCCCTGGCCTCGCCTGCTAATACTGTTGAAAGGAGGTTGACTTCTTTCATTGGCTAACCCGAGAAAGATTAAAAAACTCACACACATTTTATAAAACTCAGACACATCATGCCAAAACACAAAGAAAAAAGTAAGTATTTTACATTAGATGTTTTCCCTTAAGCCAGAACTCTTTTCTTTGAAGACTAAGAAATAATTAAGAAAATTCTGCAGACCATAAGTATACTCCAAGGAACATCTTAGAGTGACAACAAACATATTAAAACTATAAACTTCAGTGGTTGTTTGAATAAGCACTGGCTTCAAGGCATAAATAAATTTATAACCTCCAATTTTTATTTTTATTTTTTACCAAAGCATTAAGTGATTTCTCTAGAGGGAAACAGGAGTTAAAATCCTTGAAAAAAAAGTCAGCTCATGCCAAAGTAATTCCTGATTCTTCACACGCATAAGTAACAGTTAATCCACTCAGAAACAATCAAGGGCTGACTGTATTTGTATGAGATGACACTGCTGCTGCCTGGAGGTTTTCATGTACCAATCTCTGGCACTGGTAGCAATCTTTAATAGAGGAGTTCAAAGGCACTTTCAGCATTGTATTCGCTGATATGCCCCTGATGAATGGCCGCTGTCTTTGTGTAGGAAAACAATTCTTCTGGGTGGACGGCTTGCTCTGTGCAGCTTTGATGCTTGGAAGCGGCCTCCTGGTGCTCGCAGCCCAGAGGCTATGGAAAGGACACGGGCCCCAGGGGTGCACCCTCGGGCTCGGAAATCATAATGTTAGGGAGCGCAATCCAGTTTCCTGAATTTTACATCACTTTTTAGGTGAGCCTTTTCTCTATGTCTCTTTCCACATTAAAGAAACTCCTGTACTACTGAAAGGCACCTCTCATCATTTTCACATACTTATTGCAGGTTTGCACTTAATTTGATTAGGATACTTAGTTTTCTGACTGACAAACCCATTCACATAACATGGTCTTTAATGTAGGTAAGGCACTCTCTAATATTTACACACTAAGTATTCTAAAAGAATTAGAATCACAGTACATCTTTTTTAACCCAGAAAAATACAATTAAAAAAATTTTTTTAATTGATTTTAGAGAGGGAGGAAGGGGGAGAGAGAGTGAGATGAACAATTTATTGTTCCACTTATTTACGCATTCATTGGTTGCCTCTTGTATGTGCCCTGACTGGAGGTTGAACCCACAACCTTGGCGTATCAGGGACAACGCTCTAACCAACTGAGCTACCTGGCCAGGTATTACAATTTTATTTATATGAGGGAGTCATCATCAATCAGTACAATATTTTAAACCTGCTTCCTATGCTTACTAATAAAGAAAATCGTCTTATTGGGAAATGTAAGTGAAAACTCTCAACCCCCAGGAAGCTCAAATGAAAAAAACATACTTTGTTAGGTCTTGTTTGGTCTTGAGAGAGTGGTTATGACCGCAGTATAGTCACTGTAATTTTCCTGCCTCATTATTTGGAAAGCAAATGAAAATACATGACTTGAGGATGCATACTCCACCTCTCTCTAAAATTTGAAAAGGTTCAACCAATCCCTTAAGTTGCTTTAAGCTCTTACTCATGCACGGTTTTATCTTTCCAGTTGAAGACCATGAACAGTAATGTTTTGTTTTATTTTGTTTTCTAAATCCTCACCTGAGGATATTTTTTCCATGCTTTTCAGAGACACACTGATTGGTTGCCTCCCGCATGCATCCCTACAGGGGCCAGGAATTGAGCCTGAAACCAAGGTACATGCCCTTGGCTGGAATCAAACCCAGGACCCTTCAATCCGAGGGCCGACATTTCAACCACTGAGCCAAACTGGCCAGGGCGAACAGTAATCTTAGTACATAATGTTACTACTTATTTCTTCATTGAATTCAGTTGCCTTTCCTAAGCCAGGTCCTTGATGATCTTGGTTAGACAGTCAGATACTTGGTCTGCCACCAAATAAGTGTCGAGTGACTACTGACAACCCTGAATCAGGCCCTGTGTTCTGCCCTGGCTCTGGTTCTGTCACTCAGGCTTGTGCTGTATTATCTATGGACCTTGAGCCAACATTGACCATTTCAAATGATAAGTCCCACTGAAAGCAAGCCCTGTTTTAAGCCAGTTCCATTGAGAGGAAATAGGTAATTTCATTTACTATTGGTGGTAGTTTGAAGAGCAATTCAGTTATGTGTATCAACATTTAAAATGTGTACACCCAGGGCCTGGTTGGACAGCTCAGGTGATTAGAGCTTCATCCTGATACACCAGGGTTGAGGGTTCAATCCCCAATCAGGGCACATACAAGAAGCACCCACCCAACGAATGCATAAATAAATGGAACAGCAAATTGATGTCTCTCCCTCTCCCTCTTGCTCCCAAAATCTATTAAAAAATGGAAAAAAAAAAAGTGTACATCCATTGGCCCTTCAATGCTACGTCTAAGCATTTATTCTACAGGAATATTAACACAAATAGACAAAGATACACATGTACAAAAATGCTAACTAAAAAAATTAACAATGTAAAGTAAAGGTATTGGTTAAAATATGGCACATATATAACTAGACTACTTGGCAGCAATTTTTAAAAATGAGATGCATTTATATTAATTGACATGAAAAGATGACTGTGCTATATTACTAACTGAAGATAAAAAATGATGGAAGAAAGTGTGTATACAAAGCCTTGACATATTATCCAACATAAAAATGCATATTTATATTCTGTGCATTTGCATATGTGTAAATAAAAAACTGAAGGAATATTCATTAAATCATTAAAAGTGATGATCTGGAGAGTAGATCAATTACTTTCTCCTCTACATTTATATTGTTTGCATTTCTGTATCCAATGTGTTAACTTTTAAAAAACATTAAAAATATTCCCATTTGGGGAGGAAAATTTTCCACAGTGAGAGAAAGTATTAACATGGTATCATCAATTTTTTGAGAAAAAAAAATTTCTTATTCTAAACCATGGATATCAAGAAACTTCATTTTAAATTTCATGAATTTCTACGGCCTCAACCCTAAACTTTCACTCCACGTCCTTGCTGGGCAAAGCTCAACCTTTTGAGATTTCAAAAACCAAAGACAACAGAGTGTAAAACTATTCTACGTCAAAGAACACGCTGGAGCTCTTCCTTGCCCGGGAGTCACATCCCCAAGTATGTGGCTTGTCTTCTAGGAGTGTATCATTACTAGTAGGACTCCTGCTACTGCTACTACTACTACTAGTTGCCCCATGTTGAGTTAGTTATATGCTAGGCAACATGCAAAAATACTCGACATTCAAGATTGCTAATTCAAACAATACTGTCAGGGATAGCTTTCCAGTTTTACAGAGAAAGCTGTGTGGCATAGAAATTAATTAGCTCACCGAAGGTCACATGCTAACCAATAGTGGAGACAGAATTTCAGTGTCTTAACTCCAGAGTTCAGGGGTCCTTCTAGTACCTAACACTGTTGACAAGCGCACCATGAAAATGTCACAACTATGTTGGTGTTCGTGGAATAAAACATTTTAAAATAATAACAAAATCCTAAGGAGCGATGATACCTTCAGAGCCTGAAAGCACGAGGAAGGCTCTGTGCGGGGCTGGAGGCTCTTGGCCCGCGCTGCTCGCGGGAATGCACGTTTCACCCAGTGCGAGAGGATTTTCGTCAAGAGGGAAGTTAACACCCAGATGGCAAATAGAGTTCGCAGATGCCTGACATTAGTGCTTTGCACTCGATCAGAGTTCACGGGGGGGAAGTCCCACGGCAGGAGGGCCTCCCCGAGAGAGGCAGCGTTTCCTGGTCACCAGGGTCCGGGGTGAGCGGCGGCTCCTTATCAGCATCAGTCACAGGCAGGGCCCGGTGGCCAGGCTGCCGGCTGGTGTCCTCACCGGGCCTGTGCTCCCTCAGTCTATAAGCTCAGCTCCTAAGCACGCTGCCGTCCCTCCTTCCCTTCTCCCCCTTCCTTCTCTCTCTCTCCTTTTATCCCCCCTCCTCCCTGACCTCGCCTTCCTTGCGCTCGCCCTTAAACATTATTTCTTGGGTGCCTGCAATAGACAGGAGCCGTGCCTGCCATCTGCCGGAGCAGCCCGCTGCACAGTCCCTGGCCTGGGGGCAGCACGGGGTCCTCACGGGCCCCCCACTTGTTCTGCTCACGCCTGCGCCTGGGTGGAGCACGGACACTGCACCCGAGAGACACTGCGTGACCACAGGGCTGCGTATCTTCTTTGCGTTTAGCTCTGCTTATGTAATTTAAATCACACAATCCGTGTGCAGTTCCCAAAAGCATATAAAATGTAAGTGGGCTGAGATGGGTAAAAGCGAGGTGATGAACAGAAGTTTGGAGAAGGCGGGGGTGCTCCTTCCTTGTGGATTGAAAAGAGGTCTCACGGGCCCAAGTAGCCGTTTCCAAAGTATCACAGCTTCAGGGCCAGACTGGATCTTTGTCCCATGGTGTCTCTCACATCTGAAGCCTTTCTTTGGATTCTGTCACAAATAATTTTGGAGATTAATCAGGATCTTTTAATAAAATGCAAATACTTCCAGTAATATTATGATATTACCTGTCATTTGTACCCTAATATGCTCTAAATCTATCTGATTTCCTCCTAATTCAACAATGAACCTTACAGAGCTCCCGTGTCGGACAGAATGCTGTGCCCGGGCGCTCCCGGCCTGCGTGAAGGTCCCGACCCCAGGAGTGCACGGCGACCTGCTGGAGGAGGAATGACTTCATGTTAAATGAACACAAAGGAGAGAATACCCTGGGGTGTGTACACTGTGTGTGTGTGTCTGCCTGTCGCCCCACATTGTCTTGGTGACGTCTTCCTCTATCACAGCTTGTTTGGTTGCACACTCCTTTCTGTTTTTTCTAGTTAATTTTTTGCCTCAGTCAGTCCTTTATAGTGATGCTCCATCTCTTACCTAAAGACAAAGGAGGGGACATGCTACGTTGAGAAAGTGGTTCTCCGGCTCTTTGGTCGGCTCCCACCTGCGCATGCTGTGCTGGGGACACAGACTTGCCTTCTGAGTAAAGGGCAAGAGAGAAAGTCACACGCACGCTGGGAACCCGCGCGGGCCTGTAATTAGCTGTCACTCCTCGCCTGGTGCCCAGCTTACTGGCTTCTCTTTCTGCAGCCGTCCCCATTTTGAGGTCAAAGAGTCAATGATCAGTCACTGGGGACATATGTCCAATGAATGGTACACAAGCGAACACAGGGAACCTCAACTTTGCTTCTTAAAACTTGGATAAGAAATGGAAAATAATTCTCACATTCAGTGTCCCCAGTGCTCTGTAGGGGGAGAGAACCATATAAAATATCCCTAAATTTCCCATCAGCGTTTCATCTTAAAACTCTAACAAACCCCAAACATTGGTAAGAATAATGCGTTATTATTAGGAACTTTGTTTCAGTAAAGGGAGAGCTATGGTGTGAGCCCTGAGTTCACCCACCACACACATGCTGTGAAAACACTTCCTCTCATCTCATCACGGCTTTGTCTTTATTATCCAGCCACTGGGTATGTTTCCTCTGAAACTTAAAAATTGTTAGAAAAATACCCTCATTTCCTCCAAAAGAAATAAACAAGGGAAAGGTCAGGGGGACGCATTCCATGTTCCATGGACGCTGTCCACAGTGGAGCAAAGTGCAAAGCAGTTGGCCTGGACCAGAGCGTGCCTGTCCCCAGCCAGCACTGAGGGTTTGGGGCCGTGTCCCCAGTCTCCACATTTCCAGAGTGAAGCGAGACCAGTCATTGAGGACCCCTTGTCCACAGCTCAGGGGAAAGAGGCTGGTCTGGTATGTGCATTTAAATGCTGCATGTGAATATTTCTGAACAAAAGCATAGTGACCCCAGTGGGAGATGAACCTTATTTATGGGGCCAGGCTTCCCCCAAAGAAAGGAGCTTTCTATACCCTTCCTATATCACATCTTTTCTTCTTTTCTAAATCCCCACTCAAGGATATGTTGAGAGAGAGAGAGAAGCATTGATGTGAGAGTGAAACATCGATTGGTTGCCTCCCATAAAAGCCCCAACTGGGGATCAAACCCACAACCTAGGTATGTGCTCCATCCAGGGATTGAACCTGCAACCAAGACACTTCAACCAACTGAGCCACCCGGCCAGGCCCTATATCATTTCTTAATTTCTTCCCCTGCTTGCCCATCACTCTTTGCCATCTTCTTTGCTCAGCCCCGCACCATCTCTTAACTCTTTCCTTGTAAGAGAATTTACATCTGCTTCCTGTATGCTCTGAAATCCCCCTTCTTAGTGCCAATCTATCTTTGCAAACCCAAATTTTTGCCATGGTTGTTGGTCTAAAACTCATACCCAAGCATCAAGCATGAGGGGTACCCAAACCCCACATCTCCTTCCTCTGTTAGTTAATGCCTTAATCATGGATGGAATGAAGTTCAGGATGGAGAAGGGTGGTCAGAAAAGAGGGGGGATTGGGATGAAGGAATAATTTATTTTTTACACATTTTATGCTAATGAAAGATGCTAAAAGTGAAAAAATTAGGAGAGCAGTAAGTGCCTCATGTGAAAAAAACAAAAAAGCCCATATTAAGATGTCTGCCAAGATAAAACATCTAAAAAGGCTTTGCATATTACTTGGGCCCCAGGCTGGCAACTAGACAAGAACTTTGATCATAAAGGAAAGACAGAAATCATGTGCTATTTATTATTATAGTCTTTCGCCACACCTAGCACAGTGTCTTGGAAATAGCAGGGCTGCAAAAAAATTTTTGTAAAAGTTACTTGCCAGTGTGAGCTTTATACAAAGAACTCAGGTTTGAAAAATGTGAGTGGTATCATTCGAGTAGTTTTCAAGAAAGGATGAGCACTAGGGTTTTGGTTAATTCTGAATTCCTTGCATTAATACCTAGGGAGAATATTCTTCAGGGAGTGTGGAACCCAAGGTTGGATAACACCGAATTATTTTGGTAGCGATTCTCCTCATTAAATGCCACCTTATTCCCACAGCCGTCCATAGGCACTGTGGTGGCCGTTGATGGTTACTTGATGAGGGAACATTCAACCTTATCCACACAGCAAGATTAAGTCTTAGGAGCTGTGATGAAGACAATTTATGGAGGAACCAGGCGGTTGCTTATATTCCAATTAGACTGCAAAGAAAATGCACAGAATGTGAGCTATGGGCCTTTGTGTTGAATTCTGGACAGCTTAGTGTCTAGAAAAAGTTCTCTCCCTTACATGATCCATAACTTAGTGGACTTGCACGTAAAAAGGATATTAGCATGCCACAGGATGGGCCATGGGTCTGGAACATAAACTGGGCCACCTTTAACATTCCTTCAGGGAACTAACTCTGACCAGCCCATTCTGTTACTCTGCACAACATATAAGGTGACATTTCTTCATGTAGACTCAGCTCCCTCTCATGTCTTGATTCTTTCATGGCCCTTTAAGTTACCAAGGCCCTTACTTTGCTATTATTCCTGTTTATCTGTAGTCATTAATGGAGCGAGTGGTTGTTTCTATATAATCTCAACTATGGCATTTCTCCAACAATGATCAGGCACAGAACAAGTTGACTTAGGAACATGAGGCTCCTGAGGCCCCAGAAATGTTCTTGAGGTATTTTTAAAATTAAATTTATTGGGGTGACATTGGTTAATAAGATCATATAGGTGTAGGGTGTGGATTTCTATGTTACATGATCCGTATATTGCACTGTGTGCCCACCACCCAAGTTGAGGTGTTTTTGCAGGAGTGTTGGTAGACACCCACTAACCTACCTAATTAAGACTTCCGCCATGTATTTTACCGAATGCTTAATTACTTGATATCCGTCAGTGAACAATCTAGAGGAAGTCCCTGCCTTAAGGGCGCGTGGACTCTGCTCAGTGGGAACGCACACTCATGGGTATGTGTGTGCTTCCGTCGTGGTTTACTGTTGGTCATCAGGTTTGGGTGGAAAAGAAAACCAGCAGCTTCTGCTCTTCCCTGTGCCTGGAACACTTTTTTATTCTGATCCTTCTAAGGCTGTTTTCTTCCCATCATTCAGGTATCAGCTTCTTTTTTCACCTCCTTTGACCGACCTTCCTGGACCAGCCCATGAGTGTCTCAACCCTCACAGCAGTTGTCATGACAGGTCCCTGTTGGTTTCACTGAAGCGCATCATTACCTGTAATTGGCTTATTAATTTGTATATTATCTTCTGCAGCACTACAGTGTACGCTCTGAGAAAGCAAGCAGGTGCCTGGGGTGGCTTGCTCATGAGTGGTTAGCAAACTGCCTGACATGCTTGAATGAGCAGATTAACCTGAGGTCACCATGGTCCCTAAACCAGAGCTGCCCATAGACGCACAGTGTGACCACATATGCTTCCTAAAATTTTCTAGTTTCCAAGTTAAGAAAGTAACAGAGGAATAGGTTAAATTAATCTTAGTAATATATTCTATTTAACCCAATATAGCTAAAATTTGTCATTCCCACATATAATCAATGCAAAATACTTTAATTAGGCATTGTGCTTTTACTTCATATTATCCCCAAAACTCAGTATGCATTTTAGAGTAACAGTACGCCTCAATTCAGGCTCTAAATTTTCTAAATTTTCTTTAGGCATTCATGATTCATAACATTTATAATTGAAAAGTAGATTCACATCTCCAACTTCTTCCCAACATATTTAAAAGTTTTTAAATAAGTGAATTAAAGATTGTTTCTTAAATTTCAATTAAAATTAGGTAAAATTAAATACTCAGTTTCTCAGTCATACTAGCCATATTTCAAGTATTCAATACTGGCTAGAGATGACAACATTGGACAGTCTATTTCTAAAACAACGTTTAAATTGCAGTGTTACAATACATGTGATATGTGTTTGAATGTGATAATCATTTGAAGATCTGACTGAAGCCATTTGTTAGTAAAAGTAAAGCATCAACATATATTTTGAAAAGTAAACCATTATTCATAGACTGGGAGAGAATATTTGCATAAGACACATCTGATAAAGGACTGCTATCCAAAATACACAAAGAATTTAAAAAACCCAACAATAAGAGTAGTAAATAAGCCCAAGAGATCTAGTGCACAGCATTAGTAAACATTAACAACAACAGGATTGTATTATAAGTATCCAACTTGCTGAAAGACTAAGGACTTAATGATTCTAATCACTAAGAAGAAAGAATAGCTATATAACATGATAAGGTGCCGATTATCACTATAAACGACAATCATATTATAATACATAAATGTATCAAATTAACACGCTGTACACCTTAAATTTGTACAGTGCTATATGTCAGATATATTTTAATTTAAAAAAACCTCAACAATAATAAAACAAACAAACCAATTAAAAAATGGGCCAAAGGCCTTAACAGATAACCTCGCCAAAGAAGATATACAGATGGCAAATAAATAGCTGAAAAGGTGCTCCACATCAGGGAAATGCAAAGTGAAACCACAGGAGGTGGCACTCCACACCTACTAGGGTGGTTAAAATCCAGAGCACAGACAATACCAAGTGCTGGCGAGGATCTGGAGCAGCAGGAGCTCTCACTCACTCGCTGGTGGGAATGCAACATGGCGCAGTCACTCTGGAAGACAGTTTGGAGGTTTCTTTCAAACCTAAACATACTCTTACCCCACCATCCAGCCACCATACTCCTCATTATTCGTTTAAAGGAGCTGAAAACTCACTTCCACATGAAAACTTGCACGTGGATGATTATGGAAGCTTTGTTCACAATTGCCATATCTAGGTGAATGGGTAAATAGACTGTAGGACTTCCAGGCAATGGAATACTATTCAACACTGAAAAGAAATGAGTATCAAGCCATTAACAGACATGGAGAAACCTTAAATGCGTATTTGTATGTGAAAGAAGCCAATCTGAGAAGATTACGTACTGTGTGATTCCAAGTCTATGATAGTCTGGAAAAAGTAAAACTGTGGAGACACTACAAATAACAGTGGTGTAGAGGGGGTGAGAGATGAGAGGGAGGCAAGTAGGCAGAGCACGGGGGTTTTCAGGGCAGTGCACCTACTCTGCATGTCACTATAATGATGACATTATACATTTGTCCGAACCCACAGGATGCACAACACCAGGAGTGAACTTCAAGGTAAACTCTGGACTTGAGCGATTATGATGTGCCAAAGTAGGTTCATCCTTGGTAGAAAAAAAAAAAAAAAAAAAGGTACCATTCTGAGTGATGTTGATAATGGGGAGGCTATGCATGTGTGTGTGTTGGGGTCAGTAGACGTAGGGTCTGTACCTTCCTTTCAATTTTATTGTAAACCTAAAACTTCTCTAAAAAATAGTCTTAAAAGCAAGGCAACACAAAACCAAACCAAAACAAAAGAGTAAACCATTATTAAGTTAAAACGTAACACAAAGTTATCTCTGTGTTAAGATGGGTCATCTTTATTCAATCGCTCAGGGTGAACAGGGGATGAATTGATAACAGCGAGCTGGCCCCTGGAGCAGTACCTCCCCCACAGCCTTTGAATCTGTGTAGCTGTCCAGAGTGGAGGGACACTATCACTGTACCAATAACAAACACAACAATCAAAAATTACTACTGTAGCCTCTGCCCCAAATGTTTTTGGGAGGCCCTCAGGATACTGACATGGGTCCGCGGATCAATCAAATCGATGGTGGGTTAAGCAGATACTGTTCAGTGGAAACACAAAGCAGTAGATCATTCCTCCACAATATTTTAGTTTCTTGTTTCTTTCCTGAAATCTGGGTATGTTTGTGGGAGTTGTGGCACATACGAAGGTCTTCGATCATTCTGGGATGCTACTGCAGAGTTGAAAACCATGACCACTCTAGAAAAACCATCTCATGGGTGATTCTCTATGTAAAAGAAGGAAACAATATTTTGACTATTTCTGACCAGGCCACTTCTGATCATTTTCAAGTGATACCTTTTAGATCTGGGTAAATTTAGAGCTTATAATGTAATTTAGGACTGAATAAATTTTCTTCATATGAGGAGTATATTTTGGCTTAGGGCCTATTTTTTAAGGAGTTTGTGGACATCTATCATATATATATTCTCTCATTTAGGGGATGAAAGAGTGAGGCAAAATTATTATTTATAATTAAATCTAAAGTCCAGATTCCTGGTGGATTAATTGAATTTCCTTTTTCCTTTCTTATTCATGCAAAACATTTTAAATGAGAAACCTGGGGTATTTTAAAATACCATTATTTATTTTGTTTTAGTTGCCAGGTAATTCTCTAGAGCACTGTCCCAAAGAGCTTTTGCAATTACTTAAAAACCCCTAAGGTAATTCTTATGCTCCTCAATTCAAAAGAACCACTTAACTGTAATTTTAATAGAAACACCAGAAAAGGGGGTCAAAGTTCATCCCAAGACAATTACCCAGCTCTGCTCTACACTGGGACAAATACATATGAAAATAATAGGGGGAAATGCAATGCACTGAGGATTAAAACCATCAAAACAGGCATGTTCAAAATATTCTGTGAGTGGTTAAAAATAATCTGTACTCTCAGTCCAATGACCATTTGCCAGGGGGAGCCAAAGTTGAGAAATTTCTATTAAAAACATGACTCAGAGAGGAAAATGCAGAGTCTGGTAATGAAGGAAACGGTCCCATATCAGTCCCAATTGGTCCCCACTCAGAACACGTGCTCCCGGCATCTTTAAAAGGACGTTCGCTGGGCTCCGGGGCACAATCCTTCCCGAAGGCTCCAGCATCTCCCCACCTCGCACAGTCATCCCAGACGGCCTGCAAAATGTGTGATGCTTTCGTAGGCACCTGGAAAATGGTCTCCAGCGAAAACTTCGATGATTACATGAAAGAAGTGGGTAAGCAAACAGGCGGCCGGAGGCCTGGAGTTACTCCCTTTTCTCCGGGAAAGGGGCTGGTGGCTGCTTTTCGCTCGGGAGACCTTGGCCAGGTAGAAAATGCTGCTTTCTGCACAGAGGCTGCAAAAGCAGCAAGTGGGACTCATTCGTTTGCAGAAGCATGTAGACAGGTGAACCAATATGAAAAAGGGTCTAAATGGAATAGTTATGGGCTGCAGAAATGACAGGATTTTATTTGATTGCTAAACTTTGGCATCTTTGGTTTACTTGGCTCTTTGCCTGCTTTTCTTTCATTCCTTCTTGCAATAAAAAAGGAGCGATAACTTGGAAATACAACCATATTTATTTCCTGGCATGCAACGAGGTCCTTTGACACTGAAGGCACTATAGTTCTCATGTAATTTTTAAAGTAGACCTATGTAAACCAATTAGTTTATTGTCTTAATGTCAGTCCATTGAAATGTGTGGTTGTTTTGTAGGGTTCAAAATCTTTTTTTAAAATGGAATTTATTGGGGTGACATTGATTAATAAAATGATATGTTTCAGGTGTACAATTCTATATACATCATCTGTGTGTTGTATTGTGTGCTCACCATCCCAAGTCAAGTCTCCTTCCATCTCCATTTACCCCCCTGTACCCTCTTCTACCTCCCCCACCCCCTTTCCCTCTGGTAATCACCACACTGTGGTCTGTGTCTATGAGGGTTGTTTTTTGTCTGTTTTTTTGCTTAACCCCTTCACCTATTTCACCCAGCCCCAGAACGTCCTCTCCTCCAAAAGTCTTAATTTTAGAGAATATGCACCTTAAAGGGCTTAAATATTTCTGTGACCAACAAATCCAGGGGGTGCCATAGAATTACTGAGTAATGTGAAAGGGGAGTGTTACATATAACATGGGTGCTCTTGGATAATGGAGGCTCCTGGGTGTTTAGATCCTGCTGACATTGCCAGCCTGCCTTGCAGAGGTCCCCCAGATAGTTAAGGAGGGAGAGCAAGGCTGTAGGAAGGCAGGTTCCTACCTCCAGGCACCTGCACCTTGAAAGCCCCCTCCCAGGCCCATGATCAAGTTGCATCCAGGGGACGAATCAGGAAGGACTTTCACACAGTATCTTTATGAGGGGTTATGATTTACTCTCTAAATCTCAAGATGTAACTTCCCCCAAGTCACACAGCATATTTTTGCTTGTCTATAACACTATGTTCCTTACTTATAGAGGAAGAGGGAAATCAGAGACTCCAGCATGAGTGAGACCTAACTTTCTAAAATGACAATCAGTTTTGATTCCATTTATGAATACGTGCTGATAGTGAAATGCCAGGATTTGAAGCTATTTGGCTACGGATTTTTAGAAACATTTTACACTTTTGCTATTTATATTTAAGTTCTTCTACTACTGTGTTTTAAAATGAGAAAGTACTGATGATAAGACACTACCTGCTCTAACTGGTGATTGGTAAGCAGGTATCGCCTTCATTAGTCAAACAAGGATGGAATCAGGCAACTGGAGAGTATGGCTTTGCCCCAGGCTGGCCCCTCTGGAACCACACTGGGCCTTGGGTGCAGTCACTGTGCTGACTCCCTCTCCGTATTTGATATTATATTTGGTAACAGAGTCAGGATTTGAAGCAATGTATTTATGTTTCCACCTGTGGCCACTTCTCCAGCAGGGAGCTAAATCAGAGCCTCAACACCAGTTGATTTGTTCACTATTTCTCTCCCTGATCCCTCATTTCTAACCTTTGGTACCTGTAAGTAACCTTTAGTCAAGGAGGTAGTTTAGATTTACGTACATGTGTTTAAAAAATCCAACACACTCAGGGAGATCAAGTTACTGCTGTGTCTGTTGGGTTGTGAATTGTCCATCCCATACCCTTCACGAGAAAAGTAGATTCCTCTGAAGACAAAAGATAAATTTGAAACTTAGGTGACTGGGAATCAAAATATTGATTACTAAAATAGTGATTTCTTGAATTCTGAAGTTTTCACAATCAATGCCTAGGCCCTCTTTAACCTTTCCTATAATTGATTGGGAGCCACATGACCATTCTAAAATGATATGAATGTAGAAAACATTTTGCCTTTGGAGAAATTTATCCAAATCTTCATGGTGGACTGATATGAAAAAGTCTGGGCAGCAAAAGTTATGAGATGTAATTTCTAGACACCCAAAGAGATGACTTTTTTTTTTTAATGGAGTAACTCTATATTGGCCCCACTATCCTATTGAGAATTCCGTCTTCGACTGTGGATTAGATCATTTTTATCTAAGTGAAAAAGGTCACAGTGCCCCAGGGTTCCATGAATTGAGTGAAATGCCAGCGGCTGCCCCAATGGCTGAGGTGGCCACTTAACGTGAGTGCAGTCACTTGTTAAAAACACACATTCTGGAAGACTTAGTCTTATTGAAAGTTAACACTGGGTCTCCCAAGGAGCTGCATTTGAACTGCAGAAGGGAAATTTAAAAACAAACCTACAGCTAATTGTGTATCATGCATTTCTTTAAATATTAGCCTCTTTACTTATCCGCAGGAGCTGTTTAAATGAAGCGATTGAGAAATTCACCGGTTTCCCTTTTATGCACACGTGCCCCCACCTACACACACGTATCCACACTGTAGCTCTTAAAGATGAGAGAGGAACCTGTAAACGTGACGTTTCCCTTCTTCCCTCCTGTAGGAGTGGGCTTTGCCACCAGGAAAGTGGCCGGCATGGCCAAGCCCAACATGACTGTCATTGTCAATGGGGATGTGATCACCATCAAATCAGAAAGCACCTTTAAAAACACGGAGATCTCCTTCAAACTGGGCCAGGAATTTGACGAAGTCACTGCAGATGACAGGAAAGTCAAGGTGAGGAACAAAGGATTGGGGCAGAGGAAAAGCCTGGCTTCTGTGTGACCAAGTGCTGCCTCCCAGAAGCATTTCTGTAAACGGAGGAAAAACCGTCCACCACAGTGGTCCCTGTCCTCCTACATCTAAAACATGTTGCCTTTGTTGCTTAGTTGGTGAATTTTACTCCTTGTTATAAAGTTGTCCCTATTATTTTAAGAAACAATTAACATAATTTGTCATACCATATATATAGTATTTGAAGTGGATTAAAGTAACACAATGTTAGACAAATTTATAGAGTGGGACGAGTTTTATTTATTTATTTTATTTTTTAAAAAACATATCTTCATTGATTTCAGAGAGAGGAAAGGAGAGGGAGAGAGAGACAGAAACATCAATGATGAGAGAGTCATTGATAGAGCCTGCAACCCGGGTATGTGCCCTGACCGGGAATGGAACCCTGATCTCCTGGATCCCAGGTCAACGCTCAACCGCTGAGCCACACCCGGCCGGGCAGAGTGGGACAAGTTTTAAAAATCACTTACAATACTACCATCTCAACATAAATTTATTATCTATATTCTTTCACAATATTTTTTCAGGTGCATGTTTGTCTAATATTCAGATCATAATGTATATATAACTTTGTACTTTTATTTTTGACATTCATTTATTTTCTTGTTGCAATGTATTCTTGTAATTTATAATTTCTAATGACCTCAAAGATGCCTTCAGGCAAAAATGGTGTATTTTTCATTTTGTTTCCCTGCACCATGTACCAATTGTAACTAACCTTCTTTATTGCACCTGCAGAGCATCATCACCTTAGACGGAGGTGCCCTGGTACAGGTGCAGAAATGGGATGGGAAGTCAACCACCATCAAGAGAAAGCGAGTGGATGATAAGCTGGTGGTGGTGAGTGTGTCCCAGCTGCCAGATTCCACCGCTAGGCCGTCTTATAACCATCATCCCACCTAAACAAGCACCATCGCTGTTGCGTATGTAGAACCAAGAGCAATTCTTTGGGGATTGTGCTTTCACTGGGCAACTGGCCTTCATGCTGACAGCTCAGCCTGGGCGTGCTGTGGGCCAGGAAGCACTCCCCGGCCCCAGGGAGCACGCCCCACGTCTATTATGGACTTTGGCGTGTATTCCTCCCTTGCCATCTAGACTGTAAGGCTCCTTAAGGAGAAGACTTGTATCTTCTCAGTCTTTACATCTCTAGGATTTAACACAACATCAGGTGTATATAGGAGCCCAGAACAAATACCTTTCAGATGAGTACTGTTTCCTCCCCAACACCAAAGGACACAATAAACAAAGCAATGGTCTAGTGCCGTGATTGACCGAGAATGTCTTTGTGTGTCTAGGAATGTACCATGAAAGGCGTCACTGCTACCAGAGTTTACGAGAGAGCATAAGCCGAGGGACATTGAACTGGATGGAAGTTTGCATCGAACTCTATGACATTCTGTTGTCCAAACATATATTGCTGTTTCCCACTAATTAGCAAGCAACTAATTTCCCCCCAATCTGATTTTACTTAATGTGGTTGTGTTGGTTAAATAAAACGTTTTAGAGTTAGAAGGTGATGTAATGATTTATTCATTGTGCCAGAGAATTTCTTATAACTCAGCGAAAGAAATAGAAAATTGTATTGTTGCTTTGTTTCTGGTGTAAGCAATATGGTTTTTCATAATAATCCAAGGTAAAAATATTAATATTCATGAATTTTCCACTGTTAGTAAAAAATTGATAAAGATGTGCTATTACAGAACATGAAGTTCTTCTTTAGTTCAATCAAGTAATGCTCACAGAGGCTAAAGGTAGTTCTAAAAGTACAGTAATTCCCCCTTATCTGCGGGGGATATGTGCCAAGACCCCCAGAGGATGCCTGAAACCACAGAGAGCATAGAACCCGATACATGCTATGCTTTTTCTACACATCCATAAAGTTTAATTTATAAATTAGGCACAGTAAGAGAGTGACACAGTTAGTAATAAAATAGAACAATTATAACAATATACTATAATAAAAGTTTTGTGAATGTGGCATCATTAAGTAAAATAAGGCTTCCTTGAACACAAGCACCATGATACCAGGACACTTGATCTGATATCCAAGATGCTACTGAGTGATTAACAGGTGGGGAGATGCTGGACAAAGGGACGATTCACATCCCAGGAGGGACAGAGGACAGTGTGAGGTGTCATCACGCTCCTCAGAAAGGCATGCAGCTTAAAATTGATGAGTTGCTTCTTTCTGGAATTTCTCAATTAATATTCTCCTGCCTCAGTTGGCCTCGGATAACTGAAACCATGGTTAAGGGGGGATGACAGGCACCCCTTGAAGATTTTGTGGGTTAAGTTCCAGACCACCTCAATAAGGTGAGTATTGCAATAAAGCGAATCACATGAAATTTTTGGTTTTCTGGTGCACACAAAAGTTATGTTTGCACTATCAAGTGTGTAATTATGTCTAAAACAATGCACATCCCTTAATTTAAAAATTCTTTAGTGCTAAAAAATGCTAACCATCGTCTGGGCCTTCAGTGGGCCGTAATCTCATTGCTGGTGCAGAGTCTTGCCCTAGTCACATCAGAGATCACTGATCGCAGGTCATAACAAATAGAATGGGAGTAATGAGAGAGTTTGAAATATTGTGGCAATCGCCACTGTGTGACCCAGAGACACGACACGAGCAAATGCTGCTGGGAAAATGGCTCTGATAGATTTGCCCGACACAAGGTCGCCACAAACCTTCCATTTGCGAAAAACACAGTTTCTGTGAAGTTCAACAAAACACGGGAAGCCTGAGCTGTCCTCAAACAGTTCACAGCCCACTGGCCCAGGTGCGGTCATTCCCACCGACCTGTCCTGGAGCAACGAGAGTAACAATGCAGGTTGTAGAAAAAGATTTCTAGGCTACCATTTTTAACCTGCAAAGTTACTGGAAAACCAAGCCGTCTCTGGAGTCTCTCAGGAATTAAGTACAAATAATCCCATAATATTCATTCCGGAAATGAGGTGACAGCCTTGTAATCAGTAATGATGCAAATGTCCTCATAGTGGTTTCCAAGTTTTTCTCACCAGTGGAACTTTTTGTTCAAATAAAATGTTGAATCTATTCTGGAATTTTTTATTCAAATGAAATCTCCATAGAGCTACAATATATAACACAGACAGAAATGACAATGAGGCCTTTCAGGTAGGGGTGTGTGTGTGTGTGTGCGTGTAGGTGTGTGTGTGAGTTATTTCTTTTGCCCTATGGAAGCTTTGAGGCACCTCACGGACCACTGGAGTTCTATGTACACAGAATGAAATTTCCAAACCATATACTTACACTTTATAGTAAGCCAACATCTGTTAAAATGTGTGTTGCAGTTGATATAATTGTGTTTATGATACTTCCTTTTAAAATATGCCCATTATTTTCTGAACACCTATCCTATATATAACACCAACATATGAAGAGGCCAGAAGATAAGTTGCTGGTCATAGGAATTTAGCGAAAATGTAGAAGCGATCCCAGTGTCCATTGACAGATGAATGGGTAAGCATAATGTGGTCTGTTGATACAATGGAATATTATTAAGTGTTAAAGGACATTCTGAGATATGCTACAACATGAATGAGCCTTGAGGACGTGCTGAATGAAGTAAGCCAGTCACACCAACAGAAAACCCCCACCAAATAATGTATGATTCCACTTATATGAGGTACTTAGAGGTCAAAATCAGAGACAGGATGTAGGATGGTGGTTGTCAGGGGCTGGGGGAAAAGAAGAGAGGGGAGTTGTTGCTTAATGGCTATAGAGTTGCAGGGTTTCGCGGTGAAAGGAGTTCTGGAGGTAGATGGTTGGGATGGTTGTGCAACAATATGAATGTATTTAATTCCACTGAACTATACTGATCAAGGTAGTTAATTTTATGTTACGTGTATTCTACCACAATAAAAATAATTAGAAAAAATCTAGTATGGCTCCAGTTAAAATATTATACATACAGCAATAAATCACTAGACGTATTTCTGAAAACTTTTATAGCTTCTGGTATGTTTAACTTTACCAGTATGCCTCACCAGTGGAGACTGTAGCATCTCAAAATTAAAATTTATTAAAACTTCTTAACATGTAAAATGTCACAAGAAAAAAAAGTTGATAGAGACGATGAGATATTGTAAAAGGGTATAAAATGAGATAATGGAGAAATAAGCACTGAAATCGTCCTGGAAACAAGATGTGTAATGGTTCTCTAACAAATTACTGTTTATTATTAGAATTATTAGCTCCTTTATTAGAATTCTAGCTCCTTTATTAGAATCAGTAATTAAAAACATTCTAACTTGACATATTTTTACTTCAGGAAATGGTTTGGGTTTTGTTCTTTTGTTTATTTTTATACTAAAACAAAGGTGCCAAAGACTAGCAGCACGGGCGGAGAGCTGTCTCGGCTGAAGACGGAGGTTTTTGTGGTCTTGTGAGGCGCTGAGCAAAGCTGAAGGAGGCTGCGAACCCTTCCACCAGCCGAGGACCACAACAAGGGCCCGTCACAGGACCAGGCCAGGTGAGGACAACTTATTCAGACTTGTCTCTGGTCACTGTTAGATTAGGATCAGCAAGGCGGGAAACTGTCAGTCAAAAGGAAGTAAGTCCTGCTTATCGCTTTTGTCATTCACTCATCAAACATTTATTGAGCACCTACAATGTACTGGGCACCGCCTTAGGGATGCAGAGGTGACTAAGAAATACACACATAAAGTAGCTCAGGGGACAGTGGGAGGTTAACTCATTGCAATACTATGAGAAGAATTCTCTAAGACACTTCTGTTAAAGTGTAGTTGAGTCACATAATAGGGACCCACCAGCTCTGAGCCAGTGTCACAGAGATGCTGGCATTGGATCTGGAAAGATGAGTGCTGCCTTGAGGCTGTGCACACAGGCCGGTATCCTGAGTAGCGTGTGAGGGGCTGTTCTGAGGCTCCAAGCTCATCATTCGAGTGAAGCTGTTTACAAAGGCACAGCGGTTACGAAGGCTTAAGGCGCAAGTCACAAAAACTCAGACACAAAACTCTTTAAATGCTAATGGAATTTATTAATTCACATAATAAGAATTTCAGAAATGAAGTGGTCCCAGTTCCCCCCCCGCTTTGCACCCTGCCATCCTCAGCTTCGGTATTAACCTTGGAGTTGGTAACAAGAAAGCAAACCGTGCAGAGGAGAAGGGAGACCATCCCTCGGGCTCTCTCCCAGGGGTAAGGACATCTTCTAGAAGCCAGAACTTGCCTTTCCGTTGGTCTCATGGGCCAGGATTGATTTCTGGATCCATCAGTGGCAGAGGGAGTGGAGAAAGCGCGGTTCCACTAACGGGAGAACTTTGGCCCACTAGCCCGCGGGCGAGCATGCCGGCTTTCGGGAGGGATGCACGCACACCCAGCCCCCGTCAGGCAAGATCTAGGCCTGTGCTCCTCGCTGGACCGTCACCTCTGAGGACATTTTCCACCAGGAACACACTTATCTCGAGTCCAGGTCTCGGTTTCCTGAAACCGACTCTAGGGTTTCCGCTTCCCGTTTTCCCCTCCAGAAACTTCAATAACTATCCCACGCATAAAGATGTTGCCTTATAAATGCCCTCCTTATGTGTTTTCATCAAAAGAAATTCTTCAGCCTTTTTAAAATATTTGTTTTTTCCACAAAGAGATGGCTTGAATAAATATTTCTTCGAATCGAAGGAATATTTAACACAGACAGATAACAGGATGCAAAAATAGAAACAGACTCATAGATAGAGAGCAGGTTGGCAGCTGTTTTCGGGTGGGCTCCCCGGGGGTGTGTGTGGAGGGATTGAAAAAAAGGAGAAACAATTCTTGGTCAGGGACAACAGTGTGGTGATAGCTGTGGGGAGAGGGTGGGGGGTTAGAGGAGGGTGTAGTGGGGACAAATGGTAATGGACAGAGACTTGACTTGGGACCGTGAACACACAGTGTAGATTATGTATCATAGAATTGTACACCTGAAACATGTATAATTTTGTTAACCAGTGTCACCCCAATCAATTCAATAAAAAGGAAGAAAGTTTAAAATTAAAAAACAAAATAGTGTGAATATTTTTCTAATTTTCCAGCCTCCTTCAAAACAACTGGAGCTTAGAACTGAGATATAAATCCACAGCCTCAGACTACAGGGTGGTGCAGAAGTAGGTTTGCAGTTGTGAGCACTCGAAATGCAATTTATTCTGTATTATTATTTATTAATTATTGTATTATTTTCCATATGAACAACTATAAACCTACTTTTGCCCCACCCTGTATAATCCTTGTTGGTAAACACAATACTTGCAAAGTCTACTTTCATTATTTGGGTTGCAGAAGATGATTTCAGACTTAACTGCACAGAGATTTACATGATCTGCTCCTTTGTCTTTAGAATGCATATATCGAAATACTGTATTTCTCCCCAAAACTTTCCCTCACAATTTCAAGTGGTGTCTTTTAATATTGAGCTTACTTCGTAAGCCTAAAAAATGAATTTTCCAAGCACTTGCTCTCCCTCCTTTGTTGAGCTTGAGTTACAGAACACTAATCAATGGTAATTGTTACGTTTCTTCCTGGTCCACAATTACTCTTGATGAAAAACAATGATAATATTAATAATAGCCCACACCTCACTCCAAGCAAGTGTAGATATTTCAGTTACATTAACTGATATCAGTTCATCAACCCTCAAGGAAGGGAGGGGAGGACATTATTTTAATGAAGAGAGTTCTCAGGCAACATCATCTGTGCAAACAAAACACAGCTGGGGTGCAGCCAAGCAAGGCCGTGGTTGTGTCAGGTGGGAAAACACCCCAATCGGGTGTTCCTCGGATATCTGTCAGGAGATTCCTTCAGAGGTGACTAGGCATTCATTCAAAAGGCTGACCTCCATTGAAAGTTGTTTCCATTCCACGAGTTATACGTATTGGGTGACCCTGGGGGTGTAAATCTCTTTGCTAGAAGCTATAATTGTTGACCTAATTCAACTCCACATGTTAATTTTCTGCACTTTAATTTGGAGGTAGATACAATGAGTCAACTCTGGTGTCTGGACTCTGGTCTTGCTGCTGCCCATTGGCCATTTCAGAAGAGTCACATGACGAAGATGCCTTGTAAATGAAGATGCTGGTAGCACAGTTTCTTTGGCTTCCAGTTGTGAGCGCCTCCTTCAGCAAGCTTTCCACCATGATCGAGCCCTTCCTGGGAACTTGGAAACTGGAATCCAGTGAAAACTTCGAGGAATACTTGGAACAACTGGGTGAGAAATACCATGGCGAGGTTGGGAAACCGGCCATGCATCCTGCGATGGGTTGGGGCTTGTGCTTTACCGTGAGTGCTCCCTCAGCCTCCTCACTCCTTTGCGATCCCAGGGTACGTTCACATGAGATTAACAAAGTTCATGGAGCTACTTTTGCTTTTTTTGTTCCTAGTAATAATTGTCTCTTTTGGGACTATGAGGTTCACATATACCTCTTTGTATTCATCATCCATATATTTTTAATTTATTTTTAAAAAATATGTCTTTATTGATTTCAGAGAGAGGAAAAGAGAGGGAGAGAGAGAGAGAAACATCAGTGATGAAAGAGTCATTGATTGGCTGCCTCCTGCAGGCCCCTGACCGGGAACTGAACCCTGATCTCCTGGATCCTAGGTCGATGCTCAACTGCTGAGCCACGCCTGGCCAGGCCATCATCCATATATTTAAGTCCATTTCTTCTTTTTTTCAAACCTCACCCAAGGATATTTTTTCCATTGCTTTTCAGAGAGAGTGAAAGGGAAAGAGAGAGAGAAACATGGATGTGAGAGAGACGTATCGATCCACTGCCTCCCTCCCTTGCCATGGCCAGGGCTGGGGATCAAGCCTGCAACCCAGGTACATGCCCTTGGCTGGAATTGAACTGGGGACCCTCCAGCCTGGGGGCCGACCCTGTAACCACCGAGCCAAACCAGCCAGGGCTGCATTTATCCTTCATGAAAATATTTGGAAAAATATTTTGAAAATAATCTCTTGATAGAGTTTCTCTTTAGCTTGATCATTTCATCAAATAGCCTTTCACAGCTTCAAATTTATGGACACTAATAACTACCTATAATTAAATTTATCAACTAAATTTGTTTCAAAGTTTGCTCTAAGTTATAACTTCAAAAGAGAGATAATGAACTTTCTAGTGGGTTAATTTTTAGAGTTCTGACATCCGTGAAAGATACATTTAAAACATTATTTTGAAGAATTTCAATTTTTTTATTGGAGAAATGGAACATTTTTCCCCATTAAATGTCTCACCATTGGCTATTTCTCAGAAGTATAAATCCTATCCACCCTTGAGCTCTTACCCAAGTTGCATAAACATCAATTATAGTGGTTTGGGTCTATAGCAACTAAACTATTCTTTACAAATGCTAGAAGAACAGTAATTATTTATCTAATTAAGTAAATTTTAATACTTAATGAAGAGAAACCTCTCCTGCAATAATGAACTGTATATACAGTCAAAGATTTCTTAACTTTTCTTTTTAACTTGGCTGAAACGATCCCTGCATCATAAGAAGTCAAGGTGCTCATAATATAATACTTGTTCCTTTTTCATAATCAGCATTAACTTCTCAGGGACTATCTCTTCATGGATTCATATACTCACCTGTCCTGAGTTTAAGTCTGGGGGCATCTAAGAAACTTGGGGCTTCTGGCAAGAGCAGCATTTGTGCTGACTGGGAGCTGGGCTTAGGCAGAGGCAAGAGGGCATACAGCTGAGCACCTACTACGTGCCACTTACCACCTAAGTCCTTGCACCTCGTCCCCCACACACCCGTGAGGGCAGCCTGTGGCTGTGCGCGCTTGACTATGGACACAATGTGCCCGAGCGGGCGCAGCCGGAGCCCAGCTTTAACCGCTCAGCCTCCTGTCTTCTCGCGCCCTCCGGTCCTGCTGCCCCGCAATCTGAATGGGAAACGGGTTTGATGCCGATACTGAGAGAGGGGTCAGCTCTTCCGCCACCTCCTGCAGGGGCCGACTTTGACCATGGACTGTCCCAACCGGAGCCACAGGCCCGGGTTCTCAGCCAAATGGCCTAGATGGCCACCTCCTCTCTCCTCAGCCGGGTGGGACCGAACCTGCAAGTGAGACAGGAGCTTGAACTCTGCGAGTCATGTTCTTTTAAAGCAGTTCAGGTGCTTTGAAAATTGTATTTCTTGATTTTTTAAGGAAGAGAAAAAAAAAAGTGTTCTAAAATTCTTGGATAATTAGAAAACCTGTGTTTAAGTCTCGTTCTGCTCCTTACCGGATGCCTCACCCAGAATGAGTTTCCTGACCTCTCTGGGACACCGTGTCCTAGTCTCTAAAATGAGGGTCATGACGCCCCTACACCGGCATCTGATCACCTGTAGAAACACTCATTTTAGATGAGGCGCAGGCTCAAAAAGTGAGGCTAGCTCTGCAAAATGACAGGTAGAATTACTAGACACCCCCCCGGCTGGAGGGCCTGGCTCCATGCAGCCGTCACAGAGAGCACTGAAGAAGTCACAGCCTGTCACCCCAAACTTCAAGCGGGGAGGCAGCCATTCGTTTTCAGGTGCTTCCCAAGTGACAGCAGGCGCTTCCTCCTAACCGTCCTAAGAAGCGCTGCTGCCCTCTCGGCCCGCAGGGGTGCCCGTCACCATCCGGCACCTGGCTGCCCTCGAGAAGCCGAAGCTCAGCATCAGCGCCCGCGCGGGGAAGGTGAGCATCAGAACGGAGACCTCCTTCAAGAACTTCGAGATCTCCTTCAGGCTCGGGGAGGAGTTCGACGAAACCACGGCGGACAACCGGAAGGTGAAGGTGAGGACCAAACTGTCCTGGGGTTTCCCAGTCGGGGAAAACTAGAAGGTGGTTGGGCGAGGTCTGTTTATATCTAATTTCATTAATTATCAGGTCATTCCGGGCTTGTTTTTGTTCATTCATGTTGCACATCTCCAAAGTCGATCTTTTTGCAAATTATTCTGATGATTGACAGGGCCAAAAAGTTTAACATGTTTTCCCTTTTTTTCTGGTCTCTCTTTGCCATTGTATAAAGAAAGCATATAGCCCTGGCCAGTGTTGCTCAGTGGTTAAGCACCTGCCTGTGTACCGAAGAGTCACAGGTTCGATTTCCAGTCAAGGGCACGTACCTGGGTTGTAGGTTTGAGCCCTGACCCCGGTTGGGGTGCACGTGGGAGGAAACGAATCAACGTGTCTCTCTCCCACTGATGTTTCTGTCTCTCTGTCTCTGTCTCTGTTTCTGTCTCTCCTCCTCCCCTACTCCCTCTCCCTCACTCCCCGCCTTCCACTTTCTAAAAAATATCGTCAGGTGAGGATTAACAAAAAAATTTTGTAAAAGTTTTGTTTATCTTCATCTGAGGATATTTTTTTCAGTTATTTTTTTTGGAAAAAGTGGAAGGGAGGGCAGGAGGGAGAGAGAGAAACATCAATGTGAGAGAAACACATTGATTGGTTGCCTCTCACACATGCCCTGACCAGGGCCAAGGATTGACCCTACAACCCAGTTACATGCCCTTGACTAGGAATCGAACCTGTGATCCTTGGGTGCCTGGGCCAACACTCTAACCACTGAGTGACACCGGCCAGGGCAAAAAAAATTTTTTAAATCATATAGAAGAAAACAATTGCGTACAAGTCTTTTGGGTATGGTTTGTGTGTGGAGGGGAGTGTTAATTGAGCAACCTCTGGAAACTTCTCTAGTTTGATGGTATTAAATTATAACAAGCACTGAGGTGAGGATTTTGGAGGAAAAAATTTCAAAAATAGAAATTAAAGTGTAGCCTTGTGTAGTTTAGAATGTAGTGAATCGCTTTTCCTAACTGATTCCTTTATGTATGTATAGAGCATCATAACGTTAGTTAACGGCTCACTGGTCCATGTCCAAAAATGGCTCGACAAAGAGACAGCAATCACAAGACAAATTGTACATGGGAAAATGATAGCGGTGAGTTTTCTGTAAATGGGACTTTTTAGATGTTCCTATTTGAAACAGGCCTCTCGAGTGACTCGGTCGCTCGGTCTGCACCCTGATTCTCAGGTCTGGGGAAGAGGGGTGGAGCAAGCTTAACCTGCCAGCTTCCAGCTCTAACAGACCCCTCTTTGCTTTTAGACACATACCATGAACAAGGTTGTCAGCACGAGAGTCTTCAAAAAGGTGTGAAGAAGGCATGTGCATCAGTGAAAACGCCTCACTAACAGAAAATGGGGGCTTGCAGAAGATACGCCCCAGGCCAGTGATTTAAGAATTGCTTAATATAAATGTGCTCAATAAAAGCATCAAATTAGGTGCAGTTTCGGAGTTGTGTGATATTGAGAGTTAGGGACAATCTGATAAACTGGTGGGGCCTGTGGTGTGATCGCAGGGGCACCAGCGTCCTCTTTGTCCCCTGCCCACCTGACTTCCACAGGCCTGCAGATCCCTCCAGGGGACCTGGTCCATGTAGGTTCAGGTATGTGTCAAATGATGCCTTGTGGAAATTCATGTGACCTCCAAGTGGGAAACATTGGAATCACTGGGACCTGCTTTGGGCAGCGCAGAGGCTGAAAACCAGCATGGCTGGCTTTTTATTTTTGCAGAAGGCTGGCCCTGCTTAAAGTGGTTAGGATGAATGGACGGACGGATGGATGGATGGTTGGAGAGATAAACAGAGAAATAGGTAGATAACAAAACAGAGCCAGGACATTATATGCTGTGTTTGAATTTCAACCACATTTCATCTCATGGCACATATAAACTAATTACTGAAATTCTGTGGCACATCAATTATAATTTTTGCGTATCTGACACAAAAAAATAGGTATAAGTTTCATTCATTCACACTGAACAGCTATTGTGTTTGCTGTTGTCATTTTTTAATTTGACAATCTAAGGGAAAAGAGGTCGGTGCCCCCCGCTGAATAGTGAGGTATTGCACCTTTAAAAAATTCCTTGGGCACAGCTGTTGAAAATCACTGTTATAGAAGAACATTTAAAAACAATTATTGTTGCCCGGCCAGCGTGGCTCAGCTGTTGAGCATCGACCTAGGATCCAGGAGATCGAGGTTCGATTCCCAGTCAGGGCACATGCCCCGTTGCGGGCTCGATCCCCAGGAGGGGGCGTGCAGGAGGCAGCCGATCAATGACTCTCATCATTGATGTTTCTATCTCGCCCTCTCCCTTCCTCTTTCTGAAATCATTAAAAACACACACCAGTTATTGTCTTAGTTACCCATAAACCCGTGTAAAAGAACCAGGCTAGTGCATCTGCCACCACTGTTTACAACACAGACTTTGCAGAATGACATTTCATTAAATGCCAGCCCTGAGTTTTGAAAAGTTCAGGAAGAAAGTAATTGTTGGAACTACAAAAAGTCCCTTAATAGTTTCACCAAGTACTGTTGCTAGGAAGTACTCTCAGGGCTTAAGCAAAACCTAGTACTACAGGTAAAATGAAAGGGTAAAGCCTATAAAACTGAGGGTATTTGTAGCAGTGGGAGGAGGAAAGAATTATGTAAGTGTTGTGTTGCACCTTAAAGATAGGTAATAGTTGGCTAAAATAAATCTGGAGTTGTGTTTAATGTGTGCTAAAATGTAATGTCCATGTCCTTCGTCATCTAGCCTGGGTGAGAAGTGACACTGCAAAGGAGCACTATCAGAGGTTACACCGGGACAACAGGCACAGACTGGACCGTCCCAGGCATGCTGGGGGGTAAGGAGGAAACTGGGGTACGCACAGGACTGAGCATGGGCTTGGGGGGAACTGAACCCTCACAAGGAGAGCAGCTAGGGCTGTCAGGTGAGGCCCTGGAGACCTCTGGGCACATAGCAGTGCACCTGAAGTGACAGGCCACACAGCTGCCAGAGGTGAGCAACGACGGTGACCCCCACAAGACCTGTCCCTGTCCTTCCCTAAAGGACTCAAGTGTGTACGAGATGTAACCACGCTTGCTCTCCAGGGGTCAAGAGGCTTTCAACCCCCAAGGTAGTGTCCTGTGCAGAAAAGGGACCGGGGACCAACACCTCCTTAATTAGAGGACAGGGGCCTTCACAACACCTCAGAGCAGGGTGGGGGTGTGATCCGCAGCCATCAGGGAGAAGATCTGACTCTAACAAGCACTGGGCACTTACTCATTTAAATCCTTGGCTTTACAGAGGTATAATTAAGAAAGGAATAATGCAGGTGTGAATTTTCAAGACTTATTTCTCTTCTCATAAATGTGACAGCTCAAAGTACAGAGCCCAAACGAGAAACAAAATCCTGATGTTGGGCCTCTAGTAGGTGGTGTCAAACATGCCACCCCCTAGGAAATCATTCATTCAACAAGCTGTGACTCAGCTGCACTGTCCCGGGAGCTGGGACAGGAAATGAGTTAGAGTGACGTTCACAGCTGCCTTCTGATGACACAAGTAGCAGGGACATCACGAAACCCTACTGCCTTTATTTTTAATCTCAGTCAAATCATGTCAAAATGTCTGTAAGAAAAAAATTCATTGAAGTGCATATTTAGACTCATTAGTCTTTATTAAGAACTTACTTTTATGAGATCGGTCCTTGGCGTATCTGACTTGCCTGCAGAAGTCATTACCTATCTGTGAGTAAATGATAACACGTCACATTTATCAAGTTGTATCAGATTTATCATCTATCCATAAGTAAACGATGAAATGTCAATTTTATCAAGTTGTTTTGGAAATAACTCTTCATTATAGTGAGTTGAGCAATAAAAAGTCATTATTTACTCATTTTCCAAAGGGTTTGAAAAAAGGAAATGAGAGTAGCTTTTATAAGCCACACAGGAAAATATATTTTATTTTTGAACATTTTGTTGTGAATAACTTAATAGTAAATCATTATATTTAAAAAACACACTGATGTTTGCAAAAAAACTATTAATTATCCAAAGATCAATCATACTAAAACCATGATTAATACTGATATTAATCTTTTTGCTACCCGATACTATTTAGTAACTCACTGACAAAATAATTTTTGAACATTCTTAGTGTACAGATAGCTGTGTGAGCCTGAAACGAGCAGCTTAACCACGGAACTTTCCCCTTTGCAAAATGAAGAGATCTGCTTCACAGGGCCGTGGGAGGGTTGAAGGCCTTGTGCAGTGGCCAGTGCAGGAAATCCTTCATCTTCTCATCTTTTTTTCTTTTTTTTAATCCTCCCTGGAGGATATGTTTAATATATATATTGGGTTGTCCCTTTTCTTCCCTAAAGAACTCAAGTGTGTATAGATAGATGATAGAGATAGATGATAGATAGATAGATGATAGATAGATAGATAGATAGATAGATAGATAGATAGATAGATAGATAGATAGATAGATAGAGAGATATCGATGTGCCAGAGAAACATGGGCCCGTTGCCTCCCGCACGTGTCCCCACTGGGGATTGAACCTCCAACCTAGGTTATACTAACCACATAATTGCAATGGTTATGGCACAGCTGTGGCACTGGCGACCTGAGCCCTGGAGGCCAGCAATTCTACCTGTCATGAGCAAATTGATCACAGGATGTTTTTGCGGCTGTGAAGAGTGCCAACCTGAGTACTAAATATGTAAACCCTGGTAATATCAGCTGTCTGGGCCAGTGTGGAAAAGCTGCTAGGAAAAGTCATGGCAGCAACTAGGTATTATTCCCAAGAGCAACACTTCTATTCGAGGTGGTTTTACATTTGCTCCCCCTGGTCACAGACTGGGTCTCTGTTGACTGTGGTAGCCTGGGTGCCTCAGCTCTTGACTTTTACCTCTCGATTTCTTTTTAAATATATATTTTTTGTTGATTTCAGAGAGAGGAAGAGAGAGATGGAAACATCAATGATGGAGCCATTGATCAGCTGCCTCCTGCGTGCCCCCTGCTAGGGATCGAGCCCGCAACCCAGGCATGTGCCCTGACAGGGAATTGAACTGCGATCTCCTGGATCCTAGGTAGATGCTCAACCACTGAGCCACACCGGCTGGGCTCCTATCTTGATTTTTGAGCAGAGAATGAGTGTCTCTATCCAGTCCTGGTGATGTCAGGATCGCCTACCTTTGGCCAGGGCCTCTGCACAGATGCATAGGAGGAGCAGTGCAAAATACTGGTCCGGCGTCTAGGCACTGGGGAACAGCACCAGGTTCAAATCCTGCCTCTCTTAAGTTGTGGGAACAAGTTACCTAACCACTATGAGCTCCACTTTTCTCTTTGGTAAAATGCTTATTATAATAGTACCTAACTCCTGGAATTGTTGCAGATTACAGGAAATAATGCATATTAGTCACTTAGCACAGTGACTGGCCCACAGGGAGCTCTCTGTATACATTAGTACTATTCTAATAGAAAATTCGTTCTCTTTATATAACTGTAGATTTATTTTAAAGAACTTAAAGTTTCTGTATTAACTAAGAACCTCCCTAATTTGGGCTCCAGGTCTTTTTTAGATGACAGCCTTTGCTGGGCCCAAGGAGCACGTTGCAGCTATTCTTGCCCCGTGTGAATCCGGACTCTGTCTCTGCTCTAACACACTGGCTGTGTGTGCCGCCTACTCTGCCCGCCTGAATATGTGAGCTATGCCGAGCCTCCCTCACCTATGACTACGCTCTCACACTGCTTCTGGCTTTTCTCTCCCACAGCAGAGTGGAGGCGGTCATCACAATATCAGGGACATTCCCCCTCTTTCTTCTCTTTCAATAAGAGTTCTTAATTTGCAGAGTCAGGATTGAGAACGACAAAGATGCCTGAACACACACACACACGCACATACACACACACATGCCTTCATTCATTCATGCTCAGATAATTTAGTTCAGTATAGGACTCAATTCATGGAGTCTTTCCTGAAGCATTAAGGACCTAAGCACTTCTTAAAAATGTAAGACTGACCAACATTTTTTTTGAAAGTTCAAATAGTACTCTCATTGATTTTTATAAAAAATTTTGGAGATGAAAGGAAACATTATGTGACGTTTTCTTTTGTGCTAATGGATGACTGACGAGCCATTCATCGCCCTGGCCTGACGGCCTTTCCCCACTGGGTCTCTGTGGGAGTCGCATGCTATGGGCTTCTTTGAAAAGCATCTTCTGAGGCCCCAGCATTTCACTGGAGTCTCCTGGATCTCATGCGAACTGGACTGAGCTTTCATCCAGCGCAATGAGCAACAGATTTGTGGGCACCTGGAAGCTCGTCTCCAGTGAGCACTTCGATGGCTACATGAAAGCTCTGGGTAAGACAGGCTCTTTCTTCTGGTTCCGAAGGCTCTTTTGGAGAAAGCTGTGTGACTACTGCCTTCTAACGCCTTTTCTAGGAGTCTGGGGGCAGTTTGCACAGGCTGAAGTGCAGTCCTCTTCTGAGATTGATCTTCTCTTGTGTCAGTCAGATCATTTGTTTGCATTTTGTTTGTGGCAATTTTAATAGATTTTAACCTACACAAGAGTTGCTTAAATGCACGGAACTCCCACAATTTCCAAAGGCAGTTTCATATCATTAGGGCTTTGGGTTCAGACCTGCAGGAAAGAAATCTTAGAAGTTTAGTCAACCCATTCCCTGGCTTTCCTGAAAGCTAGTTTTATAACAACTAAAGTGCTCATAATATAAGGAGTTGAAGATCCTTAAGTTAAAATTTTGATGTTTAGCTAAACTATAAGTTTTCTCTCTCTACCTATAGGTTGTCTGTTATTATGTAATCATGTAAATAGTTTATAGAAACAAAATGCATTAAAGCAGGATGCTCACAGCCTAAGGAAGTTACTGAGACAAAAAGAATTGGGTTGTGGTGGTGAATTCAAACTCAGTTACACCAACATTAGGCTCTCCTGGAGTTGGAGCTGTGGATGGAGATGGACAATCCAGTTATCAGTTACATCAACTTTATTTGACACTATTTCTAGAGAATGTTTCATAGATATGAGCCCAGTAAATGGGAAGAGTCTGGACATTCCCAGAACTGTATAAATCTAAGAGACAGCGATGCCAATGACCTCAGGTTGCCCTGGTTTTCAAAGTGCTTGTAGCATCACTTACCTGTTCAGAATGCAATGAGAAAGGTTCTGTTTAAAGATAAAATGCACAAAATCCTGTCATGTTCCCAGGAAAACTATGAGACCTTACGGGGATCGATCCTTACTAGCAGATTCGTTAAATGTATGGATTTCACTTTACAGCTAAAGAAGCAGCAAAATATAAGAAAGTCTCAACAAAAGACTCCCTAATTCTGTCATTTTTAACTTTTAGAGTGCATAGGAACACTTGGGGGGTTGGTAAAATGTAGATTCTCAGGCTCTACTGTAGAAATTTAGTATGAAAAACATTGCCCTAAATTGCATAAGACAACAAGATTAATCAGAATTAGAAAAAAAGAGTACAGTTCACAATTCTTTATTAGGTCTAACTCTTCCCTTCTTATTTAATATATATCTGGGCATAGGGGTTGGCAAAAGTAGGTTTACAGTTGTAGTAAAAATGAATAATACATTAATAAATAATACAAGAATAAACTTTTTGCTTCGTGTACACACAACTGTAAACCTACTTTTGCCCACCTGTGTGTGTGTGTGTGTATTACATACTAGTTGTTCTTTCATATATTTTTGATATATTTCTCTCATTTGACATTTCTTTTTTTTCCATGTATTTCTATAATCTTGGATACTAATAATAATACCCGAGTCTAATTTTATTTTGTTTTTCAAATGCAGAAATATTTAAAAAAATATTTTATTTACTTATTAACATTTGGAATGATCCAGGTCGTGAAGGGAGATGGATTGTTTTTTTCCTACCCACTAGATTTAAGGGCAGCAATAAAATTTCGGAAATGAGATTCAATCTGGGATGTGGGGGAATTCTTTTCTATATTCACAATATGTTACTAAGGGAGAAAAGTCATGGAACAATGTGTATATGTTATCATATCATTTAAAAATATATCTATAACATATGTACAAACTAAAATGTCTGTACTAGTCCATACAGAACTATATAGTGATTTTCAGTGGAGCATGGGGTTGGAGGTGGATGACTTGCATGATTCAGGCTGAACGCTTTTATCTTTCAAATTTGCAGATGTTACTTTTATAATAACAGAACTTAAAATACTCAAGTCCATGGCATGCGTTTCCATTAGGAGATGAAATCTGGGAGGAGGTCCTTAGTAGTGATGACACTATCTGCCATCTACACACCAGAGGCACATCTGAGCCCAGAATGTGGCCTACGGTCTCTCTGGGTCAACACAATTCTAATACTACCTTGATTTTCAGGTGTGGGGCTAGCCACCAGAAAACTGGGAAATTTGGCCAAACCCAGAGTGATCATCAGTAAGAAAGGGGATATGATAACCATAAGGACTGAAAGCACCTTTAAAAATACAGAGATCTCCTTCAAGCTAGGCCAGGAATTTGAAGAAACCACAGCTGACAACCGGAAAACAAAGGTAAAGTTCAATGTTTCTCTTCAAAGTCTCCAGCTTGAGAGAAAATTACTCCTGCTAGTGTTGAGAGGGCAGATTGCTTCGTTCTGTTGGAAAAGAATGGCCTGTAGGGACCTCTCTTATGAAAAGGATTCAGTGCTGAATAAACTGCTTCTTTAATCACCAATGGCCAAGCAAGTCAGTTATGTGAACTTGTCTTTGCAGAGCATCGTAACCTTGGAGAGAGGCTCACTGAATCAAGTGCAGAAATGGGATGGCAAAGAGACCACAATAAAGAGGAAGTTGGTGGATGGGAAAATGGTAGTGGTAAGAAGATCTTTACTTCTAAACCAGAAATAATGTCACTTAAATAGAGAAATTGGTTCTATTATTTTCAAACTATTATTTTTTTTCTTTGCAATCCCATAAGAATGGCTGAGTGAAGTAAGAGTTAATAACTTGGGTGATATTTAAACTATCAAGAGTTTGAGTTTAGGTTTGAGAATTTAGAACTAAGAAAGCCTACTTGTTATTTTAGAAATGATAGTAAAGTTAGAGTGTATGGAGCCCAGCCGGTGTGGCTCAGCGGTTGAGCACCGACCTATGATCCAGGAGATGTAGGTTCAATTCTCCGTCAATGCCCGGGTTGCAGGCTCCATCCCCAGCAGGGGGCGTGCAGGAGACTTTCTCTCATCATTGATGTTTCTCGCTCTTTCTTTCTCCCTTCCTCTCTCTGAAATCAATTAAAAAAAAAAAAGTGTATGGATAGATCCCACTAGCTGGGACTCACAGAGAGAAAAGTAAGTCTAAGTTCTAAAAGCAAAACAAACCTGAAAGGCTCCGCTGTAGAGTGTTGGTGGCTATCTAAGCATTTTGTTTTCAAGAATCCGTTGTAACTTGGACTAAACCGAGTCAATAATTGAAGCCGAGCTCATTGGAGGCCTCTCCAGTCGGCAGATGAGAAAGATGACAAAGGTTACGTGAGATGACCTCTAACGATTTTTTAAAGGTTTAGGTTCTGTGCTTACTAATTAACACATACATTGACTATACATAGATTCGCACAGTGTTTTGAATGTCTCTTCCTTTAGGACAGAGGCTCCTCCTGGCCGCACAATAGATTTAAGTGAGGAGCGAGAATCAACTTGGGGGCCCCAACACAGACCAAACCTTTTGGGGGAGGAGGAGCCATCGCTCAGTATTTTTAAATCTTCCCCAGACAATACAAATGTGCAGATAATTTTGAAAACCATTGTTTTGGTAGATTCAAAAGCATGCAAATTATGCATAAAATGTTGCCACTGTGTTTTACGTATTTATTTACTTATTTTGACACTCAATGTCATTTTGAAGTAGTTTCAGGTGTACAGCATAGAAAGAGTTGTCATTTTAAAAGGATTCTCCTGCCGTAGCATAGATCAACTTCAAAACTGTTTGTCCTAGTGGCCACGACTAAATTATTGAAGATTTACATGCTGATATTTTAATCTTTTCTAAGTTTAATCTCATGAGATTGTTTTTATGTTTTCAATTTCTGTTATTGCTACAAATTTGCTGTCCTTTCGTTTGAGCTTTAGATATTCAGTTGATCTCTCTCTTTTTTTTTTGAGGAATGTAAGATGAAAGGCGTGGTCTGCACCAGGATTTATGAGAAGGTCTGAGAAAACCGATTCCTCATTGAACTGATATTTGCTCAGTAAATGTTGAAAATCAGCTGTTTCCATGGGCAGAGTCTGGCTACACTGGTTTGCTTGTTCTTGCTGTTGTCTAAATAGATCAGATAGGCAAAGGCCTCCACTGAGGACTAATTTACAATTCAGTATTATTTAAATATTTTCAATTTGCATGCATATCTTTGCTCTATCAAAGTATGCAGATTAGCCTGACCTAAATAGTTGATAATGTCATTTAATTATTTGTAGAATTCTAACCTGTTTTGTATTTCGTAAACTTGCAAATGATAATAAAAGGAAGCAAACATACTGACCAGGGGTAGCAAACGCAAATGCCTTCAGAGGCTGGGAGAGTAATGACAGAGGAGGAGCAGAAGTGAGGCAATCTAGAAGGAGCTGTTTCAAAACAAGGATTCTGGTTTCAGCTAAACAGGCAGCCTCTACTCTACTCCAGCCAGTTTTTTAAAATTGAAGTTTAACTTATAGACAGGGAAATGCACAGATATTAAAGGTAGAGTTCAGTCCGTCGTGACAAACTCATGCACCCATGTAACTCCCATCCTGATCAAGACATAGTACATTTTCTCAATCCCAGAATGTTTTCCCAGGCTCCTTCCCAGTTAATGTCCTGCCCTGTCCCGCCTCCAACAAAAGCAAACAGTGATTTAGTTTCTATCCCCATAAATTCATTTTGCCTATTCTCCAACTTCATATAAATAGACTCATATGTGTCCTTTTGTTTGCCTTCAACTCAGCATGCTTTTGAAATTCATCCATATTGTTGCGTGAAGCAGTAACACATTTCTGTGTATTGCTGAGCAGGATTCCATTGCATGAATGTATCAGAGATTATTTCTCCCTTATTCTCTTAAAACAGTTGGGCTGTTTCCAGTTTTTGGCAATGATAAACAAAGCTCCTATAAACATTCTTATACAAGGCTGTAGACACACGAGAGCCTTTCTCTTGGATAAATTACTGGGCGTGAAATTACTGTGTCCAATTGGTTTTGACAGGCAGGAATAGGGGACCACTGTGTTCAGATAATAATGAGACTATTTCATATGTGTACATGGTTGAGCATATTGATGTTAGGAGCCAGAATTTTCCCTCTGGAAGAAGAAACATACAACTATGGAATGGGGGAAGTAAGAACTATGTGAAAATGGACTGGAATAGATGCAAATTCATGGTTTCTAAGGCATATGCTTGTGTGTGTGTGTATAATTGGACATGCATACCTGCATGCATTTATGTGTGTATGTATATATGTGTCATGTGTATGTATCCAGTCATCCCCCCTTAGCCTTGAGGGATATGTTCCAAGACCCCCAGTAGATGCCCGAAGCTATGATAGTGCCAAGCCCTATATATGCTATGTATTTTCCCCCTGTACATACATGCCTATGATGAAGTCTAATTTGTAAATTAGGCATAGTAAGACAGTAACTCCAATAACTACCAATAAAATAGAACAATTATAACAACATACTCTAGTAAATGTTATGTGAATGTGGTCTCTCTCTCTCTCTAAGTATCTTATTTTGTGTACTCACCTTTTCACTAAAAGGAAGCACTTTGTGGCTTCTTTTTGGCATATCCAAATTGCCAGCACCACTACTCTTGCGTTTTGGGGCCGTTATTAAGTAAAATCAAGGCTGTTTGAACACAACAAACCCTGCGATCTGATAACCCAGATGGCTACTCAGTGACTACGAGGCCGGGAGCCTCAAGAAGAAGAGTCACAGCCCAGGCTGGGCAGGGCAGAATGGCAGGAGGTTCCATCCCGCTACTCAGAACCGCAGGGAATTTAAAACTTATGAATTGTTTTATTTCTGAAATTTTTCATTTAATATTTTTGGACCCGAGTTGACTGCAGGTAACTGACGGAAACCACAGAAAGTGAATCCGTGGATGAGAGAGACTTAATGTAGGTGTACACATGCACGTGCATTTCCTAGCTTTATCTGCCCAAAGAGCTTAGAAACAAAGACGCCTCAGTAGGAATGAGTACACCTAGTGCCCAAGGGTCTAACTTCATGCCCACTAAAATAAAGGAGGATTCCTTGGAACAATGGCTGATTCCAATGGGAGGTAGAGCAGGGACAACCTGAGCCTAAAATATCTTGTTATGCCAGAAAGTAAGGATGTGTTTCAAATAAATAATTGAGATCTGTCACCCAACTATGTGAGTGAGCTTGCAGGTGCTTCCATTGGCCCGGACTGGGATAAATAGAGAAAAGTCATCAATTATAAACCACTGGGGAAAAATAAGAATCTGTGAGTACATACTGGAAGGAGAGAGAGAAAAAGAGGGGAAGGAGGAGGAATTACCTTCCTTACTGTAGGATGCAGTGGGCTCACTGATAAAAGTGGAAGAAGCGCTGCAATTGGGAAATGATGATTTTTCAACCATCACAGTAAATAGTGGCTCAGGTAAGAATTATCAATGGATGTTAAAGCTAGAGGGGAATTCTGATTAGGAACAGGATATTAGGTTGGTCCTAAAGTATCTCCACACAGATTGCTTATTAGTTGCAAGGGAAAAATAGCAACTGTGCAGTGGGAAAACTGGACGACCTCTTGACCGGCTAATTGACATTAACCTTGCAAATGACGGGCGGAAGAAAAACATGTGGCTTCCAATGTGATCCCCTGAGAAGGAAGTGACATCACTTATGCAGCATTCTGGCCTGGAATCTATGTCTGGGTCTAATCGTGAGGAAACAGCAGACAAATTCCAAATGAGGAATGTTCTATTAAAAGGGGGGAAGGGGGTGTTGGTTGAATTGTTCAAAAATGTCAATGTCACAGAAGACAAAGAAAGGCTCTGGGGAAATGTTCCACATTAAAGGATATTAAAAGTACATGACAACTAAATTCAGTAGGTGATTCTAGACTGGACCCTGTGCTACAGATACAATTAACATTCCAAAGGACTATATTAGATTTACCGGCAAGTTGGAATAAAGATGGCAAATTAGGTTAGAAGTCTACTGTGATTACGTAAGACAATATCCCCATTCTTGGGAAATATACACTGAAGTATTTGGGGGTAATGGTCCCTATGTGTGCAATTTACTCTCAAAAATTTAAGAAAAAAAAAATCATTGTGTGTGTACACAAATTATATACATACATCCAGAAAGAGAGCAATTGATAGAGCAAATGGGATAAAATATAACAATACATGGATCTAGGTAAAAGCTATGTTTTCTTTGACTTAGTCTGACTCTTGAAACTTTTCTGCAAATTTGAAGTTATTTCCAAAAAGAATTTAGGAAAATAAAAGCTGCACTTGGCAAGTCCTTCTGGGCTTTTGGTCAACATGTGTCTGGGAGCATCATAATCCAGGTGTGGTTTATTTTTTTGTCTACAGCCAGATAAAGCCATAAAAAAGAAAGTTTCAAAACCACTGACATTTTTAGTGGTTTTGGGTAATAAGACTGTCTGTACAATGTATTCCTCAGTAAATACAATTGTTTTCTACAAAAATCATGGGTACATTTTGCTTTCATAGCAGGAAACATGGCACTCCACTGATAGTGAGAAAGATAACATAATTATTTCAGCAGGTGATACATACTGCTAGATTTGAAAAAGATTTTCAAACAACTGGAAAGGTAGGGATGGGCGGTGACTGCAGAGTTATGCAGTATTCAAAAATAGTGTCAGAATAACTTCAATTCTCTAGGTCTTTTTGGCAGTCAAACTGCCTAGTTCAAATTCCAGTTTGCTACTTACTAACTGTGCATCATTGGACAAGTTACTTTACCTCTCTGCCCCTGAGTTCCTTCATCTGTCAAGATGGGATAGTAATAGAACACACCTCAGAGTTGTGAGTAATAAATAAGTTGATATACATGAAGAGCTTAGAACAGTGCTTGGTGCACGAGAAGCATGATAGATTCTTGTGTTATTATTTTTTATCTAGTAATGTGCATGATATTCAAATAGGTCATTTTAGTCAACCTCAAAATGCAGAGACCTGCACAAGATCTCAGAGCTTTTCATTTGCAGACCAAATTTATTAAGAATATTATTTACACAAAGTAAAAACAATCAAGAAACCTATTAAGATGGATCCATAGAAAGCTTATAAACATTGCTATATAACTCTGTCAATCTAAGCAACTTTTAAAACTGGCAATTGATGAGTATCTACTGCAACCTAAGTAAGTACATTTAACCCCCAAAGTATAAGTAACTTATCTGATGTCAATCAGATAGTGATTGGCATGCCTACTTGGTGTAGTTCTCTTAGAAGCAGTGGTGTGCCGAGCTGGCTTAAACAGTTCCATGGGAGTTAACTGTTAGATTTTTAGGAATGTGGCATGTTGGTTGTCAAACCATTGGTAGCTTGAAATCAGCCACGATGGGAGAATTTACACTAGGGAAATAGGCAAAATACAACTGATTAAGGCTTTGTCTCTTGAGGATAAGGTTTGAAACACTTACTAGCACACTGCTCCCTAGAAGAAGCATAGTACTTGAATTTTACTAATGATAGTCTTAGTTTCATATTGATCACATATTCCTAATATTTTACTAAAGAGTTACTTTGTAATTTATTAAAAAGTCACTCCTGCTTAGGTTTTAAGATTATTTCTTCTAAACCAGGTGGCACCTCTCTAAGTATGGCTACACAGTAGAATCATCTGAAAGTTTTTAAACAACCCAACACCAAGATTACACCACAGACCCATTGAGTCATAATCTATGAGTGATGGGTGAGACCCAGGCACCAATGTTTTTCTTGAAACATCTGAGGTGAGTCCAATCTATGGCCAGTTTGAGAACCACTGTGCCAAGCCTTCCAAAGTTAGAAATTTAACATAAGCTATTATCATGTTGCTATCAATTAACATGGAGTGAAAAGTCATCAAAGTCAAGAGTACCTAATGTCCCCAGCATGACACTAAGTAACAGTAGGTAGTGAAAATACTACCATAAAGTCAACCCAGATGTAATCAAGTCCTTTGTTTAGGAGAGCAAGTGTTTACCTCTTATCTTTGTCATTTCCATGGGAGACAACCCAATTAGCCATTATATGTGACATATGGAAAAGTGAAGATTTAAAAATAGCAAAATTGACCCTGGCTGGTGTGGCTCAGTTGTTTGAGAGCCGGCCCATGCGGGGACAGGTTGCTGATTCCATTCCGGTCAGAGCACATGCCCAGGTTGTGCGCTTGATCCCCAGGAGGGGGCGTGCAGGAGGCAGCCAAGCTGTTTTTCCCATTGATGTTAATCTCTCCCTCTCCCTTCCTCTCTCTCTCAAATCAATAAAAACGTATTTTTTAAAAAAAATCATAAAAGACAGATCAATCTATGAATTACTAATATGATTCAGATTTATTTCTACATGTAACATGGAGTATAAGTCAGATCTACCATTTTCAGCTATACACTCTGTATAGAATTCACGCTGATTTTAGATTTTTTAAGTGGTTGACAGGAGTGCAAAAACATTTGGGTGGAGAGGACACAGGAATCATCAGAAAAGCACAGACTGAAGCTCCTTTCAGTTCCCTGCGTACTCCTAAGCTGCATTTAGAGCTCATTAAATCTAGAATTCCTCCCGGACTCATCAGAGGTCTGCGCAGCCATCCTGCTGACTTGTCTTGTTTTGCTGATTCAGCTGTGGGTGATAGCTTTTAATCAGACCGGTCCACACTCAGCAAATGTCTACACCGAAGCATCTGCCTCCTTTTGGGTCAAAACTCTCAGCAGACAGTGGGTGAGACGGAGAGAAGGCATTTGAAATAACTCCCCAGGTAAACATTGGAGAAACTCTCAGGTACACAGAAAGGAACATACATCTACCCCAATGAAAGAGGCTCTCCTCCATGGGGAAGGCACAAAGAAGGCAGGAGTGTCACATATCCAGCTGGGTCTTCATAACAGAACTTAAATCAGCCTTTCCCCAAGGACCGCTGTGTGGCTCAGCAGGGCCCCACTGCAGGCGAATGACCTGCCCTGCCCTTGTGGTCACAGACTAGGACGCCCAAGGGGCTTAATGCAAAGGAGTGTCTTACCTGCCTGGCTGGCAGTCTCTTCGCTAACCATGACCAAGCCTCAGGGCTCCATAAGTGCGTGGGAAATCTTCCTGGGTTGAAAGAAGACACCTGTTAGCTTCCAATTTCTGGTACAGCAGGAACCCTTATGACACTCAGCATGGGTCTTTTCTGTTTTCACTAAATTATATCGATCTGGGAAGCCTCTTAAGTACAAAGGTCAAATTCTGCTTTTTCTGTTTTAAATAGTCCACATGCTTAGTAAAAGGCATTAACTGAGAGTCTGAAGAAGAATGTTGGACCAATAGCAATATATATTTTAAATGTTTAAAGAAGAATTTAATTAAAACATACACCTGCAGGCTTTCCTAAAGTACATTACTTGCTAACAAATGTATTTAATTAATAGGGTAGGTTCTGGAAATAAATCCTTTTTATAGAACAATACAGAATAAGTTGTGTTAGCTGGTACTTTCCCATGTTTTAAAAATATTATTTTCTTTTATGTCTATAGCCAAGAATCAGAGGGAGCAAAGGAAAGATTTCTTTCTGCTACTGCCTTAGAGTTTAGAGAAATTTGGGTGCAAATAACGTGACAGCACCCACCCTTCTTTGGGAAGTCGCAGCTCCTGTGTAGCTCAGATGACCTGGTTCCCTCATGCCCAACAAACCAAACCTCTTCCTCTAGTGACCCTGTATTAACACTGTTAAAAGATAAACATTGTTAAAAGATATTTGAGCACAATAAGATTTGGATCTGGTAGCCCCCAAACTGGAGGTGGTTAGAAGTGCCCCACCCACAGGGGCTCAGGGAGAGACTTTGTAGAGAAGGGGTGGAAGCAAAGTAGGGAAATGATTTGATTGGCATTTGCCTCACTTGGAAAAGCCCAGTGGCTGTTTGTGACTGGTTGTCTTTAGGGTTTGATTTATTAACCATGAGGCATTTACAAGCTTAGGGTGTAGTTTGCTTCCATAGGCTGCTAAGGCATTCGAATCACCTCAGTCTAATGTCCTTGCATAATTTTATAACATACTATGTGGAATAAAGAAGGGAGAAAACATAATTTAAAGTGGACTGAAATATTTTTTAAATAGTTCTTTGGGGGAAACTTGTGAAAAAATGTATGTCACTTCTTTTAAGTTACATAAAAATCAACTTCAATAAACATTAACTTTTCTACTTCACTTTGCCTTTGTAATAAATGTTAAATAATATTTATTGAGCTTTTACTATAAGCTAGGAATTATTCTAAGTGCATTATATACGTAATTCTATTTTATTCTTACAATAACCTTTAAGTAGGTCCTTTTAAAAAACTCCATTTTACAGATAGGGCAAGTGAGGCACAGAGTGGTTAGGACCTTGTTCAAGGTCATACAACTGGTAAATAGCAGATCTGGAACTTGAATCAGGTAAGTTCCCTTAAAGCCAGTGCTCATGACCACCATGTATACAGCCAAATGCCAGATTTCCCTCACTTGCTCATCAAATATGATTATTAAATTGCATTTTTAGTGAATTTAAGCTAAGCCGAACTATTAAATTAGCTTAAATAACAAGCTGAGCTATTAAAACCACTTACTTTAAAAATGTTATGTTGTTTGTCCTGCTGTTTCATGTCTAGGGACTTAGTTTAAGGAAATGTGCAAGTGAGAAGATCAAAGAAAAAGCGAATTTTTTCAAACATTTGTGTGCATTTATATAACAGCATATTTAAAATAGTGACGTAGATCTATCTTATTGACAAGGAAAGATGACCTCAACATATTACTGGGTGAAGAAAGGTTATAGAATAACCTACAGTTTTATATCATTTTGGGAATAAATATGTATATATAGTGATTATACTTACTAATAAATATTTATTAACTGTTTAGTCATGCACTAAGTTACATGTTTTGTGTATTCATGTAAATCTCAAAAACAACTATGAGGGATAGGCACTATTTTTGTTCCTATTTTACAGATGAGGGAAAAGTGAAAGACTGAATTACTTGCCCCAAAATGTGAACAAAGCAGTGTCTTTACAGTGCTCACCAAAAAGTGATTCTTTCTGGGTGATGGGATTTGGGGGAACTTAAGCATAGTTTTCTGTATTTTAAATTTTCCCCAAATGCATATTAATTGTTGATATAGCAGAAAAAAGTTTTTGTTTTGAGGAGAAAGCTTTTTTTGCTGCTGTGAATCCTCACTCGAGGATATTTTTTCCATTGATTTTTAGAGGGGGGAGGGGAGGGAGGGAGGAGGGAGAGAGAGAGAGAGAGAAACATCGATGTGAGATTGGTTGCCTCCCGAACGCACTCTGACAGGGCTGGGGATCGAACCTGCAACCCAGGTACGTGCCCTTGACCGGGAATCAAACCGGAGATCCTTCAGTGCTCAGGCCAACGCTCTAACTACTGAGCCACACCGGCCAGGGTGGAGAAGAAAGCTTTTTATTGACTAATTTGCTTATTCTGCAGCCATCACAGAAACCTTTTCCTACACAAGATGATCTCTGGTAGAGAGAAAACGCGTCACAATGGAACCATGTCCTCTAGCGGGCCTCACAGTACAGCCTGTTCACTTGTCGCAGGGAACTGAAAGCCAGCCTTCATGGGTAGGCCAAAGGGGGCATTTAGCGGTTTATCCGGAGACTTTGTATGTTACAGCAAAGTAAAAGAGGGCTTTTTGAACTTGAATTTGGAAGTTGCTCATTCCACCGCCTTCAGCTTGGTGGCAATGTCACTGCTCCTGGAGTCCCGTGAAGCATTCCTTAGGGCCACCTCTCTCTCAGCTCTGTGCAGTCAAACACAGGCAGTTAATGCTACAGAAATATACTTGAAGAAGACTTAGCACTAGACCTTTGAGCAACTCCAGACTGGGAGATAGTAAATTTGCCACAACCGTTAAAAAAAAACACCCTGTACGTGGAAATGACCATTCCAGGGCAATGAAGCCTAACATTGAGCTTGAAGTGGAATTGAGTGCCAGCAAGTCCCAGCTGGATACAGATCACAGCATCATAGACACCTGTCCTTTAACCACACTCCACTAGAACCTCAAGGATTCCTTGCCAACGAAATACGAAATTAATGCTAGAGCCAGACTATTGAGTATTTCTGTTTTCTGATAGTCTCCATATTTGTGATTTTTAAAACTACAATAAACAAAAGTACAGAACTAGGGTAGAGTTCTCATTATATGGTTGAGATTCACTCAACCAAGTGAGTCCCCTATAAGTAATTTTAACCAAGGTCCTGGATAGCCAGGTGGAGTGACCAGCCAGGCAGCGAGTCTTAGACAATGTTGCCTCGACCTAGTTATGCCTGTTTAGCTTTATGACAAATCACAACAGCACATTTTCAGGGGTGGTAATTTTGGTAATAAGCAAACAAAGAGCCAAGGCATCGCTGCATCTCAAACCGTATGTGCAACATTTGCACGTTGGAACTGGGTCCGTAAGAGCTATATGTCATAAGCGCATTCCTTTATAGAATTATTGCCATATTTCAAGAATTTCACTCTCTGCTCTTTGTTTATTATAAAGTTATTTTCTTGACTCCTCCACCCTCTTTGGAGAGCTAACTTTCACAATAGCTATAAATCAGGGGAATCAGCCTCAGTAACATGGAAAATTATTCTGAACAATGCATAATGTCCTGGCAGGCTACCAAACCACTGTGGAAATGTCAGAAGGAAATCATTAGGCTCTAAATGTGAGCGACAAGGATGGTAGCTCACAATGTTCAATCAAGATGTGTTACACTGGGGTCCCAGGAGAGAACGCTCTCGGTACTGCTAAGGTCACAGGAGCGAATAATCTTATCGTCCTTGGGTCGCTTCCCAGTTGGCAGGATACAGATTTCCTCTTTTACAAACTGAATTTTCCTGGTTTCCTACCATGTATGTAGGAGATCCGGAGCAGGGCTGCTTGTTCTGGGTTCGGCCACTTTCTTCTCTGTATCTCTGGCCCCAGGTTTACTCCCCAAGAAATATGCTCAATTAAGAGCAACAAGCCATGTTCAGCTACTTAACGGTGTTAGCAATAAGATTTCCTAGCAATGCACTGTTACTCCAGCCCGTGTCGCCGCTGTGGTACCAAGATGACAGGAACAGAGGCAGGAAGGCCCTGTCTTCCTCACTGGTCCCTTGACCCCGTTCCCTTTGATCCACTGCTGCTCGGCAGGGTGAGCCCCCCTGGGGAGCCTTTAGAAATGCAGAGTACCAGCCCCCACCCCCAGATGTGACGAGCCAGAATCTGCATGTAATGAGACCCTCCAGGTGACTCCGGTGCATGTCACAGTACCTAGAACATCCTCCCAATGTTATTCTTTGTCCTGACGACAGGGTAGCCTAGGACATTGATCCCTTTTGGTATTTTCATTTCTACGCCTCCACTGCCATCCGAGGAATGAACAGTCTGGAATCAACCCTCTTCCCCCAAGCTGACCTAAGACAAAGGCAGAACAACCGGCATTTGTTCAGCCCTTTACGACTTACAACATACTCTCGTAGTCCTATCCGCTTGGTGCTGGCAGCATCCCTGGGAGGCAGGCAAGGGTTCCGATTCCCATTTTACAGACGGGGAAGTTAAGGTTGTGAGATGTTAAGTGACACACCCCAAACACACACAGGTCGTTTTCTGACTCCTTGTGCTCCTGTGCCATGGTGATTGGGCAGAAGCTCTAAAACCAGAGTGCAGGGCTGGAGAAGGCGAGGACATGAGATAGAAGTGACCGGAAAAGCAGGTGGGAAATTGATTGCATCATTTGCAGCCACCTTATCTGACTTCATCCTCTGATGACAGGGACAGACAAATGCACCTATGAGATTTTCACAAAGGTATTTGGCCTCTTCCTGAGTAGGAGCCGAACACAGTCCCAAGCAAGAGCAGACAGGAAGGCCGGCTGTGCACACGGTGTCCTGAGAGCCGTCCCCACAGGCTCGTAAGGGACCGGCCGGGGTCAGGCGGTCAGGCTCTGGCGCCGCCATAGGTCGTCCTCTAAGAAATTTCTGGCACCTGTTCCACCAAGTCCACACGTTTCACGACAGTCAGTCAGATATGATCGGACCACCATGCTTTCTGGAGAGGTTTCTTTCTAGGCAAAAGCCACATTTGCTTTACATATTTCTATATCTGTTTGAAGCTTAGTGTCCAAAGCGCATATAGTGTCCTTCCAAAACAGGAAAATTTCAGCTTCACTTTGGGGAATTTCGTTAGGAACAGACAGGCAGTTCCTCAGACAAGACCCTCTCTGCCAAGGCCATTGCCAGGCACACGTCCCCTCTGTGCCTGGGGCCCTCATGAAAAGGTCAGATGCTGACCGTGGCTGCAGCCTCTGGGCCCAGGCTCTGTGCCAGCTGCAGGCCAGCCTTCGGCAGGCCACCCATGAGAGGACAGAGACGGAGTACACCTTTGGAAAAACAAATCCCATCACCAAATTTCTACAGGTTCCTTTCAAGAGAGTTTTCAGGTGAAAGGCGATTTGGCAGTTTAGGAAGTTACTGAGAAAATCTAGGAATGCAAACCTTCTTGATACAATTTTCAAAATGTTTTCCTCGATATATTTAAAGAAAGGGCCAGCACACGCAGGGAGGTGCGGACTCCAGGCCGTATCTCAGCATCTGCTCTGTAAGCCGGGGCTGTGCTCAAAGCACGGAAGGGCCGAGGCCACACGACGTGCTCAGTGCGATGGGACCTCCCTATACAGCGTGTATGGCTCCCTGGGGAAGCGAGCTGGAAGGCGGCCCTGTGCCCAGGATGGAGAAAACAGTTGCAGAACCAGGAATGGACAATTCTTTCCGTTGTAAAGCAAATGCATCCCCAGCCCAGCATGGGAAAGACCGCAGCCCATCAAATTCAAGCAAGATCTGCTTCAGGAGATCTCCACCAAACACTGGCAGGGGCCAGGATTGCCTAAAACACTTAAAATCAGCCATGGCCTAGCATTCCTGCTCTTTACACTTTGGTGTTTTGTTCTATCGGTTTCTGAAATACATTATTCCAGCGGCTTCTGTGGGTACACATCCTCTCCTGGCCATCAAACTTTAAGACTTACTATTGGTTTATTTTAGAATTCTATTATTTAACTAATAAAAAAAAAATAGATGCTACAGCGAGCATGAGGAGGTGTGGGTGACAATTCTAAACAGTGAGGACTTTTTGGAGAACAAATCCAGTGTTCTCGTTGTCAACCTTGCTGTTTGTGCTGAAGGCCCACAGATCTGCCCCAGGCCTTCGTATTCTCGGCCCGGAGCCCTCCTTCTAAGTCTGGTGTCTTCTCCTTCAGTCTTTGTTTTAATGTCACCTTTGGAAAAAGGGCTTCCTCAACCATGTCATCTAAAGCAGATGCCCCCTGTTAATCTTTATCAGGACATATAATTTATTTATTTTATAGCATCTATTATTACCCATTACTGCATGATTACATGTTTTGTTTATTTGTTCATTGCCTGTCTCCCCAGCAGTGTGCACAGCTTGAGGGCAGGAACCTCATCTGCCTGTATTACTCTTTCATATCCAGCTTCCAGCCCAGAACAAAGTAGGTGCTCAATAAATGAATGATTAGACGTTTGAATTTTCCTTATTTGTCTAAACATTTCCTAGCTCCATTTTCTTTATCATGCTTTAAACCAAACCCAAATTTTTCATCAACATTTTTTTTTAACCTACACACACACATTGTCATACAACATGGTCGTTTTATTCTGAGAGGCATCTCCTGACTTTGAGAAACAAATAGTTCTCTTGATTCTGAAATCTGCCTTAGAAATGAAAACGGCTACCTTTCTCCAAGAGATAAACTCATTGATGAAAAAGACAACATCCCTTTTTAACCACTGGCTACAACCAATGACAAAAAAATTCATTGTTTTTTAAAACACTGCCAACTTTATGCTTTAGTTTGTTTTAAAGAGTATGTCACTGATTTGAAAATTCCAATCTAAGATTCATCAAGTCAACAAACATTTCTTGAGCTTTCTTGTAGTTTTGGGGATTGTCCCTGCCGCAATTGTGGAGGTGCAGACACAGACAGCTTTGGTGATTCTTCCGATGGACATTGCACAGAACGTTAGGGATGGCTTTCCTCTAAGTCACAGTACACAGCCCGGGTGTCTTCTAAAACACTGAAGGTGCTAGGTTTGTGTCGAGCCGTCACTGGCATCCTGTCTGCTACGGAGGCAGAACTGGTTCCTTTTTTCTTTTCTTTCCTCTCTTAGTAATGAAACTGATTTTTAGTTGGGCACATGCCCATCAGGAATAAAGGTGGCATTTGCCAGGATTAAGGTGACATTTTCTGGCTCCCGTGTAGCATATGTGGCCCCATGACCGAGTTCTGGCCAATGGGATGTGAGTGGAGCCCACCTTATCTAACAGGTCATAGCATTAAAGGAAAGGTGCACCTCCTTTGCCCTTGAACTGTTTTCTCTCACCTGGGATGTGGACTTGGTGGTGAGACATTTTGTACCATATTGATGAGGGCAAGGTCCTGGAGATAAAGGAGCCAGGTAGATAGGGGCCTGGGCCCCTGCTGTCCTCATGGAGGAAGCTGCTATATGGCTTAGACTTTAGCACGAGAGCAATAACTGTCCATCTTCTCTAATCCACTGCTATCCCAGCTGCTAAATTTACATCCTAAGGGATGTGGCTGCACGGAGTTCTCTTACTTAGATTTTCCAAAATTCTAAATAAAAGAATTTATTTGATTGTAAATTCAAATTGCTCCTCCCACCCTAGCTTTCTATTGTCCCTGGATTTTTGTGGGTATTTCCAAGGATATGAAACAACTGACTGTACCTTGGAATAAGAGCTGTCTCCAGAGCTGCCACAGAGTGACTTTTATAGGTGCTGGAAGGCAGCCTAGGATGACGCTCTGAGTTAATCAAACTCGTTGTCAGTTGTTTTAATGTTGAGGCCAACTCTTCAGGAGGGGAAAATTCTTTTCTCCCAAGGAGGGTTGAGAAGAGTAAACTGAGACAAGCATTTGAAACTTGACATCCACGTTTTAGAACACACGGAACATGGGGAATTCTGACCTCATCTTTCCCCACAAACCTGATTTTCAGAAAACAGAGCCTTTCAAAATCACATCTTCTCAGAAAGCTCCGGAGGAGCAGAGGAAAAATGCTTACATATGATCTGTTCCAAAAACATCTTTAAATTAATTTACCACTCGGAGAACCTTTCCTTTATTTACCATGTAGGAGTCATATTGCTGTGAATATCTTCATATCCTGAGAAACTGATGGTTTCGGAACCCACAGGCTGACATGGTTTGGGTCCTTACAATGGGGACAATGCTTTAACTGCAGGAACATGCTTATTTATGGGGAAACTGGGGCACAGCGAGATGATACAATTGCCCAAGGTCCTACAGCTAAAGGTACAGAGCCAGGTTGTCAAAGATGACTCTAGAATTTCTAGTAGGAGACTGAACTTCTGCAAGATATGATCCCAAGTCAGGAACTTGCTATATTTCAGGAACTTGGAGACTCCAAAAAAGGTCAGAGCCTGTGTCCACATGGACGTCAAGCACTCTTGTACGCAGCTCAGCCACACATACACCCCCTGCCTCGATTCTGACTTCACTTGATCCTATTGAATGTGTTGGGGACAATTTTCTTACCTGAAGTGTAATAACTGTAACTCTACCCACTAGCCCATTCAAACAAAGACTGTGACATTTATTTTCTCTCCTTTCCTGCTCATGTCCATTCCTTGCCGTGCAAACACAGATGGAGTACAGATCCAAGTGTGCTCCTGGTTACCCAGTGTACCAGCCACCGTCTGCTTTAATGTATGGGCTTAGACACGTTTGCACAACGAAGACACAGTTTTCCAGGTTGAACACCCATCCATGTGCTTTAAATACCTCACACCGTCAACAAAGAGGCCTCTGTCCTTGACTATTGGCTGCCCAGTCTGCTCAGAACTGTTGGGCTGTGGAGGCCAATGGAAAACTGCCTGCTGCAGTCAGTGCTCGCCAGCACCTAGGACAAGCACCAGCTGAGAGTGCTATGCCCTTCTCCGAGCCTGACTCAGCCTTCACTGGAATAGAAGACAATGTCCCAGAGAAACCCTGGCACAAAGGAGTAGCCAGGGAGGTCTGAGATGAGTGCAGACTCAGACAGTTTTCTTCATAGGTGCTGAAATTTCACAGCCTTTACAGAACCAGGAATCTTTATTTAGATGATATTGCTTCATGCATGCATAATGACTACCCTTCTGTGGCCTAGGGTTGCCATCCAAGGACTTCCTTGAAACTTAGGATAATATCATGTAACTTTATGACTCCAAGGGACCAGCTTGTCTTAGTCATAGGTGCTTTTCATCAAATGTCTGCGAGTTGCCCCTTTCTGGTCCCAATGAGTCCCTTCAGTGGAGTTAGGTGACTTTTCCTTGCCATTGAATTGCGCGTCGAAGAGACACGTGATGCTCTCAGGCTGTATATTTCACCGCCAGGGTGAGAGCCTCCAGGGTTGGCTTTGCCTTGGCGGCTACGTAGTGTGGAGCTTAGATCCTAGAGAGACCACAACAAGGAAACACCAAACCAACACTAAATGCAGTGTGTTCTGAGAGAGCAGTCACCCTTTGTTGTTTTAAGCCATTAATCTTTTTGGAGGCTATGTCCTATCACAGCATAATCCATACTCACCTGATGGGTATAGAAATCAGTATACCTAATTAGTACACATGATTAGGGTGGGGCACCAAACTAAAATACATAGCAATCCTATAGGAACGAAGCCATGGCTGGTGAGGGGACTATTAACTGGAACCCTGGAGGGTGGCATTCTGTGGTTTTCAGTGGCAAAACATTTAGTACACCATTACCTGAAATGAATGGGTAGCACGTAACATACCTAATAAACTCACGGTCTTGAGAAGAGGTTTGAAAGTTGAATGTGTTGGTTGTTTGGGGGCATATGTGACAAGGTACTGAGTCTGATTCCCTGAATGACTACCCAGACTCGGACCCTCCTGCCAATCCCTGTTGGGCCTGGGAACACCTGTGCTCTTTTATGCAACTGAAACTTCGGGCATGTTTGTCACCACCGCAAAACCGAGCCTATCCTGACTGAAATGTAGTCCAGTTGACCTCATTCTTGAAAAGAAAACGCTGAAAGAGATTTGGTGAATACCCAAAGGTTTCAAAGCAATTAAAACCAGTACCTTTTGTCACTGAATCAGTGTGTGTCCTTTCTGGCACCAAACAGGATCCTCCCCAGACAGGGAACTCTTTGTCCTTTGACCCCATCGGAGCCTGTGCTCAAGGGGAACAGGACGGGAGGTTGTGTCCAATATTCCAGCTCAGGCAGGAGGAAGACGAAACAGAAACCCCCACGTCACGCACAGGAAACATGCCCTCCTTAATTCTTCAGAAACAAACAGCTGAAGACGGTGCAGAGCAATCTGAACTGTTTACGTGACTCCCCAAACCAGCCCTGAGGGTGGAGGCTTTGTAGGCTGGAAACAAGTAAACATTCAAGGATCAGGCGCAACCCTGGCCTTAGGCAGGCAGTCCTCCGACCTGCGGGGTGTTTCCCAAGGACCCGGGTCCCTCCAAGTCTTCCTGTCTTACCTTCTATGGGGCGAAACCACAACAAACGCTTGAGGTCCGAGGAGCAGGGCTGTGCTGGAGCTGGGCCCGCTCTGGTTTGTGCATGGGAACGATGGGAGGCTTTCCATGAGATCAAAGGAGCAGCTGGAGGGGGTGCCTGCTGGTTTCTCACACAGAATGTATGTTTCCCATGAGAATGTCCACAAGGCCTTTGCTGGAGCGTGGTCCTGTGATTTCAGGTGCAGAGAGACTCTGTCTACCACCCCGGAGCTGAGCGGCTGTCCCTTTAGCCATGGAATTAAACTAATTATGATTTCACATTCTAGTGTCTGTTTTACGCATTGCTGCACCAGGGGACATGATTAAACTGTGTTTATTAGACATTCCCCCTTTCTAGTCTTTTCCCCTCCTAGTGGAGTCACTCTCTCAAAGCTTTAAATCCAGGATGGTTCCTTTTGAGAAGCTGATGGAAATGATGACCTCTTTCCCACAGAAAGGGCATATGTATGTGCTTGTATTCATAAAATGCTCGGGGCAGGGCATTCCCGACCTCACCTGTGCAGCTCCCTGCACTGAATTCCTTCTACCTGCGGGAATTTCACGCCTCCACTCCGTTTTAGAGGCATAAGTAAGGCCTATGGAGAAAGGCAAGTACTTGCTTCTGCATATGTATACATGCGCACATATTTTCTTGTATTCTTTCTCAGGAACACCCATTTCAGCAGAACAGCAAGGCGGAGCCCACACCTGATAACATGCAGGAAGAAAGCTGTCATTTCTGGAGCATTTCCCTGCCCCGGGGGAACTAATGGAGAAACAACGAATTGGTTCTTGGCCAATTTTTATCTGAACGGAAACTTGAGCTCTGCAATGCTCTTTCAGGACATAAACAAATGTACAATTTCTTTACTCTTCCATGCTGGTAATCCCCAAATTTGATTTTCCAGAGTAAAAGTTGGTCATGTCTCCCTCTAACTGGATGGCTCCCTTTTGGGCTGGGGCAATATAGAATTCCAAAATTTACACTCACTGCAGAGTGATGAGGGAGCTGGAACCATGAAAACAATTCAAGAGTCCCACCCATTCCCTCTGGAACCATGTTCCCAGCCCAGGCCTGTATCGTGACCACGCTTTGACCCAGGCCCACCCCCTCTAACTGGGCTTGATAATGTCTTGCTTCCTCCTAGAAATCAGTCTCCTGTGATAAACAATAAGAGAGGGTCAAATGGGTATACAGAGAAAATGTACCTGTCTAATTCATTATTAGAACTCCTATTGGGGTTCACATTTGGTGGGAGAGGTTTTCAGGGGAAGGCGAAATTCCTGGCATTTTAAGATCCATTGAGAAGCCCCACATGTAAGGTGAGCTCTCCTGCCAACTATAGCTGCAGAATCTCAGTTCAGAGTGGGGTGGGGCTCTCACTGTGGATGGGATTGTTGAGTTTCTCATGCCAGTGCCAAGAATAAATCTAAGATATGTGGGAGGGTCTGGGGCAGATTTTTCTCTTTTTACTATTTGAGAAAATGGATCAATGCTGCCTCTGAAATATGAAAGAAGCCTCAAGCTCCTCCACCTTATCAAGTATTTTTAAGATTCTCATTTGTCTCATTTTACGGTAACACCAGAAAGTATTTCCATTTCTTTTTTTTTTAACGGCAGCATCACATGTCTGTGTCTCTGTTACCCTCTGCTGACTCCCTATCCCTACTCCGTGCCTTCTCATCAAACAGCCCATTGCTCTTGCTACATACAATCATTTTCCTAGTTCCAATTCCTGTCTGTATCCAGGACAGGCCGCTTTTCAAACGGTGAGGTAGTAAGGCCTTGTTCTGGTTCAGAAAAACATGTCCTGTGTCACGCAAGCCCCAGAGGTCTCTTTAGCGGCCAGAAGTCCTCGCCATTGTCACAGTTGAACTCTCAGTCCCATCACCACACCAGAGGACTGGAACAATACCCCTGCAGCTGCAGACTCCAGACACACCCCCAGGGTTCTTTTTTATTGTTTAAAAATAGTAAACTGGAAAAAAGGCTGTGTGCAGTAGGATTTATCCAGGGGGAAGGGGAGTTTGGGAAGGAACTGACAATATAATTGAGCTTGGGCCCTCATACAGGTTATAAATTACTCAACTGTTTTATGTCTTTAAATAAGCTTCAAAAATAAAATCAGTTGATAAAATTTGCATCTCCAGGCTCCCACCTCCCCCTGCGTCTCTCCTTTCTAACACCATCCCCTCCTTTCTCCTTAGTCTTTAACCTTGTGAGTTCTTTGAATTAGTTCATTCTTTAGGAGAGCGTAAGGGCCACAAAGAAAATGCTTCCCAAGTGCCTCTTATCTTGTATTCCCCCCAAATATAAACTTTCAAGCAAACTAAATGAAACAGAAATTTAAAACAGGAATCTTTGTTTAAGATATTCCATATACAGGCATGTGGCCATGAGTGTGACATCAATTTTGTTAATTTCAGATAAATTGGTAAATTATTGTTTTATTTACTAGGGTATAAGTTAACCCAAACAGTTTTTATTTTATTATTTCAAGAGCATCAAATATCAATTTTAAGAAAGTAAGGCACGATTCCAAGATGTGTTCCTGGAGGCTGGACAGCCTGGTTCTTAATGGCAGTTAAAGAACATCGAAACCTATAGAAAAAGTTGATGAGTTTATTTGAGCCAAAATTTGAAGGACATGCCCGGAAGCAAGATCTCTAAGAACTGAGAAAATGCTCCGGAGAATGGCAATTTTGCAGCTCATTTTATATATTTAAAGTCAAAGGAGAGACCTTCAGGAAGGTACATGAAATCCATTGATGGTAGATTCCGGAGGCGGGAGAAGCAAAGCCGGTAAATCTCCGTGATTGAAAAAAGAGCAAAATGAAGAGACACATCCTCCTTTTTCATCGGTGTGTACAGGATAGTTAACAATTAACATTGATGTCACCTGGAGACAGATGGTGTGTGAAAACAAGATCGCCATGAGGAACTCGGTGCTCGGTGCCTGCAGTTGCGCCAGGAGGGGTCTAGAAAAGAAAATCACTCTGACATTTCAAAGGCATGTTATTCTAGATGCCTAAGAAGAAGGACAGATTCACTTAAGGTGAAGACTGACCTTTGCTGAGGAAGCTGCAGGCCTGGGACGTGACAACCCGCCAGACCTGCCCAGGGAGGAATCTGTGATCAGATCAAACCATCCTGCGTGGTTACTCTGAGTCATTGAGCTCCTCAGGTTTATGGCCTGGCTTTTCTTCACCTTCATTGCTGATTTTATTTAGGCTTCTCTGGATTTATTATAGGATGTACAATTGGAATGAATTTATTTTTGTGTCTGGTTTCCATTTTCCCCATCACATCAGTTCATAATAATTTTTGAAGGAATTCCTAGCAATGCAATTTCAAAGACAAGTTGTTGTTTTGAGTGAATTTCTGCCAACAGCATTATGTGACTTCTGCAAAAAATTCATTGATTGTTCCTTGAATGCTTTGGACATAGGCTATGTGTGAATAACCTCAGAGGCTAGAATTACCTATTCATGTTTTAGCATCAAGGGGAGGAGGAGCTGTCTTTTCTCAGAGCAGGTCCTTGTCACTTGACCAATTGGAACGTCCCTTACATTTTCCTTGGAAAGTAAATGCCCATGTAACGGGACGATTGTAGTGTGCAAAGTATGAATGTTGGGGATTCAGGAACAAATCAGTCAACCTTCCTTGAAAACACAGCCTAAACCCTCAACTGAAAAAGAAACACCTAGCAGGACCCGAGGTGCTCAAGGAGTCTCTCTTTCCGCCAACATCTGAGGTAGCTTTCCCCAGGGCGGGAGAGCGGCCTGAACAACTTGCCTCTTTCTTTGCCCTCCCCGCACCCCCCATGGGTGACCTCTTCTGGGGGGTGGGGTTTTCTCAGAATCAGGATGTGGGCTGGGTTCCATCCCCTGTTGTTTACTCTGACCATTGTATTTCAGACAGTTCCCAGAAAACCAAGAGGCTGAGACCAAGGGAATTCAGGAAAAAAAGAGCTCTGAGGAGCTGGCCATGAGCAGACATGGCGTCTGTACCCTGCTTGTGACTGAAATTGGAGAGTCATTGGACTGCTCGCAGTCCCTAAGTTTAGTCCCATGAGTTGGGTTGTTCCCATGAGAAGGGGGTGGAAGGTAAGTGAAGGAATATGTGCATCCTGTAGCTGAACGACCTGGGTGAGGGAGGGCGGGCCAGCTGCCTACTAGGGCCCCTGTCCCTGGAGAACTTCATGTGGGAAGACAGGGAACCACAGCCCCGGACGCATTTCTGCATTTGCACAGCCAGGCACACAGATTACTTGCATGATACGAATCCAGTACCAAACTGAACCTGTCTTTGGAGAGAAACAATTGAGAAGAATCTCTTTTAATCAAATATTTTCCCATACAGATCAAGCTAACTTTACTGCAATCTCAAGAAAATGGGAGCACAGCTGACTTTACTTACTGCTGAGAACCACAAGTAGACGACTGCATTTAGGGACGTCGAGGAAGTAACTTTAGGTTAATAAAAAAAATCAAACAAGATTCTTCAGTGCTTGGTTTGTGGAAATACAAGAAACAACTGATTTTATGACAGGTTTTGGAAAAATTCTATGGAAAAGTTGAAGGTGCATTTCTCTAAAGCAGTCAACCAAAAATGTTGCCAGTGAAAATGATTCTGAGAATGAGGGATTTATAACTTGTTTTTAAATTATGTTGGAATAAAGAAAGAGTGAGATTTGAATAATCAGTGCACTCGGAGGTTAAGTGGCAATTAGGTAATAAAATTGCCAATGCATTATTAGCATACCCAGGGGTTTCCTAAGGGTCATTTGCCCTCTCACTGTCTAGTCTGTTGTCTGAGAGTAGGGAGGGTCACTCGGCTCTCTCAGTGTCCTGGCCCCGACCACAAAGCCATCCAACTCCCTTTGCCCTGGTTCGTGGCTGACCCCTCCCACTGCAAACCTTGATTGGCTTTCTTAGCAACTGGGTAAACTATTCTAATCTCGTTCCATGATCCCTTCAAAAAATAATTCTTAGGTAGCATTTCTCATATTGTATTATAGTCATTTTCTTTTTAAAGTAGTGTTACTGAAAAACATTACATATATGAAAAATCATATAGATTTATAGGTATAGTTTAAAGAATAATTTTTTTTAAAAAAAGTACCCACCATACAGGTTAAAAATTCCATGATCACATGCTGCTCTCATCCCAACCCACTCTTGCATTTTTAACCATCCTCTTGACTTTCTTTATAATTTTATTCTTCTGTATCTATCCCTAAACCATCTATTCTATATGTTGTAGACTTTTAAATTCGTTTGTAGCTGCTACTTGTGCTCATGGTGCATTTTTGAGATTTCTCCATGTTGGTGCATGCAACTGAGGTTTATTCAGTTCACTGCTGCATATCTTCCACGATATGACTGTAACATAAGTTATTTATCCAGGCTAAGGGGACAGGTGTTTGGTTTGTTTCCAGGTTTTTAGTTAACAAGCAATGCTATTGTGAACATTTGTATGTATGCCTTCCGCTGTCCATGTGCAAGAGTTCCTTTGAGGAATGCGTCTAGGAATTGAATTTCTGGGTCAGAGAGTTTGAATTTACTAAGCAAGGCCAAACTTCTCTAAGAGTTATATCTGTTTACCCTCCTCCCAGCACGAGTAAACACCTCAATTGTTTCATATCTGTGTTAACACACGATATTATATGGGCTTTTAATTTTGCCAAGCTGGTGGATTTGAAATGGTTTTAGTTTGCATTTCTATGACTAATGAGGTAGGCATCTCTTCATATTTATACAGGCCAGACTAGAGAACCCAGAAAACAGACCAGCACACATGCAGAAACCTGGCTTATGATGGACAGAGTACTGCGAATCAGCAAACATGGACTTAATACTTGATTCTACTTGTGGGGTAAAGACACAAAAAACAAATAGAATCCCTACCTTACATCTTGCACAAAAATCTTAATTTCAAGTGGATTGAAGATATACACATAAGGAAAAACCACAGATGGTCCCCTGACTTTTCAACTTAATGGTGGTGGGAAATTGATATGCAATCAGTAGAAGCGGTACTTCAAATTGAATGTTGATCTTTTCATAGGATTTGTGGTAGATGCTCCCTTGTGATCCTGGGCAGCTGCGTGGAGATGCAGCTCCCCGTCAGCCTGGCAATCATGAGGGTCAACACCCGATACTCTACAGTGTAGTCACATGTTAGATGATTTGCTCTTAGCACCTTTAAGGTCGGTAGGTTAAGTTATGAGGTTCAGTAGGTTAGGTGTACTAAATACACTTTCAACTTATCAATAGTTTCAATTTACTGATTTTTTTCCCAATGGGTTTATCAGATCATAACCCCATTGTAAATTGAGGAGAATCTGCCTTTATTATTACAATCTTCAAACATTTCTTTAACAAGACACCAGAAGCACAAATATTATCAGAAAAATCTTGATAAATTTAACTACATTAAAATGAAGTACATCCTTGACTTGCTGAATGTTCTCTGTGCTCTCTCTACCTTGGGAATCACTCATAATTTTGTCTGCAGCAAAATTAATGGTCAATTTTTGTAATTGTTTCATGGGCTTAGGTCTCTCAGGTCCTTATTTTTTGATAAGTTGCTTGGTCATGTGCTACAAGAGCTGACTACTGAGTTTCTATCTGTTTCTCCCTGTAGTTCTGGCACTTTTAAATGCATGATTTATGTCATGCTACGTTAATTGCTGCATACATAGTCTTCACTGGGGATCATAATGTCTATCACCATAAATTCCTTCTGCTGCCTCACTTAATTCATTTTTCTCTGAATTCAGACTTGACTGAAATAAATATAACAATAGTTGGTTTCTTGTAGTTGGCATTTGCCTGGGTTGCCTCTGTTCTTCCTGTTTTGGTCAGCCTTGCTGAATGACTTGGCCGCTCTCTTCTTAAAGCAATAGATTGGCCTAATATATGTAACAGGTTTTTGAGAAAAAATAAACAAGTATGTTTTAGCTATTGAAACTGCAGCCAGAATTCTTGAGAACATTCCCTAGTTCGGATTTCTCCCTTGTAAGGAATCCAGCGAAATGGCCCAGAGCCATCAAGAACATGTTTACTGTGCCCAAGAGGGACAGAGAAGCAAAAGGTTACATGATTTTCCCACAAAAAAAATAGGGAGGAAGCTCTTCATAATTGTGTATTTCTTTTTGAGCAAAATTAATCATTCTATTTCCTTTTAATTACTGCAAAGCAGAAAATGACTTAGACCAGTTTTGATTAGTGGGAGTGTACCAGCACTCTGAGCTAAGTTCGGCTTCTTATGGACTCTCCTGGCTTAAAAATACTTTTGAAGATAACAAGCCAAATTCTTGTGCATCTGTTGAAATTGTGCCTTAATTACTACTCTACCTGTTTTTGTCCTCAGCTGACATTTTTCTCTTTAATAAGTGGCATCATAGCCGTCATCACAATCACATTCCACGAAGAGTCGTTCATTTATTCATTTAAAGCTATTCACAGAGCTGTGCACTCCCTGGTGCTGTATATAAATTCCTCATACTTATTATGTACACTCGTCTATGTATATATTCTACTTCAATAAAAAGTGTGTGTGCGTGTGCCCTGGCCGGTGTGACTCGGTTGGTTGAGCATCGTCCAGTGCACCAAAAGGTTACCTGTTCGATTCCCGGTCAGGGCACATGCCTGGGTTGTGGGCTCAATCCCCAGTAGGGGGCGTGCAAGAGGCAGCCCATCAATGTCTCCCTCTCTCTCACCCATATTTCTCTCTCTCTCCCTCTCACTTCCTATCTCTCTAAAATCAATAAAAACATTTTTTAAAAAGTGTGTGTGTGTGTGTGTGTGTGTGTGTCTTGATGATTACAGCATACGAAAAAAAGTGTGGTTTCCACAGCTGGTTGGTGTAACTCACCTCCAAGAAAGGGAACCTCCTCCTGCCTCTGAGTGACCAGCACTTTGTGTCCTGGTCACTTACATCTTCCTGATTGTTCAACCTGATCTTTCAGGTAAATACTCAGGGGCCTTGTCGCTTGCCCCCTGAACTGTTCCCACAGCCCCCCTTTCCTCCCCAGCTGGGGTTCCACCTTTCTCACCACCTGCCCCTCCCTACTGATATCGTGCCCCGGGGTGATGGGGCCATCTGTGAGCTCTGCCTCCCCACCCTCCGCCTTCTGCTCTGAATCTGCGCACCTAGTGCCGACGCCTGCCTCACAGCCTCTCAGCAACTCCAGAGCAGCCCCATGGGGTCTGGTGTGTGCCCCCAGGGACAGGCTGCCTCTGCCTGTCTCCCTGCCACCCCAGGCCCCTGCGGAAGAGATCAGAGCCTCGGTATCCCTCGCCGTCCTTGCAGCCAACACAGTAAAGCAAAATCATGACAAATTCTGTGTCTGATCACATGTGGCCCACAGCTCAGCAGTCGGCATTTAAAAATGTGCTGATCTGTTGTCAGATACTAATCTGGTTCTTTTCTGTATAAAGAGAAATATCACAATAAATTCAATGAGCACTCATGAGAACTGCCCAAATCAAAAAGCTTTTTGTTTATATTCAGATGCCACAATACCCTGTCTGACAAACCAGCTGTGCTAAGCAGGGCTGAACAACTGAACTTAGACTCAGGGAAGCCTGGGTTTGGTTTATGATGAATATGAAATGAAATAGAGTTAATTTCTAAAGAGTTCTGGGTGCCCCCAATTCAAGCAGTAATGTGTTCTGGGGATGGGGGACACCAATACGTACCATGTATATGACCCCATTGCTGTTTTTCATGTATGAGAAGAACCAGGAATGTGTCTCAGCTTGAGAAGAGATGGTGCTCGGGATTTAAAAATAATTAAAAATAAACAAGCCCAGTAACTGTGCAAATAGAAGTCGGTGTATGAATGTCTCCGTTGGGTGCCCAGTTCTGTAAGTTCCCTCTGCCTTTTTTCCAGCAGTTATGTAGGACTCAGCTCTCGCTTGGCAGCTGGTTTAGTCGATGGGTAATGGAGAGAGTGGATGCTCCAGAAGTAGAATGTTGGAGATCACCTTTGTTTCTTAAATGCAGACTTGATTTTGGTTTTATTGTCTTTATTTAAAGGTTAAGTTACACTAGGAATTTTACTTCACCAAACATCATTAACTATACATGTGTGCATAATGAACTACGTCTACCTACATACATGCAGGAAAAGTGGCTCTCAGAGAGCAGCTGTGTGTAGACGTCAGTGCTGCTCACACAGGGAGCCAACTGAGCTGGCAAAAGGTAACCAGGTCCATGCCCAAACCTGTCAATGCCAGTGTTTCTCATCCCATCATTATGTCCCAAGGACTTTTTAGGTTGCCCTCATCCTAATTTAGATACCCTTGCTTGCCATTAACCCAGTGAGGCTAACACTTTCATTTTCTACAGATACAGGACATAAAACGAATTCCTTTGCAGACTAATGAATGGCCTTCTGCCTTATTCCCTAGGCTTGGCTCTTGCTTTGGCAAATTTCCTTTAGTATCTGCACCTCTGGCACTAGTCCTGTCCTCTTAGGGCGTGGGCAGGGCCCTGAGCCGCTACCAAGGTTTGTCTTCCAGTATCTCCTAACAGGCATATTGTTTTGTGTGTTTGTTTTTATTTCTTATAATCCTGACAGCCTCTGTTCCTGATTTCCCCCATAATTGTAGTTTATTTGTCAGTAGGATCCTTGATGGCCTTTAGTTAGTACATCATTTTCCATTGGCTTCTGTCTGGACTGAAAATCTGAGAACAGAAAGGTGAAGAGACGTGACCCTCAGAGAGCTGTGTGTGCTTATTATTGCCTTAACACCCTGTTTTGTCTTTCAGCTGAGATCTTTAGTTCTTCTGAACAGCCCTGTTCATCTTTAAAGACGAGGGTCTTTTTTCCAGTCCACGTGATCTGAGTGTGCCCTGTCCCACTGTAAAGAGCAAGCCATGCCCCAGGGAGCCTGAAATGAGAGGCCAGGCCTGTGTAAAACACACCGCCCCCAACCCAAGAACCCCTGGAACCCTGTCTTGTCCACTTTCTACTTATCGATTCTTTCCTTGGCTTATTTTCAGAAATACTGACAGCTTTCTTTAAAAAAACAAATTTAAAATATTTTATTCAGCAAACCACTCTTTCCTTCCTCTTGTCCTCTAAGACATTCCTCATTTAGCAACTCAGGCAACACCAAGCTTGTTCCAACAGCCGACGGGTTAGCTCTTACACGTCTGAACCTCCCTCTGGCTGAGAAGTGGAAAAACTTGTACCCTCTTAGCCTCCCCTTTTTGTTTGAATAAGCTACTGCCTTGAGGTTTTGATAATTGTCGGGTATTTTAATTACTGAAAGTCATTATTTTCTACAAAGAGCTTTACTTAGGCAGGATGAGATGTGCTGTACTCCGTGAGATTTCAACAGTTGCTCTGAAGAACAGAACCTCACCTGAGGTGAAGGTCAGGTAACAGCTCATCAGATACCTGCCCAACCCCATTTCTGACCTGATCATCGCTGCTTGTGTCTTGAGTTCACAAGCCCTCTACAACCTAACGTTAATTGAATGCAAATGTCACCGACTTGTCATTGCTCGTTTTTCCTAGGAAGTATGCTGGAAGGGAAAGTCCCCTGTGCTTCCACATTACCTGCAGGCTATCTTAGTGCATTGATTGGCCCATTGCTCAATTTTCAATCACTGTTCATTCCTGCTCTGGCATTACGATGCCAAGTTTGGTTCACAGACCCAGAAGAAATGTTTTCAGGATTTTTATTCTTTCAGCTCACCATCTGCCCACTACACATGAGGAAAGTACTTTTACAACCACATTATAATAAGGAATTAAATTAGCTCCCTTCTGCTGCAGATCCAAGTTGAATGAACTATATTATAAATCATTGCTTTCCTTCCTCTAAGAAATGGAGTGTTCATGGCGAAGGCTAAGGGAAGGCAGGCCAGGTGGAGGTGCTTGCTCTGTCAGTCCTCAGGGCAGAGTCCTGGCTGCTGACTTCTCAGTTAGAGCTAGACCCAGTCATAGTCCCATGTAGCCTGAGACGTAAGCACTAAAAATATTCTCAAAACAGCATGGTTATTTTGTAATTGTAACCTAATAAATATTCTCTAGGACAGATTTATGGTTTTTGGGCCTCAGAGAAGTCACAATTTCCATCATCTGAAAACAGCAATGGAATGTATTTAATCATTTTAAGGACCAAGCAACAGACCCACTTACTCCTTTCATTCCTCGGGATTGTCCCATGAGTAATGTTTTCTCTCTGGAATGTCCAATTCTTTCTTCTCATGATTACTTTTTTTGGACAATTTTCTCTGTGATCTTAATAGACCCTTCTCAGTCACTGCTACCTTATCAAGCTCTCAATGGGTCTTCCTTTCCTTTCATTGCTAAATCTTCATAGAATTGTCAAAATGCTCAAAACCTTTGTTCTTCCCCTCACAGAGGTTTCCTAATTCCCTTTAATTTGAATTCCATAGACACCAATTAACTATAGTGTCCAAAGTCATGACCGTGTGAATTTCCCCTCCTGCATGAGATTCCCCCTCTTGGTTTCTCCAGCCCCCTTTAAATGGAGACATTTCCCAAGATTTAGTCTTGAGTCTTATCATTTTCTTTCTGTGGCAACAATCTTAGGTGGCTCCCTCTACTGGACAGAGTTCAAACTCTTCGGCCCCCTTCCAAGCAGCCTTTGCTTTAGCACCTCTACATATAGCCTAAGCTCTGGTTCCCAAATCACTGTCAAGCTTCCATGCCTTTAGTAATCCTATCCTTTTTTGTGTAGAATATTCACTCCACGTTTCCATTTTAACTAGGGAATTCCCACTTAGTGGTTCAGGTCCAGCTTAAAATTCAAATCCTCTTCATAATGTTCCCTGTGTCTTCTGCTATCACCTCCTGAGCAGAGGCCACTGCTCCTCAAGCTATTCCCGCAGCTCTTTGCAGACCGGTCACCTTCCACGGTGAGGCTTCGTTCCACCCAAGACCCAACTCGGTGCCTGACACAGTGGGCGCTGCGCGAGAAGGTCACTCCTTCTGCAAATGCTGACGGCGCGCTCGGCCTCAGTGGGCGCTGTTTTAAGTGTCAGCAGCGCAATGGTGGGAAAAGTAGGCACAATCCCCACCTTCACGTAGCTGGTAGCCCCCCAAAAATAACAGACAACCACTCTAAGGAAAAAACAAGGGTTTCTTTAGCTTCATTGATTTTCCTATGCCTTGTATAATCTTTATTAACCTGAGAGTTATTTCTCTTATTTTGTTGTTAATCCTCACTTGAGGATATTTTTTCCATTGATTTTTTTAGAGAGAGTGGAAGGGAGAGAGACACATCGATGAGAGAGACACATCGATGAGAGAGACACATCAATGGGGCAGGGAATTGAACCTTCGGCCCTTCAGAGTTCAGGCCTACGCTCTAACCACTGAGCACACTGGCCAGGGCAAGAGTTACTTCTTATATATGAAGTTGCTAGTTTCCTGAAGTGCTAACTAATGCACAGTTATCTAGTAATAAGGTTAGATATCAATAGAAAAATTAACATTATAGTGATCTGATGCCTAAAGCTTACCGTTTTTTGTTTTGCTTTTTAGCAAAGGAGGAGGGCTGGAGAAGCAATAGGGAAATATGGCAAAAGTGTAACTATTAAAGGGCATGTAAGTTTTTCTGAGGCAGTTGGAAGGATGTTAATGAAAGGGGAAAAAGAATATACTACCAGAGGCTGAAAAAAACTGGGTGCTGAGTAGTAGTTTAGGCCACAATCTGCTGTTACATGTTTTGGTAACTTTCCTGGTGGCCCCAGAAATCATTGGTTTTTGTGTCCAATATCCGGCAAATTTACTGAGTTTTCTAGCAGCTGGCTGGACTCTTCCGGGCACTAGTGAGATCTGCAATGGCTTTGTTAGGCAGGCTGAACAAAACCAGCCACTCGTTCTATTGAAAATGAGAACAGTGTTCATTAATTTAGAAAAAGGGAGGAATGGGGCAGCTCTAAGGGGTACTTCAGAGTCATTGCAGTTGACATAATAACATTTCCATAGACTTTTCCCTTAGGAACAATATCCATATAAACTGCCTGGCACCACTAATCTTCATAGCATATGTTATGTCATGAAGAGGTAATTTACTCCCCATTTATCTAAGCTAAAAACATCCCAGCGTTTATTCTCAATCCACACTGTCATAAAGGCTGAGCCAAATCACAAGGGCAGATGGTGGTTTATACCTGCCAACTTATAATCAGGCGTAGAGTCATACCCACCACCTGCTGACATGCCCAGGCCTGACCCGAAGGCTCAAGTAACACTTTCTCAGGGGTTCTTTCTCTCGCACAGTTTGGAAGTTTCTCAGACCACAACCAGAGTGTCTGCTCCTGATGACTGCTAATGAGAACTCTCCATTGAGAACCAGCCAGAACCTCTTTGCTCTCCTCTCCTGGTGCCCACGGTTCCTTCTACTGGGTCAGGTCCCCTCCTAGCGTGACGAATGCTGTTGGTAACGTTTCCTGACCAACGTCCCAGTTAAGGCTCTTCCAAGAAATCCAAACACTGGGCTCTCTGTCATCCTTCCAGCTTCGCTGCATCTCAGGGCTGAGCTTTCTTTGCTGAAGAAACTGTCTATGAGCACAAAGATCAGAAAAAGGAAGCGTGATATGGAGAGGGAACGAAGTCTAGCCAGAGATATAAAAATACTAATATTTCACAATAAGATCAAAAAGAAGACCAAATAGAGAACTGATTTCAAATGAGAACAAGTTGAGTGTTAATTCTGTTTTGAGTCCTTTGGATGTGCCAGGTGCTGTACTAAACAATGCACACCTATTGTCTCATTTAATCCTCGAATAAACTACCTGTGAAGTAGGTACTGTTATTCCCACTGTACAGAGATAAAAAGAGACCCAGAGAAGCCTGGTGACTTCGGGGCATCTGGCTAGTAAGGAAGGAAGGAGTGGAGGCTTAAACCCAGCTCTAGAGGCAGCCGAAGGTTTGTTTTTGAACAGTTTGGAGTATGGCTCTCATTAATTTTAAAATTAGTTGTACTTCAGTAATTATTAATTACCTTGTAATTTTCCAAGTATGAAATAATACTTAAGGTAAACTTAACTCCTCTTGGTAATATCTGAACCTCTCAGTTTTTCTTCTCGTAAATGCATTGGTTAATATTTTAGCCCAGCGTTAAGCTGTAACGTGACAGTGGACACTGTCTCATTTTTTCTGACATCAACAGAATGCTTCTTGAGTTTGCCCCTAAAACCTGGTGCTGCCTCGGTGCTGCTTTCAGCCTTGTCAATGATGGTCACATGCGTTTCTTATGGGATCTGTAAATCGATGGCTGACAGTCATGGTATTGACAGCTTACATGCCTAGAATAAATCCGCTTGGTAATGATTTACTACCCTTTCAAGGAACTACCGAGTTTTCCTGGTGAATATTTTGTTTTACCTTTTGCAATTTGTTAGTAAATGAGATTGGTCTGGGTTGCCCTGCTTGTGACCTTTGGCATTCCTTGTATCCATGTTATATTTGCTTCTTAAGATGCACTTAGGGACTTTCTTTTTTTTAAAGAATTCCCCTGGGAACAAAAGCAGTTTTCAGACTGCTTTTTCTAGTTCTTCTTTGGAAATCTATCTCCCTCAATTTTTTTTTTTTTTTTTTAGTCTTTTGGTTGATTTTTGGTAAGTTATATTCTTCAAAACGACATTCTTTATTTTATGCAGATTTTCAAAGTTATTTGCATAGAGTTAAACCAAACAAAAACCTCTTATGATCCTTTTTATTTCCTCTTTTTCTAGGAATGTAACTTACTGTGGTCTGGAAATTTTATAAGTTCATCTCCAAGACCTGAAAGGTTAGGTGATTTCTATTTTTATTTCCAGTTTTTGAAAGAAAAATTTCCATTAAAATATTGATCTCCTGGGCTTTCTTCAATTCTTGCCACAACACTCTGCCTGACAGGTTTATTTAGATAACAAGTTTATCCTCTTATGAATATTAAAGTCTACTTTGGATTTAATGAAATTCCTTCCTAGAAGAACATCTGGCGATTATGCACTGAGTGTTTTAACTGTCCAGAGGTCACAAGCTCTTCATAATCCCTCCCTGAGAGCACTAAGACACAGCTCATGCCAGAAACAACACTTAAAGAAAATTAAAAAAATATATATATATCTTTATTGATTTCAGAGAGAGGAAGGGAGAGGGAGAGAGATAGAAACATCAATGATGAGAGAATCATTGATCAGCTGTCCCCTGCATCCCCCCAACTGGGAATCGAGCCCACAACCCGGGCATGTGCCCTGACAGGGGATCGAGCCACGATCTCCTGGATCCTAGGCTGACGCTCAGCCACTGAGTCATGCCCAGTCAGGCAAGAAAATTTAAAGAATTATATTTAATTTGAAAGGCCACAATAAAAGTTCATGAATTCAATCAACTTGCAAGTTATTTGCTACAATGGAGGACAGTAATACATTGATTAAACAGTTCGTAGAATTTAAGATTTTGTATTAATCACTCAGATTTATAATTCCCAGTATTTAGCTCCTACACTTCAAAAAACACATGCTTTTTTTTTTTTTAAATTCTCACCAGAGGATATTTTTTTCCATTGCTTCTCTGAGAGAGTGGAAAGGAGAGAGAGAAAGAGAGAAACATCGATGTGAGAGTGACACATGGATTGGTTGCCTCCCACAGGGACCCAGACCAGGGCTGGGGATTGAGCCTGCAACTGAGGTATGTGCCCTTGACCCGGAATCGAACCTATGACCCTTCAATCCACAGGCCAACGCTCTAACCACTGAGCAAAACTGGCTAGGGGAACACATCCTTTATTTTTCCACTAGGCTTGTGTTTCTTGGGGAACAACGATAAACTAATTAATTGACTCGGGATATTCATTTCCATTTATACCGAGGAGAGAGAATATGTGTTTTTAACTTTCAGAACATAGAGGCAACATGAGTTATACTTTCTTCTTGAGTCTCATAGCACCTGGCTGTTTATTTTAAAAAATGTTGTAACCGGTGAGAAATGGGGCCCTGGGAGAGTCACTGTCTTTCCCTGGGCCCCACAGTCACTAACGGCTGAGCTGAGTCCACAGCCCAGGTTTCTCAATTCCTTCCTTCATAAACTTCACAGTTCGGCAGCGGAGACAGCTATGTGAGGCGAATGCAAGGGAATTGTGATAATAAAGACAGTGACGAAAGTCCTGAGAAGATGGAAATGGAGACCATGATCGTTTCAGGCTGGGGAAACTTTGAAGACCTCGTCAGGCCGGTCAGACCTGAGCAGGGCCTGGCGGGAGCACAGAGGGCTCCCAGCAGAGCAAAGTGCTCACCCAGAAACCAGAGAGCATATGCCACGAAGTGCAGCCCATCTGGTCCCATTTCCTCAGCCAGAGCTCCCCGGCTCGTTAAATTACCCTCAACAGGTATAAAGTCAGTTACATTAGAAGTAGGAGGCAATGCTGGAGCTCAAAAGAGGCAAATGTGGGGAAACCAGAAAGAAGAATGACATTTCACAATCCAGACTAACACTGTACTTCCCAAATGTATCCCCCAATATTTGGTCCCCCTTTATTTCATGGTAATTGAAATAAATTACCAAACTGGAAACCTTCATGTTTTTGCTGGACAAATGGTTTTAGAAATTAAAACTGCATTTCTCAGCCTCCCTTGCTGTTTGTGGTCACACGACTATAATTGTATTTTGGCCAATGAGATGCAGGTGGAGGTTTTCTGGGGTAGCGGCTCTCTGCTCCTCGGCACCCCTGTCCTGGCCCCTCGTCTCTCCCTCCTTCTACTGCCTGCAACAGAGATGTGACGGCTGGGCCTCAGGAGGAGGGTGCCCATGAGGGAAGGGGGCCCAGTGAGCTGGGGTAGGCTGGGCTCCTGAGCACCCAGTTCAGATCAGGGCTGCGTATCAACCCTACATTGTGCACTCTGGACTCCGTAACACGTAGTGAAACCCCATCTCCACAAACATGGGGCAAGTCAAAGTAGGAGGGGTTTTGTGAAAGGTTTATGGAAGGCCATGGTCTATGGAAAGACAAACCCAACAAGGGCTGTGGCAGTCACCAGGAAGAGTTCTAACACGTTCCTAATCAGCAGGGCTGAGACGAGAGCTCAGTTGTCACCCTGCAAGCCATCCCTGTGGTCTTAATGCACCAGGCTATCATCTAAAGACCCTAATGTTTCTCGGTACCTAAACTATGTCAGAGCCTTGTTTGCCTTTGGGAACTGAAAAGGGTTTTTGACCCAAAACCAAGAGGGCCCGAGTGCAAAGACCAAGGCGCCAAGTGCAAAGACAGAGATGGACATGGGGCATTGTGTGCAAAGAGGACTGTGAGCAAAGGGCCGAGTGCAACACAAGAGTGACTGAGCACTTGGAAGAATCGAATGGAGGCTCTGCTCAGGCGGGGATAAGCTGCCCTGAGAGCATGAGCTCACCCCTCTCCACTCCGTGACCAAAGAATAAAGTTGCTGCTTTGCTTTACCCAACCCTGTCTCGTTTCATTGGCTCCAATGTCATTGGGCAGAAGGACCTTGGTTTTAGTCCCAACCCGAAGGGCCTGTAGCATAAATTGGGGACATAATCCTGTTCTGTACGATCACAGGTCTGACTTATTGTATTAATTCCCATAAAGCTGGGGGACTTTAAGCAGAACAACATAGTAGCTAAGACAAACGCCCCAGAGCTACCAAAAGGTCTACGAATAATTGTAGTCAAGCCCTCTCCATACTAACCTCAGGAAACTTTCCCAGGTGACCCTGCACATGTACAAGGTACCTGTGAGAGAATTTGCACCAGGATATGAGGGTAAGAGTCCACTAGTGCAGCGATTTTCAACCTTTTTCATCCCATGGCACATGAACCAACTACTAAAATTCTGCAGCACACCAAAGGATCTATTTTTTGCTGATCTGACAAAAAAAAAAAAAATAGGTCTAATTTAGATTCATTCACACAGTACTGCTATTGTTGTGCTGGCTGTTGTCACTTTCTTTCTTTTTTTTAAATTATTTTTTATTAAAGAATATCTCTTTATTGATTTTAGAGGGAGGAAAGGAGAGGGAGAGAGAGATAGAAACATCAATGATGAGAGAGTCATTGATCGAGCCCACAACCTGAGCATGTGCCCTGACCGGGAATTGAACCCTGATGGCCTGGATCCTAGGTCAATGCTCAACCGCTGAGCCATGCCCGGCCAGCCTGTTGTCACTTTCTTATTTGACAATCTAAGGGAAAGAGGTCTGGGCCCTGACCAAGAAGTCAGGCATGGCATGTTTTAGAAGTTCTTGCCACACACCGGCTGAGGATCCTGGACTAGTTTATCCAACTGGTCCAACCATTCCAGCTCCACGCCCACGGACTGAACGTGAGCCACGGAGTCTCTGCTGCGTGTAGCCTCAGGGGGCGTCAATCCTCGGAGGGCGATGGAATTTTCCACCACTTCTCTATTAGTTTGGATCTGTCCACCTCTTACCGTCGGACATTGTTTTCCATTTCCTAAATGTATCAGAGATCACCATTATTTATATTGATTTCCTTTGTTCACCTAAAAAAAATTTGACAAAAACAAAAATAGTCCACAAACATTTAAAAGCTCTCTTCCTTGCAAGCCCCTATTGTCATCTCTGGGGTTGACAGAAAAAGGAAGCTTTCTGGAATATTTCAGGATATCCGCTCTCCTCCTGGTTTCTTGTTCTTGCATGTGGAAGGCACCTCCTGGCTTAGGGTTGTCGGTCTAACTCACACTTTGTTCACTGACACGCAATGAATCGAGATATTTTCTTATTTCTCCTTTAAGCAACACCATCTCATTTCGTGCCTTCTAGTCATTACCTGCAGTATTTTCCCATTTTATCTCACACGCTAATGACATGGTCCAGGGCTCATTTCAGTAGCTGACTTGCCTTACTTGGCGCTACAGTTTGTCTCGCTTCACCCTGTGCCGTTGCTGGTGCGGTGAAAAGTGGGCCGGCCGCTGGGAGAACAATTTGGCGGTTTCTTGGGAAATTAAAGGTAGAGTCACCATATGACCCAACAGTTCCACTCCTGGGTATCGCCCAAGAGAAATGAACACACATGTCCACACAAACCTGTACACCAATGTTTATAGCACCACTACTCATATTAGCCAAAAAGTGGAGACAATTAAGTTTCCATCAACTGATGAATAAATAGACAAAAGCGTATTCATGCTACAACACAGCTAAAGGTAGAGAGCTGGGTGGAGAAGTCAGACGCAAGGGGCCACATATCGTGGTTCTATTTTTATGAAATGCCCAGATGAGGCAAATCTAGAGACAGAGAGAGAAAGTAGATTTATGGTTGCCAGGGTCTTGGGAAGAGAGAAAAATGGTAATAATGGGGACAATTCCATTTTGGGGTTGTGATAATGTCCTATTAGATAGTGGTGATGGTTGTACAACTTTGTAGATGTGCTAAAAACCACCGAATTGTAAATTTAAAGATAAACTATATATATAAACTTGCCATCTCACTAACTAGAGACATCCGGCCTGAGAAGGTATGAGGGATTGGAAAAGAAAAGCCGTCTGAGCAATACGGCATCATGTCACACCAAGCAGGAGTAAAAGGAAGTCTTTCCAGGTCCCTTTCCCTTTCCTCTCAAGCCCTATTCTTCCTGGAGCCAGAGTCAGGCACATAACGATTGCTGTTACACCCCGATCTGTCACTGGAGTAGTAAAATCCAGGGTAATCACTCCTGGCTGGTCAGTGACAGTTGTAGAGAGTAACTGAAAAGGGCAGAGGAGGAGTATTTGCCTGCAGAGTAATAAAGAGCTAAGGTTCATACAACATGTTAGCCCATGGACATCCCATCCCCCAACATCTACCCAAATGGGAGCTTGCTGGACAACAGTCACACCATGCCCTGTGCACCCCCTGCTTCCTTACAGCCGGGCTCCTTGAACAGGCTTGAACACATGCCCTCAGGTCTATGGTTTGAGGTTAGAAGATGACAGACCATCTCCTTTTCCTCCATGCCCTGCAGGGTAAGTGGCATTAGTCCAGAGAGCACCAGGCTGCCCTTGGCAGCCACAGTACATTGCTTTGCATCTAACAGACCTGCTGGCCTTACAGGGAGAAAGTGCAGGCTTGTGCTGAGGACCGGGCACCAGCAGCAGGTGGCTGTGCAGAATGTGGAGGCCACTGCAACTGTCGGGAGAGGGCAATGTTTCACCTCTGCAAGCGGGATGCCATCACCTGTGCCACCTCCCCTGCCACACTCCTCCCTCAGCCACCGCCTGGAAGCCTTCCCAGCCCGCCTGCTGTTCGCCCCAGATGCGCAATCCCTGGTGATGCTGAGCCCTTTCTATGCAGGCAGTGAGGTAAGAGCCACTTGCCTCACCCCAATCTGCGTAGATCTAGGGCAGAGATGAATAATTTCTATTTGCTTTCCACAGCTTGGGAACTCCGCCTGGCCACCTGAGCCAAAGTGTCTTCATGCTTCCTTCCTAGGACAATTTCTATTAGCCTCAAATCTCCTCTCTGTAAAATGATACTAATAACGATTAATTCAAAAAGTTGTTGTTTGGATTCCATGCAGACAATTACTGCAGCAGATCTAGCCCAGGGCCCGCTCACTCTCTGTTTACAATAAATGCCCTGTCATTATTCATGACGTTTTTGTTTGTATTTTAACTAGAGTCCTGGATAGGGAGGCAAACCGATTTACTAAAAATTAATTCTTGAAATAATCAATTTGCAGAATGACCCAAATTTATAAACTGTAGTTTTTTTTTTATCAGTTTTAATAAAAATATTTGATGTTTGATTACATGTAATCAAATATATCCTTTTGTACATTGTCATGGGCTTTGGGATCTTGGATCAGCATGTCCTGGGACTCTCTGAAGTCACGTACTGTCTGTGAGAGCTTGGAAAATTCACCTAACTTCCCCCACGATGAGCATCTGAAATACAGAGGTAATGATACCAGCTTCATAGAGTTGCAAAGTGCTAGGAACAGTGCTGGATAACAGCAGCTGCTGAACAATGATAGTGGCAAGCCCCTTGCCCACAGAACCCCGCCCTGGGAAGACTTTCCTGCCTCCCTGGATACATCTGGTCTACCACACTTCCTTCAAGAAACCTGATGTCCTCAAGCTGAGAAGAGAAACCCTGGGGTTAGTTGCACACGGTTGTACATGTCGTCATTCAAATTTACATATTTACTGCTGACTCTTTAATTGACACACAGATAAGATTAAACTTGTTTCATTCATTAGAAAAAAATTTCCCTTATTTATTTTGACAACTTCATAAAAACTGGCTCATGTTTCATAATTGCTCCCATTTTACTGACATTTTTATCATTTATAATTATGTAAAAAGGGCAAACTGTGGTGGTTGGCAGTGTGTAGAAAATAGAGCTGCCAGATGCCCTGTCTACTGACTCTCCAAGGTAGCTGTGTTTCTGAAACACGCATTGCTACCCGTCAGCTCTTTCCACGAAGCCATTATGAATGAATAGCTGGTCTTATGGGAGTTTCTAAAGAAGTGTTCTCTGAAAATTCCCTTAATTTTATTTCCCTTGTGTCTTTTCAGCCTGTTAAGTAGGCACTTGGTGATGATCTCTAGCCGGGAAACAGGGGACTCCTTGGGAAACCTCACTGGCCTATGTTGCATCTGGGCCAGATTTCCCAACGCGGTATCACCTCCCAGCTTCTGACAGGCCCACAACATATTGAGCAATGTGTACCAAAGGCTGGGCTCAGGAGAGATTTCTCTCTAAGGGTTTACATACTCATTACGAGAGATTTCCCAGTATTTAACACACCTCTGTGGAGTCAATCTAGAAACTAGTCAAATCGTTGGGAGTTTTTACTTAGAGAATGAAGGGATCAGAGTGCAGTCTTTCAAAACACCGAGGACTTAGAAATGGTTGTCCTGAGCTGCCACGTGTAAACTGTTTAGAAAGAAGCCTTTTCTTGGGGCAGAAGAAAAAAGAGAGAGGGGGAGAGAGGAGCCCTCCACTCCTGCTTCACTGCCCCGTGTTTCCCTGCGCCTACACTCCCTCCAGCTCCCTCGTGGTGTTTTCTGCGTTATCCTCGGTTGCAATGTGCTTCCTCAGCCTGAACAGGAATCCACGCGGAGGGGAAACGAGTTATGCAAGAGCTGTTCTTTGACTGCTCAAAGCTCTCCCATTTTCCAGAGTAAAGGGAATGTCATTTTCTGCATGTTAGTCTTTTGAAATGATGTCTATCTAACTGGTTTCCAGAACGGACTTGAACTGGAGGTTAGCATACGATGGTGTAAATCCCGTTTTCCAAGGGAAAATGAAGGTACACTGAGGTTAATTTGCTGACCTCAAAACACTTGCAGCCATCACTCTCACAGTTGAAGTTCATAGGTATGAGATAATAGTGACTTAAACATTTAGAGTCTTGTCTTTTTCCTTTCTTTGGAATAAAGTCACAACCTGATGATATTAAAAAAGTCAATTGGAAAATTCAACAGCACTTACTGAACATTGATGTCATGTGTGAAGTAGTTAGCACTTCCTATCTGATAACCTCAAATTGCTTGCTTTTAGCTATGAGAGCATAAATACGTAACACCTCCTGTTAGCCTCATAGATTATAGAGGCATTTCCCCGACTTAAATATGTGAGATGACAATTGGGAAGAGATACTCTTAGGCCACCCGGTATGTCTTTGGTTGTTGTTGTGACTAACCTTCCCACTTCTAACTTGCATAAGGTCGCCTGGGGGCCAGGTAGAGGGAGAACCCAGGGTGTCAGTGTCTGAAGGGTCATCCTCAGTGCCCTCCCCACTCAGCAGAGTCATAGGGTCCCCAACCCAGACGTTATGTGACATGCTTCCTGGTAGTTGAATTGATAGCTAAACAAGCTGGATAGCTGAAATCTAGGCAAGTTAGAGACTATTTTAGCAAACACTGCACAGGACCAAAAGTATACCATGCTGTCATATTTGCATACCTTGAAAGTGAATAGAAGAGGGCGAGGATAGAGGTATATGAGCACTTAAAAATATGTATTATCTCTATGTTATGTGCTGAGCTTCTACTGCGTGCTGATTTCCTGAGTTACTGTAAGTGTGGGAGGTCTGTGCCCAGAGCCAACAGGGAGGCCTTGTGCAGCGTCAGCAGCGAGGGCGGTCGCCCCAGGGCCCGGCTGGGCAGGCAGCAAGGGGTGCAGTCAGGACGGGCTCGGGCTGGGATCAGGCCATTTCTCAGCCTTGCTCATTGGCTTACAGGGCAACTTTTGGCTGCCATGGGACAAACCCGTGTCCTGTTGGCTGGCCTGTACCTGGTGTCGAGGATCCCCCACTCATCATCCGACCCAGTCAGCAGCATCACAACACGTTTACCGCCTGACACGCTGGCGCCAGACACCTCAGCACATTCCAGGGGAAGGACCAGTTGAAAAGATCGTGAAGGATCTGTGGGTAGCTCTCAGCCCCATCAAAAGCTGCCAAAAGCTGTAGTGTCTGCAGGTAATCAGGGAGAGAGGGGAGAGTGAGTGAGGCACCTTCCCTTCGAATAGGAGGGAAAGCGTTTGCAGTGTTGCAGAGACACTGAGAAAGCAGCCAACCGCTTAGAAGCTGATGTTTTTTGAAACAGAGAATTTCCAAACGCAAACACTTACCGATGGCAAGATAAATTTCTCCCTGCGCGCCTGGGCCTTTCAGCTGTGGTAAGGCCTGGGCGTTCTCCAAAGCGTCAGTTGGCCAGAGAATCCCGTAGTGTACCCTGTCCGGCCTCTCCCTACTCTCTCCACTCTTTACAAAGAAAAGATGCAGCTTTTCTCCATCCATTACCAGCTACCCCCATTATATTGATAGAATTGTGCGCTGAATGTCTTGTATGAGGTAACTCAGAGCAGCACTAACCTGGGTCCAAAGAAAAAATAGCCCTTTTTATAATAAAGGGATTATGCCTAAAGAGTGTCCTTCCAACACCATGTTTAGACTCTCCCTCAAGTCCTGCTTGCTTTGACTCTCTCTAGCCAGCTGTCACCTGCTCAGCTCCAGGCACTGGGCCTGGCCCTCTGGTCCTCTCCCTAAGAGGACCATTCCTTGCATCCCACCTGAGTTTCTGGAAGAGCAGTTATGCAGTCCCGTGTGAGCTGAAGAACTTCACAGGGCGATGCCCAACCACCTGAGCCACACTTGCCAGGGCTGCTGAAACTATTTAATTAGCAAAATTGTATAGCGGTGATTCTTGGACATTAGAATCAGCCTAAGTCCAGATTCTGTCTTCACTATTCTGGGCTACTTACCTTGATTTTCATGGAACCTCCCACAGTCTCTGCCTCTTCATGTGTGAAGTGAGAATAATTTAAAAATTAAATGAGATAATCTATATAAAGATCTTATGTTTCTGGCACATAATAATTGTTTAATAAATGTTAACTATTTTTGTTAAATTCCAAACCTATAACTCCTCCCTACTGGCAATGTATTTCAGGGCCAAAAAATTAGTATCAATAGCAAAATCCTCAATAAGTTTTGGAAGACTGAGATTGAAATGGAGGAAATGAAACCGTAAATAAATGTGTTAAATAACATGTGAGAGAGCCAGTACCTTTTTATGAAAGGACTTCAGACTTTATGGTAAGCATGTCAGTAGGCTCTGCTCCAGTTTCCAATGTGTGTGGAGGGCGTTCCCACACCAACAAACAATTCTAGGGCACCAGCAATGTGCACTATGTAAAGGGGAAATTTGGACACAGAGAAAAACAGGCGCACTTAGAGAATATTAAGTGAATATTTTATACAATTACAAGGTAAGATTGTCCAAATATTATTTATTGCCTTACAACATTCAGTGCTTTATCTCTCAATAATTACTATTCCCCGTTTTAGGGGGAGAGTAGGAGCCTCCCTCCAGCTGGCACTAGCTCCAAACTGCAAACCTAACTCCTGTCAATCTGATAGTATAAATGTATTTTTTCCTTTGGATAAAGGCAAAGTACAAACAAGGGTGGCTGCCCCATTACCAGGTGAATTGAGGATCAACTGTGATAAATGAAGCTATTCACTCTCCTTCCCTGAGGACTCATTCCTGTTTTTCTTGGGAATCTGTATGGAATGGGTGTGTCTGCTTGGCTCTACCAAAAGGGGAGATTGATTGCTGTCTTTTGCAATCTCTTACCAGAGTGCTTGTAATTCACATCGCATTCTGGTTTATGCTTATTCAATAATAAAACACTTTTCTTTCTTTTCTGCCTTTGTGGGGAGCTTTTTTGGGCTGGCAGAGATGCTGCTTTTATGTTTCCCCAATACTTACATGCCACTGCCTCTGTGTCTCTGTGTCTCTGTCCCCTCCTCCCCTAATTCAAGTTTGCATTTGTGCATTGGACAGGCAAAACCTCAATCACATCCAGACCCTAATTTGGGAGTGAGCCTGGGAAATGTAGTTCTTTGCTTTCCAATCCCTGCAATATATGTTTCATCCAAAAGAATGAAGTTCTGGATTTCTAGGCAAGTAGACATTATAAAAGTCACGTAGTCCAAAAGAGCTTAGACCTCCCTTTAAATCCTGGAGGAACGCCAGTACCTGGATTTTTCTAACCACAAGCTGGTTAGACAATTTTTCTAACTAAAACCTGGGTGCCTGCCAGGTGTCAGGGATAACGAATGACTGGTTTTGAGCATCAGCCAGGGACTCTGAGATAATTCTCCATTTTATTTTCAGCTATTGCTTCAACCCTGCGAGTTGGGTTCGTTATTTGGATTTTACTCAGAAAGGTTCAACCAGGTTCCATGTCCTGTCCCAAGCCATACAATCGGAGAGTGGAAGATTCTAGATGCCAATTTAGTAGGTGTTCTGATCTTTCCCTACTTGTTTATGACTCTCCCTTTTCACGGGTTCCTAGAAAAACCCAGGGGGCCCTTCTCCTGCCACAGCACACAGAGTCTCATTACCATTACTAGAGTTAAGAACATGCTTTCAAGATAAACAGAGGCTCTTCCAGATGTGGCTTAACTCAGAGTGTGGTTTATGGTCCACCAGCTGACGCTAGAGACCAAGCTCGCTCATGGGACAGACTGTTTCCCACCCTGCTGCTCAAACTGCAGAGAGCATCTCTTTACCAGCTCTGGAAACACAGAGGAGGTAGGGGTTGTACCGAAGCTGTCAGCCCCATGAGAGCCCCACCCCTCGGTTTCCAGCTTTCGAGTGGGCGTAGCACACAGCCTGGGCCCGGAGGCAGGCAGGGCTCCAGAGCCCCAAGCATCACCTCAACTTCCACGCTGCTCTGGGTCCAGCCAGTTCGCTGCCCCAGGAGAAGATAATCCATGATGCAAGCAACATTTGGGCAAAGCGTCTGACCCCAGATACATTTAACTTGTCTCTAAAACTCAAGTGCATTTAGATTTCGGTAGTAAGAATTTTTTTCTTCCATTTGGGCCAGGCATGCATGAAATTGTTACACATTTTGATTTCCTCACCACACCTCTTTATTGTGCTAAGTTGAAGATGATGAATGTAAAAAGGGGAGCTTACTAGAAGATTTCTCAAAACAACAACCAGTAGTTCATCTCTAAGAGTGTGTGTGGTAGATTAAAAATGGCCACACATTCTTGGCAGCTCCTCCCATCAAGAGGTGGAATCTGTTTAGACGCTCCCTGAATCCGGGCTGGCCTTGTGACTTGCTGTGACCAGTAGAAGGCGACGAAAGTGGCCTGTGAGTTCTGAGTCTGGGTCTCAGGAAGCCCTGCAGTTTCCATTCTTGCCCTCTGGGGGCTCTGTAGCCGTGAGAACCAACCCAGGCCCATCTGCTGGAGGAGAGACCACATGGAGCAAAAACAAGTCATCCTAGACCAACTAGCATCCAGCATATCTGCCCACAAACCACAGTCACCTGAGTGACCCCGAGCAAGATCAGCAGAAGGTCTGCCTAGCTGGCCTCTGACCAAATTGCTGACCTACCGAGTTGGGAGTAAATACAATGACTGTTTTTACAATAGATAACAGATACAGTGTGTAGTATTAACCTCACACATGGCTACAGGGATTGGCTCACCTAGCCCAGGGCCTACCGTGTACTATGTGCTCAATAAAAGTTAGGTATATCATTATTTTTACACAAATTGTGTATTTCAGAAGAGTTAAAAGTTAAATGCACTTTATAAGACCAAGATCTAAATGTTATCCATAATAACCTAGAGTTTGAAATGAAAGTGTACATTGGTAAATGTTCATTACAGAAAAACAGTGGATCCAATATTAGACAAAGTCATTTGCTATCACTTATTCCTCCTGGACTGCTAGTAATTTACGGAAGCCAAGCAGAGTTTGACATTGTTTTCAGAGTTTCGAAGGGGAAAATATTCCAAGATTTCAGACTGTGACTTTTTCTTCCATTAGGTATGAAATCTCCTTTTCATCTAGACAAAGTCTCCACTAAAGAAACATTATTTGCTTCCTTGCTCAGCTGAAAGGCGGAGCTTATGACCTGCATCACCGAGGTGCAAACACCCGAGGTTCTCTCTATGTTAACCACAGCTGATAGGCAACACTGTGGGGAGCCCCACTTTGCTAAATCAGCTCACTCAGGAAAAAAGTGAGCTCACAGCAATCCTGTAGTGGATATTTCCCATCCTGTTCCTTTGCTTGCTTATTATTTTAACTTACCTTAATTTGTACACAAGAACATTGACATTCAAGTGAATTGAATAATTTTTCTAAAACAAAGTGGGGTTAATATTCTAATCATTCTTAGACCTACCCCCCGAATGACTTTATTAAAACCACCTTGTTAATATTTCTTACATTGGAGCTTACGGCATTTGCAAACATAAGAATATTAGCTGTGGCAGAGATAGCTGTCATCCTTAAATGTATGCCTTTCCTCCCACGGTAGCAGTTGTCACCAGGAAACTGCAGCTCAGGAACCACACTTCCAGTCAACACATATAGGTTGGGTCATGTGACTAATGGGGGAAAGTGGAAGTGACGTGTAGGTACCACTTCCAGATCAAGGTTGCTATGCATTGGTTGCACCTTCTTTACCTTCTCTTTTTATTCCACCAGCTTTATGCAGATGAGCACGCATTGCAGATGGTGAACCTTCAAGATAAAATGACCCTAACACCCTGAATCACTAGTTGGAGGACAGTTGCCTGCTGATCTCTCTGGGAGTTTATGTAAATGAGAAATAAACTTCTATCATACATATTGGACCAATTATATAATTTGAGGATTGTATGTTTCAGCAGCTACTCCTGTCTCAAGTAATATGCTAACTATTACAGTCTCTAATCTTAATTATTTTATGGCAATTAAATTTTTCTTTGAGCCTAGGAATGAACATGAAATATATCCTAGAAAAGGCACTGCTTGAACCAAACCTGGAAACATGAGAACAATTTAATTGTGTGATAAAAGAAGGAAATGGCCTCCCAGTGGAAGAGAAGCTCACGGGGAAGACATGGCAGCAAGAAAAAGCATGGATTATTTGGAGAATAGCAAGTGGTTTATTTTTAATGAGGAAAGGAGAAGACTCATGGGAGATCAGTTGTGAAACAGCAGGTGGGAACCAGATTGTAATTGGTCTTGGATCGAAACAAATTCTATAGAACGCTGGGTTTCCATGACCATAATCATTATCTTACCTTTAAGGACAGAAAGAGCAAGTAATTATTTATGAAAATTTTTGCAAGGACTCATGGCATGTATATGAGGAGAAGAAAATGCTGATACTCTGCATATAATTATTGGAGTTAGGGAGTTATCAGGCTATTCCAGAGACACAAAGTTCCAAATTGAACTTGAAATTGAGGGTAGTCAGTGGCCTTTGCAGTAGATTGGAATAAAACTGACTAATAGGAGTTCTTGGTATGGTATGGTGACAACTAATCTAATCAAATCCTCTCTCGGGTTGTGGAAATAGAGAACACTCCCAGGGAGGGCAGGTCACTTAAGTTAAGGCTACATCCAAAACAGTGCAAAAGTGTTGTTACGATTCTCCACGAAAGCTTATGGAGCAACCCACTTATGGAAGTACCAGGACCTAAGAGGGACTGATAACTAGAAAGCGAGGCAGTGGCCCATGTTACCTTGTTTTATCTTGATTTCTTGGGCTAAACCCCCATTATTAGTGATGCTCTGGGTCCACTTATCCATGACATCTTAGAAACAAACACACTCAACCTTTTATGCTACACCAACAAGTTAGGATTTTATCTAGAATGTGCAAGCTTCTCCCAGCACCAGGCAACAACCATGGTATCAACTCCCAGGAAGCATGATGACTGTGATTTCAGCCCAAGCTTATTTGATCTCTCGTAAATAATCTTGGACTCTGACAGGGAACAATTTTACATTAAGTAAAGGAAAATAAATGGGTTAGAGAAAATCAACTGAAATAACTGTTTTGTAACACATATGAAAGTAATATTTTAAAATAGTCCATCTATTGGCAAGACATTGATACTTAGGAAATTCTGTGGATCAACTTGGCATGGCTTGGGTCTTGGATGTTGCAACTTTGAATCTTGCTTTTGAACAGAAAGGGGCCACAGAGGCAAAGGTGATACTGTTAAGACACTGGGAATAAATGAGATCAAAATCTAATAGAAGGCTTGTGTATTGCAAGACAAAGCAGTCGATTCATCAAACAAGTGTTTTATATCATTTTGATGATCAGGATTTCTCAACCTCTTTTTCACAAGAGGTTGAGAACTGAGTCCCAACACCCAGGACATGGACTTCACAGGCCTTTGGGTCGTACAGGGGCAGCTCCGCTCATCCCAAGAAATAAAGTACATTATACAAACAAAATGAACTATTTGATGGTGCAGCTGCTTTGAAAATACAATGTTTTCATTGCTTTTATATTCAAATGACTCAGTTAATTTCCCTTTCATCTTGGTGAGAGCAACAGTAATAACTTTTTGACTTAGAATATCAGTAGATTGACCAAACTTTTTCATTAAATATGGTCATCTTCCTTTAAAAAAATTATTAAAACATGTATATGGGTCTGGTTGACTTGCAATATTAAGAAGAGCAAAATGGAAGAGTTATTTCGTCTGTCTGAATTCAGATGACATCTGCAAATTTTGTATAACAAGAGCACTACAATTTATTTCTTGCCCGGCTGGGCGTGGCTCAGCGGTTGAGCATCAACTTAGGATCCAGGAGGTCGGGGTTCGATTCCCGGTCAGGGCACATGCCCGGGTTGCAGGCTAGGCAGCCGATCAATGACTCTCTCATCATTGATGTTTCTTCCCCTCCTTTCCTCTCTCTGAAATCAATAAAGATATGTTTAAAAAAAAATTATTGATTGTCATTGTAGCAGTAACTAATAGGCTGCTTTTGTTCAGCATGAAATCTCCACCCAGGAGGCTTACTGGGCTGATTTTTCTTATACTTCTGATACAGTCTAAGGAATACTTTGGTTTCTATTTTCTTCAAACTCCAAGGTAGATACAAGAATCCATCCTGAGAACAGTAGTAAGTACGGAGAGGAGATCGGATGCCCTGGAGTCGAGAGGTGTGTTTCTGAGAGGCAATGTTGAACCCGTCTTTGGACAAGGAGTGAACCACTCCAGGCACCATCTCCTCAATATAAAGTGAAAAGGTTAGAATGGATCATTCAAAGAATCCTAGCTCTGAAAAGCCATGATTTGAAAACATTTGTTTAATGTATCAGCTCGTTCAGCTGAAATACAAATAAGTAGAATGAGAGGGGGCCAGGGTGTCTGGCGTGACCCTATTACAAAGCCATTCAAAGATTTCTCAGGGATAGTTCAGTGAGCCCCCGTCTGTGAGGCCCGTCCCTAAGAGGAGGTGCCCGCTAGTCCTGGCAGTGAGGCCACGTGGGAAGGGTGTCTGGAGGGAGCAAGTGCCGCAGAGTTCACAGCTACACAGATTTGCCGCGTTGAGAAACCATTCAGACACCACAGAGATTTCCATTATGTTCCTTGATTTAGTGAGTTTTCCTGAAATTTCTGAATTTGACTCACCCGTAAATGGGGCCTAATATGTGGGCCCAAGCAAGGTAAGGTTGCTTCTGAAAAGTGAAAAAATTCAGGGGCTCCTTTAAAGAGAAAGCTTATTTTTTATACTTTTGAGGCATTTGTGTGAATTTATGACACCTAGTGGTCAAAACCTGGGAAATGGGATATTTAAGGAAGGGGGAGTGGGAATAGCCTGGAGGAGAAAAGACTGTAGGTAAAGGAAGGACTTCTTTTTAGGACACTGCTTGTCCGGAAAGTTGTCTTGTCCTGGGATGCTTACTTAAGAGGAATCAATGTGAAGAAAATGGAAAATACAAAGGTAAAAAGACCCTTAAAAAGAAAGTCTAAAGAATCTGGAACTCTGCCATCTACAGAAGGGGGAGGACTCCCTCCACGGCACTCCCCCATCCCTCAGCCTAGAACCAGCCCCTCGGGAACGGCCGTCCCTGCCAGGCTCTGCCACGAATCCACGCTGGTCTTTATACGGTGATGGGAGGTCATCTTTTCATCGTGTTTGAACATCTTTTTATTCCCCCATCTATTGACTCAGCCTTAAAAAATGTTTCCAATGAAAGTAAGTCCTCAATTATTCAAGATAGGTCTAGTCTGCAAAATCTCCAAAGAGAAGAGATGTACAACTCTAGTTCCTCTTCAATAAAAACAGTAGATGACCTCCTCTCTTAAAAGCCAGTGAGAAACCGAAAGATAATAGGAATAAAAAGAGAGGAGGTGCAGAATTTGAATGGATTTGAAAAAGTAATTTACTGGCTGGGGCAGGTGGAATGAGCACCACCGTTCACAGGGACGGCCTTGTTCATAACATTCCTGTGACAAGTGATCATTCTTTGGGCTCCTCTCCCAACTTTTTGTCATGTCTCAATGAGATCCACTTAAGTCACTTTCTCATCGAAGGTTTATCAGCTCTGATATCCACTATCCTGTGTGTAATGAATACATTCCATCCTTTGAAATAGACCATGAACTATTGCTCAAACCTCTCCTATCTGAAGTATATTCCAGAACATCAGCTGCTCTTTTTAAAAAAATATATCGTTACTGATATCAGAGAGAGGAAGAGAGAGGAAGAGAGAGAGATAGAAACATCAATGATAAGAGAGAGTCATTGATCGGCTGCCTCCTGCACGCTCCCGACTGGGGATCGAGCCCACAACCCGGGCATGTGCCCTGACTGGGAATTGAACTGTGATCTCCTGGATCCTAGGTCAACGCTCAACCGCTGAGCCACGCCTGGCAGGGCTCAACTGCTCTTATTAAAATTTCTCTTACTAGCTGTAAGAATGGCATTGGGAGTTATGTAGGTTCCTTTTAAAAGCAGAGCCCTAAACATTCTAGCATTTTTTTCCTTACCTAGGAGGAATGCTCCCATTAATAACTTAACCTAGTTATTGATTTCCATATTTAAATGAGTTTGAGATTTCTCAAGAATTCTTTATTATTTTGGATTACTTAGACTATGACTCCTTTTCATTATTGTAACTAGCCAGGAACTGGGAGGCTTTGCAGTGCTTTCCAGGTACCGAAGATTGTCTGAGAACTGAATTGGGTTAGTGGATTCATACTTCCTATTATTATGAAAGAATTTAAACTGGAATAGAAAGCAAAAAAAGAGAAAAAAGTTAAATCAATTTCTTAGAATTCAAGTGTCTAGTAAACAAGTTTTCAGGAACCAAGAAAGTCGAAATGCCCTTTACGCACTGAAGTTTGTCTTGCAATCTCCCCCACAGCCCTGTCTGGAAGCCCAGAGAGGGGACCCAGCAGAGGCTCCACCATGAACCCCCTGCCTGTCCTTGGACAAGTCATGCAAGCCATTGGGGTCAGCCTTCTTCACCCCATAAAATAGGTATTTTCCTAGGTGATTTCTAACTAAGGTCCCCTCTGGCTACAGAACTCCATTTTTTAAAGTAATTTATTTTATCTGTTTGTTTTGTTTTGTTTTCTCTGCTAATTATACTCCTCAAGTTCCTGGTTCAATGCCCTTTGAGATTTGAACAAGAAAAGAGTATGAAAACAGAGATAATATCTGTTTTCTCGCCGCTATGAGAAAGGAGAAAATAGAACACTATGACAGATGATTATCACTAGAAAGAAAGAATTACTGTTTTAAAGAAAAATAAATCACAGACTTAATTTAGGCAGTAATGCATAATGTTAGTTTTGTGCGATATGTACAATAATTATTTATGACATTTAAAAACTATTGGTTTGAAAGTTAGGAATTGGTCATTTAGTGTTTCAGAGTTGGGAAGGGACTAGGCCTTTGGACTTAAGGGTTTACAAAGCTAGAAATTGTTTTTATTTTTAAATATCATGTTTTAATAGAATACTTAAAGATGTCAAAATGCATGTTACATTTGAAAAAAATCAGATTATTACATGATATGATGCAGTGAAACCCCAAATTTGCTTTTAAAAGTGTGCGTTTATATGCAAAATATTGATGGTAGTTATTTTTTTTAATTTTATTTTTTAATTTAAAATTTTTATTTTTGTTTAAAATGTTACAGATGTCCCTTTTTCTCCCCAATGACCTGTTCTACCCAGTCCCACCCCCCTCCCCTAGAAATTGTTTTTAAAAACAATTCTACACAGCCCTTGCTGGGTGGCTCAGTTGGTCGGAGTGTCATCCCCTACGCCAAAAGGCTGAGGGGTTCAAGTCCCAGTTAGGGCACGTTACCCAGGTTGTGGGTTCCATTCCCAGTTGGAGCATGTACAGGAGGCCACCAATTGATATTTCTCTCTCACATTGATGTTTTTCTCTCTCTCTCTAATCAATAAACATATCCTCTGGTGAAGATTAAACAACAACAACAACAAAAAACAATTCTACACATTTCCGGAGAGATTCAAATATCTGATATGAGGTTGGCTTCTCTTTAAGGTTCTTTCCAACCCTAAACAAATCTAAGAATCTATCGTTATTTCTCCTAGATTTTTCTACCAAATCAGCCTTCCAAATCCCTCTGGGACACCTATTTGCTGAAGGACACCAGAATATCTCACTCCCAAATGTGCCTCTTTGTTATAAAAATTATTTTAAGCTGAAAGCAGTTAGCCCTTTTCTAGCTAAAGACAAGAAATAAATTCTCTTTTTACTGGACACAGACTCTTATCAGCCCTGAGAAGGCACCAGAAGAATCTGCAAACCTTGTTAAACTGACCTCACCTTCCTCATTACCTCTTTACCACTGTCTGACTCTTGCCCTTTTGTCTTGCCAAGTCTTCACAAATTTATTGTTTCTTTGTCTAAAAGATTTTAAAGCTTCCTGCTGGGGTTACTTCTTCCAGCCTCCATTCTCTTGTGAAGGTTCAAAATTTAATAATATTTGTAGCTTTTTGTCTGTTACTCTCTGTTCTTCGTCAGTTTAATTTTCAGGTTCCCCCTCCCCAAGGACCCTAAGAGAGTCGAGTAAAACGTTTACCTCCCCTACAAGGCCGACCCATGAGAACCGAAAAGTCGATAGTGAGCTAATGAAGGCAGGAAGGTGAGGAGATACAGGTCTTTAAAAATAAAGGTCTTTTTTTTTTTTTTGACCATTTTTATATTTACCTGGGGAGGGGACAATGAAGTGTGGGTGGCTCAGAAAGAGTGAGATGTAAGACACAGAAGCATCGGCAGACGGGGACTACCAGGCAATGCCTCGGAAGCGTCAATGCTTTATTGGATTTTAGAAGAAACTGTTCTTTGCACTGAGGCCCCTCCCTGCTCATTCAGGAGGCCCGTTCTGGGCGATGAAGGGCTGTTTGCGAGCGGTGGGTGGAGTGTGTATTTACACTGGCCCTCCTCAGGAAGAGCAAACCTACCTCCTGCGGCTGAGAGGGGCCTTGAAGTTGACCTCAGGCTGTCTCGGCTCCTGTGACACTGACTTAACGTGTAAACCAGAGAACCAGAGCGCACAGCTCAGAGCGTTCCTGCTGCTCTGGATGAGGGGGCGTTTCGGTGTGAGAGAGATAAAAATAAAAAGGCAGACTGGGGGGCCCAACCTGCTTGTGTGCCTTTTCCAAAAAATAACCTACATAGACCTAGACTGAAAATTCTACATGCTCATCTAACATTTCAAAGCCCTTCCTTCCTGAAGTAATAAAAGTGTGTTGAAAGGCAGTGAAAATATTAATTGTAGGGGGGAAAACATAGGACACTCAGCAGTGAAAGAACCTGGATCTGCCCCTTCAAACCGAACTCTTACTCCGTTAGCCTGCCTTTGTTGAGGCTTATCTCAGGGTCTAGTTCAATGCAGGTGACTAGCTGGAAGGATGGAGTTTAAAGAAATCGAAGCCACGTATATCCCTGAGTTATTGTATTATAGTATGTGCATTCTGTTCAAAATGCTATTGTGTTTGTTTAGACAGTATCTTTCTTTCCACATCTGTTCAGTCCACTGTTTAACCCAGCGAGGGCAGGGAGCATTTCCAACCCAACGGGATAGAATGGACATCGGTTTATAACAGTGATTCCGTGCCTGGCACACCATCACCATTTCCCCACCAGCTCCTCAGCCAGCAAGGACTTCCCTGCGTCACAACACATCCGACAGTGCCCTTGTCAATCAACCTCCTGCAACCCCAGACCTTCACATATCTGAGCAAATTAGGCCTCGGGTCTTCTTCAGCTGCAAGGAATCTTCCCTTCTGTCACCTGCTAGTAAAACAAGGCCACGCCTGCTCCCACCTCTGGTTCCAGCACCTGATTTCTCCTGGGGTTTCCCAGCAGGAAGTCACACACCGCTTCCTGAAGGACAGCCACCCCTCTGCCCTTTGCCTCCAAGAGACTGTCCCGTGCTCTCTCGGTGAGAGTCTTCTGAGTGAGGTGCGCTGGGGTGGGGCCAGTGGGTCCCTTGGTCACGTGCACCTGGTCACACTTCATTCACCATAACGCATGATCCAGGGCAATGTTGTCTGAGCAGATCTGACACTCTGCGGGCCCTTCCACAGCGGTGTTCGCAGAGGCCCTGCAGCAAGGAGGAAAACCCCATGTCTGCAGTGTGTCTATCTGAAGAGAGTGAACTGAGCCAGAGCTGCCTCTGGGGAAGGCCTGGAAAACCCCTGCTGTGCACACAGGGGCAGCCTCGCAGGGAGTCCAGACGACAGTGCTGAAACCAAGTCACCCCAACCCACGGCTTAAACAACGATCACTGTCACATCCCTCCTGGGTCCCACTGCTCAGAAATTCCCCAGGGCTCAGCAGGGCCGTTCTGAGTTTCTCCGGAAGCAGAGCCTGAGAGAGCATTTTTGTGCAAACAATTTGTTGAGGGAAGTGCTGTGGAGGGACCTGCGGGGGTTGGGGGTGGGTGGGGACAGGAGCAGGAAGAGGAAGGTGCCAGGCAGAGTGATCTCAGGTGATTTCAGCAGAGGGCGGCTGAACTTACCAGCAGGGCACCTCTGGGGTGTCAGCTACATCTCAGAGTGCCCAAAGCTGAAGCAGGGACCTGAGCTTTGGCACCCCAACACCTGCCAGTCAGCACCCTGGACAGCAGGGAAGGACAGAGGAGGGAGTGGTCGACTCCCAGGTCAACTTCCAATTGCTTTTAAACCTGTTCCTTGATTTGTAAAAAAGAAGCAATATTTGTATATACCTTACTTTTTAGGACTGAATGAAACTGTGCATTCCAGGTTCTTATCTCACTATCTGGCGCTGCCTACAAGAATGGTATTGACGCCCTTATTTGGAGCAGGAGTTATCCAAAATACACTCTCGGTTTTATGTGCAATATTTCCTCTAAATTCTACACAACTATGTCCTCATGGGCAGATCAAGTCCCTTAATCATCAAAAGCAAAGGTGAGGGGCAGGCACTTCCGAATGGGAGCGGACAGTGTCACCGTAAAGGACTTTCGGCCCACGGCCGAGTCCAGCACCTCACTACCTTCTTACCCAAACCTGGTGCTAGATGCTTCCACGTTAGCCGGCAGATCCAGACACTTATGCTAGTTTGCTTTGTTGGGGTTTGCTGTTGTTCCCCTTGTGGTTGGGGCATTGTTAGTCACATTTTATTACATTAGTAGAAAATTAACATTCTATAAAATTAACACAGCTATATTTCTAAAAGTAGGTTTTCTGTTTTAAAACATGTGAATAGTTTCATGTTTAATACATTTCTACACATTCAGAACACTACCTGGCACATAAGAAGTTTTCAAAAAATAATTTGCTTAATTAATGAATTAATGGATATTAGTCATAATAAGTCAGGAAAGGGGATAATTCAGATCTATAATCTCTTATCCATGAATCCAAAATTCAAAAATCTCTGAGGACTGACTTTTTTTTCATAATTTACTTGGTGGCAAAACCTAATTGGACCTGAACTCATTTAGCAGCGAGTCCTGAGATGAACAGATGCAGGGCTGTGTACAGTCTTGATTTATCCTGCTCTGTGTAGATTTGTGCTGTTAAACGGGAGGTATTTTAATGTGTTTGGTTACAGGGTGCTGCCCTCAAGTAACTCTGGGGGAGTGATATATGAGTTAACACATAGATAGCATACATACATCAGATGAACTTCCTGCAATGCAAGGCAAACTCTGGCTTCAAAAATATATGTGGCTCAAAGGATAGGGATTTGAGTGTCTACCTTTTACTATGACTTTACCTTGTTTAACCCTCCCCCTCTCTCTCCAGTGACTTCCCCACAGACTCGAATGACCTCCTCACTCTTTCCCAGGACTCCAAGGCCTTGCAGGACCCAAGCCCTGCCCTGTCCCCAGCACAGCTCTTCCCTCTCCCCCCTGGCTCCACACCCAGCTCCTTCCCAGCTCCACCATTTTCATTTCACACTCCTGCTGGGAAGGCCCTACCCTGCTTTTAGGCTTCCACTTAAATTTCCCCTTGCCAGGGAGGCCTCCTCACTGCGCATCATCGGTTCCTGCTGTGGCTCCTCACCAACCACCCCGTTTTGTCTTTCACTGCAAATACGTCAACCTATAATTATGACACTAGATTTTCTTATTGTCTGTCTCTCTCTCCAGATTCTAAGCTCCGTGGAGCCAAGGACTCTTTACCTTTATGGAATTTTGTATTCCCAGCCTTCAGCACGGTGTCTAATACATTGTAGGGGCTCAGGTACATTTGCTGAACGGAGTGAATGAACGAATGAGTCAGTTAATCCATCTCAGCCATGCCGGCACTGGGGTGGGATGCAAAGGCCTCCTCAGTGAACTCTGCTGAGGAAGAACTGGCCTTACGTGAGATAGACACGTTGTACACAGATGTGGTCTGGTATAAAGAAAGCATTTCTCTTAGGTCCAGAAAGAATGATAGCAGCTATGTAGAATCTAGGTGGACTGGAATAAGACACGTGATGGAGATATTGTCATTCTCTACTTGCCAAATGCTCTGATGACATTTTTATCAAATTATCGCTTGGGCTTATTGCTTCATTAATATTGTGTTGCCTCATTCTGGTCGGTGCCTTATTTCTTATTTTAACATGTGTCTTTGTGCCCCCTGACATGTGGAATGGAAATAGCACCATTTTCCCAGGGACTGTCCCAAAACACTGTCCAAAATTTAAATGTGTTAAATGACTTTAATTTTTTTGGACCCTAGAATTGCTGCTTATTTCCAGAATCAAGAAGCTAAACTGTCATCAGAACCTTCTGCTGACATGTTAATCACTGCAGCATGGAATCGGAAGGTTTGAGATGATCTCACCTGTCATGATCCCTCCAAGGTTTCTGGGTGAGGTAACACATCTCGTAAAACCACACTTTATGCAGGTCAGCCTCCAGAATGGGCCACTTTCCAAAAGTCTGCCTCCTCCAGAAAGGGTGGCTTAAAAAAAAATTTTTTTTTACTTCCTGTATTTCTGCCCCGTGTAGCTGAGGGAGGAAGCTGAGCTTAGTGGTTAGGGCGATCGACTGAGTCAGCAAGCTTAGTTCCTATATTTGGTTGTATGATTTGCTGGAAACCTTCGTCAAAGCAGCTCTGATTCATGAAAGAAGTCTTTGTCCTTGTCTATGTAACTTTTCCAAACTTCTGTGTGAAAAGTATCTTCGTTGCTACTGTACTGAAACTCTGAAAGATAACGCTGGAATTTTTCTCCCTTGTGTTTCTTTTAGTAATGGTCTTGTTAGAGGGTCAATAAACCAACCAAACCAATCAAGCAAGAAAAGAGCTAAACCAAATGCCAGGGCCCCCTGGTATACCTGCCCAGGTGGGCAGGACCTACAGGGCCACCCACAAGGATGAGAGAGAATGGAAACCCTTGGAGCTGTGACCAAGCAAATAAACACCACAATCTTGCATGAAGCCAGCAGACGAGAAAGGGAAAACTGTCCCATCGTAATAAAACATTGGCATTGTAACTGGTGCATTAGAGTCCACTCTAGAAGCAGCATTTCCTTCCTTGTACATATTTACTTGCAAAAAGGAAAAGTATGCTCCTTGTTAAGGTAGTTAAAGTGCTTCTTGGGAGCAAAATAATTCTGTAAGTTGGAGGTTTCCTTAATGATATGCAACTACACATTACAACGGCAGCCAGGCAATGCATGGCCTATGTTATAAGGAGGGCTGCGTAAGGGCATTGGAGACCTCACCGAAAGGTAAATACTTTAAAAACATTTAAAAATTATTTTATTATATCAATGTATAAGAGTGTTCATTAAACCATTGTTAATAACTCTGAAACTTTTTTAAAAACTTAAACATTTATCAGTAGGAAATAGATAAAATAACTAAAAGAACTGAAGTAAAGTTAAATATTACAAAGTTAAAAATGTGAATCTATATTTATTTGAGTTAAAAGAAACAAACAAACAAGATACACAAATAGAATGCTGTGCCGTGTAATCCCATGTATGAAGGTGTTTGGTTTATGTGCATATAGATATATAAAGAACTATTCTAAAGCATTATACCAAATATTAATATTAATTTTCATGGAAGTGAGATTTCCAGGGCTGTTATTTTATTTGTACTTTTCTGTAGTATTTTTGAATATACTAATTATCATTAAAAATATAAGTAAAACTATTTGCACTTAAATGTTTCTGCATTCTTGTTATTACAGGTAGATAAGCAAGTTAATAAGAAATTAAACATTGCCCAATCCCCAGGTAACTGCTGTGAACATTTTTCTAGATTTTCTCTATATATGTACCTATTGTGGCTCAAATAGGACCAACTTGTACATAATATTTTACAGTCAGGATTTTTTTCACTTAACAGTGCATTATGAGGTTTTTCCCCAAAAGACTCTTGGTAGCCTTTTTATTTGTTTAATACCGTGTGGACGTACCCTGATTATCTAAGCAGCCCACCATTTCCAGGGGGTGACGTGTGTTCCAAAGCTCAGCCAGTCAACAGCACTCCGAGGACATCCTCATAATTACATTTCCAACCGTCAGGAGCTCTTTCTAAGACAATAGAAGTTGAATTCCACCCACCCACCACCACCACCAGACAAAGGCCAACTGTTTGCTTTGTTGCCAAAAGTACAGCTCAGCCTCTTCTGGATCCATGAGTAAAGGCTCCAGCCAAACCTGCCTGTCAGCCGACTGATTCCTTTCAGTCCCAGGCCCAGGCCAGGGAACGCTTCGTATTTTATTAACACTTTGCCACTTTAAGGATATATTAAAATATATTTTGTCCAGTATTTTCAGTTGTTTTTTTGTAAGAGTTATTCCAAATATCAAGTGTTCTATTACTGAAAGTGAAACTAGAACATTTTTTTAAATTTAAATTTTGTTTTCAATTACACTCGACATTCAATATTATATTAGTTTCAGGTATATAGTGTTCAGACATTTATGTAACCTACCCAGTGATCGTCCTGAGTAGGGCTAGTACCCACCTGGCACCCTACATTGTTATTATAGTAGTGACTGTATGCCTTGCTCTGTACCAAAACTCAGATATATTTTAAAAGTCACCTGTCATTTCCTACTTGAGACCCTCTATGGTTTCCCTGGGTCCTCATATAAACACAAATCCCTCGCTAGCAGCTGCCAGGTCCACATACTCTGTTTCCTACCCAAATCTCCACACTGGGTCTTGTCCCATGCTGCCCATGAAAATCAGTAAAGGAAACCTCTTCTCAAATCAAAGTTGGAGGCTGGGAGGGATGTAGAAGGAGCTCTCACATCCTGCCGCTCCACTGTCCCAAAGAGGAAGGCAATACCTTGCATCTCCAACAGGAAGGTGCTTTTACTTTACTGCCTCAGCACAAGAAGGAAGGTTTTCTTCTTGCCCAGCAACAAGCCCCACTGATGGAAAAACGCCACAGCTCAGCTAATGAGAAGGCCTTGTTGCGACCCTGAACTCTTCCTTTCCTTCAGTGAACTTCCATTTGTCTTTTGCTAATGACTTCCTTGCCTCACCCTCCTTTCTAGAAAAGCCATCCACTGGGTAGAACTCCTCAGAGCACCTGTCTGCTTGCTGGATTAGATGCTGCCTGGTTCATGAATCATTTAATAAAGCCAATTACCTTCAAAATTTACTCAGTTGAATTCTGTTTTTTTAACACTTCACTTTCAATAAGCTGTCACTCTGCCACTCGTCTGTCTCCACTCAGCGCTTTTATAGTTGCCAGTCCCTCTTCCTAGCACACAATGCTCACCCCCAAATGTCAGGTCTCAGCTTAAGCATTACTTCTCTGAGAGGCCTTCCTGACCTCCCCACGCAAAGTAACTGCAATCCTACTCACTATGTAGTTTAATTTTTTTTTCCTTGCATTTGTCACTCTAGGCCACATGTTTTAATTATGTATGTTCCATCTTCTCATACTAGAATGTCAGTTCCATGAAAAGGGACCCCAGCCCAGCTCTATCTTGTTTACCATATCATGTGTCACCAGAACTTTTAAAAAGGCTCTTCAAAAATATTATCATTCTTTTTTCAGACATCTTCCAAGCGTACAGTGTGGGAGGGGGTATGGGAGGAGGAGATGGGCTTGATCTTAATACTCACGACTGATGACACCCTGGTACTGACAGATCAGCTGTCATGAGACTGTGATTTTCCAGCTGCTGTGGGTCCAGTGATACATCACATCACCTGACTTTCACAATATTTCAAAATACATGTCACTCAGCTATTTAAACCTGTTCACCAACTTTATTAGTCCTTCCTACTAACCCACATCACACATGACCACCAAGTGGCAGTGACTTCTGAGAGGGCAACACTGAAAAAAGGGAGCAGGGACTACGTGACATCCAGAGAAGAGCTGTGATTATTCTCATAAACTCAAAAGTGAATTTCAAATACAACAGGCATTAAGAATCCTTGATTAATGAGCAACAAGTCTTGAGTAACAGCCTAAGTTGAGCTGGCAGTATTAAAATTGAGTCACTAAAAGGATGGCTCTCAACCTTTTTAGGGTCATGGCACAATTTCAAATATCAGGAATTTGAGAAAACAGTTGAAGAGATTAAGCCTCAAGAAACCACTATGTTAGCAATAAATGCAACATAATTATATAGCATATAACAAACCCTTGCATTGCCTGTGAAGATCTCACAGTTGTGACTCACCCTAACCGTCACCCTTGGCCACTCCTATTATGCTCGAAGGGAACAGGTGATGCCCTGGGAGTGCTCCAGGACATAACCCCAAAGCTGCCTGGACATTTTTCTTTTGTGAGAGTTTGATTTATGTTAAACCATCTCACTTATAGTGAATTGTTTCTAATCTGCACTGTGCTCCTCAGACAACTCAGGTCAAGTTCTGACAGACCTTGCCTGTTGGCAGAATATTCAGTGTTGGGAAAATAAATTGCATTTGACTGGACTTGGGCAACCGATTTCCCAGTGGAACAGAGTGCCTGACACATTAGCTTCAAGTAAAGCTGAAGCCTTACTTCCCATGAGACATACGTGTTCTGCAGTCCTCAAGCACACTGCGTTTGGGGTGAGTAGAGGGCCTGACTGAAGTTGAATAATTTGTATATAAAGGTAAGAATAGGGTTTTAAAAAAGAAATTGAAGCAAAATTATAAAAGGTCTTAAGTGATATTAACAGGTGTCAAACAGGCACAAAGACGACACTAATTAATTAATTTTTAAATATATCTTTATTGATTTCAGAGAGAGGAAGGGAGAGGGAGAGAGAGAGAAATAGAGAGAGAAACATCAATGATGAGAGTCATTGATCAGCTGCCTCCTGCACTCTCCCAACTAGGGGTTGAACCTGCAACCCGGGCATGTGCCCTGACCGGGAATCAAACCCCGATTGCCTGGATCCTAGGTCAATGCTCAACCACTGAGCCACGCCCGGCCGGGCGAAGCCACTAATTTATTAATGAATTTATTTATTCAACAAATATTTATTGAGCGTCTTCTGTTTGTCAGGTTGATTCCTAATTGAGGGATGGAAAGAGGATATTGCAAAAGCAAAGTTCCTTCACTGAACTTCCTTTCCGGTGGGAGACAAATAATAACCATAAAAATAAACAAACAAACCAACAAGTAAATATACAGCCAGCCAGGACTGGAGATAAAAGCAAGGGCAGTGCAGGGAAACAGAGTATGGGGGAGGGTGTAGCTGTGATACACAGTGTGGTCTGGGAATGACTCACGGCCAGGGCGGCATTCGAGAAGGGACCTGAAGGAAGTAAAGCTGAGAAAACCCGGGCTGTGGTTTCCTCAGGGAAGATTGTTACAGGCAGAGGCAGCAGCAAGTGCAAAGGCCCTGAGGCAGGAGCACATTTGAGTCATCCATGGCCAGTGGTTGGAGGAAGATGTTTGAGTGGTAGGAGAAGAAATCAGGAGGGGATGTTGGGAAGTGGAGAGACACAGGCAAGATCAGATCCACCTCTTTAAAGACCTGGGCCTCTACTCTGAATGCTATGAGGAGCTAAGGGAGGGCTCTCACCAGGAGTGACAGACTGCAGTGTTTATTTTCAGGTGACAGCTCTGGGAGGACGCAAACAAGGAGTCAGGGAGGGATAATGGTGGCTTCTGAAAGAGGGTGGAATCTGTGGAAGAGGTGAGAAGTGATTAATTTCTACGTATGTTCTGAAGTAAAGCAGAAATCATTTGATAATGGATTACATACGGTATGGGAAAGAAAGGTGAAAGTTGAAGGTGACTCTAAGGCCTTTAGCCTGGGAACTGGAAAACCAGCATTCCCATGATTGGCATGAAGAATATAAGAGGACTAGGTTTGGAATAAAAAATAAGGATTTTAATTTTGGGAAATAAGCGATTAGTGTCCTGTGCTGTCAAAATCAGCCATCACTAACCATCTATGGGTATTTAAATTTACATTTTAATTAATGAAAGTTACATAAAATTAAAAATTCAGTTTCTCAGTTATACTCACTCTACTTCAAGTGCTCAGTACCCACTTGTGTGTGGCTTCTGCCACTGGCTTGGGCAGTGCGGATGTCACAGAGCTGTTCTGTCATCGCAGGGAGCCTGCTGGGCAGTACTGGAGAGATACAAAGCTCTTACTGCACGCTGGGCCCTGTGCTAAGTGCTTCACATACACTCTTTCATTTAATCTTTGAAACAACTCTATGAGTCAGGTCATGTTATACCTTTCTACAAAGGATGTGAACAGAGTTGAGAAAAGTTAAGTAACCTGAACTAAGTCACATAGCTCTTAAAGGGTTAAGTAACCTGCACTAAGTTACACAGCTCTTAAAGAGCCAGAATTGAATTTGGGGACTGTCTACTTCCAAAACCCAAACATGTAAATCATCGCACTTGACTTTAGAAAGGTTAAACTCATTTGAAATTAGACATGACATCCACAGGGAACCATTCAGCAGGTTATTGGCTGCAAATGTTGATGCCCAGGAAAGAACAAGGGAGATCTGGTAGGTCTGGGGCAAAAGGGAGTCTCCCCAGAGATCTGTGTGCTATGGAACTAACCAGGATACGTACCAGTGTACCACCAGGTCAGAGAAAACCAAAATACCCAATAAAGGCTGTAGTTTATATCTTTGCAGAAGGGGTCCATTGACATTAAAGGATTGCTAAGCAGAAAGAAGGATTAAATTGACACCAGATAATATAAGGTTCAGATATATTTTTCTTCCCCATGATTCTCAACTAGGTATGGTGCCTCCTAGAAGACATCTGGAAATGTTTAGGGTGCTCAGGGTGGACTGATGGGTGCCATGGGCACTTTGTGGCAATGATCTTAGGATGCGGATCCTACAATGCTTGCTACAGCCCAGCACATGAAGAGAACTTCTCACCCACAATGCCAAAGCTGCCCCGCATGACAAACATGGGCCTACAATTCCTTAGGCAATGCCCAGTCCCTGAGGGAGGGTAGAAGTGAAAATGTGGCGGGTGGTGAGTGGCACAGGACTAAAGTCGGAGAGTCTGCACTCCGATCGGCTGACTTGGGCTTGCTGTGTGGCTGGGGATCGCTGCCTGGACTCTGAGTTACTTTTCTCAATGGAATCATGCAGAACATGATAGTGAACACCCATCATATTGGATGGTTCTGAGAATCACAAAACTACAAAACTCTGAAAGTACTTGGCCCGGTCTTTGGTGCCGGGGCAATCACATAAATGTACACTGTTATTAGCAGTGGGACAAGGGACGAAAGAGGAACTCTAGGACGGAGGCAAAAATAACCAAGATGGAAACTGAGATAAAGAACTAGATCTAGAGCAGCATGGTCCCATAAGAAATATTGCAGGTTTGGTTCCAGACCACAAAAAAGCGACAGCTTCTTTCCTTAAACCTCCTAAGCCAACCTCTGCTGGCTTTAGACTTTTCTTCTGCACACACCTCACTTCTCTCAGCCTTCACAGAACTGAAGAGTTAGGGACTTGCTCTGGATTAGGCTTTGGCTTTGGCTTAGGGTGTGTTGGAGCTGGTTTGATCTCTCGAGACCACTAAAACTTTCTCCATGTTGGCAATAAGGCTCTTTCGCTTTCTTATCATTTGTGTGTTCACTAGAGCAGTACTTCTAATTCCTCCAAGGATGTTTCCTTTGCTTTCACAACTTGGCTGTTTGGTACAAGAGGCCTAGCTTTCAGCCCACCTCAGCTTTCGACATGCCTTCCTCACTAAGCTTAATCATTTCTAGCTTTTGATTTGAAGTGAGACACGTGTGACCCCTTGAACACTTAGGGGCCATTGTAGGGTTATAATTGGCTTAATTTCAATATTTAAGTTACAAAGTGTATGTGGCTATTTTTCTTTCTTTTTTTAATTTTTATTAATTTCAGAGAGAAGAAGGGAGAGGGAGAGATAGAAACATCAGTGATGAGAGAGAATCATTGATTGGCTGCCTCCTACACATTCCCCACCCGGGACCGAGCCCACAACCCTGGCATGTGCCCCGACTGGAAACTGAACCGCAGCCGCCTGGTCCATAGGTTGATGCTCAATCACTGAGCCAACACCTGCCGGGTGTGGCTATTTTTCTATAACAACCACCTCTGTGAAAAATTTAAGATTCTTGAGTTGACATAGTTCAAATAGCATACGGCAAGCTTAAGTGATGGGTAGTGTATCTGCCACAGAAGTAGCTCTCTATGTAAATTACTAAAATATAATCCCAATATAGTACCCCCAAGATTACTCCAGAATTTATGCAACTCATTATTATTGAAACTCACTCATTATTATTAAAACTCACTAATTTCCTATAAAGTTGAAAAAAAAGCATGACACTGGTACAGCACAAACACATTTATTTACTAACCAAAGGGATGATCCTCAGTAAACCAACACTCAGAAATAGTTGCATGTAAAATGTTTGTGATAAAGATAACTGAACACAGTAGTGAAAAAAAAAAAAAAAGCAGGGAGAGATTTGCTCATTGAACTGAGCTTGTTTATCCTCACGGCTAATTCCTGTCCGGAAGGATGGTGGAAGTTTTACTCTACTTTTTCATAGATCCGAGTACAGTTGACATTGTTCATGACGCATTCCTGACAGAGAGAAGGACATTGAAGAGTTAGGTCAGTCTTGCGTCCCAGGGCAATGGGGGAAGTTAAGTGCTACAATCAGGTTCCCACAAAACCTTGTCATCTCATCGCAGATGAAGAAAATACATGATAGCAGCTGTTATTTTGCTTAAGACACATCTATGTTTTGCTGAAGACTAATGTATTCAATTAGATTTGTAATATCTAAATTATTCATTTGGTCTTGGCAAACAGTATTCCTTAAAGGTTTTTTGTTTTGTTTTTAAATTACTGATTTTAGAAAGAGGGGGAGGGAGGGAGAGAAACATTGATGTGAGAGAAACATTCTATACTCATCCCGACCGGGAATCAAACCCGAGACCTTTTGGTGCATAGGATGATTCTCAACCCACTGAGCCACCTGGCCGGGGAAGTAGTCCTCATTTAAAAGAAATGGAAGAATGTATGCCCCAGAGGGCAGTTTGGTGGCCTGTCCAAAATGCTGCTGCATAGTCACAGCCGGGAACGGACTAAATCCAGCCCAGCGACACCACTGCCACCTCATCTCACTTCTCTGTCCCCACAGAGGCTTTTCAGTTTTCAGGGTTCTAGTGTTCAACTTGCTATTTTGCATTTTTTCTACCCCAGCCTCATTGTCTTGCTCATGATCAGTGATACAGTTATGTGAACTATGAATGCAAACAAGAAGGCCGAGGGGACAGAGTGGGACACTTACCACCACTAGCTTCCCGCCTTCCAGTCTTCGCGTTATGGTGCTTTCCTTCCCGTCCCACTCCTGATGCTGAACCAGTGCGCCGTTTACAAAGTTGCAGACCGTCTGCAGAAATAAAGTGCACTTTTTAACTTTCCGAAGAACATCATAGGTTTCCATGACTCATAACCTCCTTGATCAACATTTCTTCAACTTTCCCTTTCTGGTCTACTTCAGACCAATTTTATTCATAACATGGTTGAAGTTTCTCAACCTAGACACACGTAGGAGACACTCAAACTCTCATGTTCCTTAAACTATTTTTACAAAATAGACTTGTTGTGAAGCTGGTCCTTTCACACTAACTTGTCAACTCGGTTCATAAAATAACTTGAGATGGTCTTCATTCAGTTCTTGCCTGTAAACGTAAGAATGTTACTCACACAACCTATCATTCTAGAAGCTTCCGCGATTATGTAAGTTACGCCTGACCTGAGTTTTTCTGCCATCGGCTGTAGTCTCTTCAAACTTCTCCCCCAGGTTGCATGAGAACTGTGTGGTCTTCAACGTGCTTTCGGTTTTTATGGTGAGGTTTTTGCCGTCAGTAGTGATGACACAGTCTGGCTTGGCCATGGCGCCCATTTTCCGCAGAGCCATTCCCACACCTGTGAATGTCAACCGTGTTCAGTGTCAGGGAGACCAGAGTTAGGGCTTACAGCAGGAGAGCAGGGATTCCAGTGTAATTACATGCTGTGTGTACTTTCACTTACTCACTTACCGAGAACCACGGTAAACACAGAGCCAGTGCTCACCACGTGCTAGCACCCGACTAATACGAGTTCAGGGAAGCCTTGAGGCCACCCTGTGAGCAGGGGGATAGCATAGTTTCCATTTTACAGATGACAAAGTGAGTCACTGAAGTCACCTACTCAAGCTCACTCAGCTAGGAAAGGATGAGCCAGGGGTCAACAGTGCAGGCAGTGTGGCTCCAAATCTCAGTTCGTGGCCACCATGCTATGCTGGCCTCCGGGAAGCGAGGGAAGCAACCCAGACTTCTGAAGCTGACTTACTCAATTCTGCTGAACACTGCGTGATAGGACTGCAGCACACAGTCCAGCACAGAAAAGGCCCTTGATAAATATTTGATCGATACACTACACAAATAGAAATCGATCCCGAGATACTCAAATAGCACAATGTTTTAAGAGGTAAAACAGCACAATCACGATGCTGACAAATTTAAAAAATCTTATCCTGAAAAACTGAATGTATTTCATAGCTCAAAACATTTCATGTAACTCCATTACTACACTGACATCATAACTAACTGATAACCTGTGTATCCACCCTGGGTGTTAACATTTATAAGGGAACTTGGTTTGGGCCAAAGCCCTGTTTCAGACGAAGAGACGACAACCTACACAGAAAAATGGGCCTGGTGAAACCCTGCCAGGCTTGACACGGCCCCTCGAGCCCTCCCTTCTGTCAGCACAGCTGTTGGTTGAGTAACACTTTATTATCATTTTGGACAAATGCAGGGCTCTGCCCTTCCCACACTTTGACTGTATTCTAGTAAACTGAGCTTGGCAACTCTCATGACTCTAGAACCTTGGAAACAAGCCATGTGATTAACACCTTCGCTTTCAATGGGCAGAGGATGTTTGGTCCTCAGACACCTGAACACACAAATGGTGTATTTTCAGTCATCTTGATCTAGGTTCACAGCAAGTAAAAGCAAACTCCTGCCTTCCTGTTTCACTCCCGGGTCCGCAGTACACCCAGGAATCCTCGCAGAAGCAGCCTGAGCCAGGCGCTGTCCTGCAGAAGGCTGGAGTGTCTCTGAATGCCCGGGGACTAGAGGGTCTTTGTGGTGACTTCTGCACCCAGAGCGGCCCGTCATTAGTGGTGGGAGGGCGGCTTCTAAAGCCCCTCGCCATCCCACGGTGGTCGCAGGGCCCGCAGCCCCCTCGCAGACAGCACCCAGGCCACCCCTCTCCATCCCACTTCCTAATGGCCTGTGACAAAGGTCCAGTTTTGTTTGCTCATCTACCCAGTGTCTCAACCAGCATGCAATCCCTGTCATTGGCTTAGGAAAGGTCAAGGATGAAGCACTGTTTTGGGGGACAACGCGCCGCCAGGCCGGTGCGGCCCGGTGGTGGACCAAGGACCGGCGCGAACCGAGGCGGCCAGTTCACCTCGCGTCAGGCGCAGGCGGGGTTGCGGGCTCGATGCCCAGCAGGGGGCGCGCAGGAGGCGGCCGACCGACGGATGAGTATCTCCCATCCGTGCTTCTCTCTACCCCTCTCCCTCCCTCTCTCTCTACAATCAATCAAGGAAAAAGTATAAAAATTAAAAAGAAGTCAAGTGCCTTCTGAAGGGCCGGGCCCATCCTGCGATGCTGACGGGGGGCCGCGGGAGGGCCCCCGGGGTGTGCCGGGGCTCCCCCAACAGCGCCCACTCACCCCCCGCCTCACGCCCAAGATGCAGGGGTCAAGGCCCCCCCCCCGCACGTTCGGCCCCACAGCGGCCGGGGGCGCGCAGCCCCGGGGAGGTCCACGGGCCGGCGCCGCCCCGCGGGGGTCCGCGGGAGGGACGCGCGATGCTCCGCGGAGCGGCGCCGCCCGGGGCCCGGGGTCGGGCGAGAGCCGGACGGAAACCCAGGCGGCGGCGGCGTGCAGACCCTCCGCGGGCACCGCGTCCCGGGAGCAGAGGGAGGGCACCCGAGCGCCTTCAAGGAACAAAAGATGCGGCAGAGGACGCGCGGGATGGGGACTGGGGGAGTGGGCGCGGCCGCCATGGGCGAGAGGGGGGTCGCGGGAGGAGGGAGGGTTAATGGTGGGGACAGAAAAATAGGGGAAAACTGGGGGGAAGGGGCAGGGAGCTGGGTGCAGCACGCGGCGGGGCATCCCGGGGCTCCTGGGCGCGTGGGGGGCGCGCACGCCCCGCTCTCCCCGGCTCGGCCGCGTGGTGCGGCTCAGCGCGGTGCCGGGGCCGCGTGCCGGGGCGGGAGGGCGGGGAGAGGCCGGGGTGGCGGCCGAGCGCACCCCACCCGGGGCCCAGCGCGCAGAAGGGGGCCCGGGGACACACACACGCACACACACACGCACACACACACGCACACGCCGCGGCCGCGCCGGGCGCTCACCTAGCTCCTTCATGTACTCCTCGAAGCCTTTGCTCTCCACCAAGCGCCATCTTCCTACCAGCTGCTGAATGGAGGCCATGGTGGGTGCGGGAGGCGTGCGGGCGACCGGGTCCGAGACGAGGATGGTGCGAGAGCGTGGCGGGAGGCGGCGGGCGGGCGCCGGGCTTTATCTCCGCGGCGAGGGGCGGGGCGGCGCGGGGCGGCCAATGGGAGGCGCGCTCGCCGCCGCTGCCACGCCCCCGGGCGCGGGGCGGGAAGGTGCGGACCCGCTGCACCCGCGGGGACCGCCCCGCCGCGCCCGTAGCCTGTGGGCGCGGACCCGCCCCGCGCGCCCCGCGCTCCCAGCCGCGCCCCTCCCCCGGGAAGCGCGGGGCTCGCCGGCCCCCTGGTCTCCCCTGGGCCCGAGTCTCGCGGCCAGGCCACTGCCCCTTTTCCGTTTAAAATACCCCACAGCGGGGCTCGGGGGCGCGAACGGGTGGATCCGCGGGGTTGAAACACGCATTCGCCTTACTCACCTCTGCTGCCAGTCACTGAACGAACGCACCTGCCGCACCCTCGGGAGAGACCTGCTCTCCCCACCCTCGGGCCGCCCTCGCCCAATTAGGACCTCAGGGTGGGTATGTCCCCGAATGAGTCGGACGATTTTATCAGAAGGCGCAGCGTGGGTGGAGGTGTCCCGGGAAGGTCGATTCCAAACTAAAACTCCTTAGGAAGTTTCAGCTTAAGCGCCTGTGGTTGCTATTCAGTGTCCCCAAGCGAGAACGTGTCACTAGTTTACATTCCCAGAGGGGCGAGCCCTTCAGTTTCTCGCGAACCCCAGAGGCTTCAGACTCCGGGGCCTCTCCCCTTCACCTCTAACCACAGCAATGCCCTGTTTCTGTGTGCGGAGTTACACTTTTCAAAGTGCACTTGTCACGGGAGCTTAGCCTGTGCCCCTGGGCCTCGGTGGCAGTGCGCGGGGTTCAGGTGAGGAAGCTGGGGGGCAGCGAGGCAGCTGCCTGGATGGACATCAGGTCCATTTACTGAGCGCTGCCTGGGCCAGAGGCCCTGCTTCCTGGGCGCCTCCTATCCACTAACTAATCTCCACCCGAGTTTTGCTAACAAGGGTTATCCCAGTTTTTTGAAAGAGGGAAGAAGGCAGGGAAAGTTTGCAGAGTGACCCGACTGGAATCCCCTCTGGGCCCCTCTCACTGCAGACGGTGTGAGACAGGACGGGGCCTGGCTGCCTCTGGCTCCCTGGACGCTCCCGAGCTAAGAGCAGAGGTGCAGCCCCTGAACCACTTCCCAGGTGCCGCAGACTGAACCCCGAACCTGGTTTGTCATCTCCCAGCGTGTCTCGGGGCATCTGCTCCCTTGCCCTGGCTCCTTTTCATTTTAAGTCCCTGTCCTAATTTTAAGCCACCCCAGTTTTCCTTTCGTGCTATTTGACTATCTCGGGATCGCTTTCTATTTGTGTCGTGTATTAATCAAATATTTATCGAGGGCCTTTTATGTGTGAGACTGTGTGCTGGAGTCATGTCACTCATAATTTTAGGTACCACCTTCATACTGAGCTGCACAGGTGTGTACGTGTCTCTGAGGACCTGCACTGAGGCTCCGCTGCTCAGAAAACCTTTCTTCTTCTGAGGGCAGCTGAGCCGTCCTTCGCTCAGTGATGGCTTCCAGACCCCTGGGGCACCCCCTGCCCCTCTAGACAAGCAGCCCGTGTGTTTGCACTTGCATTCTTAATGTGCCGATCCAAGATTTTACCCGTTTTTGTGCAGAATAAGGTAATACTAGCCAGGACTCAGTACTGAAATACTAAATTTTAGATACTCATAATCAACCATGTTACAGAAATAGCAAAAGGAAAATGTTACTATAACACTAAATAATTAGGCGCTTAAGAAATGTTTTTTAAACCAGAGTCATTACCTAAAACTTAACTTTTAAACACACTTTTTGATGAGATGAGTGGAAATAATCCTTTTGTGGTTAAAACACACCAATAAACAAAACAAAGATAGAGGCCAACACACCTGTGAGTGCCTCCAAGGAACAAAGAAGAGCCTGGCAAGGGCTCTTTGACTGTGGGCAACCAACTCAGTCCCCTGTTCTCCGAAGCCTCTCATCTGTGATACACACAGACAGGGACTGGAGTACATCACTTCTAATGTCCCGCAAGCCCAGGTTCGCCTTCTTTCTTAAGAATAATCGTAATGGATTTCAAGTTCTGAAAAGCAGTAAGTACTTCCTTAACCTACTAACTAAAGTCCAAATGTGTTGTGAAAAGAAATCTGATAGAAATCGTGTGTTACTTTATGGGATGCTTGAGTGTTTCTTTATTAGAGGAAGCGGGGAGAATTTTCACTTGATTGGGATTAATTGCATTACAACACGGGGGACTATGAGCAGTCCTTGTATCCTGGCCTGTCCTTATAAACATAAATAACTGTGTTGGCATTAGCTTTAGTCGCAGCACGGAGGCAATATGGGTGTCATGTCCTGTCTTCCTTCACTCTGGAGGACAAGTGATTCATTATCTTACCGATGAAAGTGGTTGAAAAATCAGGAATTACTAGCAACTCTTCCCCCCGGTCGCTCTAGAAGACTTCCATTTGTAAGACAGATGCAATTGTATTATCTCTGAACCTGAGTTTTCTCATCTGTGAAATTAAGGCAATAAGAATTACACTAAGTGATTTCTTAGCTCCCTTGCCCGTGGCCCTGAAAAATATACTCAGAATTACTCTATTTCCACCTAGTGGTAAAACAGAACATTTCCCTCGGGTTTCCTTTGATAAATGTTAGGAGGCTGTCAGCCTCACACTGTATAGTCACACACAGCTTTGGTGTGTACTGTGTAATTTTATTTAAAGACAACTTCCCAGGTACAGTTTGCATAGATAAGTGTGCCTTCCACAGAGTTTGTTATGGGATGTAATCACTTCCTAAGGACAGCAGACATGCAGCTGGTAGGGAAACAGAGAGCACCCCATTTGACAGAGAGCACCCCATTCAATAAGTCATTGCAGAGGCCACCAGACAGCCCCAGTTCAAACAACTGAGTCTTCTCTCAGTACATGGCCAGATTAGTCCAGAAAGGGAGGAGGTGGGCAGAGAAAAGTCATCACTATAAAGTGGTACTTCTCAAATTTCAGTGTGCAAACAAATTGCTGAAGATCTTGTTAAAATGTGGATTCTGATTCAGTAGGTCCAGAGTAAGGCGCAAGATCAGGCCTTTCTAACAAACTCCCAGGGATGCCCAGGCTCCTGCCTGGGGACCGTGCTTTGAGAGCAAGGCCATGAGTATGCACAGGGCTGTGCCCCATCAGGCGACTCACACCTCAGTGATAAGTATTTTCTGGTTCTACTCCTATGTGATGTATATAGAAAAGACAGGAAGTTGGACAAACACATTAAAAAAACTATCTTACCCAACTTGTGGACTTTTTAAAAATCAGCCTTAGGTAGGTCTTTTTCTCTCTGCTCACTGGAAAGCCTGATAGGAGGCTTCAGGTGGAATGGGGAGAGTGGCTAATATTTTATTTAAACCTAGTCTCTCCCTTACATTTTATAACCAGGTTTTGGACCCTGACTTGTTCTGGCTTGTCTTGCTCTAGACATGCTTTGTATCCCAGCTTGAAAACAGACCTTCCTTAAGTAATTTCCACTTGGAATCAATTCCAAAAGAAAATCCTAATAAGTAGCTAGAGCCCAGATCCACATCTTGAGGGTTGTCTGCAGCAGCAAAAATTTGCAAATGAGAATGAGGGCAGGAGCTACAGCGCTGAAGGCACGCCTTAAGTACTCATTTCTAAATCCTTCAAGGTATCCAGCCACAACGAGGACTTGGCAACAGCCACCATCCGTCGATGGAAGCTTGCTTTGAGTCGTTTGGGGTAATAAGATCATTTCTCATGAAAGGACTTAGAGAAATGGAGTTATTTCATGAACTGTTCTTTTCCTTAAAACAGTTTAATTCTTGCACAACCGGACAGTTGCCTAAATAATCCCTCCTAAATACACACCTGCTAAATTACCTGGACTAGAGGATGGCTACCGGGGAAATGAGACATTGCAAAGGTTACAATACAGTATGACTGGTTTTCACAATGAGGCGCAGGACATACCGGCTCATCTTCGGGTAAGATTAATCCATGTCCCTTACACAGACCTTCCCACTGTCCATATTGAAGTGTTATTATTAAATTTGTCATTGGCTCATAGTAAACATGTTGCAGAAACACACGTAGTGTGGGCTGACCTGTTCGTGCCTTATGTGCACAGTGTTCAAAGTGTCTCAGGTGTAAAAATGCAACAGGACACCTAAGGGGACATCTTGAAATGGAGCAGGACGAATCCATAAAGAGCACCTTTGCTCTAAGAGACGTCAGAAAGCCTCCAAAGACGATTTTCCATGGAAGAGACCAACTTCTTTTCCTGCAGACGGCACTTCTGCATTTCTAGCCCCCCTTCCGTGTGATAGTTCATGCTTTATGCTTCTTTTCTCCAGACTTCTAGCACCATTCGATCATTTTTCTTTACTGATGTTTATCCACAGCATTAACGATTTTTCCAATCAAATCCACAAAACCGCAGAGCTGCCTGCTTCTGAGCTTTTCATCCTGATGCGTCAGGCTCACAGCTCCCTCTCGCCTGAGTGCGGCTGTGAGAGAGTCGTCAGAATTTAATAACCCGCCTGACTCGGACCCGAGGCTTTGCTGCTCCCGTCTGTGGCCGCCCTGAGTTGGTGGGAAGAGCTGCCCTGTGACCCCTCAGAGGCGGCGCAGAGCTGGGAAGACACCGTGGCGGTGCCTCCGCGCTCCCCTAACCGAGCCGGGAGACAGGACCCATTTGTCGTCCTGTCCCCTGCAGACACCAGCTCGCTCCTGGAGAGCAATTGGACAGCAGGGAGCCAGGGCTTGTCCTACCCTCCCGTGCAGTTCCTCACGCCCTCCTGCCTCTTGGATTCCTGAATCCCTCCTTCTGCAGCAATCGTTTCTCAATTACTCCACTCCCTGCTAACAACGGGAAAGCGATTTGAGGTTCCAGCGAGGCGCGTGTGTTTTCTAGGTGGGCTACACACTGCGATGTCATGAAGGGACAGGGAGGCCAACCGCATGTTCCCACGGAGAGCGACCGTGATCTTGGTTGGGTCTATTTCAGAAGGTGGGATAAAAATATTTGTGCCACAAATCTCAAATCTTGTCGCCTATCTTGAAGCCTCAGAAGACACAGTTAATGGCTCAGAACAAAGGTGGGGTTGCTATTGGTCTCTTTGCCCGGGTGGGTTAGCAGAACCGAGCTCTCTGGTTCTTGCAGGGTGCAAGAGAGGGGGGTCATGGGTCCAAGGCTGCGGCCAGGTCTGAGTTATGCTTGTTGTCTGGGTGTAATTATGAACAGTGCTTCCTTTCACTCTAAGTGTCTCGAACTGAATGATGTTGGAGGAAGAGCTGTGAAGTTTAATTCTCACCCATCTGGCAGCTCTAAAGCTTAAATTTCAAGTGTGGCATCAGGGTGGCACTTTTGTGTCATCCAAGGTAAAAGCTGAAGGCTGCCTTACAGGGGGGAGGATTGCTGGGGACATACTGTCTTTCCCTACCCACATGGCATCTGTGGCGAGTGGCCTGCTCCGCTCACCCACAAGTGGTGGGAAGCAAGCAGTTCGCATGCGACAGATTCCTTTGGGTCAAGTCTGCCTACATTCTGAGACCACCTAGTAATTATGGAGAGTAGGCTCTCGTCCTTGGCTTCAAACACTGTGTAACCTGAGCTTCTGCCAGCTAAGGAATGCATTTCTTTCTTTGTTTTCATTTCACAAACATTAAACATTTTTCTGTTTTAGTTCAGCATATTCTGAAAATTCCCAAGTATTAAATGTCTTTGAAAATATCAGATAAATTCAGATCATATAAAACATCTGAAACTATCAGATACATTTTATCTTTATAATGTTAAGTGAGTTAAGAAAATACCACAGATAATTTTCGGGGTGGGGTGGGGAGCAACTAGTCCTATTTCATCCATCTGTATCTGGAAACTGGAGATTTTTATTAGTTTGATTGGGTAGGTCATCTTTTTGGCAGGAACCAGGGCTGTGCACTAAATGGGTACAAAGTAATCTTTAAAACTGTGCCGAATGCTCCAAAGCCACCCGAGGTGAACCCTGCTCAGATGGGGAAGATCTGCTCTAAGAAGCACTGGGTGATCATGGAGCAACAGCCCACATCACCACCCAACTGTTCTGTGTTTAGAATTAGGCCATCACCATGAACCTGGCAATAATCGTGCCTGGCTGTCCCTGAGGTTTCTGAGATACACAACTTGCATTATAATGACAGCTGCCAGCATAGAGGTCAGTGTCCCAGTTAGCCTGTAAGGACCAGAACGTCCGCATGGCCCTTAGCTCGTGTCATCAACATCCCCTTTGGGAGTCAAGAGACTCAGAGCCAAAGCTTAATCTGATGACCTTATCTTTCAACAGAAACCCCACATGGTTTCAGGGAAAGAACGAGGCTCTGTCATGACAAGTTTTCTTGTATTTGTCACATGCTATAAACTATGATCACATCTGCAGTTGGACTGTCAGTACATCACACAAATGAGTAAAAAGGCCAGTCAGTCCAGAAGGACGGAGGTGTCATGACGAATCCTCTGAGAGGCTCAGACCCAAACTAGTCTTGCAACAAACCCCTTAAACTGAAGTGTATCCCAGAACTATCTTCTCTGCTATCCTAGAACAGGACAGCTTCTAGAAACAGGCAAGAATGTCATTACTAGTGTCCCTTTGAAGGTCACTTACTAAATGAAAGTTACCTGCGTTGTCACTTTCTATATTTTAAAAAGGGTGTTTATCTTTATTTTTTCCAATTGCATATCTTTCCATTGTATTGTGCTTTTGCATCTTGATTGACCTGATCATTTCTGAGATGATTTTCAGAATTTGGGCTCCATTCTGGAAAGGACAATCATAACTGCCCTGATTTATCACTTTCCAGTAACTCCAGTAGTGACCCTAAATCTTGTGAAAACGGTCAGAGCTTCCTGTTGCTTTAAGCTTCACTGAGCAGGGCCAGCGGCCTCTTGTGTAGGCCAAGGCCCTCATTCTTTCAAGACTTGCCTTTCTCCACCCAAAGCCTGAAGGTACTTTGTGGGAACCCAACTGGATCAAGTCACTAATGCTTATTCAGAAATAAAACTCGATCCCTGGTGCCCACACCCGAATCTCACAATTTTTAATTGTGTATTTTGGCAGCGATTCCTGCTCAGACCTGATCTTGGCCTAATTATCTGTCATTTGAGCAGACATGTTATTAGTAAATTTTTTAAAGTTATGTAGTTTCATTGCTGAATAGGCTTGTGAGTTGGATTCGGAACTAAAGGGGAATATTAAAATCCTATAGTTTGTAGGAATTATAGATGTCTGCTACTTCAGCTAAAGCCCATTAAGGTGCCTCAATACAGATAAATCCAGTTTTCACTAAAATCCTCACGCCCTCACCAAGAAGCTCTTTCCACATTTTAACAGCTCTAATTGGGGGGGGGGGGGACATTTTGCCTATCGTGGAAATCTGCTTCCAGTCATTTCTAGTTATCAGTTATAGTTTGATCTTCTAGAATAACATAGAATGTTTCTGCTCACTAATTCTCCCATGGTGGGCCTGTAAGTATTGGACGATGATGGTTTATCTAAATAAAAAGTTGCTTAGAGACCCAAATATATGTAAAATACTTGAAAGAAAGACAACTATAAATAAAATTCTCTAAAATATAATCATGTGTGTATATGTGTGTGTATATATGTAGGTATAAAGTGGGGGGTATATCAATTGTAGCAAACATAATATTGAAAAAGAACAATAATTTCAAGCACATTTTCAATCTTGAATAAGCCGGAGGCCCGGAAGAACCAGGCCATAATGACTGCACCAGTTTAACATGGCTATTACCAAACATTCCCAACCAGAAGCATTTCCACTCCACTCAACATAATCAGAATATTTGCATAATCCCACTGTAGGTGTCGCCTGAATGAAATCTTTCCAGAGTAAACAAACATCCCAAATTATAGGTTCACCAAGAATATCACATATATTCAGTAATTATTTCAGTATTTTTTTAAAAAAATACTTCATAAAAAAATACTTCATAGGGAGAAATATTAAAATGAAAAATAAGGGAAGGGGAGTAACCTAAAAATGAAATTATTTCTATCAACTCATAGTTAGCCTGTGAAAATAATAGTTAATAAGTGATGATTATAGTAATACTAGTGTTTGGATTTTAAGTAGTTATGGGAAATTTAATGCTAATTAATTATGCAATTGTTTGGCCTCAACCCTTGTTCCTCAGGAAAAGCATATACAGTAGCCCCCACCTTATCCAGTTTCAGTTACCAACAGTCAGCCTAATTGAAAAATATTAAATGGACAATCCCAGAAATAAACAGTTCCTAAGTTTTAAACTGTAGGCCATTCTGAGTAGCATGATGAAATCTGCTGTCCTGCTCAGTCCTGCCCAGTCCCGCCTGGGGTGACTCATCCCTTCTCCATCGTCTCCATGCTGAAGACACTCCCCAAATGTTCCTCTCCGTCAGATGGACTGTCGAGGTACGGCAGTGCTTGTGTCTAAGACACCCTTATTTTATTTGATGGCCTGAAGCATGAGAGCAGTGATGCTGGTAATTTAGCTATGCCACAGAGAAGTCGTAAAGTGCTTCCCTTAAGGTGAAAGTTCTCAACTTAATACAGCATTTTATCATCTCACATTATCACAGGAACAGTAAGCTATTTTAAAAAAAATATATCTGTATTGACTTCAGAGAGAGGAAGGGAAAGGGAGAGAGAGTTGAAACATCAGTGATGAATTGATTGGCTGCCTCCTGCACCCCCCGACTGGGGATTGAGCCCACAAACAGGGCATGTGCCCCGACTGGGAATCGAACTGCGATCCCCTGGATCACAGATCGATGCTCAACCGCTGAGCCACACAGGGCCGGGCAAGAATAGTAAGCTATTTTGATAGCTTTTATACTGTTATATAACTTTTATACAGTTATAATTGTTCTATTTACTTATTAGTTATTGTTGTTAATCTCTTACTGTGCCTACTTTATAAATTAAGCTTTATCATAGGTATGTATGTATGAGAAAAAGAATAGTATATGTAGGGTTCGGTACTGTCTGGGGTCTCTCATCCACTGGGGAGCTTGGAATTTAACCTTGCAGAGAAGGTGAGGACTACTGTATCATAACAATATGTGTCATATAAATACACACACACAATTTCCTCACTATTGAAACCATAACGGCCTTTTAGTTTCCTTAGAGAAACTTTTTAAAAAGATGTCATAATCATTGTGGCCTCAACTCCCCTTAGTCTTCACTTGAGTTGAGAAAGATTATCTTAAACAGATCATTTAAGGATAAAATTAGAGCAGCTGTAGCTCTACCATAACCCTATGCTTCAACGCTACAAGGTCGGCCAGGCCAATCTTTAAAAAAAACAGCCAATAGTATCACTTATAAAACCATCCTTTGGTTAAGTACCCACCCTAAAGGCCCCCTGGTATCGCCGGCGGGAGAGTGGTATAGGAGGCTTCCTTGCTCTCAGCTTGACTCTGCTACAAAATAATTGTTTAAACTTAAACTTGTGTTTCTCATCTGTAAGGTGAGAGTAACAGAAACGTCAAGAATGTATATATTCATTTCACACAGTATTTCTTTAACAACCCGAAAAGGAAGCTGCATTGACAAAAACAACAACAAAAACAAACAAAAAGCCCCCACTGGAGCCCTTTAATCATTTGTCATCTAATTCAAGGGTGAAATATAGCGGATGATTTATGAAAATATTGCCATTGGCTGTTTTCAAACTCCAACTCCTGGGCAAGTTTTGTAACGTAACCTGTATCGCTGTGGCCCTGCCCCTTCTGCCCAGCAGAGGGATGGAAGATTTCCCCGAATGAGGAAACTGAGAGAAACGCTCAGTAAATGGAGGTGGGGTTCTCCAAAGAATCCACAGTTACATCTCATGACAAAAAAAAAATAGTCAGTTTTAAATACCCACTAAGTGCAAAACAAATTTCAGGTATATTTCAATTATTCAAATGTAAATAAGTTTCAGGTTAAACCATTCCAGACAACTAAAGACTTTTTCTACCGTCTTTTCCTCTCTTCTGCACCCTAGAGCCTCCTGGAGGCAGGGGGAGAGTTGAAATGTTTCCCTCCACCTTTCCTGGTAGAGGTTTTCCAGCCTGTGCAGAATCGAGGGCCGGGGGGAAGCTGCTTTCTGCCTGCACAACGAGAGGGCCCTCTCTTCAAACCTACCGGTTACACACGTATTGACCTATACCGGTAAGACTGCAGGAGGCCCATTCTCCTTCCTCACCTCCCCTCTCGCTCTCTTTCCCCCCACCAACCAGGGGTTTCTACTATTTCTTGAAAAAAATTGCCAGGGTCCATGTCAGATGTCATTCTATAAATCAATTAAGTCCACTGATGCCATTGAAAGCGAGTGGCCAGAAGACAGCTTCAGGAGACTTGAACATGAAAACCTCACTTGTACGTTACTGGTTCTTTTTGGTTTTGGTTTTGTTTTACTATCATCGGACACTTGATGATGACAGCACCTTTCTGCACATGACTCCATGGGCTGAAGGAAAGGTAATTAAGAATATTAATGCTCTATTAGAAATTAGTGATCACTCATGTAATTAAGAAAAATGACAACTAAGAAGTTGAGAATGGATATTGTGGACAAAGAAACTTTGAGTACTGGAAATACCAGGGAGATTAAGCCTCTATCTATGCATTTCAAAGACAAAATAATGGATCTATTTCATTTTTCAAACTTGTTTCTCGCGTTGTCCCTGGCACCCAGGGTTATCTAAGGTAAACGATCATCCCTCACTGGTTTTCACCTAAATAAATATAATGTTGGTAGCATTTACAAGATTTTCCAAAGTCGGATGGTTAGGATTTACAAGGCACTTATATAAAGGCTTTGACCTACTTAAAAGAAATGGGTCAGACATTCTGGGCACCTGTTTTCAGAACAATCACGCCTTCTAGGGTGGTGCCTTGCAGAAGCTCTGGTCCATTCAGATGCTATCATAAGCATGAGACAGAGCAGGAGGATCTCAGCGTTCATTTTTGCTGGGACCACAGCAGTGTTCAGGCCTGATGTGGCACCACCTTCGGAATGATTACTTTGACATGCTCTTTTCAAACCAATGAATCAGCAATGCTAAGATGATTTTAAGTAGTCACATGTGAGATAATCACACTGGTGCCCTGCCATATGTTATCAAATTGTCTCAGTTCACAGCAAATCCCAGAAAACACTTTCTGCTGGAGTGCTACACTTGCGTGGAGGGAGAAGATCACAATGGCAAGGGTCCAAGAAGGCAGCTGAGCCGTCGTGGGTGGAATACATAAAATCCCTACTCTGTAGGAGGACAGAGGTGTTATTTCCTCTGAGCTCCCACCCTCAGGAACAAATATCAAAAATTCGGACTAAAGTGTTGAGCAGGAACCCTCATTCACAGCTGGTAAGATCATGATTTAGAACAATGAGTTTGGAAATCTGTTTGGAAGTATCTACTAAAGTTGAACATTTACACCAAGAGACCAGTACGAAAATGTCCCAGGTCGTGTTATTTGTACCAGCTCCCGAGTGGACATAGCACCACTCACTGTTCAACAGCAGAACGGACTTCCAATGTGATGCATTCACACCATGGGATAGCATCCGGCAAAGGAAATCGAAGAACCACGGCTACTTAAAATCACTTGGGTGAATGTCATCAACATAATGATGAAAGACCCACACTCAGATTTGAAACCTGAATATCCTCCTTATAAGAAGTTCAAAAATAGGCAAAACTAATCTATGGTGTTAGGAGCCAAGACAGTGGCTTGCTTAGGGAAGGAGAGCAGGAGCCGTTGGGAAGGGAATGAGAGGGCTCCCGAGGGCTGGCAAAGTTTTCCGTCTGGAAGATGACCCCTCTGGGGCTCACGCTGTGACATTCGCCGAGCTGTGCTCATAGGATTTGTGCACACTTCTCTAGCTCGGATTAGGCGTTAATTAAGAATGATATTTAACAAAAATATTAGCGTTAGTGAAAGAACTGTGAAACATCTGAACTGTCTCAGGAAAGACATGATAAATGGTTCAGTAAAATTCTACATCCATTACTATCCCTGGCTTATAAAACTCCTCTTAAATAATTTAATTAGTTAGGAGGTCTCTAACTTAGAGAAGTCTTAGCTTTGTCAATTTAAACCCGTTTAATGTGTGCAGGTCGCGTTGGTTGAGTTCAGCAATGAAGGAAGTGGATTTTGGAGGGGGGTGGCACACAATAGCTTTTGATCTAAGGTGACACCAGTGATTGTGAGGGTGACAAGTAACTAAGAAGGAGACTGCATGGTGGGGTGGGAAAAGTGTGGAATTTAGAGCCGGAGGGAACTGAGTTTGGATTTTAGCTCTGCCACACACTGGTTGCATGACCTTGGGCAAGTGAGTCACTGACTTTCCTGCTCCCTCACCTTTAAAGGAAGCTCATAGTATCCATTCAAAAGGGGACTAGCTTACGCATTATCTATGTGTGTGTTATAAATGGTCCACAGTATTCAGTGAGTGGTAACTGTTACTATGAACAGAATCACCTAATAGATTTGCTAACAAAGTAAATAAACTGAACCAATATAAGGTGTTTTATTTTATAAAACTCAAGGTTTTTACTCCACATTAAAATGTTCCAAAAGCACAGTCTTAGGCCCCAGAAAATAACCGGCGTGTCTCTAAGTATCTGAAGCTGGGACGCTCTGTGGTCCCTGATTTTTTCTTCAGAAGCTATGCTGACTGATGTGCCCCTCAGGCGTGCTTGGTACTACAGAGTAACTACTGTCCCCCATCCGAGGATGCTGAACCCTTTCAGTGACTTGCACATGAACTCTTATCACAGAACGCCTGGAAAAAGGTAAAGCAGAGAAGAAGGCAGGCCATGTGCCAGACGGGCAAGAAGAGTGCCACTATTCACAAAAACAGGGGCAAGGAAAGAAAACACAGCTTTCCTGAACGTTCATGTAGTCCATGCAGAGGCTCACATGGAGTAGGAATTGAGTGCCTGGCCTATTACAGGGGAGCTTGGACATCAACGGGATAACCAGCCGGACACAGCCTAAATGTTCGTATCTTAAAGCTTTAGTGTCCTATCTATAAAATGGATATAATTACAGCTCTAAAATTTTTCTTGGAAATAGTTTAATTCTAAAAGAGATTTTCATTAATTTCTCTCTTCGTTGTTTATTCGATTTTTTTTTTTTTTACATCTTCAAAAAAGTACATCACTCTGAAACTATGGATGGGGGATAGAGAGTTGTGGAATTAATACAGACCATGCTCCCCCCCCTGAGCCCAAGCTATACTCAAAACGATGCCATTGGCCTGAGGAGCTTTGGATTCCATTCCAGTCGCTCCCTTTTATAACCACAGAGCGTTCCAGGTAAAAGAGATCTCAAGAGCCTATTTGGGTCCAGTGGCCAGAAAAACAAAGAATAGTCTTACCTGTTTCTGAAACTTCCTCCAAAAATTTTTTTGGACCTAAAAGTATTGGAACTGACATAATTTAATTAAGTGTGTATGACACTACAGTGCTCCAGAATCCGAAATGGATTTAATTAAAATAAAATGCAAAGTGTGCACTTCCAATACCATTTTTTTAATGTCACACTCCATTGCTTTTGTTTAATGTCAAATCACAAGAGAGAGTTTTTGTCTGTTAATTGCATTTTACATGCTCCTCACTGTTGGCCTCGAAGCAATTAAATTTTAGAAAAAAACAACTAACGCAAGGAATAAGGTCCAAAATGGCCACGTTCACTCGAATTGCTTTCACTCCACGACACCTCTAGCAGGTAAATCACCTCTCAGTTTCACTCTCTTCCAGCCATGTCACCTTAGAAATTCTTAGATCAGACTGAGGGCTTTAGAGAAAGATTTTTATTTTCAGAATATTTTTGATAATGTAGCAAAAAGAAAGCTGCTTGTTTCTAATACTGCACTGTAGAAATGCTTATCCTTTACGTAGAGCATATATTATTAGCACAGACTCGAAAGGAAATGAATGATTCATCAGTTTTTGTTACCCTTCACCCCTGTGTCCCATGGGCCACACTGTTCCTGTCGGTTTATGCCTCAGACATTCTGCTTGGCTTAGAGTTCATTGTGCTGAGACTCAGACTTCTAGTCAGTAATAAACCTAACCCAGGATATTTTTGAATATTGGGCTGAGTCACATGAAACAGACATACTTGCACATTAAAAATGGTCCAACCCAGGCAATTTCATGTAGTACAACCGAGCAGCCGGAGGGTTTCCACTGCAGGCCTCCTGGTACTCCTGCAAACATCTCGGGCCTCTGCCTGTAAACTGATGTGAGTAGATATTTTGTGGCCATCACCTGACTCAGGGCTCACCTGCTTACTTTTCTCTGCCTTTCCCCTACCCACTCACTCCTTAATCCTTTGGGCAGCTTCTATTATATCTGCCCAACAGAAACCCTCTCTCCAAAATCATCAAAGACCACTCAGGAAATTGCCGAATCCAATAACCCTTTCCTATCGCCTTGGATAATGGGATCCCTCTCTCCTGAAAAGAGCCCCTTCCACCCTGGCCCATGTGGCTCGGTTGGTTGGGCGTCGCCCCACGTACCCAAAGGTTGCTGGTCCAATTCCCATCAGGGTACTTGCCCCGGTTGCCGGCTTGATCCCTGGATGGTGCAGGAAACAGCTGATTGACGTTTCATGTTCTCTCTCCCTCTCCCTTCCACTCTCTCGCTAAAAATCAATAAAAATAAACTATTCTTTAAAAAAAAGTTTCCTCCTTCATGTCCTTGTCACCACATTACCCATTTACTGACTTATGTCTACATTTTCTCTTCGTTCGTCGCCTGAGAGAAGGCATTCTATCGGTCTCTCTTCTTGCTCGTGGCTCACCCTCACCTCCCTCACCTTTAGCAAAAGACTCCTTTCTGCTTCTGGCCACTGAGACGTTTACACATGACCACACTCTTCCCTGTCACTGCCACCCCAGCTCTCCTTTCCTGGTACTCAGTTGAGAGGTGGCCGCTTCCTCCGCCATTAGCCCCTCCTTGTACTATCACCGGCCTCCCAACTATCCAGGGACACTGCCCCATTAACTTGTCACCTGTCCGCGCCCTCCACCCCTTCCTATAGGCTCTTTCCCCTCAGTATATAAACTTGCTTAGTTTTCTCCTACGATATAAAGAAAATCATCTCTTGACCTTATATGTCACCTTCCAGCTACTGCCCTATATCTCTCTCTTTTCACTCAGTTAGGTATTCTAACCTTTTACCTTCATTTGTTATGACCGTTATTACCTAACGTCCTAGGTTGGGCATGTCCAGAAGCAGACTGTGATAAGAACTTGATGGGCGTCATTTATTTGGAAGACAATCCCAGCTACGGTCAAGGGGACGTAAGTCAGGGCAGGGAGAGAGCCCATGTGAGATGCGTCACTGCCCTACTACTGCGGGAAGCTGTGGTTTGAATCTCACTGGGGACATCTGAGAAACTATGGAGACGCTGCCTTCGAGGTTCCCCCCTTCGAGGTGGGTGCTTACCCATCACATCTCATCCTGCACCAGTGAGGGCTGCTTTGCAGGGTGCTAACTCTAGCACTTCCAGCTGCAAGACCGAGGGTGGCTTCTGGGCTGGCAGGGCCTAGCTCTGCCTTGCAGCCGTCTGCCTGGTGGGCATTTCCCGCTTCACAGGTGCAGACAGAGCTCGTGACACCTGCTCCCTCCCGTGGACATCATCTTTGCCTTCTCTATCCTGGCTGGTGATAACACCAGGTTCCCAACTGCTCAGAGCAAACATGTTGGCTCATCTTTTAATTCCCCTTTCCTCTCACGCCCCACAGTCAATCAATCAACAAGCCCTGTTGGCTCTACTTTCAAAACAGATCCAGAGTGTGGCCATTGCTTTCCACCTCCACCCAAGGGACCCGCCCTGGGCTATGGCCATTGCTGACCTGAATTAGCCTTCTAAGTGCTTCTCTTCTTGCCTGTTAGTCACACCATGTCCCTCCTCCACTAAAACCCCTCCGGTGGGTTCTGCTCTCACTCTCTGTGAAAGTCAAGGTCACGTCAGCGGCCCACATGGCCTGCCTGAGCTGGTCCCTGTGGCCTCCCTGACCTCTCTCCTTCCACTGTCTCTCCCTCCAGTGTCTGCTGGAAGTGCTGACCTTCTTGCCATCTCCCAGGGCTCCCACACAACCCGCCCCAGGGCCTTTGTGCTCCTGCGGACACTCGCTGCTCTGCCTGCAGCACTTGCCTCTGGCCCTTTCCCTGCGCCTGGCCTCTGCCGTGTTATTTCCTCAGTGAGGACGTCCCTGGCCACCCTCTTTAAAATGGAAAGCTCCTGCCTCTGACCCTCTCTGGCTGGTTTCCATCCTTACTTTTCTCTGTATCACCATCTAACAGCATACATTTGACTTCTTAGTTTTATGCTCTGTCTCTCCCCGCTAGGATCTGAGTGTCGTGTAAGGTGGCTGCTCCAATCCCAGCACCGGGCAGTGCCCACTTATAATTCAGTGCTCCAAAGGCTCGACTCTGACCCTCTCAGCCTGCGGCCCAGGCCTGAGAACCTGGGAGGTCTTCGATAAATGCTATTGAATGGACCAGTAAATTTGTGATTGATCAGATAGCTGAGCTATTCCAAGATCTCTCTAAAGATAATCCCACTCCCCATTTCTATTCCAATCCCCTCTCGCAAACCTTAAAGCTGCAGCACCAGCAGCCTCTTATTCACCTCATCCTGGGTGTTTGTGCCTCCAAAGCAAACGGCCCAAAGTTAACCTCATTTCTGGACCCCTCACACCGAAGCTCAATTAGCTTTCAAAATTTTAAATTTATGCTTCAGACCTTACCATCCCTCAGGCCCCAGCTATTTTTGTAACCACCGGCTTCCCGACCTGCAGATAATGCCCCAGCCCTGAGAGTGCCCGCTCGCTCCCTTGGTTTCCTCTTTCTCTTATTCTACGGACAGTGCCCTCATCAGACCCCGGTGATTTCTTTATTCCATCAACCCAGCCAGCCATTCAGTCCCCAGTCCACCTCTTCATGCGCCAGCAAACCTTTATCAAGTCCCCACGGCACTGTGGACTTGGCCCATATTGTACAGAATGTGCCATGGAAATGGTTTCCCTGGTCAGGATAAAGGTGACTTTGGAGGACACATTGACACAGTCTCTTTTGTTTCAGTTCTTGAAGTTATTGTTAACAGGAGTTTGTAAGACTAGATAACTAAAGCCAAGCCCTGAATCCAGGCCAGTGAGAACCCATTTCCATCTTCCTGGGATAAAGGCCAGGGTCTACCATAGTCCACTTGCCACTGTGTACTGGTCCTTCAGCCGGGAGAAGGTTCCATTGTGTTTTGTTAACCTGCCTCTCCTGCTGACAATCTGGACAATTACGATGCACGGTCTGGACTTCTTTTAGTGACACACCGCTCAGTTCTTCCTGTGAACCACCTATGTCATTTACCCAAAAGACCAGCTCTAGAAAATGCACCCAAGTATCCATCTGTTGGCCTCAGTTCTTCTCGCTCTTGGTGAGGGATCACATTCTGTATTATTAGATTTATTTACATGCTTCTGTTAACACCCTTCCTCCCCAGAAACCTATGTTTAATGAGAACAAGGTCCGTGTTGTAATAGTCGCATGTGCCTTCAACATTGTTTGGACGTATTAAGGGGCCTATGAATGTTAAAAGTAATAGAATCAACTTGCTTACAGGCTACACTCATTTCTAACATCATACTATCATATAGCTGTTTTGGCATTAGAGAGACTGCATCTAACATGGACAGTAAGGGCTATACATACAAACAGTAATATTTTACTCAGGAATGAGTCAAGGGACGGTTCTTTCTTTGATTCAGCCAAGGAGGAAAAATTCCCTTGAAATTTAAGGATTATAATTATGACACTCTCTCCCTCTGTTGGTCACTTTTGGCATGACGCTTGAAGTTCCAGCAGTCAAAGTAAAATATTGATTAAACTAGAGTAAGACCCATATGAAGTTTTTTCTATTTGAGGCTGCCATTCTGAATATATAAAGAAGAAATTAATCATGTGGTATTAAATGGCAATTTCACACAGTTGATTACGATGGTCAAGAAACATATCCTGTGTTTAGGAGAATCGGACAGCAATGGAGTTCACGTAGACGTGTGACTTCAGGCTCTTTGAAGATAGTGGTTATCGCCTTTCATTCTGCAGAAAGATAAGCTGGTGGTGGTTCTCCGGCTTTGGATGCCCCGGGAATCACCTGAAGGGCTCCGTAAAAATGGATCGTTGGCTCCAACCCGCAGCACTTTTGATCCAGCACATCTGGGTTGGAGTTAAGAATTTGCATTTTTTTATATTCTGAGAACCACAACTCTGGACCATGCTACTAAATGTGATCTACCAGACAGCAGCGTGAGCTTTACCGGGGAGATTGGAGAGACCGGAATCTCAGCCCCCAGACCTACCTAATCAGAATCTTCTTTCTGAAATAATTCCTGTGTGATTCATATGCAACTTCTAGTGTGAGAGGCATCTAGCCCTTCCACTTTTTCAGTAAAAGGCTAGAGAGCAAACATTTTAAGCTTCCCAGATCTTACAGTCTCTGCCACAACTGCTCAACTCTGTCATCTTAGCACAAAAACAGCCACAGACTGAGTGTGACTGTGTGCCAATAAAACTTTATTTACAAAAGCAACCAGTGGGCAGACTTTGGGCCCACTGGTCATAGTGCATTAACTTTTTGTTTAGAATGTCTGTTTGTTTGTTTTTAATGTAGTTTTACCTTCCACAGTTTCTGTTTCCGTAGTTTTAGTGTTGGACCTGTTATTTGTATTTTGAACAAGCACCTGAGGAAGTTTGGATTCAGGAGGCCAGCAAACCAGACTTTGAGAAACACTTTCAGCCACCCTTCTCCCCTGCAATATTTAATTATTTTATTAGGTATCTGTGGTTTTCTTTTAAATTGCTCATAGAAAGAAAAGTAAAATTGTCTAACCTATTCTTCTTTTCAACAACACCTTCCAGGTTCTTCCACATGCCTCTCGCACAAGGGTCGGGCTGCTACGCGTTGTATGTATTTTTCCCAGCAGAGCAAACTGAGCACTGTAAGGAAACCTGGTTCCTGAAAGGTAGTGCCTGCTCACATGTCCCAGAAGGAAGGACAAACTGCACCCAAATCTAAGCAGGAAACTCATTACAGAAGAAAACTAAAAGCACCGAGAAGAGCAGGTTCTCCTCTACTTCTTAAGTTTTTCAAACCCAAACTCAACTGTGCTAGCAAAGCTCTCCAAGGAATAGTTTTATGATTTTAAAAAAAAAAAAAAAAGCCTTGGGCAGTTACTTTCTCTCAATTCTGTATCACGCAGGGAAAGGGAGGGGAACAAAGACGGCTGTGAGATGGACTTGGTTCTAAGTGGCTAGTTGTTTCTTTTATAAAAGTAAGATTTACCTTTTCATCTCAGCAACCCATCCCTTCTCAGTACCAGAAATTGTCGATGGTTTCAAATTTTGCAATATGTTCTGGGTTTTTGTTTATACTCTTTGTAGATGGAGCATTTTATAGACACATGTGACTTGGGTTTCTTTTTAACAACATGTGTTTCTTTAACAACTCTGGATGGGGGACACTATGCTCACTGTAAAGCTATTCAAGACTTAGCTCCTGGGGACAGTCAGACTTACGCGTTAGGAATCCAAAGTACAACTTTCGAAGACTTAGAAAAAAATGTCAAAAAAGAAAAAGAAAAAACCCTTCGACACACTAAATTCACTCCAAAAGGTGATACGGTTTACATATGCCATTTTAGCTGTAATTTGGAAAAATGCTTCAATAAAATAGTAAAAAATTGCAGACTACTGAATCAGATGAATATGAAGACTTGCTTTGTTACCCTGACACTTACTTATGAATAAATACAGAGAAAATTCAGATAAAAATTAACGAAATATAAAACAAAAGCAATAAAGATGAGAGATATTCTGAAATATTTTATTTATTAATCATTTTTAACTTTCAACTTTAATTAAAATGAAGAGGTAAATTTTGTAAAGAAATAATATGCTTTTGGATTATTTGGTAATCTAGTTAGTGAAGAAGAGTAAACTATATCAACACATTGAAAAAAGATATAAATTTCTTGCTGGTTTTACAGAAAATACAGACATTGATTAAGATAACATAAGGTTCATAATATGCTACTACCAAGGGGCCACTGATAGAAAACTGTGTCATGAATGTGGGCAACGCCAGAGCGTTTGAAGTTGGTCACTACCTGAGTAAAATGGAAATGCCCTGAAATCGTACCATTTGTCATATAAAGAACTAACTAAAGGAGCTATGACTATATAATGGGGAAGGACAGGCTCTTTAATAAATGGTGCTGGGAAAACTGGACAGCCACAGGCAAACTTGTGAAACTAAACTACTAACTCTAAAAGCAAAGGCAACAAAAGCAAAAATAAATAAGTGGGACTACATCAAACAAAAAAGCTTCTGGACAGAAAAGAAACCCGTCAACTAAATAAAAAGGCAACCTACTGAATGGGAGGAAATGTTTGCAAATCATAGATCTGGTAGAGGTTAATATCCAAAATATATGAAGAACTCATACAACTCAATAGCAAATACCAAGCAATCCAATTAAAAAATTGACAGAGAATCTGAATAGACATTTTCCCAAAGACATACAGATGGCCAACAGGTACATGAAAGGTGCTCAGCATCACTAATCATCAGGGAAATGCCAATCAAAGTCACATGAAATATCCCCTCACGCTGGTTAGAATGGCTGTTATAAAAAGAGAGAGAGAAATAACAAGTGTTGGTGAGGACTGGAGAAAAGGGAACCTTTGTGCACTGTTGGTGAGATTGTAAATTGGTGCAGCCACTGTGGAAAAGAGTATAAAGGTTTCTCAAAAAATTAAAAATAGAGCTATCATATGACCCAGTAATTCCACTTCTGGGGATTCATCCAAAGGAAACAAAAGCATTAACTTGAAAAGTTATATACAGCATTCTTAAAATAACCCAGGTATGGAAATAACCTAAATGCCCATTAATGGGGTAATAGATAAAGATGATATGGCATATAATGGAATAGTATTCATCCATAAAGAATAATAAAATCTTGCCATTTGCAACAACATGGATGAAACTTGAGGGCCTTATGCTAAGTGAGATAGGTCAGACAGAGAAAAACAAATATTATTTGATTTCACTTATACGTGGAATTTTTAAAAAACAAAAAACCAAGCTCATAGGATAGGTTGGTGGTTGCCAGAGGCAAGGGTGGGGTGGGCAAAATGAGTAAAGGGTCAAAAGGTATAAACTTCCACTTACAAAGTAAGTAAGTCACGGGACGTAGCGCACAGACAGCTGGTGACTATAGTTAATGACACTGTTGCATATTTAAAAGTTGCTAAGAAAATACAGGCAGCAAGCTTGTATCTTACAAGTCTTCATCACAAGAAAAAAAATTTTGTAACTGTGTGTGGTGATGTTAAGTAGAGTTATTGTGGTGATCATTTTACACATATACAAATAGCAAATCAGTGTTTATACACCTGAAATTGATGAAATGCTATATGTCAATTATATCTCATTTAAAAATATATATATATAAAACCTTAAGAGTATGCAGCCAAAAATGGTAGGCAAGTATGATTATAGAATTGTATCACAGTTAATTAATTGAAAAAGTTATATTATTTTGTTCTGTAGTGAACAATGAATTTTACAGCATCCTCCAGCACAATTTCATGTATCGCACACTGTCCTGTAAACGCTGAGATCTGTGTTCCGATCTTTCTGTAATGCAGGCTCCTGACTTAAGCTTTGATTTCTGAGGCATCCACTTCTTCAAAGGCAGCCATCTCCGCAAACACGCGGCCAGCGGCACTAGGCGCAGACCAGGCCGCGGTCTGCAGGAGGCACCTGAGTGTTAGGGTCTTGGTTGATCTCAGTAACTGACCCTGTGGGCTCCTTGGCTTTTTTCCCTTCCTGTGCTTTAAATTCCTGCTCTTACCTTTTAAATTTACCTTTAAAGAGTGAGCCCGCAGAAAGCCTAGGCCCCCACCCTCCACCCCGACGAAAGCAAAACCCCAGGCCCATGCTGTCTGTCTGTCTCTCTCCCCATGACAAAGCCGTGTGGCCCGAGGTGTGCTGTGCCATCTCCTTGTAAGTAATGAACCTGCATCTTTTCGGTTCCCTGATGGTTATTGCTGACGGGTGTCTTGCAATCACAACAAGAACCATATTGGTTATTAATAGGCTGCAACCAGTGCGAAACTCACACCCAGCAGACCCAGGCATTGTACCTGGACCTGGGCATCCAAAGAACAAGGCGCAGTGAATCGAGCTTTTCATCTGAGCTCATCAAGCAGGACCCAGAAAAGTACATGAAGGGATGACATGTGGACAGTGCTTTGGGACAAGCAAGGCTAAAGGAATGTGCAAGTATGTTGCCTCTTTTGGAAAGGACTCATTTTTTTATGGAAGTAAAATATCTGCCTAAGAAAATGAATGGAAAAAAGGAGGGAGAAAAGAGAGTAACAAAAAAGACAAGGAACGGAAGAGGGAAACGACCGCAAGGTGAGAGTGGGGGTTAATTGCTTGTTCTCTCCGCTGGGGGGCTTGGGTCAAGCTCGTGGTTCTTTGCCTGACACTTTAAATTAACTTATATGAGCATCCTAGTGTCCCCATAAATTTTTTCTTCTGATAGAGACAAATATTCTTTGCAAGTGGCTTGGGGCCCTATGGGGAACATAAGCACAGACAGGTGGGTAGGATATCAGGGCAGCTGAAAACTCACTGCTCTCACTTCATGATTTTGCTGAAAATCAGCTAAGATCTCATCCTCTCTCTCTATTCTATTAAAAAACTTTCCTGTTCCATTTTTTAAAAAATCATTAAATAAGCAACCCCATGCATTTATTTATTTAGACAAAATCCTCTAAAGTTACTTTTGAAAACCGATGAAGGTTTAATTTAAGCTCCTACTTTCAAGAGACAAGCATTGCTGTTTGTAAACCTCCCTGAGATGGTCACAGCAGGAGCCCGGCCCTGTCTGGGTTTGCATATCATTTTCTACGCAGCTAATAACCTGCAACAGTTAAGAACCCATCATCTCAGCACAGCCGGCCCTGCTGTTCTAAGCTGGGTGGAAGATAATTGCAGCTTAAAGTATCAGGAAAGAGATTGAGAAAAATTAAATAGCATTCCCTTTGTAGAGGACAGGGGTGGTGGTAGGACAGAATTCTAGAGCTGTGACCTCTGAGTCGTTTATCGCGTGTCACAGTGTCAGGCGGCTTGAAGGGAAGGTTTTGGTCCTTACTTAACCTGAGAGTTAAGATGAACCATCCACAGGCTCTTCTAATAAAATTTAAGTCACTGGCTCTCCTTTCAAGGGTGGAAGAGAAGGAAACTGTTTATTGCGCGATTGCATTCCTTAGACCTGGGAAGTCCAGCCAAGCAGAGAACCTACAGAAGAAAAAAGCGAGGCCTTTCTCAGGAGGTGGGGCCCAGTTCCCCACGGCTGGCTGTGACCAGGAGCAGATGGCCTGGGCCTCATGCTGAGGGGGCCAGAGGGCAGCTGGGGAGAGTGCCCGCCCTGGCTGCTGTGGAAAGATGGTTCCAATCAGTTAGGCAAGGCAAAGTGATCTTGATGTGGTGATTTTTTTTGTTTTATGCAGTTCTGGAGTGAAATAAAATGGCAGAAGGGCAGATGTGAGGATAAGGTGGGCTAATCTCTTGATAGGTCTGCTGGTGACCAAAGTCTGAGAAAACAGCTCTGGTTGCTAAACAATCAAGGCTGGATATTTGAGATGTAAGGACCCGAAACAGTACATGATCCAGTGGTTCTCAATAAAAAATGTTTGAATAGACATTTCTGCAAAGAGGACATGCAGATGGCCAACAGGCATGAAAAATGCTCATCGTCACTAATCATCAAATAGATACAAATTAAAACTACAATGAGATATCACCTCACACCTGTCAGAATGGCTGCCATCAATAAATCAACACAGCAAGTTTGGGAAGGATGGATGCAGAGGAGAGGGAACCATCACGCACTGTTGGTGGGAATTCAGGCTGGTGCAGTCACTGTGGTAAACAGCATGGAGTTTCCTCAAAAAATGAAAAATGGAGCTGCCTTATGACCCAGCAATTCCACTGCTGGGTTATTTATCCAAAGAAAACAAATGCACTAATTTGAAAAGACATATTTATCCCAACGTTCATTGAAACATTATTTACAATAGCAAAGATCTGGAAACAACCCAAGTGCCCACAATGGATGACTGGATAAAGGAGCGGTGGGACATATATACAATGGAATATTACTCAGCCATGAAAAAGAAAAGAAATCTTGCCATTTGTGACCTACGGAGTAGTATACTAAGAGAAATAAGACAGAGAAAGACAAATACGGTATGATTTCACTTATAGGTGGAATCTTAAAAAAAAAAAAATTACAAAAAAGCTAAATGCCTAAATTATAATGGTGCTAAGTATGCCATAGCACATTTATTCAGTGAAATTTTGCCTTTTTAGAATTATGTTGTTAGTGTATATAGCCTAATGGGATAATATTCACAATATATTAAATTTAAAAATTAGTGTATATAACTGCAAATAGACAGGATCACAACCACATAATAAAAACAATGTGCAAAGTACTGAAAAAAAAAATACATCAAATAGTAATAATATTTGAGTAGTGGAGCCATATATATATTTTTTTAACTTTTTAGTCATTTCCAAATGTCCTTTAATGAAATCTATTATTATTATGATAAAATATTACTTAATTTTTAAAAGCATCTTGTAATGGACTAGCCCTGCCAACTGAAAGCGTGAGCCGGCTGCGCGCGATGCCCAGAAGCCTCGGGGCCGCGCAGCCCTCGGGAAAGGCTGCGCTGAGACAGCTGCTAAGCTGCTGTTGCGGGCACCGCCGGGGGCAGCCGGGTCAGGGATGCGGGCGGGGCGGGAAGACGCAGCGACAGCACACAGCACCTCCCCGCGGCAGGTCCGCCCGCCACGCGGCGCGCACCCCGTTCCCGCGGCCTCCGCGCTCTGCCCAGACCCGCGCCGAGGCCACGTGGGGCTGGGCTCGGCTTCACGGCGCCGGAGGGGTGCGTGCGAAGCCGGGGTGCATTGGGAGTCGAGGACTGGAGAGCGTGCAGATGTGGGGGGATGTTCCAGAGACAGGAGGACAGGCACCGGGCGGTGCGGGGCAGCGCGTCGTCGGCGGGCGCGGGCTTGGCGCGGGCACGGACCTGGCGCCCCGTCGGCCGCGCGCTCCCGGGAAGCCGGGGCGCACCGAAGCGTTCGGCAGTGCGCGCTGAATGTGTTCTCAGACGCTCGAAGGCCCATAACTCGACTTCCCGAGCTGTGGCCTGCTTTTGTTTCAGCTCTGGACTTGCGTGGTTGCAGGTGTCATTGTCGCTGGGACAACGGCATCAAGTCTTTACGCAGGACTGACCTGTGCGGGGCGCTGCATTCTCCACGCCATCTCCCCGGGCTTCACGAGAACCACAGGAGGCTGGATGAATAAACTGACTCACAGAACTAGTAAATAAGTTTACCAAGGTCACACAGATAATAGGGAAGAGGGACAGGATCCCAAACTCGTCACACGGCGCATTAAAATGAACTCTCAGGGGCGGCGCCGCCCAAACCACGTGGGGCCCTTACCATGTGGTTCATGGAAACGGCCACTAGATGGCAGGAGCGGCCCGGCTTGCGGGAGTGGGGACCGGGTGCGATCGATCTGGGAAGCTGTTCTGGGATCCAGCAGTGGTTAGAAATAGTAGCTCTTTCCCTTGGCCTGGAGCCGTGTGGGACAGGAATAACTCCCTTCCCTACAGAGTGAAGCCTTAAAAGGAAAATTTTCATTTTCAAAATCAGGAATCACAGGCATAGTCAAAGCAATTCCCACGTTATTTGAAAATCTGTATCTAAGGAAGAAAACTGAAGAGGGCATGTGTCTTCCTTTTTCTTCCACAGGAGAGGGAGCCACTGTCAGCTTGGTTTACTTAGTTGAAGTTATTTCTGTGGGGTTTTGTGTGTGTGTGTGTATGTGTTTTACTATGTCTTTATTGATTTCAGAGAGAGGAAGGGAGAGGGAGAGAGAGAGAGAAACATCTGTGATGAGAGAGTCATTGATCGGCTGCCTCCTGCAGGCCCCTCATTGGGGATTGAGCCCGAAGCTGGGCAAGTGCCCGGATCAGAATCGAACCGCCATCTCGTGGGTCCTAGGTTGATGCTCCACGGCTGAGCCACCCCAGCAGGGCTATTTCTGGGTTTAATGGCCATACCTTTATCTGCTACCACAAAGGTGGACGGACACGCCTTTCCTCTTAGGACATTAATACCCTGTAGGGGCCGGCAGATGGACTCAGGCACCACTTGTCTACCCTCGGTTGACTTTTCTATTTTCCTTCACCTGTCAGATTTGCAACTATTTAACTTAGGTTAAATAGGTACAAAGAGATAGCAGGGATAACTAAAGAGGAACATTGTCCAAAAAACAGATTTAAGAAGCAGAACCTGACCATGTCATTTGTCGTCTGTTACTCAGTTCTTCAGTCTGGTTAAAGTCAAAACTCGAGCAACCAGTTGCTCAAAGACCTACAATAGTTATATCTATTTATAGCACTGACCCCGATGAAAGTCCCCCTTAGAGGATTTCCTGCCCAACTTATCAGCATGTATGGATCAGAGGGATGATCCTTCAGTCCTTCGGATGAAACACAGGCAGTCCCCAGACCACCGGACACTGGGACCTTTGTGAAAAGGAAGGGTTCGTGATGGGGACACCGTCAATGTGTAAGGGGCGCTGCAGGCCAAGGCACATCGTGTTCAGATCACAACTGACGCACCCAAACCACAGAAACCCTTGATCCCATTTCCTGTGTCATAGGAAGACCACGGCCCTGCAGGCACTCAACGTCCCCTCTCTTGCTCCCAGTCCTACTTCAAAAGAAAAAAATGCTGGTCAGAAAGCATGTCACTGAAGGACACAAAGAAGAACTTGTAATTCCAAGATGTGAAATGAGAAGAACCATTCAGAGCCGTGCGGAGTGAAGCAGAAAGTCTGTCACCCGTTGTAATTTTGCTCGATGTGCCCGGAGGCTGTGCCTTCAAATGGGAACAACAAGTCCACTCGCCCCCCCACCCCTTCTTCCCCCTTCTTGAACTTAGGAAGGGATACTTCCATCTTTGGGTCAGATTCCAGGGTATTCATAGGGATACACATATATTTAATATATATCTCTGATCAGCCATATTGAGGTCCGATTAATATAAAATGAAATTGTGTACACTTTGATGAGCTTAGACAAATGTATATGATTGTAAATACACCCAGGTTCATGAAAATTTTCAAGACTTCAAAAATTGCCCATTCCCATGTGAATGACGCCTTTCTCCCACCCCTCCCCCAGCACCGCGGCTCCTGATAACAAACAGTCTGCTTTCTGACACTAGTGCTTCTTTTTATAGACTCTCATATCAGTGAAACCGTACCGCATGCAGTCCTTTTTACCCGGCCCTTTCACTCAGTATAATACCTTTAAGATTCATCCGTGACAGTGGATAGATCTGTGGAGTTTTTTTATCGCTGTGTATATTTCATTGTATGAACATACTACAATTTATTCATTCACCAACAGCAAACGCTTTCTTTTTTTAATTAAATGTATTGGGTGACACGGGTTAAGAACACTCTATAAGTTTCAGGTGTACAGTTCTGTGATCCAGCGTCTGCATATTGCACTGTGCTCACCACCCTAGTCTAGTCTCCTTCCGTCGCCGTGTGTTTGGCCCCCTCTGCCCTCTCCACCCTCCCCCACCCCTTCCCTGTGGTAACTGTGTCTGTGGGTTTGCCTGTTAGAGATTTTCTGAGTTTTCGTTTTTAGCTAGTTTCAGTACAGCTGCTGGAAACGTTCAGATACAAGCCTGCGAGATGGATCACCTTTTGGTGTTGGGTAAATTCAGGCAGCGAGATTGCTCGGTATTCTGCTAAACGCATGTGTAACTTTGTAAGTGTCTGGGCCACAGTTTAGACCGAGATGTAGAAGAGCAGGTAGCTCTTCATTCTAAACCCACGTGCTTGGAATGTTCTAGAGCCAAGGGCCTCTCCCACACGGAGGAGCAGAGCCAGGGCACCATCTCTGGAGAGTCACACGTCTGCTGTCACCTGTGTCTTGTTGGCCAGTGAGTGATAAGGTCCCTAGATTTTCATCTGAGCCTGAGAAGATAAAGCAGCCAACCGCTGCTTCTCCTTCTCTGTCTCAGCCCAGGAACCCAGGCCGCTGGCACCTCTGCGTTTTACCAGCAATTATGCCTGGGACCCCAGGTGCCAGGACCACTCGGAAGAAAGTCCTGGGCTTCTCTCTGTCAGAGTTTCTCCCAAGGGGACGTCAGCGTAGAAGGAGCACTCACAGTACCAGATCCCCTAGCCAAGCACTCTCCAAGTGCACGCCCCTCGACCTCGGCTGCCAGCATCTGCCTGAATTAGCACCGGGGCCTAAATATTGCACGCACGCGATGACTATCATTCTGTAGTTTCAGGTGTCAGAATCTGTAATATCTCAGACTGAGTTCAGAAATGAAAATCAGAATTTGGAAAATCTAGGACTGAGAAGAGAAACTGACAATAAAATAAATACATAGGAAGCTATGGCCTTGATTATATCAAATATGAATTTCCTAGCATCCACTAGGTAGCCCTGAGAACTGTTCCAGCACTGGGCATACAGCCGTGAACAGAACAGACGTGGCCTTGTTTTCACAGAGCTTAATTTTAATGGGATAGGACGTGACCAGTCCATCCATCCATAAATGGGCACATGTACACATCAGAAAAATATTAATGATTAATGTCAGGCAAAGAATAAAACCAGGGTGCTGTGCAAGCAAGGAACTGGGGAGGCCTCTCTGAAGAAGCCAACCATGGACAGACCTGAGAAAGTGCCTTCCTAGGACGAAGAGGCAGCTCGGGCTCAGGTTCAAGGTCAGAGGAGCCTGGGGAACAGAAAGACAGCTGCTGCTGTGCAGATCCTGGGCTGGGGGGAGGGAGTGCATGAGGTGTAGCGGCAAGATCTCCTCCCCCCGGTAAGGAGCTGAGGTTTATGCAATATGTATATATGTGCTGCCTCCAAAGCCAGGATTATTGACCTCGCAGCTGTGAAACACAGGATCTTAGAAGAAAACTGAGTTAAAGGGATTGAGACTGAGAATGAATTTATGAAAGTCTAATGGATATTTGTATGTTTGATGAACAGAATAACAAAACGGAGAACAATTGTCTTGCCTTCAAAAGACATCACTTTCCTTGCCCCCTTCTTTGGCACCACTCTGTGATTTTACTATACAACCCCTTCCTCAGATTCTCAGAGATCTCCTATCAGGTTTATTTTATTTTATTTTATTTTATTTTATTTTTCTGTTAGCAGTGCTGATGGAGTAGCTCATGAACTTTTGTCTGTGCTCCAATGATATGCTAATTTATGCAAATGAACAATTATGATTTTGAGAAGTTGCCTTCCTGGGTGACACGCAATATCCATATGTGATATTTGTGCACTAAATCACAACATAAACAGCACAGAGATGATTTCTTTTTACAGGACAGAATAACTGACAGGTCACCCTGAGTACAGTAAGCGGAAGAGCGTGTCCAGTCCCCTGGAGACAGCGGGTGGGGCTGGGGGCTCAGATGGGGCTGGTTTTATTTGACAAGTTGGCCCTCCGAGCAATTGGCACATATTTAATATGTTATCATAGCTTATATGTGGCCCACAGAAGTCAATTTGCAAATGTTAAACTGCAGTAGGGAATTTCCTGCTTAGAAGGGCTTACTTGATTGGAATTCTTAGTGAAGAAATGTTATAATAGATGGATGTCATTTCAAAGGAATTTAAAATGAAAAGATAACTGAGTCTGTAAAATTTTAGTTTATTCTCAATTAATCCCAACTAATTATAAACATTATTATAATAGTGAGTCACTATAAACCTGCATAGTCAAGCACTATACTAGGAATATTTCTAGTATATATATTATATATATTATTAAGAATATATAATCATATATTAATTATATATGTATTTAATTATATGTTATTAAATAATTCCATAATAATGTATAATAATATCGTATCTAATTTAAATCCTCCCAACAATCTTACATAGAAATTGAGGCTTCGGAATATTAATTAACTTGCCCAATGTCACGTTTCTCAGTGATTCCACAGGCAGAGTTTTAACCCAAGTCATCAAAGCTCAGAGCTTCAGCTCGTAACCTCCGCTCGCTGGTTGAAGACAGAGCAGAGAACGGTGCCCTGGGCCAGCTGCCTCTGACTAGCCGCAAGCTGGAGGTGCGGGTCCCTGTTCCCACTGGCCCTGCCCTTCAGCGCATACTTGGGGAGCCCTGGCTACATGCCAGGCGCTGTTCTCTGCAAAGAAAACTACAGCAACGGACAAGCTGCGGTCTCTACTCTCCAGGAGTTCACTGCAGGGAGAAATATTCGCTTCCAGGGCTGTCATAACAAATGACCACAAACTGGGTGGCTTCACACCAGCAGAAATGTGTTGCCTCACAGTTCTGGAGGCCGGAAATCCAAACTCAAGGTGTCGTTAGACTCTAGGGGAGCATCCTTGGCTGGGGCCGCAAACTCCAGGCTCTGCTTCCTCCTGCACAGGGCCTGTCCCTGTGTGTCTCCTCCTCTCTCTCCCCTCTGAAGACAGGCCACTGGAGTCAGGGCCCACCCAGTAATCCAAATCCTTAACTCCCTGATGACAGGGCTGGGTGTTGTATGGGATAATGATGGAAAGTGACACTGAGCAGGTAATATTTAAGAAAAGACGTAAAGACGGTGACAGAGAAATCCATGTGGTCACTAGGGTGTGGCAGAGGAAGTTATCTGCTTACCAGAACATTTCTGCTCCCCTGGCCGGCACTGAACCACATGTCCACGCACCGCGAGTGGTGATGACAGCCAAGAGCAGCCTGTGTGACCAGAGCTCCCACGGGAACTCTTTTCCCCTTTGGTGTGTTGGGAGGGTGCACCCTCCCAAGCAACCTGGGAAGCCTCACACTGAACGTGGCAGACCCCCCTTAGCCTGGGCTCCAGATGTCACCATAGAAGAAAGCTCCCCACCGAGCTGCTCCCCTGCCCAACAGGAAGAAACTGGCCAGCGTGTTTGTGGCATTATAGAATTTTGGATCAATTCACTACAGCAGTTATCATTCCTTCTGGAAGACAGGTGGGGAAGAACAGTAGACAGCAGGTAAGACGGTCACCCTGCTGCAAGGGTGCTCAGTGGTGAAGAGCAGTAAGACAGCCAGTGTGGCGGGAAAGGAGTGCGAGATGAGGAACATGCTAGAAGATGAGGCCAGGGAGCCCAGGAGCCACACCCTGTGCTATAAAAGATCACCATAAACTGTTGCAAATTTGGAAGGCATTGCAGAATTTAACTGAGGGGTGACGTAAGTTGAACAGGTTACACTGGAAGGAAAACCAGATTGTAGAGGACCGTGGGCTGGAGCAGGGAGACCAGGAAGGAAACTTCTGCAGGAACCAAACCAGAGCTGACCATGGTGTGGCCGGGCCTGCAGCAGTCAGATGATGGGTATGGTTTAAAGGTAGAACCACCTGGACTTCCTGAGAGGCTGGGCATGGGGTCCTAGAGGACGAGAGAACTCAAGGGGACTCTCAGGTTTAGGGCCTGATTAACTGGAAGAACCGAGTTGCCACATCCTCTGTTCAGTAAAGGCCACCTTGATATCAACGTCTCATGAACCCAGGGAGTGGTAATGATACAGGCATCCATAGCCAGAAGAGCATCTGACTTAAAAATCCTTGCAGAACAATAGCAGGGCTAAAAAAGGCAGTCTGCTCTGGAATGTTCCATGAGTCTTTCTCTTTCCTTTTAAGCGGTGCCACATCTGTTCTGTGTTTGACATCGTGTGGTTTTACTCTGTTGTTCTTAAGTGCACATTAGTAGCTTCTGTCTGTCTAAAGAACAGGTTACCAAAAAGCAGGCACGATTTTTATTTGAGTGTCTATGTGCTGTCTGTTTGGGTATCTACACCATTAATTAGGAAGTTAAATATTTATTGGAAGCTGTTTGATGTATAAAAAAATGTGTTCAAAGAAAAAGGCCCGATGTAGGTAACCCACCCCACCTAAAGAGTGGTCTCCAAGAAGCAGAAGGAACCACAGGTTACTGTGACTTTTTTCAGTATAAACAGCAGATTTTAGAAATAATTATAGAAAATAATTCCCTCTTGGTTCCCAGAAAGTGAAAATTCTTTGCAGATCAAAAAATAAGTGATGTTAGCCTTTTCTTACTGTTAAATAAAAGTGCCCTTTAATGTGTGTGTTTTTTATTATTATTGATTTCATAGAGAGAGGAAAGGAGAGGGCGAGAGAGAGAAATATCGATGTGAGAGTACAACACCAATCCATTGATCGGCTGCCTCCTGTATGCCCCCACCGGCTATCAAGCCTGGAACCTGGGCATGTGCCCCAACCGGGGATCGAACCAGTGACCTTTCAGTGCTCTAGATGAGGCTCAGCCAACTGAGCCACACGGGCCAGGGCTAAAAGTGCCCTTTAGATTACAATGCAAGACCATTAAAAGATATACCGACAGATGAATTCATTCAGGCCCGTAATTTACAGAGTTCCTATGCAGCAGGTACAGGCAAAGAGTTTTAAAAATGGAAGCGCTCCGGTGATTTCTGGACACAGGGCTGCGCGGGAAGCGGGCTCTTAGGCCGTCATCCTCTGCGTCACTGCCTCAGGAAACGGAGCAGGACCTGGTGAGTGGCACCAGATTCAGTTCTTTCCAGCAAATGTTTATGGAGCAGCTAATAGTACGAGGCAAACTGCCAAATATTCCAAGATGAAGACCCAGTCCCTGTCGTCAGTGGAGAGAGTGGCCATCAGCACCAGACTTAATTTCCTATTTTCCGCCAGTGTGATTTAGGGTGGCCTATTGCATTACAAACAAATCCAAAATGTAGAATGCCTCCCAACAACAGAGGCTTCGTTTTTTCTGACTTTACTGCCCAGTGTTAAGTTTCCTTTTCAGCTCATGTTCTCTGTGCTCATTCGTGGAGGACCAAGGTTCTTTCCATCTGTGGCTTCTCCTCTCAGTCTCTTGTCCCCTCCAATAGGTCACAGAGCACAGGCTGGAGGTAGGGGAAGAGCTTGTGTAGACTTGTGGGAAGTTTTTTATCACAGTCTCAGAAAAGGAACATGGAGCACATTTCTCCCCACGTTCAGTTTGCTAGAAATCAGCCCCACGGCCACAGTTCCCAGTGGGGTGAGACAGGCAGGGCCGGTGCCCAGGAAGAAAAGGAAATGGGTTATAGACAACTCACCCCAGACTGAAACGTGGGGATCTCTGATGTTGGTGGAATCTTGGTGATCACCTTCACACATACTGTTTGTGGCTTTATTTACAAGGAAACATCACCCAGATGAAGAGAGTAGAAAGAAACTGGAAAGTATCTTGAAGCACTCATAAGAACGTTTGAAACCGCATCTTTGAATTCCTTTGTCAGTCCCTCTTCATTTATTATGTTCAGGAAATGTTAAACATCCCCTATATCTTATTTTCATATATTAATTTTCTGGGGCCCTGCAGGTCTGGATATTGTAGACGTTCACCATCTCCAGTCTTTCCTGGCTCCCTGCTCCTCGTAGGCAATTGGTCACCAGGAGAACAGAACAGAGGAGACCTGAGTGTGGAGACTGAGGTTTCGGGTTCATCGGCCAGATATCTCAGCTAAGTCTCCAAAAACGTGGCTGCAGAGGCCCTGGCCGGGTAGCTCAGGCAGTTAGAGCATCGGCCAATGAGCCAAAGTTGCAGGTTCAATCCCTGGTCAGGGCACATACAAGAATCAACCCATGAATGCATAGATAAGTGGAACAACAAATTGATGTTTCTCTTTCTCCCTTCCTCTCTCTCTAAAATCAATAAATTAAATTAAAAAAACAAAAACAGAAACATGGCTGCCGAGAAAACTATCATCTATACGTTTAACTGATATGTCCCTCGTAGGTGTACTGGTTTCATTCTGTTGGGGTTCTCCCCCTAAATATGTAGATAATCTTATGGTTAATCAAAGACAAATTCAATGTAAAGGTTTTAATTATAAATTTTCAGTAGGATAATAAAATTCTTTCATTTCATTGGCATTAAAAAGGTCTTTGTAGTTGATAAGATTGGAAATGAAAGTTTCAGTCCTTGGCCTAAGAGAAAAAATGGAAGAAAGGAGCCTGTTGCAGTAGGAGTCCAGTCACCTGAGGGTGGGAGTCCACACTCGGCACACATGTGGGCACACAAACATAAACAGAGTCAAGCACAGCACCCAACCCCTCACCCCCACCTGAACCATGCTCCTTGACTGTGTCCACAGCACGTGGAGTCCCACGCATTGCTCTGTCACCATCACCTAATAATACACTTCAGGGTAAATCAGGGCTAGTCTTTCTTTCTGAGCTGCAGTTCAGGACAGTTCTGGTGGCAGAATAAAAGAGAGAGAAGGCAAACTGGTAGATTTTAACCCAGGAAGTATATTTTGTGTCCCAGGGCATTGCTGCAATTTCCTTGGGTTCAAGAAAAGGAGGCAGCTCCACCCTGAGAGGTGCCAGGGAACGATGTGCCAACCCACAGGACTGACACAAAGAGCAAGCTGTGATTTACTGATGCTATAAACTTGCATTCAGTGCCTGGCCCCTCGTACCAGCAGCATCTCGTCTCCTGAGAGCTGTTTAGAAATGATCAGCCGCCCGGGAGCGACTGAATCAGAATCCAGGTTTCAACAAGTTCGCCAGCTGATTGGCGCACAGGTCCAATCTGAGCATCGCTGTCCTACAGGGCTTTGTCTCCTTTGCCACCATTCCACCTGTTCATGTCTTGGCATGATCATCATGGGAAAACTCACTTTCATTTTGTCGATATCCCTCTATTAGCATCACTAAGAGGAGCACGTCCCTTGTCACGTAATCCGACTTAATTAAATAGGCCTATTAACTAGGACACACGTGCTCCATCTAGGATTAATCTACTTGATTTTCTGGGTGGAGAGAATTTCCTTGCTTTTGAAGGATTAAAGACTGTGATGGTGGGGAGGAGGCGCAGAATTTGTAAATCCTGATTTTCTTCCACATCTACTTGTGCTAAATATTTTTAAATTTTTTCCTAGTCAATAATCGCAGCCAGCGACATACAATTTCATCTTGCTAAAATTCACAGTTTTTGAAGTTATGAAAGCAAAATTATAAATGATGACAGCATGCATATTTATTTATTTGATTGGAAAATCCTACAGCATGCGCAGTAAGTACAGTTTCCAAGGGGAATTAATAGAAACTCCACCAGGTACCTATGCATTTGTACAAACCAATTTATTAATGTCAAAAATTATCAAATATACATTTTAAATGTTTTTTTAAAATGTTTGTTGTTGTGACATTTCACCGATAGCAGTATTAAAAAATTATAGACCTACTTTAATTGGCAGAGTAAAACTCCAACCATTACCCTTCAGATCTCTAGTGCAAGCCTAAGGCAACACTACAATTAGTAGGAGTAGACTCTATTCCTTAAAAAATAGGAGACCAATTATTCTCATGACTGATGAAATCCCAAGTGACCTCAAGTGTTCCCACAATATATCAAGGACATATCTTCTGTGGCGAGTGCCAAGTACTTATCCAAGGGCGTCTTATGAAAAAGAGAACTTTCCCACAGTAGAGCAGAGGAAATGCATGTTGAAAGCAAGTCCCAATATGCAGTATGAAACATGTGACCCACTTCACTCTGTGACCTTGGGACATGCAATGTATCTGCAAAGCAACAAAGGCCTTAAAGGTCATATTTGTGGAGCACAAATTGGATGTAAGAAGGAGTACGAAGGAATCCTGGCTGCGTGGCATCTTAATGAGATGAAACATCCGTCACATCTTTATAGTTTATGGCTATTGACGACGACCTCAGTCCCCAAGGGAAGAGGCAGAAATGCTTATTAAAACAGCCAGAAGCACACTGCATTTCCAAATGAAATACACAGCAACTGAAGGCTAGCAGCAACGCATTGGATTGGCTTCCCCCCAGTTCGATTATAAAATTTATAAATAAAGTAAAATAACGTTTTTCTAATCTAATGATTTTCTTATTAGCATAACCTTCAGGCGCCTTTGTGGGACAAGAGGCAAGGGTCGTAGTTCCTTGTCAAATCATACCCTCTAAAGAACTGTCCACAAGGTACAATTCTTAAACATCTCTCATGTAAATAAGCCAGGCAGAGTGTCTGAGCACCTGTGGGGGACAGAAAGCACCACCCCAAGAGCCCCGTGGGTGCTGATCATCTCTGTGTCTCAGTGATTTGGGCAAAATCGTTGCCTTCTCATGAGTTCAACGCCCATGTCTCTGAAACTGCATTTCCCAAAACTAGTGTGTGCTTTTAACGAATGATGAATGCACACACAGAAGATGCGCTTTGTGGAGGCCATCCCAGGAGTTATAAATGGCACAACCTTAATGGCTGTCGAAGTCAGCCCAAAGCTCATGAAATAATAATACCCTGTACTTAGTATTGTCCTCTGAGGGGCTCCTCGTACTTTACAAGCACGGAAATGTTTCTCTTTTTAGCAAAAGAGCCCTTTAAAAGTCCACTCCTGAATGCTGAGCAAGATAAATCACACTCATTTCAGCAAACTATTGTGTAAAGCTCTATATCTATTCCCTGTGCATTGAGCTGTTTACCCAATGCATTTCTTTAAGGAAGATTATAAGAGTGGGTCCTGGTTTGCTTTCAGGAGACCTTAATTCATCTCCGAATTCTTATATTTAATTAAAATACCCTTTTTAAAGTTTTGCACTGGTTAAGTAGACCAGACAAGGAAATATACACCACCGCTGAATTTTAGGGCGTGAGCAGTGTGGCAAGGTCTGCACCTGTGCGGTTTTCTGCCCTCGGGCCTTTAAGAAGCAGTACCTTCTTGAGAGAGATGACATCTGGGAGGTGGGTCAGGCCCTCGTTTAAACCATGTGCTATGGACTTCCTTTCCTTTGGGGGAGGGAGGCATTTAATCCGGTTTGCAAAGGCACACTTCATATACAATAATTTTTTCCTTTTAACTGGACAGATCAATGAATTTTTATAAATGTATGTAAAGTCATGTCACCAGCACCACGAGCAAGACATGTAATATTTCTATCATCCCGCAAAGTTCCCCCGTGTCCCTTTACAGTCACCTCCCCCGTCCCCAGGCCCTGGCAGCCACCACTCTGCTTTCTGACACTACAGTTCTGCCTTTTCTAGAACGTCGTGTGGAATCATACTATGCGTGGCCATTTGAATCTAGCTTTTCACTCAGCGTAATGTCCTGAGATTCACCCGCATTGCTGCGTGTGTTAGTTCATTCATTCCTTTTGATCACTGAGTGCTATGGCATTGTATGGGTGCCCAGGCTTTGTCTATCCAGGCACTAGTGGATGGGCTGCCAGTCTCCAGTTCGGGGAATGATGAATAACACTGTAAACACATTCACACCCAGACCTTAGTTTAGATGCATATATATTTTTTTCTTGGTTAAATACTTAGGAGTGGAATTGATTGGCTAAGTGGTAAGTATATGTTCAACTTACAAGAAACTGAGAAACTGCCGTCCAAAGTGGTTGCACCATTTCACATTTGCACCAGCAATGAATGAGAATCACAGCTGCTCAACACCCTCCCTCTCGCTCACATGATCGATTGTCTCCATTTCAGCCATTCTAGGCGTATAGTAGTGTCTCATTGTGGCTTTAATTAGCATTTCTCTAGAGCCAATGATGTTAAGCATGTTTTCATGCATTTATCGGTCATTTGTATACCTTCATTGCTGAAATACCTCTTGAAATCTTTTTTCCATTTTTAAGCATATTATTTGTCTTCTTATTATTGATTTGTGAGAATTCTACATAGTCTGAGTACAAGTCCCTTGTCAGATGCATGTTTGTACATATTTGCTCTCAATCTGAGGGTTTTTTCCCCCACATTCTTAATAGTTTCTTTACAAGAACAAAATAAAAAAATTTTAATTTGATATTTATCAATTTTTTCTCTTATGATTTATGCACTCATTTTCTTTTTCCATGTGCTCTCAATGTTTAGAGACTGTCTCTTGAACATTAGCTAAAACAAAACAACCCTACTGCATTCTCCCTCTCTATCCCTATTTTAACTTACCTCATGTCAGGGAAATTAAGATATGAGGTAAATATAGCTTCCTCTTGCAGCTATAACATATTCCCATGAAACAGTAGGCTTATAGCAATGCAAATTTTTTATTTTATTATTCTGGAGGTCAGAAGTCCAAACAAAATGAGCTAAAATCAAGGTGTTGGCAGGGCCATGTGCCTTTCTGAAGACTCTGAGAGTCTGCTTTGTTGTCATTTCCAGCTTCTAGATGCCTCCACATGCCTTGGTTTATGGCTCCTTCCTCCGCCATCAGAGCTGGTAATGACCCATACAGTCCTTTTCACTCAAGCCACTCTGACCTCTCCCCCTGATTCTTCCACTTTTAAAGGTCCTTGTGAATACATTGGTCCCGTCTGGATAACCCTGAATTACCTCCCTATCTTAAGGTCACCTGATTCATGACTTTAATTCCACCTACATTCTTAATTTTTCCTTGCCCCATAACACAATATATTCCCAACAAGAACCTCTTTGAGGGTCACTACCCTGCCTTCCACAGGCAACATGGTTAAAAATCAGACTATAAGAGTCTGTTTTACCATAACCTCTAGATTATCTTTTTACAGCACCTCAGAGACACACAGCACATCACTGATCCATTTGCTTGTCTGCACCAACCCTTATACTGAGGCTCTTTGAGATATGGGAGTGCAGTTTTTTAAACTCTGTAGCCCCAATAGAGATAAACCTGCCAAGAACAGGTAGTCAGAAATATTTGCCGAATGAATGAATGAATGAAATTCTTCAGATCAACCTGGTCTTGTTCACATGTATTCGCACCACAATACTTTATGCTGAGTGGATTAAATCTAAGATCTATTGCGTATTTTCTCTATGACTGAGTTGCTGTATCAGATTTCCATTTCTGCTATGACAAATACCCCAAACTGAGCAACTTAAAAGGACACCCATTTATTATCTCACAGTTCTGTAGTTCAGAAGTCTGGCTCATCTGCTTAGGGTCTCACAAGGTCAAAATGCAGGTGTGGGCCAGGCTGGGCACTCCTCTGACGAGGCCGGGGAAGATTCATTTTCCCAGGTTGTGGGACTGAGGTCCGTTTACTTGCTGGCTCTCAGCCAGGATTTGCTATCTGCTCGGAGGGGCTGCCCACGCTCACATGGTCCCTCCGTCTTCAAAGCTGCAAGAGCAAGTCTGGGTCCTTCTCACACATTAATTCTCTCTAAGGCGGATTTCTGGACCTGCCTTTTAAAGTCTCATGTGATTAGATCAGGCCCATCTGGATAATCTCCAGGTCTTAAGGTCAACTGACTTGGGACTTTAATTACAACTGCAAAATCCCTTCGCTGCACTGCCTAGATTAGTGTCTGATTAAATCACCAAGCTCTGGAAGCTCGGGTGGGTGGGAGTGTCCTTAGAATCTGCCTGCCCTAGCTTTTCACTTAACCTCCCTGTATCTTCTCTCCCCCTTATAAAAAGTGAGGGTGGGGACCCCCCCCATTTATTGCTGTGGAATTAAATGCCATAATCCACGTAATGCTCCTAGCACAGATGCTAGACCATAGCTGGATCCATTTACTTAGAAAGTATATTCATTTTCAGAAGTTCCCATGCTCTTTTCTTATTACTCTAGGAGCTTACTGCAAACTGTGCATAAGAATAAACTTGCCTCCCTTTAATAATTAAAGTTGAGTTTACTCTCTGAAAAACCTATGTTTTGCATGGGAGATAATTTTCCCATGTAAATTTACATGTGGTGTTTAATTGTAATTTTTCGACACATTTGCAAATTAGAATTAAGGGTCCCAGGCATAAACTAAAAAACACCCCAATAGTCTTACATGCTTTTCCGCCAGCAAGATTATCCAATTAATTTTTATTATTTCCTCCCTTCATTATAGGGAGGCTAGGGTCGGGTCATGGCATGTGTTTTCTTTATACTGGGATCTAATTTCATTCCTAATTTACTAAAGAGTCTTCCTGATCTTTGATGTGGAAAGACAGATGACAGCAGATGTTCTCGCCAGAGAGTCGCTAACCTCTGACACGGCTGGAGCGAATGAATCTACAGGCCAGTTGACCTGCTGATGGTGGGCTTGGGGCTGGAATAGGTAAAACCCTATAAAAGAAGGAATTGGACAGTTCTGCCTCCGGAAATCACCTCATTTTTCTCATAGGCCTCTGGCTCCCTGGTTACTCTGTTTTTCGTGTAAAATGAGAAGACAGATTTCTAACAAGGCAACTGTGGTCTTCCCAGTATTCACCTTACATTCTGTTTTATGAAGCGAGCTTTTAAATCATAAACAATGCCTCCTACAAATTTATTTGGTAACTCTATATTTATGTAAAAGTATTCAGGCTGATTAAAGAATATGTTAATAACTCACCTGGGATCTCTTTTTCTTTTCTTTCTTTCTTTATTGCTTTGTTTTCAGAAAGGACAGTTGGTATAGTTACATCTGTACTGATTTTAGAAGAAGTTTCCATTGTTTCCTTCAGTCCTCACCCCCCCCCCCCGTGAGGTCAGATGACCATTAGTACCCCTTTACCAGGGGGGAAATGGGCTCAGAGAGGAAAAGTAACTTGGTTACTGTCATGTTAGCTGTCCTGTGTGCTTCATTCTCTGCAGTGCAGCAGTTATATTTTAAATAGCTCTAAGTTGGCAGACTCCTCTTTCAGTATAAATTATTTAGCCGTGTGTTAAGCTATGCTAATTTGTTTTAATGCACTCTCTTCTAAAAACATTAAAAGGTAGAACCCATACTATAGTAAACCTAGGATTTCATGTCTGAATGTAAAACTTTTAAATTCTATCTGTGATATATGTTATAATTAAAAATGCCTTTATTATTATTATTATCTTCTCGTGATAAATTGCAATAACTATTTTTTAATCCCCTACTATGTTTTAATTCTAATTCTGAAAATTCTAATTTTGAAAGCCTAATTTTTCTCCCAAAGTCCAGAAAGCTAGCTCAGCCACACTGAGTAGTATCATGCTGTTTTTGCAAGTTAATAAAAACTAAAGTGATTATATAGACATCTAATTAGGATACCAAGTAGTCCCCTTAAGGTGCCAAAGGATGCAATGATGTGACATACACTGAAGTATTTCATAGCTTGTATCCAACAATATATAGAGTTTTGAAGATGTTTGATCAGTAAATATATTTCCTAATCAACTACCATATGAAAATTTGTGCAAGTGGGTTCAATTTATTTGTTATAATTTTCCTAAACTATATTAATTATCTAATATAGTTTTTTGGTTAAAAAAATCTTGGGGTAGAACTCATAAAATAATTGCAACATTAGCTTTCAGCACACGCTTTTAATATTTCCTTCCAAAAGCAAGTTCCAAATGACCAGAGATAGTAGAAAGAAGAGAGAAATTCAGTTTCTAAAATCAGTGATGGAACGAACTGGAGCAGGACTTGATCAGCAGTACCTGGGTTGTTTTGAAGAGACTTTTCAAGTGTTTCATTACACGCAGGCACACACACAGACCCACACTTTCAGGGCAATTAAAATTTTCTGTAGGTAGGTTTTCTGACTCACTTTTCTGCTAGTGAGAATAAATTTAGGATGATCTTGCAAAATCTGGAGTATTTCTCACAGAGTTATTTTATTAGAGTTCGAGTTCCCTTCTGGATTTGAGACTTCTGAGGGAAACAAAATTTATAAACCTAATTAAGTGTACATGTCCCCAAGCCGAAGTGGAAAAAAGAGAGGAAAAAAACACACTTTTTTCCCCCATTTTGTGATTATCTTATTTGCACCTTTCTCTAGAGGGGCGAGTTGGCTTCAGAATCAAAGCAAAGCATTTCTAATTGGAAAAACAAGAGTGGTGTTTGAAGTGATCGCAGCGATGAGGCACAGATGATAAATTAGACAGTTAGGATGTGGAAACAAGATCAGGGAGATAAAATAGGTAGAGATACACAACTGTAGATGCGATTTTCAGATAAAAGGAACTATTTTTCCAAACATTTTCAGACAATTTAAAAAGTTCCTCCTCATCAAATATAATCCAGAGCCATTTTAAAAATTAACAACCTAAGCCAAGATTTATAATATTAATCTTGTTTATGATATATACATAACACTAATAAAGTCAAAAAAGATAAATAGTTATATTTTTGGTCTTGAGAAAAAACATAAAACTCCAAAATCTACTTTATTTGAATTAAAATATTTATGAAGAGTCTGATGCTTGGAAGCCATAAAATTTGGCTGTCAGCTGTATCATAAAGCATGAAATATATAAAACCATTTAGCACGTTTCAGAGAGACGGTAACTCTGAGAGATACTGCTTTGCTTTGAGAAGACTTTGCTCAAACAAGTCAGAGGGGCAACAGTTGCTTGAAGACTGGTCATCAGCCTGTCTTTCAAGTCACCCATTCACGTTGGGTTGGGTTCAAATTGAGGCTGAATAAAGGCCCCTGTCACCCTGCCTCTTCCCTCTCCCCAAATGCTGAACACCCTGCCCTAACAGACACGGCCATCAGTGACCCACAAGCCCCCTCTAAAGCTCCAGGCCTAGCTGATTTGGGGACACGTGTTTGTCACAGATGAGAGCAACCTGTCCCCAGGCATGACACCCGCTGCAAGGCACGCAGCCCTGTTTCTGGGGTGGAGTGAATGAGGGCTTGAGGGCGAAGGATGTGTGTGGGGAGGGACAGGGATCTTCCGGGGGGGGGGGGGGGGGCAGTGTCACCAGGGCCTTCCTCTGGCCCAAGGACTTCTACGTTAGCGTATGAAGGGGAATCCAGAATTGAGCACTTTCCCAAAGGGGTTGGAGGCACAGCAGCTGATAGCTGGACTCCCCCCGTGGACCCATATCTACTTGTACCTGAGGGATTGTCCTCACTCTGGCTCCCACCCACACTAAACAAGATCCATCCACCCCTCTGAAAACAAGGCCTCGGTTTATTCCCCTGAAACAGAAAAAGAGGCAGAGAGGCAGCGGAGCATGGAGGTCACTAAGATTCAGGGGTCTCAGTGGACCAAAGCCCTTCTCTGTTCTGAGTAGACCCCAGGAGGCCTTCAGAGCTCATGTCCTGTTTGTCTTTACTCTGCCTCGGCTTTACTCCCCTGTCAGCTGGGATACCTGAAATCTGAAGAAGCCTATTTTAATTAACAGGCTGTAGCACTTTTCCCTTCCTTATTGTCATTTCCATTTTCCTGGCTTTTTTCACTGAATTTTTTTTCTTTATTCAAAATTTCTGTATCTTGAAAGAACAGGCCTGGGCAAATCAGTGTTTCAATCCATTCATGTTATCTTCAGTTCATGTATACATTTAATTTTTAGAGTGTGAACCAATAAAGCAGGTTGAATTTTATATTTCCTAAATCATATCTATCTTCCCTCCCGTCCTCTCCTTCCACCTTGAACATGACCCGGGGCAGCTGTAAGTGTCCTTCCCGTCTTTAGCAGTGCTCACACCACCATGGCAAATATCTGTATGCCCCGGAGCTCAAATGTAGGGCTTTTTACCAACTTTTGTCCATTCTGCAAGCATTTCTTTGCATCTTAATTTTCTCACTGAATAATGAAAATTTAGCTCGATGGGTATAGATTTAACTTATTCTTTCTCATGTTGCAAAAAATCCATGCAAGAAGGTCCCATACTCTATTCAATGATTTCCTATTGATGAGCAATCACTGGCTTTGCTGACCTTCTTCTACAAAAAATCTTACAGAAAAGGACATTTTTGAGCATGCATTCTAAGGTATCAAAGCTTTGTTTCTATGTGCTATGTTCATAGAAATAGAATTTCTACGTTGAAGGGTAATATCTAGAAATAGACATTACCAGATTGCTTCCTCCAAAAAAGGGTGTGAGAATTCGCATTTCCACCAGAAGCTATGGTAATGCTATTTTGCCCAAATCCTTACAGGCAATGGATGTTATCACTTTTAAAACTTTACTGATGTAATGAATAAGAGTTAGTATTTCAGGGCTAAAACTGATCATCTTTACACATGTACATTGTTCAAGTCACTTATATTTCCTTTTCTATGAATTGTTCATTTATAACTTGTTTGTTTTGCCTACTTATACAACTTGGTTATTTTTTCCTATAAATATCCTCTGTATATTATAAATATTAACCCTTTATCAATAACGTGCACTGTAAATATTCTTTCTCCATAACTTTTATTTTTGATTTTAAGACATAATTTGCCATAAAATATTTTGAAATTTTTTGTAGTCAAAATATTTATCCTTTCTTTATGGCCTTTAAGATTTCCTTCCTTATTTGAAAAACATCCTGTCTTTCCCCCTAAATTTTAATTGCTTTATTATTTTATATAGTTAATCTATCCAAACTTAATTCTTCCAGATATATCTAAGAATTACCCATGTTGTAATTGGATTAGCACAGAACTGATACCAATAATTTGTTGTAATTAGCAATCTACAAAACTTTTAGTCTTCTTATTCAGGATTATGGTATATGCCTTCATTTATTCAATCTTCTTTTATGCCTTTAAGGAAAGAAATATGTAACTTTACTAATATAAGCCCTTCTTTTTGGCTAGATTTATGCCAAGGTGATTTATAATTTTGTTTGCTATTGTAATTGAGATTTTTCCCCATTATGTTTTCAAACTTGCTATTACAGATAAGTAGAAAAATGAATGATTTGGAATATTTATCTTATAATCAATCACTTTAATGAACTCTTCCACTCTACTTTTTTGTTATTGCTTTCTTGCATTGTCAAAGTAAACAGCAATGTCCTTAGCATAAAATGCTCTTACCTCCTCGAATCTCACCATCGTATCTCTTCTTTATTTTTCTTGCCTTACTAGATTGGCAGACCAATGAAAATACAAATGATAATGGCCATCATTGTTCTGTCCTTTACTTTAATAGGAATGCTAATTGTTTAGGCATCAATCAACCTCTGTTCAGAATGAGGTTGGCTACTGCTGGAGCAGAGCCGGACAAAGACAAATAGAGGCTTTAAGTATGAAAAACTTATAATGCTGCCATTCAATATGTACCTCAGAACAGAAACAGCATAAACTTTAAAAATACTGTCAAGAAATTCAACAATTCTGTTTTCTACTTCGGTGGGTACTTTGCAAAGACTACGTATCATATCAAATTCTTTGGTTTTCTACATACATATGTAGCTGGCCTACTGAAAAGTCCCACTCTGAACTTGAGACAATATGCTGTGTCATGTTGAGGAAGAATCCTTCTATTTGAAAATAACTAAATGTTTTTGGTCAGAAATTGATTTTGAATCCTTTCGCATGCCTCTTTGGCATCTGTCAAGTTTATCCCCTTTTTATCTTTGATATTGGTAAATTAGGCTAAAATATTTCTTGGTAGTCAACAGTGCCTACATTCATTAATAAACTCTATGTAAATGTCATTGCTCACAGTCACTTCAAGGGCAGTTACCTCACGACTTTATGTCCCAAGGAGAAATGGGAGACTCTAGGTTGAGTGCCCCTCCACAGACAAACCAGGGGCACAGCTGGGGTCCCTTGGCTGGGATTGCTGCCAGGACCATTCCGAAGGTACAGGGTAGTATTCCGGTGGTGGGCCTGAATTTTAACTGTAAAAAGTGGGCATGTTTGTCCTTTCGAGGTGACCCATCATTGGGCCTTGGTCTTTCGAGTTGGCTCCACACTAAGCTTCTCACAAGGATAGATTCCAGGGCCCTGCATGGAACTACAATAGTGGGAGCCAATCTGTCTGGAAGCTTTCAATCAGCATTAATGTGGAAAACTCAAAAAGTACACTTCTTGCCATATGCAGAGCAGAATAACCTGGTTAATGAATATGGAGTGTGTCCTACTGGCACGTCAGCACCTTGGACCATAGTCCCAACATATTTTAGTGACCATCCAAGGTCAAGTTTTGTCAATGCATGAATGGAAGTCATCCAGAGGGAGCCCCAGGTGTGGCAAGAGTTTTATGGATGATTCAGTAGTTGACATTCTACCTTCGGAGTCAGTAATTAATCCCAGCATGCTATTATTGGCATTCTGAAGGCTTCTGCAATTTGCATGGCTTAAAAGTTACACTTAGTCCAAATGATCGGTTGTGAAGGAAGTCAAGAGAAAACACTGAGCCGGGTTGTTACTACAATTCAGAATTAATCGGCTACATAAGTTCTGTCAAGTTCTCAGCATTTTCTTTAGAAAAGATTTATTTGGCCTTAATTTCTCCATAAAGTTGTATCTCCTTAATGTTATATTTTAACAACTGCTATTCATGCTTTATCCCAACACTTTCTTAATTACTTAAAAAATAAATAAATATATATTTTTTATTACTCACGTCTCCTTGGTAACATAAGGGATGAGAAAATAGGTCATGGTAGTGATAATAACGTGGGCTCAGATTTTACTTCCACGTTTTTGGAAAGGCGAATGGAAAAAACCATGGGGTATGCATTTAAAATAAGCTTCGTTAAAAGCCACCGCACATTAGTTAGCCTTGCAAGCTTTTTTTTTTTTTTTAAGCAAGAGAATTAGGAGGCGGGAAGCAGGAGTGGGCAAGGATGGGAGAAGCCTTTGGGGGGGAAGGAAGCGGTGAAGGGGGGGAACAAAGTCACCAGGAAAGGACAAAGTTACACACAGTGAGGCAGAGCACTGTTCTCGTCAAACGAGAAGGAACGTTTAAAGGCCTGCCTGGACCTCAGAAGCCCAGCAGTTAAATTAGTCACCTATTCTTGAGAAAAGATCACCACCTCCAAAATTCTGCTGGCAATTTAGTGTTATTTGTGGTGACCTAGAAAAAGAATTTGGGGCCAGGAAGGGAGAAATTTTAAGTGATTAAATGTAAGTCCCTTACTGGACAGACGTGGAAACTGCCGCAGGGGACTGAAGCCGCTTCCCTCAGGTCACTCAGGGTTAAGTGAAGGCCCGAGAGATGGGGAGGGCAACCTGGGCTATCTGGGTGGGTCCACTGTAATCACAAGGGTCCGGATAAGGGAAAGACAGAAGAGTCAGGAGCTGAAAAGAGATGTCCTTGATGAGGGGAGCAGAGCTGGGAGGCACCGGCTTTGAAGATGGAGGGAGGGGCCAGAGCCCAGGGACACAGGTGGCCGTGGGAATCTAGAAAAGGCAAGGGAATAACTCTCCCCTAGAGCTTCCAGAAGGAATAAAGCCTGGCCAACACCTGATTTCAATCCATAAAGCTCAGTTCAGATTTGTTACCTCCAGAAATGTAAGATAAATTGTTTGTCTTCATGTTAATTTGTTATAGCACCAATAGGAAACCAATACATGCTCTTTCCACTTAAATAGCTTACTTCCTTTCTTTAAAATAATCATAAGTGTTATTAAAAGGAGCACAGAAATCTAAGAACTTCACTGAAAATTCAAGTTGCCGTTACCTGTGACCAGGTAAACTGTGGTACAGACAGATGAACCACCTGGCTAGTTTTCCCACAGGCTAACATATGGACTAGACTCACTATTTTAAATTTTTTAAAAACCAACCAGGTTTAAAAGAACATCAAAAATATGATAAAAGCATTTTAATGTCTTAACCCAGATAAGGTCCTTTGGTGCTTCAACAGTACTGGAAATTGGACTGAAGAAAAAATTTTGAAAAAAATACAAGAAAGATGGAAGAAATTAACCTGGGGACAAAATGAACCTTTGTAATGTCAGGTAACAGCAAGGGACTGGCTCTCAGATGAGACATGGTCATCCAAGTGCTGGAGAGCAGGCAGGGCCAAGGTCAGGCACAAGGTGGGCGCTGTCCTTGAGCGCAGTGTGGACGGAAGTGTGCAGGTGCGGCGTGATCCAGGTGGTAGATGGCGGGTCAGGCACAAGGTGGGCACTGTCCTTGCGTGCAGTGTGGACAGAAGTGTGCAGGTGCGGCGTGATCCAGGTGGTAGACCGCGGGCCAGGCACAAGGTGGGCGCTGCTCTCTTGGGATGTCCATCCCTTGCAATAACCACACCCGTGTGGGAAGTAGAGGAAACACAGTGCAGCCCTTTCTCCTTCCCTCACAGTGACCTGAGGAGACTATGATGTATTTCCCGCTTTGCAGGATTGAGTCGGGAAGTGAAAGGAGGCATAGAAGAGCAAAAACTGGCCTTCACAACTGGTGCTTCTCTTTAGAAATCGATAGTCTTTCTTCTGTGATATTCCTTTTAATTCCACACCGGGCACATCACAACATCTGGAGACACCAGGAGTATTTAAAAGACTTGTTGAAAGTTAAATAAAAGATTCGGGTGGCAATCTCACTCAGGAAAGAGAACAAGCTTATTTTAAGTGGATTTTTCTTAAATTCAGTTTTTGGCTTCACTCCTTTGCTAGTACATACCACCTCCATCAGTAGGAATTAACCCAGCTATGGCAAAATTAGCAAGAGGCAAGGTTGACAAATTTCTATGGCTTTCTCCAGTAACTATTTACTATCCTTCCGTTATCGTAATTCTGAATTTGGTCTGAAAAGACCTTACAATTAATGTCTAACGCAATGCAGCTTATGATGTGGTTATAGATTCCTCGTGGAGCAGAATTAAAGCATCAAACCCATTTTCTAAGTCTAGGGTGAAAGGTTAATGGATTTACTAAAATGCTGAACAAATTCAAGTAGTACCCCTTGGACAGAAGAGGAAAAGCCTCAAATGCCTGTCTGGACAAATCTTATCTCCATCCTGAAAATATTCTAAATAGCATCAAAGGAACTGCAGGAAAATTATCGAGGCTACACAAATAATGCTGAGTCCTTCGTTCCTGCCTTCCACTGAGGCTTTCCTAGCAAACACAGCTTTTACGTCGTGTCTTGGAAGACAGAAGAGTAAGCCACCAGCATAAGCTATCTACATGCAGCAGATGGTAGAGATGAGATTCTGCAGAAAAGCTGATATGCTCAGCTTCTCACATCAGTGGTATAAAGGGAATCGTATTTGCAGCCTGGGAATCCAGCTCCATTCCTCATTACCTGGATCATTTTTTCTATCCGAGAATGAAAAATATGATACTGTAGTTGAATACATAAAAGTTGTATTTCTTCAGGAAATCTGCGCACTGTTATAGATGGTGCTGTCGGTCACATTAGCGTTTGTGAAAATATTCATCTACCTCCCTGTCTCCATAGGAATCCGCTTCCCCATCTTGAGACTTGGGTTTAGCCCTGCTACTTGCTTTCACCAATGGGCTGCTGGCAGCTACGCCGTCAGCAAGAGCCTGATGAAATGTGCTTGTGCCATTGTTTCCCTGGGCCCAGGGCCTACCTGTTTTCCCCACAATAAGGACAGTGGAGCCCACCAGTCAGGCCTGCAGCTCGGAGCAGAGCACCCAGCTGAGTCTGTCTACATCAGTCAACTCTGCCCACAAGCTGACCCGTGAAAACTAAGCACTCCTTGTTGAATAGCACTGAGATGTGCTTGCATAGTCATAACCCACCAAACGAGAATTCCGTGGTCTACAATCTCAGGTCTGAAGATGGCTGGTTTCCTTTCAGATCTGTTTCCTGAGCTGCTTTTCCTATTTTTAACTCGCAAGCCTTAATTCCCCCAGGCCAAGCTGATTCGTGTCAGCTCCTACCCATTTCTCTAATTTTTCACTCGGTTTAGTTGTCTTTACTACTGCTCCAATATTTACAGCTTCAATTACCATAACCTCTGGGTCCCGAGTGATTGGCTTGCTCTGCGATCGCCCGGAGCAATCCATGAATCCCCAGGAGTGTGAATGGGTTAAGGTATTTACAGATTTGCTGTCTGCACATTTTTTCCTTCTGCTATAAACAGAGAAAGACAGTGCTGAGGTCACTGTTTGTTTAGGACAGATTTATCCCTGTGAAAATCTTATTTTCATGTAACATTCAGCAAGCACTGTTTTTTAAATTATAGAATCAGAGTAGAATCCCATAGGAATGAAGCTGCTAGGATATAAAAATTGCTTTATTATGCTACTACTTACATAGCTATGTCTATTGATGAAATGTACATAAAGGGGAGTAATTCAGACTTTCAGATGGCAGGGGTCTCAATCTCAGCACTACTGACATTTGGGGACAGATAAGTCTTTGTTGTGGGGGGCTGTCCTGTGCATTGCCACATGGTTAGCAGCATCCCTGGCTTCTTTCCACCCATCTACCCCTGAGTTGTGTCAACCAAAGCTACCTCCAGACATTGTCAAATGCCCCCGGGCAGAATTACCCCAGCTGAGAGTCACTGAGATACAGGCTATTTATTTTCATTTATTAGCTAAAGATACGTAACTCAGAGACTTTTCCTTTTCCCTTTTCTCCCCAGTGACTTTGCTACTCTACCGGATCTCTATGCCCTCTCCAGAACCAAAGGCTATCATTCTTTCCTCATATCTGCCCAAGTTTAAAGAAGTGTGTCACTGCATTGAAGTCCAGTTACAATGTAATGATAAATGTCAAAGTGACGTTTGTGGAAATGACCTCTTAGACAGGGCCTGGTAAACATAGCATCATTTATGCTAACTTTTTGGTCGAATAGCATATATTAGTGCCAAATCAACAGGATGCAGTGACAATGGGTCATGTGTCTGAACCTGCATCTAGTCTTATTACGTAGATCTGGGCATCATAATTTTATTCATTAAAGTGACATTTTACTCAATTGTATCGAGTCAAGATTAGGGAATTACTCGACTGATTTTTAGAAGCTTGCACTCCAAAGCAGCTACAACTAGATGATGCTTATAGACTGTTTAAGATTTCTTGCATGTAAACACCATAATCATATTTTGTTTTCAACAAAGAACCATCTGTTTTCTAAGGGATGCTCTCCCAGGCATGCGCTCTTTCATTCAGATATCACAGTATTGCTGCATTTTCTCTGCCGTGTGAACCAGAGTCCTTGCATATGTAAACTCCCCAAGCTTTGTATTGTAATAAGGCTCTCTCCTTTGGCAATGTGAGTTCTGAGGCAATGTGTCAATACTGTCACATATAGAGTGGCACAGCAGTTCAAACAGTGCATCCCGGAGCCAGCTACCCCAGCAGATGGTGGGCACCTCTTTACCCGCAATCTTCAAGCAGAAGCTACAACGTCAAGGATGTTTACTTGGAGAGCACATTGGCCAAGCCAGTCTCCCCTACTCCTTCCTAGTCTAATTTCCTATTATTTTTAAACATGAATTTTATTCCACTAACCATTGAACTGCTCTTGGAAAGTGAGTGGTAAAGAGCTAGTGCCTAACATTAGTCACGCCCGTTATCTCAGCTTACCCCCCTGAAGGTCTCATAAGGTGGGAATCATCCTCTCCACCTACAGATGGAGAAACTCACGCTCAGAAAGGTTCAAGGTGCTTCTCCAGCTGAGTGTCGAAGCAGAGGTGTAAGCCCAGGCCTATCTGGCTACACCATCCCCACCCTGGAGAGGTAGGCTACAGCTCAGAGTCATGAGCTTATGATGGGATCGTGGCCTAATCATAATATATGGCCACAGATTCTGCCACATACAACAAACACTCTGTCCTTCCTAAAACTCTGTGCCTGTGCCACTTATGACAAAGTTCTATATAAATAAAAAATCCCGATAGGCAATGAAGAGAACCATATTAATGCCTTGCTACAAATGAAGCTTTGTTCTCTAAGTTCTTAAGTAATCGTATTGGTTCGAAACATAATTATTTTATGTAAAAAACTCACAGAAAGGGAAGAATAAAGCTTTATTTTAATTTTGTTATTTCCTGTAAGCAGCGTATACCAATTAGTGAAATGGTTCATGTGTATGTATTTGTATGTTTGTGTATTTGTGTGTGTCACGTATGTGTGTAAAAATGACCTCACTGGTAAGATGTAAGCTTTGAGTCTTAGCTTTCCTACTGTGCCCTTCCTTTCCATACCTTCAGGAAGATTTGCAGAGAAACACAATGCAAGTAGAGCAAGGACCTTGTTTACAGTACAGCGATTTTCCTGAGGGAAGTTGGAAAACTGAAAACGAGGTGGTCCCTTGCAGTATATGTACCACTTCAGAGCAAGCTGAGAAGTGTGATGCTGAAGACAGGCACTAGAAATGCTGTTTCTGTATAAAAATGATGAAATGTCAGGATCCAGAGGAATTCCATAAATCACCATCATTCACTTCTCTTTCTTAGTTTATTACATGAAACACGTGCAGCTGTGGATCTGAGACCTTTTCTCTTATTAAACCTACAATAGACTCAAATGGCCACAATTCCACTCTCCAGTAAAAAACCCCACAAAACTGTCCAAAATACATGATTTAGTTTTATGCATTATTCGACCTTTCTTTAGCTTGTATTTCTTGGTTATAGTTTCAAGCTTTTGAAAGCAGGCTTGACTTAGAAAAGCATTTTCCTTATGGCAAACAAATAAAGGAGCACAATTCCCCAGAGCGCTTTATTATATTTAAATCCCATCTGGTTCCAGAAAGAGATTTGAGGCGACTTACTAAAGGATGTGCGGTAATACGGCAATGTTAAAAGAGATAAAGCTTCAGAGCCAAAGAAAATAATAGCAAGAGGGATACTTTATAATGGGATTTACTGAAAAAGTGAAGCTGTTGGGCCCTATTACTTAAGATTATAAATAAGAGAGCCGACTCCAGCCGAGCACGCTCTACCAGCCTTACTTTTCCCTCTCTGTCTGCCGCAGCCCACTCTCACTGATTTCACATCCAGTCTTTCTGGAAGAACACAGGTGAGTAGTCAGAAAGTATTAATAGGCCCTGTTTACTGAGCCCCACCTCCCGGCTACACCCACACGTCGCTCAGCCCATCTAGTCACACCCTAAGCTGAATTCATTTCCACCAGCAGACCTCTGGATGGTGTTACGGCCTTTCTCTCTCCTACGTTTTCTTCCCTTGGGCCCTGCAGGTGCAGCCCCTCCAGGGCAGGGACAAGATTCTTTGCTGCCTGGTGCTCACTGTGCCAGTTCCAGCACCCCCACCCAAAGAAACAAGCTTTGTTACAAAAGCAGTCCGTGGGTAGGGCAGTTTTTGCCCATCTTTGCCGTGTGTGTGTGTGTGTGTGTGTGTGTGTGTGTGTGTGTGAGCATGTGCGTGTCCTATTCTAAGTCTACTTATTAGAAACCCACAATCACAACCCCAAAATTTGCAGGGTGAGTTTTAGAAAGAGGTCATAATGGGTTGAACTGTTTCCTTCCCCAAGTTCATGTGCTGAAGTCCTAACCCCAGTTCCTCAAACCGTGTTTAGAGATTGGGCTTTACAGAGCTAACCAAGTTAAAATGGGACATCAGGGACGCCCTAATCCATATTGAATGGTGTCCTGATAGGAACAGGAAATTCAGACGCAGGAGCAGAGGAAGATGGTGTAGGGGCACAGGGCGGAGGTGGCATCTCCCAGCCGAGGAGAGAGGCCTGGGACAGGTCCTCCCATCACTGCCCTAGAAGGGACAAAGGCGGATGACACCTTGATCTCAGACTTCCAGCCCCGGAACTGCCCCACAAAACATTCCTGCTGCTTAAACCACCTCATGTGCGGTACTTTGTCAGGGAAGCCCTAGGAAGCCAGCACACACTTTTTCTTGTTTGTGTTTTTTAACGTGCAGCAACCGAATTCCCTTCGAAGTTGTCTGGCCTCACTGAGACAAGAATTGTATGCATTTTACTCTCTGCTTAGATGTGTAGCAAACTATCAAGAATATATAGACAGTAGGGTCCGACATCAGTCCTGATTCCTATGCACAGATTCCTTCACCAGTGTGTCCAAGAGAACAGTGTATGTTCTGGTCCAGCCTGAATGATAAAATGAACAGCTTCATCATCATCAACAACATTGAATTGAGGTTTTACTCTGTGGCTGTTACTGTTCTAAGCACTTCATATTAAATAGTTTAATCCTCACAATTAAACAGGGAGAGAAATGTCATCTCCATACCTTCTGCTTTGGTACATCACCATCACCTCTTCCCCCTTCAGCCCTTTGCTAGAATCCACAGAAAGTTCTAGTCTTCCCTCTGCATTCGCCTGAATTACATTCTTTTAAGAACTAATGTTTGGTAACTGCTTTTCTCAGAAGCCTCTCATTCTCTCCAGTTTCTTCTGCAAACTGCTGGATGTTAAGCTGGTAAGTGAACAGAAGTTTTTCGTGAGAACGCAGGTCTGTATCTTTCTATGAGTCGCGTACTTCAGAATCACCTTTCCCCATCTTCTAAAATCCTGATTCCAGGCCCAGTTCCAGACCTGATGAGTTAGTTCCTCTCTGCTGGCCGGGCCCTGAATCTGCATTTGTAAACAAACTGCTTGGATAATTCTCCCACTCATTCAAATTTGAGAACCATGGCCTATTTTTAAAATGCCATCTGATTTCCCCAAATATTAATTTAATTGACTCATTAGTTAATTTTTTATTTATTTAGTATATTTAAATATTTAAATATTTAGTATATTTATTATACTGGAGAGCCTTTAATATGATCAAGGAACAAACATAAAATTACAATAAATTTTAAAAAATCAAATCAGCTTTAAGGCAGATGCCATGTGCGCTGTTAGGCAAGCAAGGAAAGTGAGCGTGAACACTCAACAAACGAGCCCGCAAACGCACCAACCCATCTGCTTTACATTAAATGTCTCGTTAGGGGGGATAATTCTGGCTCATGATTACTGACCCTGTGGATTCCACCAATTACTTTATAACACTGCAACCCAAGCTACAAGTTCAGAGCATGTATCGACAATGAAATCTAACAGACCAAGAAGCAGAAAGGAATTCATTATAAAAGATAGGTTATTTTTATTAGTTCAGAAAATTTTCCACCGGTTTGATGTCTTAGAACTCAGTAGTTTATAGGGACAGCTAAATAATGGTGACAGGATGAGGCATGGTGTGGTCGCCCAACTCTAAGATGCCCCCACCCCCGCCGGTGGTCCTCACCTCCTGTAGCTCACACCTTTCCTAGTCCCCTCGGATACTGAACAGGGCTGCATGTCTGAGCAGTAGGATATTGCAGAAATGACGGAGTGGGACTTCTGAGGTCAAGTCATAAAAGACTTTGTGGTTTTCTCTTATGGTCACTCTAGGGTCACTTACTCTGGAGGAAGCCATACTGCAGGGAAAAGACCCATGTGGAGAAGAACCGAGGCCTCCTGCCCACGGTCAATGTCAACCTTCCACTCCCGTGAGCAGGCATCTGAGAAGCAAAGCCTGCATCCCAGCCCAGCTTTCAGTTAACTGCACCTCCGCTGAAGCCTCGTGAGACCCCAAACCAGGACGCTGCGGCTCAGCTACCCCCGAATTCCTTACCCACAGGAATTGTGTGACACAGCGAATGCGTAATTTTATTTTAGGATATTCTGATACATAGCAACAGGTGATTAACACAGATATAAATGCAACGATCTCAACGTTTGCAAAATGCTGCAGCAGCATTTGACACTATTCATCTGTCTTTGCTCAGCCCTCCAAGCCCAGGCTCCAGTCTCCTTTCCGCCATTTGTTCAGGTAGCTGCTTCCCGGCCCCCTCTGCTTTCTTCCTTCCCCTGCGGCTCATGTCCACTCCCCAGGGGTCTGCTTCCGTCCTCACTGGTTCATTCATTTCATGTCAGACCGCCCTCCCTCTGAGGACGGCGTTCAAGTCTTCCGCACCCCGAATGCAGCTGCATTTGCCATCCGGTCTTCGCAACCTGCTGTCCCCTCTGACTCCCACGCGCGGGGCCGGTCTTCTCTGCACTAACAAACATTCAGGCGACCAGTTCTCTAACCTTCGTTCATTCTTCTCCTAATTCCCACCCTATCTTTAAATTTTGTGAATTCGTGCTTTATAATCCTGCACAATTCCCTGCTTCTTTCCATTCCCATCACCCGAGTCGCTGCCAGGTCCTGGTGAGCGGATAATCACAGTAACCCCACGAGGTGAAACGGCCGCACCCCCTTACCTGCTCTTCCTGACCCACCAGCTCTTCACTCCACTCGTCACGCACGTGACTGTCGCGGACACGTTCCAGACTCCACGCCCGTTCCTCCTCCGCTCACAGCTTGTCGCGGGCAATTCCTTCTCCTTGATTTTATCTTCCCCAATTCTTCCTCCAGTTACTGCATTATTTTAATACTCCTCAGCTGAGCTGGAATTTTACTACCACCCTAATGGGGCAAATACATTGCTTTTCCACATTCCTTGCCCAGTCTATCGTTTATGATCTCTCTCTGCGTAGGCACGTTACCTAACTCTGCCATGAGTCACAACTCGGCCCAAGTCTCACATTTCTGGTAGATTTTCTGTGATCTCTCTGTTTCACAAAATGTTGTCAGCATATGTATCTAATGGTACAATGAATATAAAGGTAATATTTGTCCGGAATTAAAAGGGAATGATACCACCTGCATCAGTTCCACTATACTTGCTACTTGGTGCATTCATTTCACAGCAAATAACACGTACCTTAGTATTTTCAATCAGTGAAAATCTAGCTGAGCAGCAATCAGCTGAAATAGAATGACATCACTAGAAACCTCTGGACATTCCATAATTCTATCTGGAATTATGAATTAATGTTGGTCATTAATAAACCGGTTCTGATCAGATCATGTCAAGATGGCTGGGTCAGAGTAAAACTGTTGTAATTTAAAATAGAAAGACAGTGGCAGTTGTTTCTTTTTCTTGATTAATTGACTAAATTATATTTTCTATACAAAACTTTATCAATAAAAAAAGAGCACTTCTATTTTCTCTTAAAATTAAAATAATTTCATATGTCTCTGAAATCCCTTAAATGCTATCTCTAGGGCCAAACCCACATTATAGTATTTCTCTAACAGCACCAACACACCACATTAACCAAAGCCCAGAGAGTACCTCATAAAGTCATTTATAATTTATCCAATTCCCAAAAGACCCGCAATAGCATTATGGAACATTTTCACATTTATGAGTCTCTTCTCCCTTCATAGATTGCTTGCCCCTGGAAGTCAGAAACCAGGTTCAATTATTCATTCAATACACGTTTACTCAACATTAGTTCATAAATGATTCATTGAAGGATGTGAAGCAAAAGTGTATGAAGCAAACAGAGTTCTGAGTTGCAAGCAACAGAAATCAGCTGTGACCAACTTATGGAGAAAACAAAAGCAATATATTGAAAAGCCATTGTTTGAAGATGTTCTTACATAGATCTTATGCTTGTTCCTAAATATTTTACCTTTCTTGCTGAATAGAGTTTTTTCCCTTCCATTTTATTCAATATATAAAATTGATTTCTGTAGACTATTTACCCAAAACCTTACTACGTTATCTTATTTTGGTTGATCTCTTTGAGTTTTGCCATGAAATCTGACCTGTGTCTGTATTGAATCTTTACTCTGATAGATCTAATGCTCCTCGAAGTCATTTCTTGCCTGGCTGCTACCTGAACCCAGAACACATCTCCTATGAAAGCACCGGTCCATCCTAGTTTAGGGATATGAGATAGTATTATGATTGCCGTTGACCTGTCTGTTCTTCTCCAAAATCAAAAACAATATTCAGCTGATATTTGTAGTATCATCAAATAATCCATGGGTATCCTGGGAGCAGATTTGCTATAATTTAGAAGTTTATCAAGAAAAGAAATATATGGCTTTTATCTTTTAAAAGTTTCAGTTATTCTGGGATCTGATCCCCCATGTGTGCCTCACACTCTACCGAGTCCTTGAGCAGCTGGGATCCGAAGCCCCAGCCCCTGGGAGCTGGGAATGTGCATACCCGAGGAAAGATGGAAGAACCAAGGGCCGCTGATTCAGAGCTCAGGCCAAGGCGGATGGGACAGCTGGGGACAGCAGGCACTTCTAAAGCACAGTAGTCCGAACCCAAGCAGGTGCACAACAATCCAAGGGCGGCAGGACAGTATTGAATAGAAATCCACGGCCCAAAGACTAGGCTTCATAAGCATCATAGATAAGTTATGGGTAATGAGAACAAGTTCCCCAACCAAAGGGGGTGGAATCAGTGGGAATTCTGATGGGCCACGAACCAGCTGTTAAAATTCTAGCTGATAATTTGGTGGAAACACGGAAATATATTTATGAAATGTCTCTAGATGAATAAAATATATGACAAACACTACATATGCAATATTATTATTTTTCATAAAAATCAATCACACAAGGACAAAATCCATAAGAGAATGTGAAGGCATAAATATTAGAGAGTTGGGATTATGTTAAGATTAAGAAAATAAACTTGTCCTTTATTTGACAATGTTTCTTAAATTTATTAAGATAAGAGTTTAATATAATGGGCAAAGTGAAAGCAACATGGGCTCTTTTTAACTAAAAGCGGCATTCGCTGCAATCAAGACACTTTATATGCCTCCTGCTATTAGTATCATTAGTAAGAGCAGATATTTCTTTATCATCTACTGAGTGCTAAGTCCCTAAAGCGAAAACCGGCCCTTAACCATGAGAGGTTTTATGTGTATGTATAACTTGTCTCATTCCTTGCACTCCAGTAATAAATGGATAAGATGAGAACAAGGGCTGTATGGGGGTGCGTGTGTGCCATTCTCTCTGGGAGGGTATGAGAGAAACACAGGAGTGACCCCTGCCCCAGGCGCTGAGATCGTCCTTAGACGGCTGTGGTGTGGTCCTGCACTTGGGAGGCCATTTGCCGCTCCTGAGCCACATGGGCTGGGATTAGCTGATGGGCTCATCAAGTGGACAGCAAGGAATGACCCCAGGACCTAGGGGAAATGTCAGAGCTGGGGACAGAAATTTAGATGTCACCCATACAGAAGTGTGTGAGCCCTCCCAGAGGGCGAGTACAGAAGACAACGGGTAATTAGGCGTGTCCTTGATTGAAGGAAAGAGGCGGAAAGGTGCCAGGGGATTTAGAAAAACATGTCAGAGGGATCCGAGGAGCAGTAAATGCAGTAAAATCAGGAAACTGAAAGAAGGGAAAAAGCCAGGTTTGAGGCTAAAGGGGGACGAGAAAAATATGAGGAAGTCGTTAAAAGATTCATGACAGATTCCAAACAGGAGCAAAGGCTAAGTTGGGGCTCTCCGCGTAACGCTGCAATAGGCCAGGTCAGCCGGGCTCTTCCCACAGCCGCAGGACTTCTGCCCAGACAACACAGGCGGGGTTCCCAGCCTGGGGCCTGTTACTGGGTTCGGGAAAAGGCAACGCAGAGAGAGAACTTAGGGTTCTGACAAAGCAATATTAAATTGTTGCCTGGAGTTTCAACTGGAAAGGGAATCCTGGTCCTCAGGGTGCTAGTGGACGGCCTGTCCTCCTTCTACGGTGACACTTCTACGGCTCTCAGTTCTGTTCACTTGGCTTTGCAGTTGAGCAGGGCAGACATTCTAGCTCGTGTCTTAGCTCCAGTTCCCTTGACAGCAGAGCTTACACTAGGACTTGGGTACAGACGGTTCATTCGGGAGGCACGTCGAGAAAGAAGAGAGTGTGCCTGGAGTGAGACAGGGAGTGGTAAACACCCACGGTGTGTGTGTGTTACTGATTTCATTGTAGTTTCGTGAACTGACCAGCACTCACTTCATGCTCGGGGGTGCTCTCTGTCTCTCTACCCCAAAGCTGCCTCGGAAGCCCAGCAGCAGACACAGCCCGGCCTTGCACAGGTGTTGACAGCCCTGGGAGACCCGTACCCCTGGGAGATGGCACTCGGTCAGTGAGTGCAGCTGAGACCCAGTCCCTTTGGGGACATGCACAGGAACTGTGGACAATGCCCTCTGCTCTGGATGGTCCCATCGGTGAACAGCGTGGCGCACACAGGTGGAGAGTTGTCCCAGGCTGTGCCTGTGTGGGTGTTTTAGAGCAAACCCCGAGGCAGAAGAGCAAAGAGCTCCTGCCTCATGTGGTGGCGAGCCACTGGCCATTGCAACCACTGTCTCCCCCACTGTCCCCCACTGCTGTCCCCAACATCTGTCCCCAACTGCTGGCCCCACCACTATCCCCACAGCTGTCCCCAACCTCTGTCCTCCACAGCTGTCCCCCACAGCTCTCACCAACCACTGTCCCCCACAGCTGTCCCCAACATCTGTCCCCAACTGCTGGCCCCACCGCTATCCCCACAGCTGTCCCCAACCTCTGTCCCCCACAGCTGTCCCCCACAGTTGTCACCAACCTCTGTCCCCCACAGCTATCACCAACCATTGTCTCCCACAGCTGTCCCCAACTGCTGTCCCCCACAGCTCTCACCAACCACTGTCCCCACAGCTGTCCCCAACCTCTGTCCCCCACAGCTGTCCCCCACAGTTGTCACCAACCTCTGTCCCCCACAGCTATCGCCAACCATTGTCCCCCACAGCTGTCCCCAACTGCTGTCCCCCACAGCTGTCTCCCACAGCTGTCACCAACCACTGTCCCCCACAGCTGTCCCCAACATCTGTCCCCCACTGCTGTCCCCAACTGCTGTCTCCCCACAGCTCTCCTCTACATCTGTACCCCCAACTGTCGCCCACCGTTGCTCTGAAGTCAGTCCCTCAAGGTGCTGTGACCAGGGCACCCCATCCCTGCTGCTGCCCAGGGTTTCTGAACCCCAGCACCTGTGACATTTGGGACCAGGCAGTTCTTTGTCCCAGGGCTGCCCTGGGCTTGGCAGGCGTATCCGCCCTTCCGCATAGAGGCCGTTGCCTTCTGCCCACCTGTGACAATGAAGAATGTCCCCAAGCACCGCTGACTGTCACCTTCACTGAGACGGCTGTGCACACTACAGATGTGGGCGGCAGCTTCCGTTCCGTAAACCTCAGCTTCTCATCTATAAAATGAGGGCCCCACCACGTGGGCTCTGGGTTGGTTAAGTGCAGCGGTGAACACCCAGAACGTTTACTAATAATCACACCGGCACTGAGAATAATGTAGAAAACTGTACGTTACAGTGTGTCTTTTTACGGCTCGAATTCAAGGCATGTGTTCCCCATCTCTGATTAAAAATAATGACAACGAGGTACTTATTCCTAATATTTGTTTCAGCAGATGGATCCGAGGCTGCGTCTCAATCCAAATAAATCAAAGTGAAAGGGTGGAAACCAATCACTTTGACCCTCTTCCATCACCAAACACCAGTTAATGCCCGGAATTCAGCGCGGCTCCGCGTCCTTTCGCTGTAGCTAAGCGAGCGCGGGGTGCGAGGGAAATCAGAGAACTCCGCTGGAAAGTGAACAGAAAATTAGGGCGCTGCCCTGAGAGGACCCCTGCGGCGTTCACCCTTCAGTGTTCCCCAAAACGCAGATTAAAATGCACATTTACTAGAAGAAAGTTTTAAAGCATGGCCTGCAGTCGCATTCTTGGAGGCACGAATATTTTAGGTGTGTTAGCGCACACCGAATGCCAGCGTGCGGACCGAGATGAAGCTAATGATTCCTTCAGGAATTAGATTTCTGTGTGATCGCAGCACGTGCATGAGCAAAAAGACTTAGGCCCGATACCGTGAAACACCCTCTCAGAGAAAGGCCTTGGCGCAATAAGAGGGACAATTTGCAGGAGCCCTTCCTGACTCCCTCAGACGTGGGCCTAGCAGCTGCTGGCCTCTGCCCTCTGCCCCGAGAGCCACCAACAGAGACGCGAGACAAACCCCTGCCACAGCGCCCTCTGTTTGCGGGGTCGTGTCCTGAACTCCCAGAAGCCGAGGATCTGTGAGATGGGCTCCCCTCTTCCTTAGGGATTAGGGGAGGGAAGGAAAACAAGATAAGCATGCAAAGCATAGTCCTGAGAAACTGTCTGGTGGCGCCTGCTGCTGGGGGTTAGAAACTTCTAGAGGGTGTGACCTTTGCCCACAGCGGAGTCACTGTTAAATGGACCGCACCGTCCGTGACTGCTTTCTCATGTGTCTCCCAGCTCTGCAAGGGCTAGTGCCCAGACGTGGTCCTTTCCCAGCCTTAGGGCCTAGCACGGAGCAGGCACCCGGGGAGTGACCGGGGAGTGAACGAGCAGGGAAACGTCACCTGCCAGCTCACCAGGACTGGTGGGCCAGCCCCCCAAATCAGTTAAGAGCTTAAAATACCAGCCTCCGCGTCACAGGCTATCTTTGCAAGTGCCCGGCCTTGGAACCACTGAACCTTCGCGTCGCGGTGCAGCCTTCCCAGAATAGACTCCATCCGAAGCGGCAGGAAGGGAGGCGATCAAGTGTAGACCCTGAGACGCTCAGGGCCGTGTGACACAGGCCAGATCTGCGCCCCAAGGAGATGTCAGGCAGGCTTCCGGATCACTGACACAGAGAAAGATGCCTGCCAGAAAGGTCCAGAAAACTCAGGCAAAGGGTTGTTTTGTTGTTTCTCTGCTTAAATTAACAGTACGGTTGCCTCAGTTCTCCATTCGTGTTCAGACAGAGCTTCAGGTTAAAGGTCTGGAGGCAGAGTCCTCGGGGGAGAAAAGAGAAGAAGCCCAGAAGCAAAGGAGGAACCTTCTGAAGTAGCTCACCTGTGTCCCAGAGACGCCCAGATGGCAGCTGGCAAATTATGAAGCGAACTGGCTTCTACAGAAATGACTGGGGAATGCTTACCATGTGAAGCATGTGGGCTGGCCTTCATTTATCGATATTTCAAAAACAAATCCATGTGGATCGGAGATTCTCAACCTTTTTCATCTCATGGCACATAAACTAATTACTAAAATTCTGCGACACATCAAAAATATGTTTTGCCGATCGGACCAAAAAAAAAAAGTAGTTTTGATTCATTCACACCAGAGCTCTATTGTGTTTTCTTTCTTTTTTTTTTTTTTTAAATGTATATTGATGTCCGAGAAAGGAAAGAGGAGAGAGAGAGAGAGAAACATCAATGATGAGTCATTGATCGGCTGCCTCCCGCACGCCCCCTGCTGGAGGCCGAGCCCACAACCCCAGCATGTGCCCTGACCGGGAATCGAACCCCGATTGCCTGGATCCTAGGTCAATGCTCAACCGCTGAGCGACGCCAGGCTGGGCTGCTGTCATTTTTTTAATTCGACAATCTAAGGGAAAAGAGGTCGGGGCCCCTGACTAAGTAGTCAGGTATTGCATGTTTTAAAAATTCTTGCTGCACACCGGGTGAAAATCGCTGACGTAGATCAATGGTTTCCGTCGTGCTTCTGTGGGTGCGGCTGCGCAGAGGCTTTTCTGCGAGAATTCAATCTGCAGAGCTTAAAGGAAACAGCGGTGGGGGTGAAACGCTTTTAAAAACTAAGCTTGAGTAAGACTACTGTCTCCCGGGAAATGATTTTGCGTAATAAAAAATCAAATTACAGGCTGTAGAGCCTCACGTCAATGTCCTCTCTGCCCTGAGATGCTGCTGGAGTTGGAAAAGCACGTGGAGCCTTCTGTGGCTTCCATTCTGCGTCTCTGTCACACACCATCCCAGACACCTGCCCACGGGGGCCCCGGTCGTGTTTACAGCCAGCCGTGTGCTCCAGATCATCACTGACCACAGCAGACGGCCAACCCCCGACAGCAAAATCAACAGGCACCACACAGATTAGAATAAAATGACCCGGGAGGGAGCTTTGTACACTGTAACACACCCTGCAGATCCGAGGTATTCCGGCTCACAAGGCTCCAGTTTTTCTTTTGACAAAATCATGTGACTGATTATGAAGATCAAACTTCATTAAATCTTTTAACCTGATTTTCCCCTTTAATTACCAGAAGTCTATCTGTTTCCTGCGAGTGCTTTTCATTTCTGAAGCGAGACCTCTCCCTGCTGTGAGCAGATTTCAGAAACCAATGGGGAGCATCACCTCTTGAAGTGTTCGAGTCAAAGGAAGATATTAGTCTACCTGCCTTAGAAGAATTCACCATGGAAACCAGAGAACAGGACAAAAGATGAGGGAGAGAAAACCAAATGAAAATCAGTGTGGACTCCTGCGCACAGGTAGGGTCACTGGCTTACGTGGGGTCCGATTCCTGGGCCTAGAAAGGAATTTGCAGACTTAGAGTCAGGTTAAGGGAAAAAATGAAATGACTTTGTTACATTAGCTAAATGATCTGCCAAATAATTTTTTCCCTGCATACTTAGTCTTCTCCCCCAGACCTGAGTTGAAGAACAATTTGTAAAGCTGATATAAGATCAAATGTTTAAAAAGTAGCCTTCAGAAGTCGTATCAGTAAGACTGTTGTGAACGACATTATAAGCCAAATTGTCAATGATATTCTTTGCTTTAAGTTCCTTTTTCATTGTCTAGGAAATTCTTTTTTCCCCTCAAAGTTTGCTGCTGTGAGAAAGGAAAAAATGTGCTTTTAGGTGTTTCATCAGGTAGAATCATTTTAACATTAAATTTTTTTGAAGAACTGGTTTCAGAACTTTATACTTGTGTCTCCCATTAGTGAGAAAAAAAAGTTTGACCATGTCAAACTAGCTCTATATGAAAATGTTTATAAAAATAGATATTTTAAAGATGTTTTAATGAAAGCAGTATTTCCTCCTAAGAAGAGGTAATCAACCCCCTGTCTAGGGCTTTTTTATGGCTGCCTTTGATGGACGTGAGGAGAACACATCCGGTTCAGCCATTACTTCGTTACTTGTCTCTCCCTCCACTGTGCCCCTGGGCTCCCATCACTGCTGAATTGCTCCTAGAGGCCCCGGCTGCTACTCCAAGTCCCCTCTGGGAGATTCTCACACTCCAAACCCATTAGGATGTGTCTGAGCAATTTGGTCTCAGTAGAGCTTAGTTTCCCCTCCTAGGATCTGGTCACATTCAATTTGAATAAAATCCAGTGGGTTAATCTAATTCTGTTGACTAAAACTTTGTAGGATTAAGTACTTTATAAAACACGTGGTCTATTTTTACACACTTGAATTTCTTTATTTGGAAATGGGTCACAATATTGCTCCAGTAAGGAATATCTTGGGAATATCTCTTTTCATTCTTACCAGTTTCACTTTCTTTTAGATTTTTTAAATAAACAAGAAGATTAAAGGACTCACTATTGTATTGCTACCGCTGCTACAGTTCCCCAAATATTCTTTAAGATGGGATTATGGTGAACCAAAATTGAAACCTATTATCTCTTTTGTTATTGTTGTTATCATTTCAAACACTTTAAAACATACTTCCTAAAATAAATCTACTGAAAAATGTTTAAATATGTAGATGCTCTCTGTTACTGTATGGGGAAAATTATTTTTCAAAATGATTCTAAATGATTGCACGCGATCGCACACACACACACACACACACACACACACGACTTTTTCCTAGAGCCTGAGAGCCTGTAGCAGGCTGGCGGTCCTGCAGTTAAGAGTTATCTTAAGTGCAAAGGATCAGAATGTGATCTTCCAGTCACATCTCATTTAACCTCAAACAGGGTCCGACAACATGCCTTTTGTTCCTGCAGTGAAAATTTATGTAACGTCTTTAAAAACCAAATAAAAACAACTTACAGAATCGCATAGTCACTACAACGTGACCCACCAGAGCTCTGATCAGGTTTAGTCCGTCCTGTTAGAGGGCGATTAGTGCTTTTCATGGAACGGCTTCTTCTCCCTTTAAAGTTTCGGGAACTGCTGGATGATGAAGGAAGCTCAGCTGCTCCCCTTCTACTGAGAGAGAGAGGGCACATTCTAGCAAATGTTCAAAGGTGCCCATTCTTAGGTTTTATTCTAAGTAATTTAAGAACATTAAAAATTAATCTTCACTCTTTAGAAAAGTGAACATTTTACATGAGGGACTGGAGGAAAAATCTATGTGCATATTTATGGAGCTGTAATTCAGGGCAGGTGGGCTTGGTGCCCCATGACGGTGCTGGGCACTAGGAAATGTGTAATGCGTTTTTGTAAATTGTGGGTATTACCCAACAGCTTTATCATAAGCCATTTCCCAGGGTGAAGGGAAACCACTTTTCTAAGGGTGGACTGTGTATTTCACAGGACTGCTGCTCCAGACAGTCTGATCATTTATGACACAAGCTTTGTTACCCAAGCATTGCCCTTCCGCATTGCTAACCAAGGCCTGCTGATCTAACAAGAAATAATCAAGGAAGTCAATCTCTCTTCTCCAGTGTTATCTGCCTCTCGCCTCCTGTCCTACCAGCCTACCCACTTTTTGAAGGCACCCTGCTGCTGACGCCCCCTTGCTGGCATCCTCGGTCAACCTCAGAAACCTGCCCTTGGCAAAGCCTGATGCCCTCGGAGGGGCAGGTCAGAGGTGGCCTCAGATGTGACCTCCACACCCCGAGCTTCAAAATCACCCTGAGACACACAGCAATCACAAGCTTAGATACTAGAACCATCCACGGTAGCATTTTCTCCCTCCGAAAGTCTCTTCAGGGTTTAAGTAAATTTCTCAGACGCAAGTAAAGGAAGCTGGGTTGGGGTCACTAAAGCTGGTTTCTGGATTAGAACCCAGAAGTAGGTCTGGATTAAGAAGAAGTTTCGCCACTGACAGCAGCAGAGCTCTGAATTCTCAACTGTTCTTGAGTCAATAGTGAAAAGAAAGGTCATAAAGATTAATCATTTCTGACCATAAAGCAGGCGCTCTGTTCATTGGCAGCCAGATCCTTGGAAATTCTTTCCCCCGTCCCTTCCTCCACAGTCCTGCTCAAGAGCAGGGCATCAGAGGGGAGGGGGCGCTGGAGCTGGGCCCGGCGGAGGCTGGACTGGCCTGAAAACGCTAGTTTCACGTTCTCACCACCAGCCGTCAGCTTCCTGTTCCTGGGGCCTTGCACCAAACACTTCCCTGTTTTTACTGAATGAACTGGAACGTTCTTGGAGGATCTTTGCCTATTTCATAGGGGCTCTCTGTTCCCCAGATATTAATAGAAAATGACACCATATTTTTTAAAAGAGCCATAAAATGACCAGGCTGTACACTCTTCTCGATTTAAAGTTTGTCACTTTTAGGGGCTTTGTAACACCTCCTCCAGGGCCGCCTCCCAGATTTCATCTGATTTTTGTTGTTGTGCATCAAAATGGAGCAAGATCATTCTCCATATTCATTACTCAGAGGAAAAAAATACTTAGTGGCCTATTCACAGCTGAAAATGGTTGCTCTGTAGAAGAATGGGGGGGGGGGGAGCTCATTGCTCCAGGGCCCTGCATCCAGGCTGGAGATGGAGGGTAAGCAAGGGCCAAGGGAAGGCTCACCCCTCCATCTCGAATCGCCCTGACTCACGGGCTGTTAACTCTGTCGAGGATTTTGGACAGAGCACTAACGGCAGAGACAAAGCGGAGCGCATTCATTCTGGTCCTTTAAGCCCCACGTGTCGACACAGCGGCCAGGCCGAGGGAGGGGCGCGAGCTCCCAGCGGCACAATGCATGTTGTAATCACTGCCATCCTGTGCCTTCTACTCAATGGTTCCCCATCGTTCCCTGTGCTGAGCCCTGCATACTGATCTGGAGGAAAGCAAACACGGTCTGAATACATCAGGCCTTTCTGGTGGACTCAGAACAATTCACTTCCCCTTTTTTCCTTTTCTGGTTTATTTTTTAGCTTCAAGTCATGTGACTCACTTATTTTTAACTTTTTTTTACATAATTTAGTAGGCAGGATGCTTGATGGGGTAAGCAAGCAAAAATAAAAAACAGCATTTGAATTAAATTAGAAATGAATTTCTTCTTATAAAGAGCTCCATCCGAACACTCACATTGAAATGCTCTAACAAGGGTGGTGGTATTTATGTAAATTGTCCTACTCAGGCACCCAGCAGGCACAGGGGCACTGATTATGCTAAAAAGGCAGCACTTTGATTCAAACTGAGGCTCTTCAATGGTGGGAACCTCCCCACGTTCTCTGACAACAGACTTGGGGTTGTGGATATGCCTGAGACACTGAGTGTCATGCTAACTGCCATTCCTGTCCCCCTGACATTTCTGCCCTGGTTACAGACTTGAGGTTGAGCAGTGGGAAGCCTGTGCTTTGATGGGGGCCACTGGGGGGGCTCCTTTGCCTTGGACAGAGCTGCAGAGCCAGGAGCACCTGTCTTTGGGACACTGGAACATCGGTGTCCCCTGCCCTCTGCCAGCTAGCTGCATCCGGGCCACCCCTCCGCTCTGGGAGGATATGACGAGCTGGTGGATGTGACCAAGCACCCCTAGTTCTCTCCTCAGAGCTGACAGGCAGCTCACAGTGCCAAATATGTTGGGCACGACGCTGGAGATTTGATATAAGAAGCTTCTTTAATCCTTCAGCAACGCTGCGAGATAGGTTTTATTACTATTCCCATTTTAGAGATCAGGAGACCGAGGCTGAAGAAGACAAGTCACTGGCCCAAACGCACATGGCTAGAAAACAGCAATGCTGAGATTCTAACTTATGCTCTTGAGCTGGCGTAACCATCACTGCTCTGGGCTGGTCCCAGGCTGCCCCAACGTGCTATCACGACGCTGAGCAGGCAGTGGACATCTCAGGAGGTGGCCCAGGACCTGCCATCAGAAGACCTCCGTTCACGCCGGTGCTCTGTCTCCTTCTAGTGTGTCCGGCTATCCCCTCACCCTTGCGGGTAAAATGGAGAAAATTAAGCTATGGCTAAGGGCCACTGTAGGAATTAAATCAGCTGAACGCCTGGTATATAGTCGATGCTTAGTTCATGTCTGTTGAGTCTGATCCTTGGGTGACTTAATTCTACAAACACATATTTGTGTGTTTATATACCTGGTTTCTCATTAGGCAGCCAGTTGCCGACACCTCAGTTCATCTTTAACTGCACCTCGGCCACGTCTCCGTCTGTCCTTGAGAACACAGTTCTCCGCTTTATTCTGACCTCGTACAGATACCTGGGCACCGGCTCCCACGTCGCGAGCTCCCGTTCTCAGCCAGGCACCTGCACGTGCGTCAGGAAGGCGCAGCCCTCGGGCGGGTGGGTGACGCGAGTGCCCGTCAGTGAACCGCCCACGCTCACATCACAGGCACCCATTTCCTGAGCGGGCCCCCGGGGACACCCTGGGTTCCTGCTCTTGGCCGTTTGGAGCTCCTCCCAACTCCCAGCCCCCACCTCAGGAAGGAGGGGGCAGAGTCGCTGGGGTGGGAAGGTAAGTTGCACATAAAGGTGCAGAAAGATGAGGGAGACAGAGAGAGACAGGAGACGAAGCAGGCAGGGGCCACCTTGGCTTCCCCGAAATGACGGGGGCCTCTAGACACAGTGAGGCGTGCTTGCGTGTTGGGGGGCAGAGGGACCACGAGACTCTCCCCAGCCTTTGTGACACTTGGGAAAGCTGTGCAGAAGCTCAGATCAGGACCTTTGCACACGCTGTTAAAACTCTCTCACTCCAGGCCCTGCAGCTGCTGTCACCTCCAGCTCTTCTCTGACTTCCCTATTTAAACATCAGTATCACCCCCATGATATTGTGACATCTTTGTGGCACCTTATCGTGATCTGAACTCAGATTGTTTATTGAGTCACTTGTTTTCTGATTTGTCTTCCCCCTCTGAGTGCAGACTTTACTAATATCTCCTCAATGCCCAGAACGACCCAGTGCATCTTTATGAAATAAATAAGAATTACCAGAGGCATTTCACTCCCTTTTGGGCTGTTCATTTCCTCCTCATTCTAGGAGCTCTCCACACAGATATCCCATTTTTATTCCAAGACCAAGTCTCAAAAATTCAGTTGCAAACCTTCCTTTCAGTCCCTGAAAGAGCCAAGATGGTTCTCATCCCAAGGTGTTTGCATGCAGTTCCCTCCTCCTGGAACATCCGTCACTGCAAAGCCATCCTTCCTGCACCAAATTCTCTGCTCTTAGGGTGGCTGGCAGCTTCTCATCCAAATTCAATGTCATTCCTCAGAAAGAACTTCCCTATCACCCCGAGCAACCAATCTCTCATTATTTTCTATCAGAACAATCTGGATTTTTTTTCCTTTTCATGTAACATTATATTAGTTTCAGGTGCACAACATAATGATTGGATATATGCACATACTGTGAAAGGATCACCACAATAAGTCTAGTTAACACTCATCACCATACATAGTTACAATTTTTTCTAACAAAAGGGACACACTTTCAGTTATAAATACATCCTGGGGATGTGATGTACAGCATGGTGACTATAGTCAATAATATTGTATTGTATATTTGAAAGTTGCTAAGAGTGCAGATCTTAAAAGTTCTCATTGCAAGAAAAAACTGGATTTCTTTTGTTTGTTTTTCTTTCTCAGTTCAGTTATTTATTTGTTTCTTATTTATCTCCCCCCACTAGATTCTAAGTTTCATTAGGGCAAAGACTGTAAATATTCTATTTTGTATCACATGCTTAGGATATGGCACAATGCCTAGAACAGAGTGGGTTCTAAATGAATTATTGGATGATGGATGGATGGATGGATGGATGGATGGATGGATGGATGGATGGGCGAATCAACGGTCTAAGTCAATCTGTCCACATTTGGATTAGGAGGCAAATCTTACTTCCAAGTTTATTAGTAGCTATAACTCATCTCTTTTAATTTCTAGATAGACTATCCCTCTGCTCAAGGACAAGTTAAAATTCTCCTTTGTCCATGAGGCTTCTCTAAACACTCCAGCCACAGCCACCATTGTCATGGTCAGGCCCATTCATTTAACTCACAAACTGGTGCCAAGTGCTGTGAGGGATAGAAAGACACATCTGATAGAGTAACTGACCTGGAAGAGGTCTGAGTATTTATCACATACTTCTGGACTGGAGTGTAATGTACGTGTGTCAAGTGAACCAATGAGTGAGCTTAATCAGGGCTTTGTGACCTCTCAACTCCTCATTTTTCATGATATCAACCGTAACACGTAGCTTCTTCCCATAACCTTCCTGGGAAGGCTCAAGAAAGATCATTTTTCCAGAAGAATCCAGAGAGTGATCCCTTCCCAGAACAGAATCAATGCTGGGAAGTGAAGTAGCTGGATTTGCCCTCTGTTAATTCATTATACTTAAATAAATTTCCCTTTCATGGAAACATAAACACATTTTCTAAGACCAAGGTAGAGGTTTTTAATTGGCCACCATGTGCGATGACATCCTTTCCCTGGCTCAAGTAACTATGTTAGTCTGTTTCCTTTTTCTCTCCTGGTTAGGGTCTCCGGGTCATACGTGGCCACATTGCATTGGTGTCCCTAGTAATTTGAAACCAACTTTGAAATCATATCCAGACTTTTCCCCCCTTGCTTCAGCCATTGCATCCAATCCTTGAAAAATACTTTTGTGTCTGTTGTATAAAAACAAAGAGCTAAAATGTGGGAAATGCAGTTGACTTGTTGGCGCTTTTATCTCTGTGACGCTCCAGCCAGGTTTGCACCACTTTTCTCTGCGTTAGAGACAGGCAGCAGCTGTTTTGGGCTGGGTTTTGGCACAACTGGTACTCTACCAACTTTCTGTAACGCCTCCCAGCGGTTTTCTTTCCAGCGCTATTTTTATCACCTGTTTCAGGCTCCTGGGTCCAGCTTCTCCTGCTCCTCTCTGCCCTGCCCACCCGGACACAACGACCAAGTCCCAGCGACGTCTTCTGTGGAGGTTCCCCATGGGTCCACGTCACCAGCTCAGCAACTCACACCTGCAAAGAGCAGGCCTTTGGGAGGTCCCCATCGGTCCGCATCTCTTGTGAGACGCTGCTAGATTTCCCAGTGGACTGAAACCAGCCTGTTTGTCACCCTCTGCTGCCCACCCTCACTCTGGCGTTGGGTCTCCCCCTGAATCCTCATCGAGGCCTGTGAGTCCCACCTCCTTCACCTGTCCCAGCCCCTTCCTGCGACAACCAGTCAAGCTGCATTTACTTGCATGAAGGCAGCACCCCGCTTCCTAGACAGGCAAAAGCAGGCGTCTTTCTGATTCAGTGCTTCTGGCGCATTTCAATACAGGAGCAATCAAAGGCTTCGAGCCCTGTTTTATTTTTAAAGAACTGGTTCCCAGGTTGCATCTTTGATATGGCTAAGGAAACGATAATAAAGGAAATCATGAAATCTGACTCTATATTCATAGGAGGGGTATTAAAGGAAAGTTAAGTTTTTCTCAAAGAATCTGAATGTCGAAAAGGGACGTCAGGGGGGCCCGCACTTCAGTCCGTTTCACTGCAAAGCTGCCTCGTGTAGCCCCTGAAAGAGAGGAAAGACAGACGGCCCATTTCTCTAGTAAAAGAGCAGAACGACTATAGTTACGGGATGGAGAGGAGGAGGGATGGTTTGGTTGCACGTCAGACCGGATTTCAAAGCACATGTGGTTTCCTGCTAGAAACTTAATTTCTAGCCTCGTCTCAGAACAGTTTAGGTTGGGCTGCCCTAGGTTTCCTGTGTCCCTCTCTATCGCATGCATGTGAAAACAGAAAGCAAGACACGCCTCTCAGCTGAAATACATTTTGTTGTGTTTCAAGTGTCCAGTAAGAGAAAAAGAGCAGGCACCTTTAGTGAGATTCCTACGACACATTCAGTTGTTGTGCTTCGCAGAGTGGCTCCCTAACAGCTACTGGTGGGGGTGCCGGAGATGCGTTGAATTGAGCACCCATTTGGCAAGCGTGGTCCCAGCGTCAGGAGAAGGCCCGTGTCTTACACATGGCCAGGAAAGCAATCAACAATCTGTATGGAAAGTGGGGCGGGATCCTTTGTGCTTTGGGCAGTTTCAGGTCTACCATTCTCTAGTCCTGGAAGAGGGGATCTTCCACACCAGCCTGCCCCTGGTGCGGGAACCATGGGCGGGTCCAATGAATCATGTTTTCTCTGGCTCAGAGACAGGCTCCTTCAGAATGCTCAGCAAACAGAGCTCCCGTTATCCATCCAACCTGGACCAGCCATTGTACACCATCCACACCTGTGTGCTCTGCCTATGAAAAGGAGTCCTTAAGGCTGGACACGATTGTCAAGAATTTTCCATTGGCTTGGAGTTTTAGTTATTGCAGGTGTTTGGAGAAAGGGCTCAGAGGTGGTCAATTATTTCTTCTATTCTGTAGGTTACAAAGAGGTGCACATGTGTTGAATAAAATTTCTCCAATTTGAATGGCAATGTTCTGACAGCAAGACACAGCCACAGGTCATGCTGGTATTACAAAGGAGAGCACAGCAAGCGATCTACGACGGCAGAGGAGACACGACCTTGAATTACAGTGAATAGAGCTGGTTGGCTATTAACAATGTAGAGTGGTTAATAAAACTGCATTTGATTAGACAAAGTTTTGGGGGATCATTTCTTTTTTTTCTTTTTTTTTAAAATATATCTTTATTGATTTCAGAGAGAGGAAGGGAGAGGCAGAGAGAGAGATAGAAACATCAATGATGAGAGAGTCATTGATCAAATCCGCAACCCGGGCATGTGCCCTGACTGGGAGTCGAACCCTGATCGCCTGGATCCTAGGTCAACGCTCAACCGCTGAGCCACGCCCGGCCGGGCGGGATCATTTCTAATGGATCATGGATAATGGTTCTAATCCCACAAAGTGTGTTTTTAAAATTTGATTTATAATATCTACTCTTTGACGGACCCACCGGGCATCTGGAAAGTAGCCCAACAGAATTGAAATAGGCCAGATTGTCAAGGGAACCCGTGTCGATGTTTATCAGGAAAACCCTAATTTAATGGAAGGGCTTTGTGTCATGTCCCAAAGGACAACAGGTTTAGATTTTTCTGAATCAAGAGGAAGCAAAATTCCAGGGCCTTACATTTCTTTATAAGCCTCTTCTACTCTCGGTCCTTAGCTAGCAGACAGCTCAGCTAAGTCTCAGCCTTGACTTTAGAGTAAGACATCCTTCCGTAAGCCTGAGAGACAATGAACGGCAATCCAAGGGAACGGAAAAGATGTTATTGTCTCTATTTAAAAAAGTGTTTTGATAAGAAGGATAGGGAAGGAGTGTGTGGGTGGATTTGAAATGGGTTACATCAGATCTGAGAGATGTCATGGATAAAACAAAAGAAAATAAAAGTAATTATGCTGAGGAGTAATGATCTTTTCAAAGTGTCTTCACATCTTTTTTTTTAATGTTCAAGATATTCTTTTAAAAGAAAAGGAAATTTTATCCCTATTTTAAACATTAGAAATCAGATATGTAGATGTGGAAAAAAGCTTCATAATAAGAGAGTATAAATGAGCAGAGGTTAAACATGGGGCTTTGAAACAGTCTTCTGTTACCATTTCAACATTAGCACTTCTTTCCAATGGCCTTGATCATGAATTATTTAAGGGACAGCTCTATAAAATAGTCAAATACAGTCCCTATGTCCCCGTCTCATGACACCAACACCTACCCCCACTATGTTCATTCTTTCCCCAACACTGTCCACCCCTGCTTCCCTCATTACATATTAGACACATGTCTCAACTACAGGTACACAGAAAGCACCACAGTGGTTAAGAGAAAAAAATATATTTATGCTGACATATTTAAGAAACATTTATGGTAAGGCCATTAAATATGCAAGAAATGCTCCTCAATAATAACCAAAAAATGCAAACAAATGAGATAGCTCCCCACTATCAGAATCACAAAATGGTTTAAAATTAATAACAACTAGTTTTCGCAAAAAGCTGTGAGTAAAGGGGAGATCTTATATCATACACTGGTAAAAATATAAATTGGTACAACTTCCTATTGGCAGTATATAGTTAAAAATGTAAATATGCTGTGTGTATGTGTGTCCATATATATGCATATATCATATATACACATTTATACATATACATGTATTTACACAAAATACATACATGTTTTGTAGCACTGTTTTCCTCAGGGGGAAAAGATGCGCAAATATGGGAAGGTATTGCTTTCTTAAAGGATTTGCTGTAATATATTTTTAATAGAAAAAGTTGCAGAACACTATTTATAAGATGATCTACATTAAGAAAAGAGATGTGTAGGCTAAACTAAGAACTGCACATATACAGGCCCTGTACAAACTACAGTGCTAACAGCAGTTACCTTTAGAAATGGCAGTTATCTGAAGGATTATGTCACGTTACTTTACATGGTAAAATTAAGGTTAATTTTAACTTCTTTCTATGTGCTTCTATGTTTCTCAAATTGAATACATATCACAAACCATATTGTGGCTTTGAGAAATACGTATATAATGAGTGTTGGGGTCAAGCAGGCATGTTTGGGTCCTGGGCCCATCGCTTGACCATCTTTAGATTTCCTAAACCTTTGTTTTTGCAGCTGTAAAATAATAAGCTTGGTTCTTATGTCGTGAAGGTGTAAGGATTAATGAGATAATGCCAAATAACTCATGAAAATGCTTAGCATAGTAACTGTTGCATAGGAAGCTCATGAGAGATTAGTTGTTATTATTATGTTGCCTTCAACATCTAGGTTTAGCTGGCCTATCGGATACATTTTAATCGCTGTCTGTTCTTAAACCAGGTATCAACCTGGCTCCCTTGTTCTCATAGAAGTTTGCATTTGTTCCTTTGTCTTTCTCTTTCACTGAAAAACTCTTGTCTGGGTCCCTATTCAGATGGAGCCACCCTCCACCCCAGACAAACATGCTTGCTTTTTTTTTTTTTTTTTTAATTTATCTTTATTTTTGAGAGTATTACAGGTGACCCATTTTTCCCAATTGACCGCTTCCACTTCTCTCCCACCCCCTCCCCAGGCCTTCACCCTGTTATTGACTGTGTCCATGGGTTATGCATACATGCACATAACTTCTTTGGTTAATCTCTTCCCACCCTCCACCCTCCTTCCCTCTTTCCTCTGAAATATGATTGTCTGTTGCATGCGTCAAAGTCTCTGGATCTATTTAGATACTCAGATTCTTTTGTTCATTAGGTTCTTCTTAAAGAAGACCCTTCATTCAACTTTTCCTGTAGTGCTGGTCTGGTGGTGATGAACTCCTTTAGCTTTTTCTTATCTGTGAAGCTCCTTATCTGACCTTCAGTTCTAAATTATAGCTTTGCTGGGTAGAGCAATCTTGGTTGTAGTTCCATGTTTTTCATCACTTTGAATATTTCTTGCCACTCCCTTCTGGCCTGCAAAGTTTCTGTTGAGAAATCAGCTGACAGTCGTATGGGTGCTCTCTTATAGGTAACTAACTGCTTTCTTCTTGGTGCTTTTAAGATTCTTTCTTTGTCTTTAACCTTTGGCATTTTAATTATGATGTGTCTTGCTGTGGGCCTCTTTGGATTCCTCTTGTTTGGGACCCTCTGTGCTTCCTGGGCTTATAAGTCTATTTCTTTCCCCAGGTAGGGGAAGTTTTCTGTAATTATTTTTTCAAATAGGTTTTCAATTTCTAGGTCTCTTTCTTGCCCTTCTGGCACCCCAATAATATGAATGTTGGGCCTCTTGAAGATGTCCCAGAGACTTCTTATACTATCTTCATATTTCTGAATTCTTTTTTTCTTTTTGCTCTTCTGGTTGGGTGTTTTTTGTTTCCTCATGTTCCAAATTGCTGATTTGATTCTCAGTGTCCTCTACTCTACTGTTGATTCCCTGTAAATTATTCTTCATTTCAGTTCGTGTAGCCTTCATTTCAAATTGGTACTTTATTATGTTATCGATTTTCTCAGTTATTTCCCTAATAGTCTGTTTAAACATCCTTATAAACAAAATTCTGAACTCTGTATCTGTTAGCTTGCTTGGATCTATTTCATTTAGTTCCTCTTCTAGAGATTTCTTTTGTTCTTTCCTTTGTGACATGTTTCTTTGCCTCCACATTTTGGCTGCTTCCAGGGGTTTGTTTCTATTAAGTAGAGCTGCTATGTCTCCTGGAATTTGTAGAGTGGCTTTGTGTAGTAGGTGTCCTGTAGGACCCAGTGGCTCAGCCTCCGCAGTCACCTGAGCTGGGCCACATGCTTGCTTCTTGACTGTAGCAGGAAATAATCTCTGGTATAATAAAGTAGTGCATCTTATTGCAATAAAAAGCAAGCAAACCTGGGCTGTGGGGCCGGGTGCTTCCAGCAGCTCAAGTCCCTTAAGAGCTTTAGAGGTAATCATCATTCCACCCTCCGTTTCGGGGGCACTTGATGGTTTGCAAAGTACTTTCCTGTATATTATTTCATTCAAGGAAAAGAAATGCATAGTCCATGAGGGCCTTTCCTGAGAGAAATAAAATGTCCCATAAATGAAAAATGATTCCTAGATGAAATCACTTAAGGAGGTGCTCTATCAAAACAGTGAACCACTCATGAGAAACAGGAGCCCAAAATAAAATAAAATCGCCATTGCCAGTGTAAATATGAACTCTGCGGGGCTCACTAAATTTTTTTCATTATGTGCATGATTCAGAGACTGTAATTCGTTCCCCATTTGTTGAAATTGAAATAAGATGATAAATAGGCATCCTGGCTCTCAGGTGCCCTGTGCAATTTCATTTCTTTGCCACCTGAGGCAAAATGTTTATTACTATTTGGTCGTGTAATGACTTCCTTTGCCTCCAATTCCATTCATTCCACTGCCAGACATAGTACCTGCCCCATCTTCACTTCTGTCCCTTCTGCGCCAGAAATTAGTTATATCCTTTATTTTGTCTCAGCTACAGAAATGGGCATTGCTCTTTGAAAAATGAGCGAGCAAGAAAGACTTGTTAACTTGAATCCAATTAGGATTTTTACTTTTATTGTTGGGCCGCCAAGAGTTCAACCCAACTGACTGTTGCAAAGCCAGGAGTCTCCCCCTGGTTGTTTTCCTGCAGGCTGCCGTCTGTCCCTGCAGCTCCTGCTCGCTTTCTGGTCTCTGTAATCCTCTCTGGGACTTCTTGGCAAAGACCCTCTGCTGTCGAGGCCTCTGCTTCTGTGAGAGTGCCCGCTTCCTTGCCCTCTGTGCCCGTCCTCTCTCTCTCCCCGGCCCTCTGCTGGGTGACGGGGCCCAAAGATAAACAGGGGGAGGCAGGAGAAGCCTTGGCATCTAGTCCTCACCTAGGAAGCGGGTGGGAGGATCTTGGACAACTTAAGAGAGGGAAGAATTAATTACGCAGGGAAACCTGATTTTGCCCACTCTTTGAGCTGAGCTCTCTAAGGAATGTGTAAACAGGAAGCTGCAGCTGCTTCTTCTCATATTATTACCTCGCAACTTTCGTAGACACAACATGCTTCAGGTCCCAGCCAAAGGGGTCGTTAACCTCTCCAGGACAGGCACGGAGGGCTCCGTGGACATGCGTGCAGACCTGTGTTTGAGGCTGTTTAGACGATTCCACCTTTGTCCCCCAGGCCACTCCCCTGACAGACAATGTCTTTGCCTGCATTTGGGATTGTTTCTTTTCAATTAAATGTTTATCCAAAGATGACGACTAGGCACAAGAGCCTGGAAAGATCCTAGAGATAGAGCTCCTGTCCTCTAGATCTTGGAAGGAAAGACACAAAACAAAGTCAAGTGAAATCCAGGCCAGATGGCCGAGTGCACCACGTCAGGTTTGAGCTCGCAGGGAAGGCCACGGCGTGCTGAACAGATGTCCTGAGAAAGGTGATTTGAGGAGTCTGCCCGGAGGCGGGAAGGTGAGCAGCATCTGGAGAGGCAGTGAGGGAGAGGATGGTGGTGCGGGCCCGGCGGGGGCAGACCCTCGGAGGCACACCTGCCCCGAACTCGGGGGACAGTGTGAGTTCTCTGGCTGGACGGCAGGAACCAGGGGGAGGTCCATAAAAGCAGACGGTGTAAGTAAATCCGTGTCAAGGTTCCAGAAGCCCAGAGCATGCTGCGAATTATTCTGTAGCCAACAAGGAGCGGTGGCCGACTTGGAGATGCGGGAGCGACATGTGGGGCCAGAATAAGGCAGGCCGTGCTGGAGTGGTGGCCACAGGACGGGTCTCCTAGGGAGCAGAGACGATTGACAGCCTCCAGCAGTCACGCCTTGGGGTTCGCCCCGATGGTGAGCACCCCCGGCCGCCCTTCCTGCCCATCAGGGAAGCTCTTCAATGGGGAACCTTGTCCTGGGTGTTTCCCACCAGCCTGGCTGGGACTCTCTTCCTTCCACTCTCCTTCCCGGGGTCAGGCCTGCCAGCAGCGTGAAGGCTCCCCCGGCCCCTCCTGCTCCCTCCTGTGTTCTCCATAGACAAGGCCCCAAGTCAGCCATGTGCACGCCTCTGCTTCCCTGGGGACTGGAAGGATGAGCAGCCTGACCCATTTTAGGGGCAATGTCCAGGTTGACAGACTGGGACCTACCGTCCAGGCAGAAGGGGAAGGGAAAGGGGAGGGAAGACTTTTTAAGATAAAAAAAGGACTAGAATGTGCTTCATCTCCTTGCAGGAGAAAGAGTTGTGCTTAGGATTTGAAATCACTCATGAGTGTATTTTCCTCTATGGCAGGGGGATAAATATCGGTGTTGTCACTGTGTAGCTTTGCCTGTGGCTTTTTTTCCCTTTGTGTCCCTGTGGTCACGTTTACAGTAATTTAGTGTGGGATTGACCTAGTAACTCAGGTCAAGTATATCTTTGTTATTGAAAGTTGGAAACATCTATGCCCTTTTATTGATATCAGTAGCAACAGGAAATAACATTTCATGTGATGAGCATTTTCTAATTGAAGAATTCTAAAAGCATTCACTCATATGCTATGGGGCATAACCCTGAAGAGTGTCTACAGAGAATGCACTTAGACTTGCAATCATTCTGCTAATATTCACGTAAGAAATTATAGCTTAAAAAAAAAATCACCGCCCTGGCCAGTGTGGCTAAGCGGTTAGAGCGTTGGCCCAGGCACCAAAGGGTTGCAGGTTCAATTCCCAGTCAAGGGCACATACCAGGGTTGCAGGTTCGATCCCCTGCCTGGTCGGTGCATGTTTGGGAGGCAACCAGTTGACGATATATCTCTCTCACATGGATGTTTCTCTCTCTCTCTTTCTCCCTCCCTTCGCCCCTCCCTTCCACTCTCTCTAAAAAATCAATGGAAAAAATATCCTTGGGTGAGGATTTTAAAATAATAATAATAATAGTTTTATAATAGTGTTTAGTTAAAAAAGCAATAGTTTATTTAAGAAATAATCCTTGTCTCTTATCCTAGAGTACTGTTGATGTTTAACAAGAGAATTGTAATTATAAAACATAAGGCCAGTTCAGTAATTTCCAAACATTCTCTTTAAGTTTTTAACAGGTTGTTTAAAATCTGACTAATATAGGGTTTAGTGGGCTTCCTCTTCTGATTGTCTATGTTCCCATTTGCTTCCCTACTAAATACAAACATATCAACAATCAGAGTGAAATAATACAAATTTATAGAAAAACAGCATGGAGTGTTGAGCAAATCTCAGCTGCTCTGATTTGATAACAAAAATAATTTCATTTTTAAGGAAACCTATGGCACATTTGAGCTGACTATCTGACAACCTAACAAATGTTCTGAAATCCATAATAACTTGATAGTAATCACACATTTCTGCATAAATAAGGCTTTTTTAAAACTAAAGAAGGGGACTTTTTGTTTATCCCTGAAGATTCTTCCTAAACTGTGGCGTACAGATTGGTTTCCTAGTATGTTTTCATCTCCACATCCTGTGAAGTGCTTTTGTTTATAATCTTCCTTTTGAAGTGAGGGGCGGTTTTGCAGATGAAAGAGATCGCGCGATCTTGTCCTTTCCTACTGTAACATAAATAAGGGGAGATGCTCATCCGATCAGCAGCTGTCACTGAAATAATTTCCCACTAAGTCTGGAATCTCGGGATTCTCTGGGAAAGAACAGTCACTCCCAGCAGCCTTTATAAACAATACGGAAAGTTGAATGGTCGGCTATCAACAGGTCCCCACTCCGGCAGAGTGCGAGGCCCTTCACAGCCTAACCACGAGGGTCGATTTTGTTATCTCCTGATGTCTATTCCCTCTGCTTGGTTGTGAGAGGTCTGGTTTTTTGGGGGGTCTGTTTGCCCATTTCCCAGCAGTGTTCATCCTCACTGGGCCGAGCCAATGAAGACATTCTGTCCTGCACGCTTTCAGCTTCTCTGGCAGCAAGAGACAGATTTTGTTTTCCTGAGGCAGGGGGCAGATGTGCTGATGTGTCCCCCCCCCCCCCCCGGTGGCTTGAACGCAGATGTGGGATCAGAGTCGGAGACAGCTGTTTTGCCACCATGAGACAAAGGCTGGGGGAATTACAAAGCCACTGGCCATGACACCATTTAGCCTCTGAACTCATTCCTCAGCCTCCTGAGTTTAGTGAGAAAAAAATGAATTTCTATTTTTTCAAGCCATTGCTACCTTTTCCTGTCACTCTCAGTAAAAAGCATTCCTCCCTGGAGCAGACTGAGGGCACTTGCTTCCCCAGCCTCATTTCCTGTACCTTATACCTCAAGTTACAAAATCTACTTACGGACGGTCTGCAAACCCACTGCACTGCGCTGTTTCATGATGGATTCAAAACCCCTCCCTCCCAAATCCTGCTCATCAGAATGACTCAGCTCATATGAGAAACTTTCCCCAAACTGGCCCCTCTACTCCCAAGTTCCCTTAATGCTTTGCACCAGCTCATCTTTCCAACTGGGCCAAGAGATTCTTGAGAAATTGGCTCAGTTCCTATTCTCTGAATTGCCCCATGACTGTGACACTGCTCCAGAGCCTAGCGGGATCCAGAAGCGTGGGGCACAGGCTTCATTTTCCAGGCCTCTCTAAGGGACAGCCTTGGTCTCTTTTTATCCAGAGGGTTTCCTCTGGTTGTCAGTGAAGCCATACCCTCCTTCTACCTGGCAGTCCCAGGTCAGGTCAGAGACACACTGCAATAGTGATTCTGAAGGAGAGTTTTATAATAACAATCACAATTTTGAATGTATGTAATTTTTGACCTGGCAATTCCACTTGTGGAAAGTTGTCCCAGAGACAGCATTCAAGTGGATTAGAGCAGTGCTTGTAACAGCAAAAACTAAAAACAGCTATATAACCACTAATAAGGGGTTAAATTAATCATGGCACACCAATTTAAAAAGAGAATATTGTGCCACTGTTAAAAGAACCTGAAAAATCTATGTATGGTGACATGTAAAAAAAAATAAAAATAAACTCTTAACTTATGAACATTGATCAGTTCTGAAGTTGGGACTATTACTCTCAGGTTTAGGTAACAGTATTGTATGGATTTCTATAATCCATACATATGAAATATTTATGATCAGAAACAAAGTGCTGAAGAAACAGATCTTCGCATTTCCAGTAATGGTGGGAAGCCAGGCTCCTCTGCAGGGAGACAGCCTCCCTGCAGAAACTGAGAGGCAGGGTCAGTGGGAAATGCAGGACAGAGGCTGGAAATGGGGCCACAAGACTGGAGGTTCAGGGAAAAAGACATGATGAGAACTGTCCAAAAATGGAACAAGCTGCCTTGTGAGATAGCGAGCTCCCCATTCCTCCAACTGTGCAAGCAAGAGACCTCAGAACATCCTTTGATACGTTTCTCTCCCTCATTCCCCAAGATTCCTTATCGCATGACATTTTCTCCATGTCTTCCAACACCACTCTGGCCCAGGCAACCAACCTGTCCTGCTTGAACTAGTAGAATGGCTTTCTAATTGGTATCTGTCACCTGGCAGGCAGAATTTTGACCCCCTTGACCTTTGCTCCGATAGCACACTTGTGAATAACTTATGTTACACGGCCAAAGATTACTGAAGGTTATTTAATGAGTTTGACTTTAAAACAGGGAGATTATCCTGGGCCATCCAGGGAAGCCCGTGGTCATCACATGAACCCTCTGAAGCAGAGCTGTCTGCCCCCTGAAGGCAGAAGAGGGGTAAGTGAAAGGCGACAGAGACTAGAAGTCCGAGAGGACTTGACCCGGTGGCATTGAAGATGGGAAAGGCCACGTGCAAAGCAAAACCTCAGCACCACTGATGCCATGAGTTCTGCCTCGTGAGATCCAAACAGAGAGCCCAGGGGGCCACGCTGGGCTGGACCTCTCAGCTATGGGAACTGTGATATCGTTTTAACTGCTAAGTTTATGGTCATTTGTTTCAGCAACAATAGAAAACTAGTACATCAACCCTGGCCCACCTCTGGTCTCTTCTTCCTAACACAATGAACATTATTATCTTTTTTCCCGTAATACAGATCTGCTCAAGATATACCCATTAATTAGTGTCCTACTGCTCGCTGGAAACACTGCACACTCCTCACCGTAGCCTTCAAGTCTCCCATGGTTTTCAGCTCCCATGAACCTTTCCAGCCTCAGCCCCTAACCCTGCGATTCAGCCACATGGCCTTCTGTCATTTACTCCTACTGCCAAGCTCCCTCTTGCCTCAGGGCCTTTGCACAAGCTGTCCTCTCTGCCTAGAATGTTTTCTGTCTCCTCTTCATGTTCTGGCCACTAGCAGAAGTCTTTCCTGACTTCTCTAAATCAAACATAGAAATTATAGCTTCCTGTGGAATTACATGTCTCTCTTTCTAAGCAATTGTCATGGTTACAATGCTTTGTGTGATTGCCCGGCCATTGTCTGTCTCCTACACTATGCTGTAACCTCCCTAACGTCAGCAGGTGCGTATGTATTTCTCACTATGGTATCAGCGGCTCTTACAGTGTGTCTGAAACAGAAATCAGTTCTCAATCATTGTTCTCATAATCAGTTCTGAATGACTGAACCAGTGAGTCACACTAATGGATGAATTGGTGCTCCAGGAAAGAACAGGTGAGAAAACACCAGCCACCAGTAGAAAGTTCAGTTGCGTGACCACACGGTATTCTGTGAGCTACAGGACTGCGTGATGTTAAATATTCTGTGCCTATGCAGAGTGTGAAAACTGTCTTTTAATTTTACATTACCCAGGGGACCTTGGTGTTTCCAATGAAAATAGCTGCCAAAACTAATACATCACTTCATCATAAATATACATCCGGTCTCCCAAATAAATTTAATAAATATTTAAGGGGTGATAACCAAGTGGAAGGCACAGCCGTATGTGTCTCAAAGGATGTAAACATGTCCTTGATTATTAATATATCCAATCTATGCATCAAGCCTCACACTTTATAAAATATACTTTCGCATACATTACCTCCTCTAATCCTCACAATAACTTTGTAAAGCACTTGCGTATTTTTTTATAGCGTTTTTCAGTTCAGCACAAATCAAATCAGAGATTCATGCTCAGAGGCTAACTGCCATGTTCAAGTCTGAGAAAGTGGAAGGGCCATCCCTCCATCTCAGGTCCTCTGCTGCACGTCGGGTGTTTAACGGCCCAGATTTCCCAGGCAGAACCAAGGCCTGCACCGGCCTGCGCATGGCTCCCGTCCACCCCTGTCCCTGGGCGCCCTGTGCCTCGGGGGGGCCCCGCAACCACCCACCCGCCGGGTGTAATTTCTGTTTATGTCCCCCGCTGCCCATCCCAGAGATGGGACCACCAACCACGGCGGGCAATCAACAGCGTTTGTCACATAGATTGTCTACGTTACTCTCACCCCCTGTAAGCAATTATTTAAGCTCCTCAGGCTCAAGAATATAAATTTCTACATAAGAAGTCTTCTATTTATTATTTTTGGATTGGCTTTAGAGTATGTCTCTTTTTAAATAGTTAATAGGTAGAGGGGAGAGTCTTGAGAAATTCTGAGCGATTTTATTTTTTTTCTACAAATTCCACATCATGATACCACAGATGAGCACGGGGTGGGTTTTACGCAGAAGGACTAGGATGTGGTTAGCACACCACGATGAGCCGAAAGAGAAACTTTGTTTAATTGGAGGGGGTATAATATTCTAAGGATTCTGAATGCACTGGAAAATCCCATAGACGTTCCAAAAGCTGTTTTAAATAATTGTTTCTAGAATAAGGACATAGTCCTGCCTTATGATTACTTCAAAATAATTTCATTTGGATTCTTCTGGTATGCTCTACTTTTAAAAAGAAACTTAAGAGTGGAATTAATAAGTCAAAGGGCACAAACCTCTTCTTTATAGGTTTCATTTTTTTCCTGATTGTAAATTAATGCATATTTCTGTAGAAACAGAAAGTACATAACAGTGTCCAGAGGGAGAGAAAAAAAATCACTTATAATGATCATTACTCTACCTGGAGGCAACTATTGTTAACATCCTGACACGTTCACCTCCATAATACTCTTCTTTATTTTTCTTAGTTAAGATGAAGTTTAGATTTTTCTACTTAACATTGTGCATTTTTTCACCAGCCTTTGTTGCAATGTTTTTAATCAAAGGTACTACTTCTCTGCATTACAACTGAAAAGCTTGCCCAACGAATGTAGCCTCTGTTCAAAATTTGTATGACCTTCTTTACTTGGCCCTTTGATAAACCAACAGATACAAAATACACAGAAATACCGTTGCTACTATTCTTGTTTTTACAAAAACAGAATCATACACATAACTATTTTTTAAAACAATATATCATTACATTTTCCCAATTCCGTTCATATAGATCTACCTCATGCTATCAAATAACTGCATGATATTTCATAGAATGGAAGTAATCACTTATGAAACCATCTCCTATTGATGGATATTCAGGATTTTTTTTCCTGTTATAAGAAACAAAACAATAAAAATAAGAGTATATATATGTATTTAAATAATGGGACATTTATTTTTAGAAAATACTTATTTGTTAACAATTACAAATATAATTGGGTCCTTCCCACTGTTCTGCACAAGAGCAGGTCCATAATTTCCAGTTTTTTACCCTTTTTCCCAAACAGAACACAGAATGTGGCCAATAGAAAGTTTGAGTCAAATAAACACATGCTGAGTGGATCTGAGCAGAGATCGTCACTGTGGGAGCCCTGACTTGAAAAGTGGTCCATGCGTAAGCTGTGACCTGTGATGTTCAGGTAGGACACCAGAGTCCGGGCGTAACTAGGACATTCAGGAACCCGCCACCTGCACCAGACGTGACCAGCAATGGGCAGTGTGTGTGTGTGGATTCAATCCCCTTTGGCTTCTTTTTTTTCTTTATTTATAAATGGATTAAATGGCACGCTTCTCATGTTGCCTAGACGTGTGTTTTATTTTAATATGCATTTTATTCTTATCAGATGTCTGATAGAAATGTAATATAGTAAGTGCCTTTAGCATCAAAGCAATTTATTAAAATTACATGTTTGTAATTATGAGTGTTCATTGACATCTCTTTACAGCTCATTTCACATGCAGAGGATGGAAAAATTACTAAATTAAATTCTTCCCACTCCTTGACTGAGCTCTAGAGTATTCACAGTCCATGTGAAAATCAGTTGAGTTAGTTCACGGTCACCCTGAAAAACGCAGGCACCGCCAGAGGGGTAATGAACGAAGGCGACCCCAGTGAGTCAGCAGAAAGCAACCCAGGAGCAGAAGGCCCGAGGCCCCTGGGGTAGGGTCGACAGCTTCTCAAAAGTCGGAGATCAAGGGTACCCTGTAACTCACGCCTCTTTTCCCTCACTTGAATTCCAAATAAATTAAGGCACAGAGAATTAGGTAGACGGAGGCCACAGGAGATCAGTCATTACCCATAAAGATGTTACTGTAGGACGTGACTTAACACACCCATGGGCAAGTAGGCATCTCAGAACAGCAGCCCCCCTGGAATTAGGGGTCCTTCTCTCTGCTGCCGTGGGTGCTGGGCCCCCGAGCACCCCCCTCTCTGGGAGCAGATCAGTCTCTGTAACCCAAACACCAGAGGACAAGCCCTCCCTGCTACCGTCAGCGCCCCTGAAGAGAAGAGCAGGGTGGGCTGTCCCCCGTTTCTGCTCCCAACCTCACCAGGCGGGGAGGGCGCCCTCCCTCCCCGGAGGGAACCAGCCAGGGGCAGAAGGGACCCAGACCGGCCGTGCTGGGGGAGCCCCGTCTACCTGGAGGAAAATGTCAGGAATGGGACAGGTTCCCACCCCCACCCCCAGTCTGCTTGCTACGGAAACACGTGTTTTTTGCTCACCCACATGTTGCCGCTTTTTACAGGGATTTGGGTCTGGAGAGAGCAGACAACCCACGTGCCCACCAGCCACTCCACAAGGGACACGCACCCACCCACGGGAGCGCAAACACCCTCCAAAGAGCAGGCTGAGGGCCTCCCCGGACATAGGACGCAGACCCTGCACTGTAAAACTGGGTTTGGGTCTAGACGTTAAATTCTTAACCAGTTTGCAGTGCATTTTGGAACATAACCTCTTGGATGGTTGATTTTGAAGACAGAGCATGGACATTAAATTAGTCCATGGTTTCACATACGGTTTTTAAGTTTTCATCGTATATTTTTCCTGCTGGCATCCCTGTGTTCTTCCTTTTTAGTAATGTATTTATTCAGAGCACTTGTTGAAGACTTTTAATGACTTTTATGAGTATCAGCAATGATCCAAATCTCATAAGGAAAGTATTCTCAAGCCCATTTGACAAACGAGGAAATTAAAGTTCTTGTAGATAATTTGTTTAAGGGTCTACGCAGATAGGGAAGGAAAATTGTACTTAAACCCAGGTCTTCCCAACTCACACAGGCTCTTCTCCATCCTGGTTCCTTACGCAGGTGTCAGTCACACTAGATGAAAGTTACTCGTGGCTGGAATCATAGCTTCTGTATAGTCGATTCTTTTCTTAACCACAGCAAAGAACACATAGTAGGTATTCAGTAAATATTTAAGTTCGGGTAAATAGGCTGCTGCAAAATTCTAGATAGGGAAATGCATAGAACTATTCCAGCTTGAATGTGTCATTTTATAATTTAGGAAATGATGGCCCCAAGAAGATCTTCAAGGTTATAAGCAAGGAGAGTGCCGGAATCCAAACAAAAATATAACCCCTTGGACTCGGCCTTTCAGCTCTTCCTGCTGCCGTTTCCTATCACCGAGGGAACCCCGAGTGACAAGTGGCTGGTCACGGATGACAGCGCTTAGCAGGAGGAGCCAGCTGCCACTTTTCTTGGGACACACAACCTGAGGGAACAGAGGTCATGTCTGTGTCATGGAGTCGGAAAGACTTACAGGAAAGAGAGCAACAATAATAAGACCTCTCGTTGATTTATGAGGCAGCAGCAGCAAACAGTAGCTAAATGCGTGCCCTCGCTCTGGAGCCACGCGGCCTGGGATACAGCGTGCGGAGGCAATCTGCTACTTACTAGCTCTGTGATCTTAGACAGCTCGGCCTGTATGTGCCTCGGTGTTTTCATCTGTAAAATAGATCTCACACTGTGTTTGTGAAAACTAAAGGAGTTACCGACATAAAACACATAGAGCAACACTATTTATATCGGCTGTTATTTCAACACTAAATTCCCAAGACTGTGCCAAATGTTAAACACCGTGAGCTTTATTCACCTTATTGTTAGATATTAACTAAGGTAAGCTGTTGCTACATTTTACAAACGAGACAGAGAGAAAACACCTAACTTGACCAATTCCTAGCACCTGGCAGGGGAGGAACAGGAATTTAAAGCTCTCAGTGGGCATCACTGCATGTTGGCAAATAGGATGTTTCAGTGATGACTGTTCCCTGACTCCCTTTGCTGTCGTTTCCACATATTCTGTTAGTGATCACGTAAAAGTTTGGTGTGTTAGAAAAGCAAGTGGTTACTTCTGCAGAGTAACATTAAATCAGATCAAATGAAACGAAATTTCTCTCTCTGATCTCATGTCTGAAAGAAGTTATGGGCTGGTATCCCCCATCGTCCTTAGAAAGTCCTCGTCTGCGAAGTTACTGTTGCAATTCTGATTTATAGCATGAAGACTCCAAGAGTGAGTCCAGCTACAACCCAAGAAGGATGATTACATTTTGACCTGCTGGATAAGCAATATAGTTATTTTCATACTCTTGAGATTTATTTTTTTAATGTTTCTTGTTTCCATTTTTGCCGATACTTGAAGTCCATTTCTTATCCTTTTTAGGAGCATGTATCATAAGTTGTTAAATTCCTAACCTTCCCTATCAGTATAAATAATTGACTGACTTCATTCGTCAAGAAGACACTGGGTTTAATTGTTAGTATAAACATAAAGCTAAAGGAACACTTCTAGGATGTTGACAAACACGCCATGCACGGTAGAACCTGACTCTGAACCCCAGTGACAATAGCACTATCGTCATCCATATAATGGTTGGAACTGGAAAGGACCAGCAGCTCGTAATACTTCAGGAGGGTGTGACAAGTTAAGTGACAGGCTTGGAAGCCCAGGGGAGGTGGACTCCTAATTTGGTCTGATCCTCACTTGCTCAGAGGCCCTAGGAAAGATACTTACCCATGACTTAGCTTTTCCTATTTATGAAATAAGGAGACAACAAGGAGTATTAAAGGAATGTTCAGGGAGATGAGGCTGTTAAGTAGGCATGAAATGCAAAGCGAGCGTTATCATCAATAAGTAGTTATTTGTACATTAGCAAATTAACCGTAAAGCAGGCCATTAGTACTTAAGATTTTTAAGGCCATTCACTAGGCATGGTTTGAAATGAAATGTGGACTTGACACCGGAGGGCTTACAGTCCACCTGGACAGATGGGATGCACACCCTAAAACCTGTGGATTACTTCACTGACTGTCAGTCAACACTGCAGGCTGACTGATACGCATGTGATCACCTGATACAATTGCTCTCTTCTTCATCTTGAGATGGTGATGTCATTTCTGCTCTATGTTAACAACACAATAAATAAGACAAAAAGGTGTGTGTTCCTAAATTCACTACTCTATTGTGTTCTTGACACCAATTTGCTGACATCAACTGGGTATCCTACAATTCGATTCAATTCTGATACTAACTGGAGTTAGGGTCAGGTCCCACAAGTTAAAGGGTGAGGTCCCCAAAGACTGCCCTGACCTCAGATGCCAGGTGCAATGGGTCCTCAGGCTTCCCGCATTTCTGTCTGACTTGGCTACAAATTCAGAGGTTCCCAGCACTGTCCTTCAGATACAATAAATTGCTGGAATGACTCCCAGAACTCAAGAAAGCATTGTATTTATGGTTACTGTTTTTGATGCAAAGGATACAAAGGAGCCACATGAGGATGTCCCCAGGGTGAGGTCTGGAAGAGTGCTGAGTGCAGGAGCTTCTGTGCCTGTGGATCAGGTGCACACCTGTCCTGTACACTGACATGTTCACCAACCAGGGAGGTCCCCAAGCCTCGGTGTCCTGGGTTGCTGGGTTTCATTACATAGGCACGATTGATTGAATCACTGTCCCCATGATTGAACTCAATCTTCAGCCCCACTTCCCCACCCTAGAGGTTGGGGTGGGGGTTGAAAGCTCCAACCTTCTCCTCACATGGCTGGTTCCTCTCCACATCTCATCAGCATGAACTCGCATGTGATCCAAAGCCATTTGTTATGAATATCTTAAGACACTGCTATCACTTGAGAAATCCCAAGGGTGTTGAAAGGTCTGTGCCAGGACCAGGGACAGTTTAGAAGCAGTGTCATGGGGATGATATAAACTGTAGGCGTCACAGAAGCTCACAGAGGAGAGACCCCTCCAGCAGGGGAGCTGGGACCATCCAGGTCAGCTTCGTGAATGTGGTGAGGTGTGAATTAGGCGTTAGAGTATGGCTGGTATTTGTAGGGCAGCGATGAGAGAGGAGAACTTGAGTAAAAAAACAGACAGTGAAATGCAAAATTAAGACAGTATAGAGGGGTGGAGCAATGAAGGGCAAACCATTCTGACCAAAGTAGGAGATTCAGGGTGGGGCATAGTGAGAGACCCAGCAGAAATAATCACTCCTGGTCACCCAAGTTTCCTTTAATCAAAAGTCCCATCATGCATTTTCAGAAAAAAATTTGAATTAATATAGACAAAGAAAACTACTATCAAATTAACCACAAGTGCAATGTTACAGTCTAGTATTTTGTTAAATAAAAACACACACAAAAAAAACCCCTTTAGAATGGTACTGGGTAGTTGGTTGGATACCAAACATTCTTTGAATATGTGATTTGGACAAAGTATGTCAAAGGAATATAAATAATATTTTAAATTGTTACCGTCTCTACAAACCAAAATAATGTCCCTCGGGCTCAGCTGTCCCCTCACATATATAAACAACACAGCCTCTACACTTTCTTTCTTTTCTAGCCAAGAGAAATTAGGCTCCCACGGCTTTAGACAGCTGTCCCACATGTCCCCGACCGCCGCCACAGGAGCTCGAGGCTCTGGGGGTCATTACCAGCGCCAACATCTGGCTCTGCTTGCTTTCTTTCAAACAGAGCTTAATTTCCCTCCGACTTTCCAGAAACAGGAAATACCATGTGCGCTTGGGTGGAATTCGGGATTAAATATTTCTAAAACCAACTGCTGTTTTTACAAGACATCTTGGAGTGATGGTTTACTTTATGGCTTTTGCCTCTGGGAATTCTTCTCTTACGTGAGCTGGGCTGCTGTGAAATCACCAAGGTCCCTGTTTTTCCAAGATTGTGCTTTTATCCCTCCTCTGAAGACTGAGACCCACGGAGGGCCTGGCCACCAACCGCACCAGTAGCCTCTCAAATGGCAGGAGCCTGCGTTGCCTGCTCTGAACAGGAGGTTTGGCCGCTGCCAAGTGTGTGCAAACTTTCGCTGGTGTTGGCCACTGTCCCTCTCTAAAGAGTGCCCTCGTTTTGGGGAGTAGGGACGGGAAGAGAGTAGAGCAGAAGGCAGATGCTGCTCCTTGGCGGGGAAGCAGGGACACTTAATGGCTGACTCTCTGAGAATATAACAGTTCCTAGCGTGACCCTGTCCCCCAGGTGAGGGAGCTTCTGCAGACTGCCGAGGGCGGCCCTGAGAACAGGGCCTGTCATCTTTTCTTCCTCTACAGCAAGAGAGGGCTTCCCCTCCAGGGAGGGGACAGGACTGACAGCAGGAAAGTCTCATTTGCCTAAAAAGTGCTGAGAGGGTGGGGATGGAGGAAGAAGATGAACATGCCAAGGGCAAAAATAAAAGGCAGAAATGCTTTAGCCACTGGAACCGTTCAGCCCTTTCTGACTCCGGAGGCCGCGCGATCAGCTTCTCTGGGAAGTGAAACGCTCGTTAACACGACACAGCTTCCTTTCTCCATCCTGAATTCTGGCTTGTGAGCTGGTAAATGATTTATGACGGATGAAACACACAGTTTCCTCTGATGCTTACTTAAAATTTAAGTTTGTAAGAATCGTCTCACATGGAAATGATAAAGGCAGAAGAATTAAAAAGTGGACCCGCGGAGTCTCCGTCCACAGTGCGAGCGTCCGCAGGCCGTGAGCGGTGACGTCTGGTGCAAGTGTAAGGAATGCGACGGTCAGGGTGACAAAGGATGGGCAGACCTGTTCTTTAGCCTGCACTGTAAGGACATTTCCCGAAGGCACTCTCTGTTTTCACTTTTGTAAGCCCAGTCTTTTCTCTCTTCCCACCATAATCTCTGTCTCCCAGGAGAAAGATCTGGAAGTGTCGTGTCATAAGCCCCGACTTTTCCACACAGTACGTGTGAGGCCAAGGGGTGACATTAGCAGGCTTTGTCTTGATCTCCCCTGAAAGCTTCTTCTATGAGATGCCCATTCCCAGAGGAGCCCCAGAAGTCATCCTTAAGTCTTCTGTCGGGAAAGGGAAACACTTTCTTAAAAACTACAATGAATCACTGCTTCCATGACAATGATCGAATGAAGGTCAGGAGCCATCTAGCTGCAGATTTTAACTCTAGGAGAGAAAAAGAAAGCTGCCCTAACAACTAGCATTTATTAGGAAACTACTATGTGCTCGAAGCTACTGTCACTCCGTGTTAGGTCGTCAAAACGGCAGGCCTGTGATTCCAGCGGCAGATGGAGATGCTGGGAGCCGAGCCAGACGATCCTGCGTGGTTCCCACTTTGCACGTGGCCTCTCCACCAGCCGCCGCCTTCTGCCAGTGGGCAACTTGGTTGCGGGGGGAGGGTGTAGGTCATCAGTAGAGATTAACAGTGAATGCACAGTTTCTGTAGTAGTTTTTTAAAGCATGCATCTATTTATAAGGGATTTATAATCTAGTCTCCATCATTTTTTCCCCTATATATTAAGTCAGACATGGGACCCTCAACACTTTAAATATAGACAAGTGCTAAACCACAGACACAGTTTCAACTGCTATTTCTCGTCTGGGTCACGGGTCCCTATTTCTCCCACCTTTGTCTCAGAGGCTACTGAGACCCAGTCTCCCAGCCTCTGCTCCTTAACCAGCAAAGGCCCTGGCCTGCCTGCCTCTTCAGTTCTTAAATTCCGTCTTTTCCAGGCCCAACGTACTCTTGCCATTAGGCCAGAGTCCTCCTCAGCACCTCTTTGCTTTCAGGCTTGGAGTGACAATGAAGGCTATATTAATTTACCTGTGGGTTTCTAAACATATTTCAGAGCTAGCCTGAAAATCCAGGTCATTTATGATATTGACGGCTCTAAGTTCTAAACAAATTATTTAGAACAAATAATTTAGAAGCAAACACTTGAAATTCAGGCACTTTGTAAGTGTCCTGTGTTAGGACAAGAGGAACTGGGCTTTCTAATAGTGTTCAAAAGTTTCCCAGGAGAAAAAGACAAAATGTCAGTCTTCTTATTCCCCCTCCCAGCCCCACTCCACATCTCACTATGGATTTGGTTATGGGTCCAGTGAAGTTACTGGCAGCTGCAAGTGTTTAAACAGGGCAATCTTTGTAATGAGCCGTGTCCAAAACCAAGCACAACTTGTATTAATTTTTATAGCAACCTTATTTTTCCCTAGTGAAACTGAATTCTACGTTCCCACTTTTGTCTAGGGTTTGCCAGTCACCTTGGACTCCCCACAGCTCTCTTGTCTGGTTTATAACCATAAAACAGGCAGAGGGTAGAGGATTTTCATGTCAAAGAACCGCTTTGAGTGAAATGGATGAAAAAATGTAATTAACAAGAGGTAGATTTTGGGGCCAATACTTCTCTGCTCATTGATAAGCCTGTGACTTTTAGCAGAAAGCGTTTAATAAAAATCTCTTCTAGGTACAGCTTCCTGAATGAGCAGATAATGGGTTCAATGGAGTTGCCAGCATCTGTATTATTGAAATTATATAAAGAAATTATCAGTCAAAGAGCAGGCTTTGCTGACCCATAAGCAATACAGGCCTCAGAGGGGAAAATGTATCTGTTGTTCCTGCCAGACAATATAGTGGCTAATGAGAAACAAATTCAAAATCAGACACAGTCAATATTGACACAGTCAACATGAACCCAACAGTACACATTTCATGTGCTTAATGCAAATAAATGTGGCTCAAAATACAATGGCAGTGGGACATAATAATCCACTTTTTATGTAATTCAATCCTGGACCTCTTAAAGTCAATATGCAAATGAATTCATATCCTGTGCAGATAAATATTCTCGTTGGAGTTTTTAACACCTAAGCCAACAGGCTTAATTCTTATCCCAAAGTCCTGGCAGGTCTATTACACTACCTTTGTTTTTTCCAATGTTTTTCTTATTAATAACTAAAGAAATTCCACAACCAGCTCCCTCGTCTACAGAGATTCTTCTTAAGTAGGCATTTGTTCATTTGTTTTTAATTTCATAATCACATGGAAGAGCAGCTCTAATGGAAGAGTTACACTGGACATAGAGATAAAGGTGGGTAGGGCGTAGTTCACAGCACAGCATTCCCGGGCGAACCTCCGGTCGGGAGACTGCATGAAAGCAGCACACGCTTTCTTCTGAAACTTTACTCGGATGGGGGACAGAGTCCAGAGCATTTACCACAAGCACAAGAATTGTTCCTGCATCAGGAATCTGCTTCTGCATCAAGGGGAGGCTTTGAAGTGCATTTGTTTCTCATTTACTAATGGCAACTCTTGTTATGAAAAACTCAGAAATGTGAAACAGTCTCCAGTAGGTCACTTGGGGAAAGGAGAACAGAGGAAAAGAACAGAGGCCTGCGATTTTTGTCTGGGTTTTTGTCCCAGATTTTTGTCTAAACCACTTGGCTTCTCTGGGCAGGGATCAAAGGAGGGTGGCAATTACACCTGACACCAGGAATTGCGAGTGCCACCCTCGGAACCTCTCTGAGAAGCCTGCACGACAAGGAAGCTGTGGTGTCCTAGGACTGGGATGCTCTTAGAATGACATTTTGCCTCCCAATTTGTGCAGCTGCAAAACTGGAGAGAAGGCACAAATGCATCTCATACCTCCAAAAATGAAAGCCTTTCTCACTTAAAATATAGGCACAGCCTTGAAGGATGTGAACAGTAAACACAGAAAGCATTTTCTTTGTAAGATCTGAGTCACCATTTTCCTTAGTTACAGAAGCCACGCCCAACACCCAGATGTGTACTCTTGCTCAAGTTCCACTGCCTGTGTGAGCCAACTAATGTGCAGAGCGATCTTTTTAAATCTGTAAAATGGGCATAATATATTTTTTATCCAATTTACAGGACCATTGTGAGATTTCAGTGAGATAATGTATGTGATGGGCCATACATTCATAAGCTCTTGCACACCCGAGTTTCACCCTGTGCTATAGGGAGAAGGCCCAGCCTGGTCCCTGGATCTTCTCTCAGGCACCTTTTTAGGCTCCAGGTTGAGTCCAAGCTTTGTTTCCTCCTACATTCCCTTCCCTCTGCAATGCACACTGTCCAACAGGCCATCAGATAGCTCTACTCCATCCCTCCCCTCCTAATCAGCTCCCTTCCCCAGCCAACTTGCAGTTTCCTTTAATGATATGTGTAACAAATAGAGGTGTGCTTAATATAACATATATTTTCCTGTAAGTAATGCATAATAATTGTAGACATTTTTGACTAGCTAGATAAAGCACCCATTGGACTTAGACCTGGTTAAATTTCTTGAGTTCTACACCTGGCTTGGCTCTTCTCACTGCAAAAGTCTATTCCCAAGTTCAGGTGTCTGGTCTCATATCCTGAAGTTTGGTTCAAACAACACCCATATCAGAGTCATCTACAATGGAATTCCAGAGCCCCACCTTTTTCCATAGTCTGAACCAAAACCGTTGTGGGTAGGGCTTGGGCACATGCTCCACATTTTTGAAAAGCTACTCAGGTGATTTTCTGCAGACCAGTGTTTCAGAGGCTCTTCTTGGGATTCCAGACCACACTTCACAAGCAAGGATGTGACCTGCCTTGCTGACATCATCTGAGAGCGTGTTAGAGATGAAGATTCTCCCCTTACACCCAGACCTACTGGGAAGCTTTACAACCCACTGACACCTGGCCCCACCCAAAGATTCTAGGGGTGCAGCCAAGGCAAAGGGCTCTTACAAGCTTCCCAAGTTGTTTTCATGTACAGCCAGAATAGAGGACCATTGTCCTCTAAATACCTTTTTTTTTTTTTTCCGACTTTAAATAACTTTTATTTTTCAATTGGAGTTGACATACAAATTACTTTAGTTTTGGGTGTACAACCCAGTAATCAGACATTATATAACTTACTAAGTGATAACTCGGATAAATCCAGCACCCACCTGGCACCGCACATAGCTATTACAATATTATTGACTATGTTCCCTGTGCTGTACTTGACACCCCTGTGACAATTTTGTAACTACCAATTTGTACTTCTTAATCCCCTCACCTTTTTCACCCATTCCTAAATTCCAGCTTCTTAAGGTTAATCTATAACCTGAGTTAAATTGACTTTTGTGGGTTTGCCCGGGCCCCAAGGACCACTTGGAGAAAACAGTGCTTCTCTGGAGACAAACAAGTTCAACCGCACAGTTCCAAGCTCACCAGGCCCGAGGCGGGAAACTTTCGGTGCCCAGTGGCAAGCAGGCAGCGCCCACACTTGGTGCGCCCCGGCCCCTGCCCTCCCCCATCCCCGGCTCGCCCCGCCCCTCTCCTCCCGGTGGCCCCGCCCCCGGTGGCCCCGCCCCCGGCTCGCCCCGCCCCCGGTGACGCGCCGCCTCGGTCCGGCTCATGCGCACTCGCCCCGCGCCTCCCGGCCGCTGCTCCTCGGCGCTGTCATTCTCCGCGGCGCCGCGGCGGGTGCGGACTGCGGTGCCCTCCCGCCCCGTGCCCGCCCCCCGCCGGCCGGCGAGCCCGCGAGGTGACGGAGCCTGCGAGCGGGCTGGCGGCTCGGCGGACAGCAGCGCCTCGGTCCTGTCTGGCCGCGTTCCATGCGGAGCCCCGATTCCCTCGCATCGGGAGACGCGCGCCAGGGGCTCGGAGCGCGCCCCCCGGGCCCGGTGCAGCCGCCGCCGCCGCCGCCGCCGCCGGGCACCACGGCTCCGAGGAGGCTGGTGCAGAGCGGGGCCCCCGGCCGCGTGCAGCCGAGCGCGGTCCCCAAGCAGGCGCCCTGCCTGCTGCGTCCCAGCGAGTTGACTGCAGTTTCCGAAGTTGGAGGGAGCCGTGCGGACGGGAGGTTGGTTTTTATCGTCTTCGCGTTCTGGGAACCTGGGGTGGCACCTCTTGCTGGCTGGACGCCTGCTCGGGGAGGTGAGGGTGCCGGACGCACGCGTGAGAGGCCGCGGTCCCGCGGGCTGGCTGCGCCCGGGCGGATGCCAGCTGGGAACGTGCAGAGCGAGACAGGTGTTCCCGGGGCACGGCGCCCGCCGCCGGGCACATTCCGAGCTCCTGGGCTGTGTGTGCGGGGGTAGGAGGAACGCAGGGTCCGGTCCCCTCTGTCCTAAGCATGGGGGAGGCCCCTGTAATATTCCTGGGCGCCATAGGTCCCTGGGGATGGGAGCTAAGCCTCCAGGCTCCCCGCGCGCCCCAGTTCACTCTTCCCCTGGTCCGGAGTTGCCAGCGTCTCCATAACTGAGCCCGGTTCTTTAGGGTTAAAAACTACTTCTATGCCAACCCAGCGTTTTGTGCTATAAGGCGAATAACGTGGGAAATCTGCTGTGTATGTGATTTCATGCACTTGAAGAATGTGGGCAAACCTCAGAGGACTGGGGTACAGATGACACTTGAGGTTCACCCTGACGTCCTGCGCCTCTTATGTAAGCCTCCTATGGGGTGCGGTGCCAGCAGCCCTGGCTCTCAGTTCCATTCGTTTTAAGGTCCAGCTCGAATAGCATTTAATGAAAACGCTGACATGACCTAGCGGCCTGGAGTCGGGAACGCAGCGCACACTTTAGATTGGAGCGTCTTCTCCTAATAGGGAGCATGGGAGCAAAACCCCAGCATATTTTTCAAGGCAGCTCCAGGAATTAGATCCATAAGTCATGTTTTAAAACGGCATGCATTGTGCAGACAGCTTGCCGAGGACCTCTTTGAACACATCCCCTTTGTTTCAGAAAAAGTGGAAATTGGTCATGCCAGACGAGTGTGGAGTCTGAAAGTTAAGTGCACGGGTGGGCTTAACTATCCTAATAAACAAAGAGCATGATTTATAGGTAGCTCCCTTGTCTACTCTGACGGATAGCACTTTTTAACCTTCCTTTCTCATCTCTCCCCTAGAGATTCCTTCTAAGCAGATCAGTAGATCATCATCATTGATATTTAATATTTGAGTTGATTAAATTTGTAAAAGTATACTTTGAAGTACCTTATAGTACTGTGGTGACTAAGACAATGAATATTAGAAATGAGATTATTCAGATTATTTAATATGGAAGTCATTAGTTTAACCAAAGAGGTAACATTAAGACTGTGTGTGTGTATGTATATATATATGTGTGTGTGTGTGTGTGTGTATATATCTATATATATAAATTTGGACTTGTAATAATTGTTGAAATAAAAACTCATGGGTACGTTTTAATGTAAGATTTATTTTGGTCATCTTTAGAAAAACATTTATTTATGCTATTCCAGCATAGAGAACAAAATGAACTAGTTATAGGTACCTCATTTAAAAACAAAGATTTTTTTAAGAGTTCTATGAAAATATACAAAATATTATTTCAAAGGTTGAAAAGTTGGTCTAGTCAACACATTGCGATTCATGAGAGTATCCATGGCTTATCTCTGAAAGAGATTATATCCAGGCTTGGATCCCAAGCAGGTCGACCCCCCCAAAGCCCTGTTGCCTTGTTATTAGGAGAGCAGACTAGGGAGCCGGGCTGGTGGCCCTGGTACATGTGTTTGAATCTGGGCAAGTTACCTAAAATCTGTGCCTCAGTGTCATCATCTGTGAAATGGGGATGACAACATTTCCTCATTGACTTGGGTGAGGATTAGATGAGTTCATGGACGTGAAGCTGTTGAACCAGCTCCTGGCACGTGAAACTGGGTAAAATGATCCCCGTGAGGAGAGGAAATGGACACTACAGACGATATTGAATGACTGCTGATGCAGGAGAACAAAATCAGTTCACGCGTATAATAGGGGAGAGGGTATAAGCATTTCCGAGGCACCTCCCAGGGATGCAGACCAGGCTGGTGTCTGACGTCCCGTCTCCCACATTTCCTCACTGAGGTAGGTGACTCCATGTCCACTTTGGAGATGGGGAAACTGAAGCTCAGTGAGATCAAAAGTAGAAATCAGAGTTGGGATCTTAGCCCGTGTCTGTTGTTTCAAACCCTGTTCTTTGAAACCCTGCTGCCTCAACTTGCCCAGTGCTGCCTCCGTCTCTCCTCCTCTCATCCTCATAAGAACATAATGAAATAAGTGCGATATTATCTTCAATTTACAGATGAGGACATTGAGGTTACACGTTAAAGTATGCAAAGTGCTAAACAGCACTCACCACCTCGATCTCCACCACGGGGAGCTGTGGCTATTATCATAATTAGTGTTGAATAACACGCCCACCTTCGTGGGTGGGTGAGGTGCCAGCAGGTGCTGGAGTGCTCGCCTTCAGTTTGAAGTGACCCTGTGGCTTTTTACTTCCTTATTGGTCTATTCAGCAAGTCAAGAAAATAAAATTGGTATGAGGTTGCAACTCACAGTGGAGGATGGGGCTCCCCGGTTGGTTTCCTGCCTGCAGATGGGGCTGCAGTGGTCCAGACAGCCTAAACCGCTATGGCAGCAATGATGCACAACCATGTCATCTCCGAGCGAGACTTCAGTTCCAGCGGCAGGCAGAGCCCTGGCACTTTGCCGCACATTGTGCTGTCTGTTCAGACCTGGAGGTAGTTTGCACCTCACCTTAAATAAGCATGCTTCCTCACGGCCTTTGCACCTGTCGTGGGGCGCAGTGTCCGGGGCCCGGTGAGCAGCACTGTGTCAAAGCTGGGTCCACAGCCTGTGGGCCGTCTCACCTGACTGCCAGAGGCTGGGAATGACTGACAGGCCGGTGCTTTTGTGGCTTTCTTCAGATACCATCCAGATACTACTTGATGTTCTGGCTCTTGGTAAATAGTGACTCTTTTCTAGATATTAAAATCATATTGCTGTATAAGGCACAGAGACAACAGAGCACTCACAGACTGATTTAATATTTAATTACACCTCTGAGTTAATGCATCCTGCCACTGGGAGTCCTTCAAGACAGATGTTCCAAGGGGGCTTTCTTTGTCAAAAATCAAAACTCTCTGTATGGGGACTGTAAATGATATTCTGTGGCATATTGGAAAGTTGCTAAGAGAGTAGACCTGACAAGTTTTCATCATAGGAAAAAAGACTGTAAATGTGTGGATATTAACTAGACTTATTGTGATGGTGATTTCTCTCTCTCTATATATATATACAGATATCAATTCATTAGGTTTTATGTCTGAAATTAATATAATGTTATATGGCAAATTATATCTCCATTTAAAATAAAATAAAATCTCTCTGGGAGGGAGCTTCCAGGAGGATGCCTCGTGTGCTGGGCACACCACCCCAGGTAGTGTGCCTAAAGGAGCACTCGCCTGATCTTAATGGAGGCTCTCCACGTCTCTCTGAATTATCTCCCGCTCCATGTGTGGTTCTCCTTTTCAGGGTTCAGAGATCCCCTTTTACTCAATCAACACCTAGGTTTCAAATGCTCCTCTGTTCTATGTTATTCTGTAGTAAAATCTGCCCCGATCCCCTTTGTGATTTTAGCTGGGTCGATAATATACTTTTAACTAACTCTTCAGAATTTACACATAGTTCTGTTTTATTTCTTGTCTGGGCCGTGTGCTTATTGGCTTATCTGTGGTTACCTCCAAATTTCCATCTCGCTTTCCTCTGACATCGGCTTTCTCTTGCCATCAACATGGACAAGAGCGCCAGCTACTTTTAATATGGACATAAACGCATGACGAGAGTTGATTCTCCACAGTCACCTACGATTTTGAATTATTTTGGCTTTGGGTTTGAGGAGTCAGGAGCTGATTATGTTTCTGGAGCTCTTGCCTCATACATCGCCGAGCTATGTGTTGGGGTTGGGGAGAGGGTTATACAAGTTTCTGATTATACGGGCAAGCAGTTCAGAGGCAGCATGGCTGAGAGATTCCCTCAAGGCTGGGGCATTGCTGAGTTTGAGAGCACGGGGTGGGTGTGGGGGGCAGACAGCTCCGAGTGTGATTTATCTGCCACATTTCCAGTCCTCACTGGCTGTGCCTTCTGGATGAGAAGTGGAATGGCACAAGACTAGCACAGGACTTACCCCATGCTGGCTGCCATGCTAAGAACTCTACATACAGTATTTACTTTAATTCTCAGGGTGACCTTAGAGAGTAGTGACTTTATTATCCTCTGTTGCAAAAGTGGAAACTGAGACCCAGAAAGGTCAGCATGCTTGTCCAACGTCACACTAGTGAGTTTTGGAGCCAAGAGTGGAGTCAGGGCTGTCTGATGAGACCCGGGCTCCTTACACAGCATCTACTGCTACCAACTTTGGAGCCTCCCTGGTAGTTAAGCTGTTGTATAGGTGTCCTAAATTGTGCTTCTCAAAATAATCCTCCACTGTGTCCTGCTCCGGACAGTGACCCTGGGATCGGGCTGTGTCCCCGGTCCTGCCCAAGGCCAGCAGCTGGCATTGACTATGATCTGCTTATCTCTGTGGAGGAAGAGCTTAAGCTTAGTCCCTTCAGTGAGCTCAGGAAGGAAACCCAGATGCTCACATGGTGAAATAGGAAGCCCAAAGCCCTCAACTGATAATGGGACCTACTAGAGCGGCCTGTTAACTTTATCTGTTTGGAGTCATATGTTTGCATGATTCTCAATAAAGAAGGAAGTGTAGAGACCTGAGATTTTCTCATTGATTTAAAAAAAGTTTATTTAAATGAAAAAAGGGATGAGTAATGAACATACTACCCACAGTGTTAGGTGTCATTTACAATGAGGCTAAGGTTTTTAAAGTAAATGAATGCAAATGTCTAACAAGTAAGTTCCAGGCGTGCTGTCTCGGAAGGGAGGCATCAGACCTGTGCAGTGATATAACCGCTCTAACTGCAGCCCAAACACAGAACTTAGCACCAACGGTAATATTTTCAAAACCCTTGTCCTGATTTCCACCTCCCTAGTTTTTTCTTGATTTGACTCAGGAGCCAATATTCATTTGGTAAGTTCTTCACATCCCGGGGTTTGAGTTATTGCTATTTTATTGTTATAATATTTTAGCATGTCTTGTGGATGTCTCATCCACTCCCCATCCTTGATTTTTTTAGGACTGAACAGTTTTCAAACCTGTGAGTGACTAAAAATTTATGAAAAGTTCAGTTTCCTGAACGTAGACTTTATTCAGAGGACAGGGAAGTTTGGCCTGACTGGGAGCCTGTACATTAAATACAGAGCACTTGAAACCTTATGGAGCAGGCAAGTAAAAGTGAAATTGGTTTTTAATTGATCAGCAGCAGCTTTGGACCTTCCCCTCCAGTTTCAAAGGACCCAGTCCCTGTGTGCCATGTCATGCATTCATTTGCAACTGATCAACTTCAGTTGATTTTCTGAAAGTACCAGAAGGTGTGACTCAGTCAACGTGGCCCTCATCTGCCATTTTACTCTTACCAGAGCCCCAGGGTTGCATATGGAAGCTTCCTGTGATTTTATTCTCTTATTTATTAATTTTAGAATTTATTCTCTAAGACTTGCCTGGTCAGATGAGTCCTAGGGCGTCTGGTCTTGCTGAATTGTGACGTGACCATTACTGTTCACATCTCTTCTGCTCCTTCCAGCCCTTCTCCCCCAGCTGTGCTCATCCCTGCACCACCCCCACTGTGGCTGACACTGTTGGGAGACGTTGATGTTGAGGCAGTTCATGTTATAAGTCAGAAGCAATGAAGCCACACAAGACTGATTTTTTTTTTAATTAACAAAAAATCCAGTCGTTAACATCGCTACCCGTGGCACGCCTCCACCTCCGCATTCCGCACGTGGGGGTGGGAGCCGAGGGCCTTACTGTTCTCCCCGCCACCTTCCGACGAGGGCTGGGAGCCTCTGCTTCCCACCCTCGGCCACTAGCAGCCTTGCCGTGCCGGAGTCAAATGCAGTGGGAGTGATGTGTGTCATTTCTACCCTCACTAGGTACCTATGGATGTGACACCAGGCATGTTGTTGGCAAAGCAGCCTCATACCTAAGAAGGTTCCCACCCTTGCCCTCGAGAGTCTCAGTCTCATGAGGGCAAAAGACCAGAGCAGCAGTCGGAGCCCGGGCATGAAAGTGCTGGCTCTGCAGGGGTCCCTGGCTCCAGGGGGGCTCTCCCTGAGGAGGTGGGGCTGGGGCTGAGTCTGGAAAGCGAGTTGGGGGGACCGGGCAGCTGAGGATGGAGCAGGCTGGCAGAAACTGTTTGACAGAGGGAGCAGAGTTCCAGTGAAGGGACCGGAGAGGGCGGCCGACTGCAGAAGAGCCTGTCCCTGTGACTGGTGCACGTGGCAGGTGGTGGGCGATGCTGGAGGTGGAGAGCGAGGGGCAGCCGCTTTAGGAAGGGGCTCGTGGGCCACATTGGGTGCCGATGAATTTGATTGCTTTAGGTTGTTCTTTAAGAATGATCACTCTGGGTGTTTCTTAGAGAATGGATGGGGGTGGCGCAGAAAGAAAAGCCTGTGAAAAAGCTGTTGAATCCTAGTGTGGGTTTAAGGTCTGAACTCAGACTGAGAGGCGTGGGGATGGGAGGAGGGAGGGTGACTTTAAGGGTGACTCCCAGGTCTCTGGCTTGAGTAGTCAGATGGACAGAGGGGCCATTGGTCATGACAGCTAATACAGACGAGGGCAGAAATGCAGGGGAAGGTGGTGAATTCATTTGTGAGCGTGTATGACGCGAGGCCCCAGGGCTGAGACTCAGGCGATGGCACCGGCCTGTGGTTCTGGATTCAGGACACAGGCTGAGCTGGGAACAGGGGCTCGCAGCTGGAAGTGGTGGTTGAGACTGTGCCCTGCCTGGGAGAATGCACGGACGAAAGGAGATGGAGCAGTAATAATAGAGAAGTTTCTGACAACTGCTGGGACACAAAGTGGCAGAAGGCAGAAGCAGAGTGGAATGAGCTGCTCAATGGGATGGAAGCTGCATGGAAGGAGGGAAACGGAAAGAACAGCAGGGAGCAAAGGACAGGTCTGACTGTTTGCTTGCTTTGTCCCCATATGAGGTGGCCGTTTCTCATGTGGCTTTTACTGCCTGACAATGAGCATGTAGACCTACTATGTGGACGGAGGATGGGGATGGGGTAAAGGAAAGAGCAGTAAAATCCTGACCAAAGTGTGAGCCTGGATATCAAGCTGCTTAGAGGACAGAGTTGTCATTTCTTATTTTCCTCTTTCACTCGTTTTCCTCTCTTGTGGAGAAACACAGGCCCTTGGGAAACTGGGAAGAAAGAAAGAGTCACCTCCTTGGTGCCCAAATGCTTGGTTCTGCAAAGCCAGCCCATCTCATTGTATGCATGAATGAGCACCCGGAAAGGGAACATGATAAATGACATTGTTTGACAGTTTACAGAAACTAAGCTTTTATCTCGGTCATAGCTTCTTTAGAGGGTTTGGACCTTTGAACCAATCCTTTTATAGTTATTAATGAGCTTTTTGGCTCATTGGTTTATTTGAGATATATTGAGTGCCATTTCCTATAATTTTCACTTGTCTTCTAAAAAGAGGCCTTATTATGTTACAGACAGACCGGAGCGTTTGGAGATCATGGAAATAGTCGCTGTGTGTTTTAGTTACCGCCAGGCATTTCAGTCCCTGCCCTTTTAGTCCTTTAATTTCGACCCTCGGAAATTGAGATATAGGACTCAGATGACTGCGTAGAGATAACACAGCTAAGTGGTAGAGCTCCTAGGACCCAAAACAAGGTGTTCTGACCTCAAACCCTGGGTTCTTGCCACTCCATCATGATGATGCCTGTGTCTTTCTGAACAGCTACTCAAGAAAAATTGGGGGGCGGAATATTTAAGAGACTTTTTTATTAGTCTGCTCGAAGCACCAGCATCTACCTTTGATGGGCCACAGGTTATTTATGCAAATGTATGTGATTAAGTCGCACTGCCGGAACGTCTTCTTTCACAAATGAACATCTTACTTTTTTTCATTATCTTAAAAGCTTTCAAAAAGCATCCGAGTTATGAGATAAAAGGATTCAGCGTTCTTAACAGCAGAATTATCATAGCTAAACTTTCTGTTTGTGCTACAAGGGAAATTGATTTTTTAGTTGCTGCGATGGGTGTTGTCCCGGAGAAGAGTGCTGTGTCCACATGTGTGTGTGGTATGAAATGAAAATCAGCCAAATCAAGTTTAATCTATCGGCTCTCCTTTTATGATATTATTCTCAAATTCTCCAAATACATTAAGTGAGGTAGCTTGCTTTATCTTGCCAAAGCAGCTATCGTGTTACCCACTTAATGCCAAGGAATTAAAGCATTGTAAAGCACTGCTTTTTCTTAAGCGGTGTAAAGTGATGCAGGGGAAATCTAAAGGGCTGATTTTAGTTTTACAGCTGATATTTGGCTCCTGATATTCTATAATTATGATTTAGGTAATGTTCCTTATGTTGAAGCTGCTCATACACAGTACTTTTAGAATCATGAAATATAACTAGAATTTTATGACTGAAAAGTTCATGATGCTACATTTTATTTACTTATTTTAAATTTATCCCCTGCTTCTTTATTTTTATATTTTATTTATTTTATACCAAAAATAAAAATCTGTAAGCCTTGCTAAATGGCAGTTTCTGGATGAAAGCAATTTCTAGCAAGTAGCAACATGCTGGTACCAGCCCTTATCTTTAATTCTCAATTTCTATCTTCGTGGTACCAGTTTGGCATTTTAGCTTTAGGAGGAAAAATTGAATCCAAACGGGCTTATGCGTTTGTGACATTTGGTGGTTTGACCTTTTGTTATTAGTGCTGACTTTTAAAAATAACCATACATTTGTAAATTTTTTAAAGTTTGATAAAAATGTTAGGCAACTATCAGAGTTCTAGTAATGATCATTACACATAGCGGATCATGGTAGCCTCTCCCAGGGTGGTTAAGAGATCACCATATAGGCATATGAACATTTAAATAACAATATAAAGTAATATGGTATTTTATCTTTGATTTTATATTTATAATAATATGTGAAGAAATGCAATGAAGTAAAATGAAAATTAATTTGGTCACTTCATGCATCATGTGTCCCAATTTCACCCAAATGCAAATACGAGAATCCACGGCTCAGTTAGTGTCCTGTTGATTCAGTTTGATGTTACTGGATTTACATTACTCCCGAGATGAACACTTAAGCTGCATTTCCTACTAATCTTTCCATGAGTAAGAATTTTAATATTGTGTCGTAGGAGTTCTCATTTTCTAAAAAGAATAATTAAATTGCCATTTTTTCTTCCTTTTGAAGTTTATTCAGACATTTTTGTGTTGTGTATACTTGACGTGGTAGAACATGTCTAAATGAGTCATCTAATCTGAATACCGTAATTATGCTCGCAGCAAGGGCTTGATTGAATAGAGAGCTTTTGCATTTTAGCTTAGTGGATTTAGAAATTACATGCTTAATATTTCTGAGTCTTAAGCCTGCTTCTGTCTACCAATAGGCACACATTTTTACAAACAGAATTTAAAAAGATATGCTTCCTTTTCAAATGTTAGGAATTGGCAAGTACCTTTCTACTGTAGCTTTCTCTTATATGTAACAAATGATAAGAAACATAGAAATGGATGGAAACTAGTATGGTATTGCTTGTAGTGCCCAAATGGTTGGTGCTGAGGTTAGAAATATACCCCTTTGTTTTCCTAAATAAAAAATAAAGATGCTTTGGAGTAAACTATTATGAATCTTGATAGATATTTAAACATATTGGGATAGTGCCAAGAATATCTTCTCTTTGCTTTGCTATATAACAGTTACTCTGCCCAAAATATACATCTTGAACTTTAATATCAGTGTGAAATGCTCAATGTGACCAAAGCAGGATTGAAACTAAAAATGTGGAGTCTGGTGTAGAGCATACAATACAGACAACAGCTTTTCAGGCCCTGTGCTGGGATGCATGGAACAGGATTGCTCAAGGCTACGGCTGCTGAGAAAAATAAAACACTGAAGTATTAAACCTACACTTAATTTAATGGTTTCTGCCACCACAGTTCTTAACCTTTCCAATGGGCTGAACAATTTGCTAATAGTAAATTCAAGTCAGGAACTGAATTATTAGAGAGCTTTTCTTTTAACAAATAGTCAATAGCATTTTCAGAGTTGTTCTAGATACAACTCTTAACAAACGGCCCAGTGTTTCTCTCTGCTGTTTGATAGCTACAGGCTGTTTGGCATGGGGCCCTTTCTTTTATGTATTTTCCCAGCTCCTCGTATCCTGAAAATTGTCAGCCATGGATGGGAACGAGCCTTTTGCAGCTTCACAGTTACAAGGAGAGTAAAAACAATTTCTACCCTAAAGGGGGCATTTGTAATACTTTCAATAATAAAGATAAATTTTTAAAAACACAACAATTTCTCCCCTTTACCTCTCCCCGCAATGTGCCAAGGCCTGTGGTCACAGGATCATCCTTTGCTAGTCATGTGCTTTTTCTTTCTTGGTGTTCTTGCCCACTTCAGGAAGTGATAACAAGGCATTGCTGAAATATGAACATATCAGTTTGGTTAGATCTTACACTCTGTTTAGAAGTGTGGTTCTCACAGGGCGATTTTGCCCCCCAGGGACACTAGGCCCTGTCTGAAGACATTTTTGGTTGTCACAGCTGGGGAGGGAGTGCAACTGGCATCCGGTGGGTAGAGGCCAGCAGTGCTGCTGTTCATTCTTCAGGGCATGAAACAGCCCCCAGGGAAGAATCTGGCCCCATAGTGCTAAGGCTAAGAAGCTGTGACCTGGAAGGTAGGGAATGCAGGTTAAATTTGCTTTATGTTGTTTAAGCAAATGGAAATATAATAGATGGTTCTGATGCAGAAATCATTGCACTCGATACGATTATTTATTGAACACCTACTAGATCCTGAAAATAGTGAAGACTGTGACATAACCCCAGAGCCCAGGAGTTTATACTCTCTTTGCAAGATAACAGGTAAAGAAAATACTACTGTTTGATATGATAAACCCTGTAATTAGAGGTGTCCGTGTGGCATGTTAAAATAGAAATAATTGAGATTTCATTTGCTAGATATAGGGGAATACCTGAAAGAAAATCATGTTCTCTGTCTAGACCTAATATTTGTCATTTGTGGGTGAAATTGCTCATTTGCTCTTAATAATCATTAATACGTCCCATTTCTTACCCACCTCCTCGTTTCCACTGGTGTTAATTTGAAATGTCAGGAAAACACCAGGAGGCGTTGACAAAAAGGTGTTTTGTTAGAAATTTAGGATATTCATGTGTTTTCTTGACACCTTCATTGAGGTGTAATTTACATGCCATGAAGTCTCCTGTTTTAAGTGTATAATTCACTGATTTTTAATAAACTTACAGAATTATGGAACTGTCGTCACAATCTAGTCTCAGGGTCTTTTCATCATCCCCAAAAGGTCCCCTGTGCCCGTGTGCGGTCACCCTGATTCCCATGGCCAGCCCCAGGCAACTGCTAACATTCCTCTGTTACGTCTCCCTTTCTAGGGCTATAGATTTGCCTTTTAGAAAACCTGTGGACATTTCACTTGGAATATTAATTTTTACCATAAAATTTAGTTGGATATCTTCTTTTTGAAGATCAGCACCACGTTTATATTTTTCACGTTACCTGTGCCATAGGCGAGCTACAGTGAGGCATGGGCACACTTGGTTTTGGGAACTGTAGGACGAAGCAGCTGAAAATGTGGGAAGGAGAAGAAAGGCAGGTGTTTACTGCAGCATCGGGGCTACATTACATGTACGTGGCATAAAAAAGCCCGTTCTTCATCTTTGTCCTGTTTTGTACCTGGCGAATCTGTCTGCTAAGATAAAGTTACAGAAATCGCTGAAAAGCTGAGGTCAGGCGAATACCTGCAGGATGTGGGGAAAGTATAGAAGGATTAAATCCAGGGAACTGACCTGTCTGGGGAGTTGTGTTCGAGTCAACAATCTCTTAGCCAAAAGCAAACCCTTTGGGGCCAGATGTCTGAGAATTCAGCTTTTAGAAAGGTAATACAGGTCGTTTACTGGGCATCGGGTAATACTCCCATGGCATTCAGGAAACTAATTTCTGTAGCAAAGTGAACAAATGCATTTTGTTGGACAGAAAAAGACCAGATAACTTTATGTCCAGGTGAGTTTTGGGGAACAAATTTATTTGGTAGCAGAGGAACAAAGAAACTCTGTTTTCAGAAAATCTTGCCTTTCAAAATTGCGGATAAAGGTTTGTGAACCTGTCCCAATTTATCCCAAGATATTTAATTTCCAATAATTGTCCCATCTTCTTCCCAACTCCTCTGCCCCCCACATATTTCATACAACTTAGCCATGGGTGGACTTGTCTTTCTTTCACATCATTAAGACTTCACAAAATACCAAGTTAGCTGTTCAGTTTCAGTGGATGAAGTCCAGGCGTGGATGTGATGGCCGCCAGACCTACATGCCCTTGTGGTTTGTGGTTTCACCTCCCTGCTGTAGGTCCAGTCTATAGCCATGTTCATCTACTCCAGCTCCCCAGGCACAGGGCCCCAGAAGATGAAGATAATTTTGTTGGGTCAAGAAGATGCCCTTGAAGAAAATTCCTAAGGTAACAATGGCAGCTGTCGTTCCAGGTAGCCCCAGACTCATGCTTGGTAACCTTCACACCCATCACAAAACTTTGGGCAGTGAGACTAAACAGCTATAGGAAGAGATAAAAACCAAAGTAGAGAATCCATGAGAGTAAATTCTCTTGAGATGAAGATATTTAGAATTCAGGAAAGATAAAGGCATGCAGAAAATGGCATGGGCTCACAAATTAGAACCAGGACACCATCCCAAACAAGACATTTCAGACTTGTTCCAAATTGTTAAAAAATCGGCATGGTCACATTCTATATCTTTCCTGATGGTAATCAGTAAGCCTTGCTAGTATTCGCCATAAATTTCACATCTCTGTTAATGTTCACATTCCTTTGGAGGTACGCAGCAAACTGTGATTATGGCCGTAGGTTTTGACTGGTTTCCGTGCATCCTCAGTAGCTACACACCCATCAGGAATGGGAATAAGTATGTCAACCAATGTGTGCAATTTGCTTTTGTTTGTATGTAGCATTCACGCTCTTAGGCAGTGTTCCTTAGGCAGAACATATTACAGGTTGTGGGACCCATTTACAAGCAAGGAGACGCAATTTCTGCACATTGGGGGAAATTGCAGAGCATGGTGTTGCGCCAGGGTCAGAGAAAAATGGTGCCTTTACAGGGACATCCAAGAATTTTGCCTTCAGAGGGCTCAGAGCGCCGTCAAGGCTGTCAGAAGATCTTAAAGGGCCTGTGAACTGAAATCAACCAAGTGCAGGGGATGGCGGTTGGGGTGCTTTAACGGACACTCAGGGGCAGGTTCTAGGGACGACACTGAATGTTCTTAATTGCTTCAAGAGTGACACCAACATGTCTATCTAAGGATGCTGACTTGTTGCCATGGCCGTGGAAGTCCGTGCCCGCCTCTCCTACCACAGACTTCATCCTGAGTGTCTCGGTTGACAGTCATCCCCTACTCCAGCTGCGTCCGACACTGTCCTCTGGGCTCTCACAGCCTCTTCGCAAGCATCGTTTTCTCTCCCGTCTCCCGTCCTGAAGGAGCGACCCTTGCCCTGCCTTGGCTTTGCACCTGTCTTCCCTTGTGCAGTGTCTTCCTGAGTTTGCAGACATTTCTTCTTGTTACCACATTTCCTGTTGTTAAAGGGCTGACAGCCCCGGGGCCTCCTGCGGTCATGGTGGCCCTTTCCTTCTCTCCACAGGGCCCCCTACCCTTTCTGTGCCCCGCCGGTGCTTTCCCTCTGTTGGGGTTGGGGGCCCCCTCATCGCTGTCCCCTCTCTCTCCCCTTCTTTCTGTACAGCTGCCCTTCAGCCCTGGTTCTCCACCCTGGCCCATGAGCCCGTAGCCAGGCAGTGTTGATCCATAGAGATGCCCGGGACTCACCCCCTGTCATTGTGATCAGCGTGCCCCAGGGCCTCCACCTTGGTGGATTTTGAAAACTTCCCGGGGGATGCAGAACCAGCAGTTTGGAGAATGTGACTCCTGTCCACCGTCTGTTGTGTAGACAGTCACTGGGGAAGGAGACACGGGGAAGTCAGAAAAGGGAAGGGAAGAGACCGAACAAAGACGCTACCTCATTGCTCTCCTTACTTCTGTAAGTGACACCCACAGCCCCCCTTTGGTGTGGCACCGTCTCCCCCTCAGACTGTGTTCCCAGCAGTAAATCCCTGTGCCCCCAGCAGGCAGCACTCATGTCGGGAGGCCGGCCACCAGGGGCCGGCCCTTCCCTTTCACAACCTCAACTTCGGCCTCTTGACTTGCGACCAGCTATTCCTGCCTTTCCTTCTTTGTAACTCTCTGTACACCGAAGCCACACGGCCTCCTCCCTCACAGGCTCCTAGTTCACCTGACACGCACTGACCGCCACACACAGGAGCCACGTCCCCAGGTGCAGGTGTTCACGTGGCTTTTCCCAGAGGAAAGGGAACCTATTGTGTAGAAGAGAATTTTTCTGAATGAGTGGGACCAAGGAGGCCACTACTGAAACGGAACTGTCATCTCTTCTAGCTTCCTTCCTTCTCAGTACTCCTCTGGGTCTCTGACATCCTTCCTTACACCTGAGTCCAGGAGCTGGAGGCCAGCGCGATTGAGTGGCCCCTTTATCAACCTTTTCTCTCGACTTTCTGAGGGCAGAACACATGTCCCTTTTCCAGATCCACCCAGGAGCCTGGGGGGGGCGGTGCCCGCTGTCCCACAGTTTCTAACCAGACCCAGAAGGCCAGGACATGAAAGACTTCCCAGTTCTCTCTGGCCTCTACTGTTGCACTATCAAGGGAAGTTTTGTTCCAGAGACAACACCTGTATTTTATCAGTGGGCAGGAAGGTTTAATTGAGGGGGTTTTGGTATTGATAACAAGCATGCACAGCTGATTGTTTGCACATCTCGTGTGAACTTTATGAAAAATACAGTTGTGCAAAAAAAGCAATAATAAAATGAAGCTTCACTTTTCAAACTACCGTGAAGATATAGGAGTGATTGAAATGCTGCTACTTTATTGGGGTCCGTTTATAGTAATTGGATTTCTGTAACACTTTCCCCTGAGCACACACACTGCCCAAAGCAAATTCTGTCCCCAGTCGTCCTGTTCCACGTAAGAAATGCACCTTTTCTACCTGTTGGCCTGGTGTGCAGGCCAGTAATGCATCAGCGTGTTCACCCATCAGCATGCTTTCATTGAGTCCCTACAGTGTGCCAGGCACCCAGTGGGAGGGGACAACCATGTGAACAGGGAATGCCGGCAGGTGTTAGGTTCTAGGCAGAGAAGTGAGCCACGTTTACGTTCCTGGGAGTGACCAGGCGGTTAGGAGAGTTCCTCTGAGGAGGTGACATTTAAGGTGACATGTGAATGAAACAACCAGGGCTGGCTAGAATCGAGAGACCAGCCTGGACACCAGGAGAGCAGAGTTGTGGTTGGGGACTCGGGAACAGAGGGTGGTATTTTAGGACAATCGTTTTGGACCAGGACACAAGGTGAACTGGAGCCAGGGACGGGGACCCTGGGGCCTCGAGCTGGACTCAGGTCCTAGAACCAGGGAGCCTCTGGAGGGCAGGAGAGGCAGCACCAGCTGGATGCGGACATGCTGACCTCAGGCTTGGCATCTGTCCTCCGTCGAGACCCAGATTAGGCCTCACGGCCTGTTGAGGGAGCCAGCCTTAATTTACTTTTGAGACAATACTTATTAAAGGCCATTTTCTGGACCCCATCCTGACCCAAGGACGTGGAGTGGGACCCCAGGTTCTGGAAGCCTCCAGTGTCTGAGCACAGAGTCCATGGGCCAGTTTTGGAGAAACATCATGTCTAAGGATGGGGCTGTGACGTTAGTATCCAGTTTCACTCTCACAGCCTCCCAGGGAGAGAAGTGTGTTCTCCGAAGATCTCAGACTGGGAAATGGGACAAGTGTGATGGGCACCTGGCCAGGGTCACACCGCTGGCACATGTTACTGCTGGCGAAGCCACTTCCCTTTTTGTGGGTCACCCAGCCTGTGTGGAAATGGGAAGATCACCTGCAAATCCAGGAAACCTCTGTGGGTCCACGTGCCTTATGAGTGGACATGGCCCTTCTCTCAAACCCAGGGTCAGGGCACCCCATCTTAGGATTGCACCACAGATGCTTTTCAGTTCCAAACAAAGTTTAATTTTGTTCCTTAAAGGTGGAGTTTAAGTTCGGGGCAATGGGGGGAATTTATAGGCAAAGGACAGGTTTGATCTTAGAGGTCTTCCTGAGTCTCTTTTTGCCTTTTTTCCATAAAGAAGTTGAGTGTTACAGGGTAGCTTTTTTTTTTTTTTTTTTCAGTCACCCATAGACCTAGAAACTGAAGCACTGGGCCTCTCAGAAAATTAGGATGCTTTCCATTGCCACGAATCATTTATTTCTTGTGAGCCTCTTGAACCAAAAGTTGGGAAATGATGTCGAGAAGGTGGCGAGGGTTGCAGAGTGAAACGCACATGCATAAATCGGAATTTTACTTAAAAGCAGCTTGCGGACACATTTGCTTCAATCGGTCACCTGCTGGCCCTCGTCTGAAAGTGCGCGGAAGGCTTGGCTTTATTTTCTTCTGTTGACAGGGTCTTGGATGGGTTTATCTGGAAGATTTAACTCCATCGTAAAGGTGGCATTGGCCTTACTTCTAGGAAGCATTCTGTGTTTGTTTGTTAGGGCTCTGGTTACAAAATACTGCAACTTGTGTGGCTTTAATGGCAGACAGTGATTTCCCACGGTTCTGGAGGCGGGAAGGCCACGGCCAGCGTGGCCGCAGACGGGGTCCTCTGGGGCCTCTGTCCTTGGTACCAGGATGGCTCTCCTGCTCTTCGCATCGCGCGTCCCTGGTGTCTCTGTATCCTAGTCTCCTTCTCATATAAGGACACCTGTCACATTGAATTAGGGTCCTCCCTAATGACCTCATTCTATCCTAATTACCTCTTTAAAGAGCCGGTCTCCAAATACAGTCCCATTCTGAAATGCTGGGGGTTAGGACTTTAATATTTGCATTTTGGCAAAACACGATTCAGCTCATAACACCCCGCTTCTCTCCCCTCCGCATCCCCTAGGGAATATGTAGATGGGAAGAGCATGAAAAAAGGGCAAGGAAAAATCCTCCCAGAGCGGGGTGTCCCCTGTCCTGCACCGGCACACCTCCTCTGTTGGTCCCTGCAGCAGGCCAAGGGGAGGCCGGGTGGGAGCCACAGGGTGGCATTGCCTAGACCTCAGCCCAACCCACACTGGACTCCAGTTATGACTTAACTGACTCAGACATGAGCCCAGTTTGGATGAGTTTCCTGGGAAGGCAAAGTGGCTCTGTCCCCTCTGACCGCGATGTGCGGAAGTGGTGGGCGTTTCTGTCTGCAGACCCCACCGTGACTGTCACAGCACAGGTCGCTGCCATGGTGACCTCAGAGCATTGGATGAACACCCCCTCCTGAGGTTATTTTCCCGAGTAGCTTCCATTGCCGCTGCGAGGGCCGACTGAGTGTCCAGAGAGCCTAGTTTCTGTGTACGGTTTTCCCAGGCTGATGTTTTAGGACCTGGGGTTGGCAGTCAGTTTCATTTCCACCGTTAAGGGAGTGCAGGGCTCAGGGCCACCTGTAGGGTACAGTGTACCAGACAAAGGCTACGTATTGTGAAAGCAAAACGGCCCCCCTGCCCCGTCCGTGCCTGAATTTGCACGTAAGTGAAAGAAGAACTTCAGGGACAGTCTTGAAAGGAAAAGAAAACTGAAGGTTTAACTGTAGTTTTGAGAGCACTGGATCTGTGGTTGTAGTGATAGCATTCACTTGATGATTCTGTTCATTGTAAAGTCTGGGACACAGACATATATGTCCCAGAACATACTGTAAGTTAATATCCATATACCATTTGTTATGTATAGTCACTGATTTCTAGACTTTGTGATCACCCTCGGGTCTTTTATAAATGAATTGTACCAGGTTATCTCCCCAAGCTTTATCTGCCTCCTTGGTTCCTGGCTCAGCACTGAAGTCAGGATAAAAAGAGAAGTGACAGAAATCCCCAGTGAATAATGGTTATGGAATGTTTATTTTAGTAGCAGGAGCCGTTCTTTGGGAGAGAAATGGACTTTGGGGAATTCAAGATCATTAACATTGATATCTAGTTGCGATTTTAATAAACTACTATAACAACAGCGTTCCACTGTGTTTGCTACATTTTTTTCCTTAAGCATATAAATCACTTGGGCTGTTTGGGACCCTTTTAGGAAGGAGCCGGTACGTGACTAGTACAGAATCACGGAAGCATACCTGAATTCAAAGCCCTCCGGCCATGATAGATATTGAGGGGTTGTTTTAAAAAAAGTTTTTAATCCTCACTTGAGGATATGTTTTTATTGATTTTAGAGAGGAAGGGAGAGAGGGAGGAATGGAAGTAGGGAGAGGAAGGGAGGGGGAGAGAGAAAGAGAGAGAGGGAAAGAGAGAAACACGTGGATGTGAGAGAGAAACACCACCAGTTGGTTGCCTCCTGTATGAGCCCTGACCGGGGTCAAACCTGCAAGCCAGGTATGTGCCCCGACCTGGAATCGAACCCGCAGTCTTTCGGTGCATGGGACAATGCTCCAACCAACTGAGCCACCCAGCCAGGGCTATTTTATTATTTTTTTGCAACTCTTTACAAAAGTAAAAAACTATCCTTAGTTTGTGGACCATAGTCTGCAGACCCTTGCTCTGAGATCCGTATCTAGGAGTGGACTTTCTTACCATCACTTACGCCACGTTCGTTTTAACGGGTGGTGAGACGCTTGAACGCGATTCTGTCAGTTTCTTCTTTGACAAGCAGTACGTTGGAGTGTCCGACGGGCCTCATCCACACCGTCACCTAACGTTGTTTTGTTGGGTAACTCGTTGGTCTGGTGGGTGGGAAGCAGGACCTCATCGTGGCTCTCAGCCTGCACGTCCTGGTTACCTGAAGTGGAGCGCCTCTCCCTGCACTCGCGAGCTGGTGGTTGCTGCCTGGCCTAGAAAGACTCTATCTTTTGCCTATTTTTTGTTTGGACTGTTTGCGTTTTTCTTGTTGATATGTAGGAGTTTTTATATATTTCAGATCTTATACTCATGGCTATTATGCGGTTCAAATATTTTCCCTTAGTTTTGTTACCTGCTTTTGCATTCTTTTATGGGATGTCTTTAAAAAACATAGCTTTATTGAGATATAATTCACATATTATGAAGTTTTCCCTTTTAAAGTGTATAATTCAGTGATTGTCAGTATATTCTCAAAGAGCAGCTTACCTTTAATGTAGTTTAATTTAATAGCCTCTTATTATAAAAGAACAATATATATTTTTAAAAATATATTTTATAAATAAAATATATACATGTAGAGGTTATATTTTTTATGTGTCCTCAGAAAATCCTTCTGACCCCGAGGTTGTAAGAATTCTTGCATATTGTCTTAAAGTTTTATGATTTTGCTTTTTATATTTAAGTCTTTAACTTACCTGAAATTGATGTTTGTGTGTGGTGTGAGGTAGGATCTAATAATTACATGACTTCCCCTAGTATTTTTAATAATATTCAAGCATTTTAAGGGAAGATATTGATGATTTATTCTTAAACTAGGAGACACTTGGAAATAAGCATAGTAAACGCACACATGCACATACACCCCCACACACACCCGCACACACCCGTGCACACACATGCATGTACACGCACACACAGGCACACACACATGCACTCACACATATTTCTTCTTCTCCTTCCCTCTCAGCAAGAGTAAGAAGCACTCATTTGGGCCTGAGCTACTTCAATGTAGTCCTGCCTAAAGATAGGAAAATGAACCAGATGACTTTTCACAACACTCTCAGCTCTAAATTCTGATTTAGAATACGTAATATTTATTAAATAGGGCAGAATCCTGTTATTCAATAGCCTATATAAACCAGCGAGATTAAAAAATATGACTTGGGAAAGGAATTAGAACTGTATATTAAAAAAATCATAAAACAAAGAAACATAATTGACCAAAATGCATGCTTTTGTTTTAAGCATTCAAAGACTTCACACATTGTGTACTTAAGTGTACCTGACTGCATTAACAATTCAGTTTTGTATATGAAAGACTCACTTGGGCTAAACAGACCCCAAACATATTCAGTCTTCTAAGCCTCAGGCAGCAGGAGACAGCTCTGCCACCCCCAGCTCTGTGAAGATGCTCACGTGTACTTTTCACATCAAGGGAAAATAAATCTCAGCACCACTGCGTTTCTGGCCATTGATGAGCTCTCCTCTGTGGGACAGGTAGGGCCATGCGCTCTTTGTTTCCTGAGTAGACTTTGCAGGGGCCAGTGGGCCCCTTTGGTCTTGCATACTGAGTACAGAAAGGGCTGTTGTTATTCGAGCACTGGACTTGGTTGCTCACAGAACACAATGCACCTTTTCACGATTTTAATGCTTCTTTGAGTTAATTTTTGGCGGGCGCTGCTTGTCATTTCACTGTTAGTTTTCTTTCTAGGATGCTTTCTGCCGGGTTGGCTGTGGGTCAATCTGGCCGATGAAGCTTAATTTTGCTAAATCTGCAGAATGGCTTGTTAATCCTTCTTTTACATTTCATGGAGTACTGTACCGTGCAGTTCCCTTCTGTTCACCCAACGCGGAGAAAATGCCTGGGAAGCAATAACAGGGCGAGTTGAGAGTCTACTCTGAGGAATCGCCGTGGGCTCCTAGCTGGCCAGTGGAGTACATAGAGAACCTCGATTTCCACAAAACACTCCCATGTGAATGCCCAAGCATCCCAGTGCAGAGCCGCCTTGGATTGTGTCAAAGCGCCTTTATCAATGTGAAGGTTATTGCCATCTACATATTTCTTAAGATTTGCTGTATCTTATTTGATTCTAACATTTTTCTTAACTAAATTTCTTCTTAAGGGTAACCTTTCATACTGAACCCACCAAAAAGGATTTCTGTTGAAAACAGACTTCATCTCTGCTTTTGCCACTCCGTTCATTTCATCTGAATTAAGGGCTGATAAAGGAACACAGACGTGAAACTGGATCCCGTCTTCCCTGTAATGATGACTGCCACTCCTCCTGTGCATTTAGTTCCCTTAATTCCCAGAAAGGGGTCATTTGGGAGAAAAACTTTCTGATAATGTCAGTATAATAACACATAAGACCTGTGAAGCTACTTGTTACAGATGCCTTTAAATAATTACAGAAGTAGGAAAAAAACTAAAAACCTCACTATTCCACGTAATTTATTGCAAAACATCACCCACACAGAAAAAGTCCCTTCCCTTCTTTTTCTTGGATTATCTCATCATAAAAAATTAAAATCATTTGGGTATTTTTGAGAACATTTAAAACATATTTTTTATAACTTGGTTTTCTTTGGGGGTTAAATGCATAGCACATTTTAAAGTGTTCCTTCAGACGACTTGATAAGGATTTGAAATCCATTTAATGTAAAGCTTTGTTGCTACTTGGTGGAGCTTTTTCAACATAGTTAATGCAGTCTCCTTGCTCAATAAGGTTTCAGATTTTAACCTCAAAATGAAAGACCTTCCTGTTTCTGGGCAAAGGGAGTACACATACCTGTCCCTGTCATTTTCACAAAGTACACCCACAGACCCCGGGCCCTCGATGTGAACCAAGCATGAGAAAACTGACTGGTGCAGAGAGGGCAGAGCATGTGTGGACCACAGGGAACAGCACAGTGATGAGTAACCCGGCTTTTCTCTTTGTCTCATGTGTCCCAGATTTGAAGCAGGGACAGTCAGGAAACACCAACAGAAACACATAAACAGCGACAACAGCAGCCTGTCCTCCCTGGCCTTCATTTGCACCCCAGCTTTCCTAAGGGTTAGAGCAGAAAAACCTGCCTGTTACAACGAAGTGGGTTGACCCCAATTCTTTTTAAGATATTTGTGTTTAAAGGGTCCTTAGTAATAGATTCAAATAGTTTTGCAGTTGATTTTATTAAAACAGCTTAAAAGTGTAGGCACCATCGCAAGCGACAAGAACATGAGCCATAACGGACAATAGTTATCTGAACTCAGAAACCCTGGCACTGAAGGAAAGAAACTAGGAGAGGCAGTCAGTATTTTCCCTACTTCTACATGTCAGGAGGCTTGCTGAGGACGTTTATAACACTGACCCTGTAAGGAGAGGCATCCTTCCGTTGCAGGGTTGTCACCGTCCGGTTCAGTTTGCGCAGGCTTGATCCGCGTGGCCAGGCCGCGGGGGCGCGGTCGCCCAGCAGCTGGACAGACGGAGCCGTCCCCGGGAGCCGCCCTCCAGCCCCGCGGCGGCTCCTTTGCTGGGACTCAGGGATGGGGAGGGCGCAGAGCGCACTTTGGGGGCGGCTGCGTCTCTCCAAGAAGCTGGGGATCAGAAGCAAGCGGAGTAGCGCAGGACGGGTGAAGACTCAGCCGCTGGAGGGTGGCGGGAGGAGCGCCACTGCCCTGACTCTCCAGCAGGCTCCCTCTCTCCTGTCCCTGGCATGACAGACGTTACCTCTGACCTGGGGGGCTGTGGGCAGTGGGCTGGGAAGTCACGAGGAGCACGTGTGGGGACGTTTCTCCTGTCTCTTCCCTCTTCCTCCTCACTCTTGACCGTTGTCACAGAGACCTGACTTGCCCACTGGGCTGCAGGGTGCAAGCTGGCCAGGGGTTCCAGAAATACTGCAACTTTTCCTGTCTTTTCTGGTCGCCTTACCTCTTCCTCTGTTTCTTTACAGGGTGTGTGGGGGTGGGAGGGAGATCCAACTGAGGCCTAACGACACCTTCTTGGTCCTTTCTACCTCCCCCGCCCTCTTCTCCTCCCTCCCACCCAGCAGGAACCCCCCCCCACACACACACACACTGTAGGTCCCTGCTGAACCCCGGGGTGTGTGTGTGTGTGTGTGTGTGTGTGTGTGTGTGTGTAGGACGGTGGTGATTAGGGCTCCGATAGAAAGGAGGTGGAGAAGTGGTGCCTATATGATGGAAAGCCTGGAGATTATGAGGAGGAAGATCAGAAGAAGCAGCCATTGGCCTACAGTGGTCTGTAGTTCAGAGAACTTGTTCTAAAATTTCAGTACGCAGTAGATTCTCACGGATGAGGTCAGAAAGACCGCACGAGCCTTGAAAAATGAATTCTAATTAGGCAGGTGGGAAAGGACATAGTCCCAGCAGAGGTAACAGCTGGCGTAGCATTATCCAGGGCAAGAGCCACAAGCTCAGGTTGACACCCTGAATTAGCAAAAGTGAGCCACAGGATTCCTAAGCCCTCTCAGGAGAGGCGGGGAAACAACAGCGCCCCGATATGATCAAAAGCAGCTGGCACTCTGCTGCAGCATCTGGGAGACAACAGGGAGGGGTAAGGACTGTAGCAAACAGGAAGCACAGCGCCCATCCACAGGGCAACCGTTAAATGGGTACATCTAGTTGCTGCTTTTTGAGAATTTGGAATCGTGAAGGTGGTGCTGATAGAGTTTACATGCCACTTACGACACACTCAGCCCAGGGCTTAATATGCTGATTTAACACAACCCCAAAGATTCAGTGAAGGTTTCCTCAAACCCAATACTTCAACCAATTCATGACAGGCTTCTTGGCAGATGCAGGTCAGCGGTATCTTCTCTTTGTACTTTTTTCCTTCATCTTTTCTGGGGTCCCTTGTACCTCAAGGGACATATGATGGTCTCTTCTGAAAGACGTTGCCTTGAGAGAGAGGAGAAGCCTTCTAAAGCAAGCCTCCACCCTCTGGCTCTGTCTGGCTTGGTGGTCTCTCTCTAGGTTTATTTAAAGTGGTACCCAGAACATTGGTCAGTCTGTCCCTGTCTCCTACTAATCCAGATGTCTTGCTTTCAGCAAAATTTTCACATTCTTTCAAACCTTTACTCCAAACCTTGAATTATTGAATTACTGATTCAATTAATCTTGTGTGTTTTCAAACATGCCTTCTTTACATACTGCTTTTTAAACAAGGAGCCAATACATTCCTTTCTGACTTCTAAGTATGCAGAAAAAAATCTTAAACAGTTGTGGAAAAATATCTGGCCCAGCTTTTCATACCTGGAGAAATTAATATTTTTTTTCCAGAAAAGTCACCATATGTTGGCAGGATGCCAGTTGGCATTCAGATATGAGTCAAAACAGATGTCTGCCCATACAGATCTGACTAAAGTGCACGGCAGTCCTTTCCAGCCTTTTGGAAAATATTAGTGGTGCAAAGTGATAGAATTTGAGTGTTATCAAATGTTCTTCACTAACCACTTTTTGTGGTTTTCTAAGGGGAAAACCCACAATAAAATCCCCCTCGGTAGAAAGTCAAGGCTCTGAGCCTGTCGTAGGAAGTCTGTAACATGGCAGCAAGGACAGTGTGGAGGGAGCTGGTGTCAAAGGTGCAAGGCCGAGAGCCAGCATAGCAACGGCAGCTCAAAGAGTGTCTGAAAGTTTTCAAATAGTGTTTTTTCTTCTGCTTGGAGTACGTGTCCTCCGGGGTTTGAGCATGTGTGGGCCAGCACTTAGGAGCGTTCAGAGAAGGAGCACTAGAGATGGGCAGTGTGCAGCAGCTGAGGCTGCACCGCTGAGCGTGAGGTGCGCAAACATGTGGAATCCAGGTCTCCACGTGGTCGTGTGCGCACACTGACGTGTGTCTCTCCCCTCTGGCGGAGTGCAGTGCGCAGCCCGCTGCGCGAGATGGTTTCTAGATCCGTCTCCCGCGGCTTGTATTCAGAATGCCTAAAGAATAATGCCTCCGTGGCAAACAAGACAACCAGCATTCTTGGTGAGCTGTAGATTTTTTATCTGGAGACCCACAGAAGAGTGCTCCAAGGAGAACACTCCTGAAGGAGCACAAGGAGGTGGAGCCCTGGGTGGGAAGACAGGAGGCCCACGCGACCTGTAACCATTCACACGTCACTCAGCCTGTCTGGGTCTCGTCTGCAAACAAAGTCGTGGAACTAGACGGCTCTCCAGTCTGTGCTGTGCACACAAATTGCCTGGACATCCTGTTAAACTGCAGCTTTTGATTTAGCGCATCTGGGATGGGGCCTGAGGTTTGCTTTCCAGCAGTGTCCAGGAGCTGCTGCTGGTGCCAGGCCCAGAGCACATGTTCACCTCGCTCTGTGAGCTCTGAGCCCGACCCACAGTAGCTCCACGAGCTATGAGAAAGTGATCATCTGGCATTTCATAAGGATGGGGAGGTTTCAGGAAACATGCCGGCCATGGTACCAACTCTCCTCATTTTTCAGTCATCAAAAACCCTGTTAAGTACCCAGTTATGCATAACGGTCTGACATGCTTTACAAAAAGAACTACCTGGATGTGGGCTGGCCTTACGACGCTTGACAACCTGAGAGAGAGAGAGAGAGACAAACACGCAGAAGTAGTAGAAAGTATTCACCCAGGCGTAGAACATACCAACCTAGAAAGGTTATGTGTTAAGCATGGGCCTGAGAATATTTATTTTCTTACAGCTTCTGTTCCTTTTAAAGTCTGGGAAACTTAAAAACAAGAGGTTTCTGTTTCTATTTTACAGATGGGAGTTGGGGAACTGGAGGATCCATTCCTGAGGCTTCTTTATTTGTCATTGTTGATGTTTTGTTTATTTTGGCCTCACTAACTTCAAAAGAAAGATGATCGGCCCCACAGGCCTAACCCCGAGGATCACGCGCTGGTGTCCTGGCCTGGTTTTGTGTTGCTCGATGCTGAGTGTGTGGACACAGGCTTATTAACTTCAGCTCTTCCTGTCCAGGGGCCTTGGGCCCATCGAGTCCTTGGGGAGCAGAGGAGGCAGGGCCATGGTTCTCTCTGACTTGTGGGTGATTAAGTGATACAGAGAGGGAAGCTGGTGTGTTCAAATCTCATGGTAATGAACTCGCACAGGAAGGGTTGGATTCAGGTCTCTCTCTCCCCAGCACTTGCTAAGCTGACCAAGAGCTCTCAGCCTTGGAGGAAGGGACCAGGTGAGTGGTCACCGCCAGCATCTTCTCCTGACTGGAGGCCCGGTCACTCACCCATCAGAGATTGCGTTCAGGTACCTGGGCGATGAGCACGTTTGTTGTAACCGTATCACAGTTTAGCAGAGCAATGCCAGATTGGCTCCACTCACTAGATTTCTTCTAGCTGAGAAACAGCTAAAAGACTGATCACAGATATTGAAAATGATCACATCTAACCGAGGGTGTCTGTCTGAAATATTTGCCAATAATGGGATTGGAAACCATTGGTTTATACACTCTTGATGCAAGTAGGCACATAGAATATTTAGCGGTGACTGTACGTGCACTGAGGGGTGCAGAGACGCAGAGGGAACTTGTCCATGGCCACAACTAAGTGATAGCTGTGTGTTATGCTCAATGGTGTGTGTGAGTGAGGCAGGGTAAGAGTCAGGAATGCTTGGGTTCACCACTCACAGGCTGTGTTAACTTAACCTTTCCAAGCCTCAGTTTCCCCATCTGTGGAACCAGCACTGGGTAGCCCAGATGCCACGGAATTCTCATGAGCCTCTATGACATGAGGACTGCAAACAGGTGGCTCTTAGTAATCCCAATAAAATGATGACAGGTAACAGCATCTGCAATCACTTGGGTCTTGAAAGAGAAGAGCGAGAGATCCCAAACTTGGTAATTTTTTATATTATTTCATGGGTGACTGTTTGGACAGGAGTTTGTATCTGGGTTAATGAAAATGTCACACTCTGTTTATTAGGAATAAAGCTGTTATTGAAGCAAAACCTGCATTAATTAGGCTCAACCTCAACCTTCATCCTGTAGTGTCGAATACAGTGGTGGTTTTCCTCATTTTACAAAATCAGCTATAAAGAGGAAAGGCAGCTGCCCCTGTTAAAGAAGATCTAAAACCCTGAGTACGTGTTATAGCAGGAAGCTAAACCTTTTTAAAAGCTGCAAAGGCAGGACGCTCCATTCTGCATCAGTGCCTAGTCGTAGGTCTGTGTAACACGTGGGATTATGCAGGCTGCATGGAAGGTGCTCGGTGCACCCCCCAAAGGCAAATGAGAGCAGAGGGGGTCTCAGGAAGCAGGGCTGCCATTTGCCTGTAGACAGGGTGGGAATGGGAGCATGTGCTCGGAGGGGCAGTGTTCTTGGGTAAGTGGAGTCTGCAGCCTGCAGCCGCATTGTCAGGCTGCGAGTGGAACAGAGCCAAGGTGTGAGGCCACTGGATGGAAACCAAGAAGCCAAAATGAGCCATTTCAAGTAGAGGGTGGGAGGCAGAGCCCCAGGGAAGTCCCTAATCTTGAAAAGCTATCCAGTAGCACCTTCCCATAGGATGCCTGTGGCTTCTGGTCACATGGGAGTTGAGCCAACTCGGTTCAAACATAGGCCAGTTCTTCCTCAAATGTAGTGTGCGTGTGAATCACCTGTTAAAATGTAGATTTTGATTCAGTGGGTCCCAGGGGAGATCTGAGTGTTAAATAGGATGATTGACATCACACAGGGCGGAGAATACAGCAGATGCTCAATATAGGTCCCTTCCTCCCTCCCTTCTCCCCTCTGCCCTTTCTGACAGTCCCCATCCAAATTGCTCTCTTTTTCTATAATATGAAAGTTTAGATATAAATATTATTATGTTTTAACAAGTCATCATTTTAGACCAGTGATTCTCAACTGGGGAGCAATTTTACCCTTTAGGGGATATTTGTCAAAGTCTGGAGACATTTTTGGTTGTCCCAGCTGGGGGCTTCAGGGAATCCTAGCCCCTCAAATAAAGAATTGTCCAGCCCGGCTGGGCGTGGCTCAGTGGTCAAGGCACATGCCCAGGTTGTGGGCTCGATCCCCAGTCGGGGGCATGCAGGAGGCAGCCGATCAATGACTCTCTCATCATTGATGTTTCTATCTCTCTCTCCCTTCTCCTTTTGTCTCTCTGAAATCAATAAAGATATATTTAAAAAAAAAAAAAAAGAATTCTCCAGCCCCAAATGCCGGTGCTCTGTACTTTACACTGGTATTTACAGTTTATTTCTTCACTGGGTTCTACGTGGAAGAGCAGATTGAGAAGGCTGAGTACCGAGGCTGGGACAAGTTGAAGGACCCAGCTCCCAGCTCCCAGTTCCCAGTTCCCCAGCTCCCACCTCCCACCTCCCACCTCCCAGTTCCCAGGGTCTACTTCCCCTTAATAAGCACAGTGCACACCGTGTCCGGTTTAAAATCAAGTGCTTTGTTAGATACTCATTTCCACATTAGTTGTTTAGCCCATTTAACAAAAACAAGCAAGCAGACACTGTGGCAGGGTGTGGAGAACTCAGGGTGGCAGTGAGGGCGATGAGCTAGGTGAGGGCAGGCGAGGCGGGCAGGTGGCGGGGCCGGGGCGGGGCGCTGTGCGTGGGGGCCCTCCGCGCCCCCTGTGCTGCACTCGCTGCCTGTTACACGTGTGTTCATTGCTGCTCATGTCTCTCTGTATAGTCTACTGGAAACGATCTTCTGAACTGGTCATCAACTTCTTTAAGTTTGTATAGCACAGACGGTTATCGGTGTTTATGAGACAGATTTAGCAGCATCTCAACCTAGTCACTTCTCCCCTTTCAGACAGATGCTACTCCCAAATACTTGTTTCTGATGAACTTGTTTAGAGCTTGAGATGCGTCTTCCTGGCTTTGTAAATGCTGGGTTTTCGGGGTGGGTGGAGACCTTTCAGAGCCCTTGATCTTGCTAGGCTGCGATGCTTCGTAGTTCAGCATTTGGGTGGGGAGGGCTGTCCTGAAAAAGGCAAAGAGGAGAGAATTTCCATCGCCTTTCTTTGTAGAAAGTGAGCTCTTGCAAGTGTGATCTTTACCCCTTCCTTCCTCCCCTGACCTGAAACTCTCCCTCGCCTTCCACCACACGTCTCTTGGAGCTCACAGCAGGGGGCTCTGACCGCCTGGGCAGGGGCTGCATTAGGTGGGATGAGGTGGGAGCTCTTGTCCTGCTGGCTGCTGGAGACTGTGACATGGCAGGTCAAGGGGGGGTCACCACCTTGCTTGTGACAAGCTTACCATTTCCCTTTGGTCTTTCTACCTAGCATCACTTTACTTTTTCTCTCTTCCTAAGATATAGGTCTTTTGGTTGTTTCTGTCCCCTTTTGACTTTACCCTAAAAAGGAACAAATGCATTGTTTACCCCAGCGGATGTTTTTTCTGAGACTGTTCAGCCTGGTTACTCCCAGTGCTTTGTACTCCACTGAGCATATTGGAAGGTGCCTCCTCAGGTCCACAGACTACAAAATCAGGCTTCTAGATCTGAGATTAGGCTTCTCGAACTTAACTCGCGTTCACTCGGAGGAAGTGACCTGTCAGCGACAAGGTTTTATCTTGAGCATAGGAAACCACGCTAACAGGAGCATAGCGTGTTTCAAGATGAAGAACAACCCGGCTCCAGCTATTACAAAAGTTACCGCACAGCTCTCGACAGTTTGGTTGGAGTCATCCTTGTTCTGACAAGGCTGTTGTCTCCTTAAGGCTGCGACTGCTTTTGTTTTCACCCAGGTACCTTGTACAACTCGAAGGGTCCATATTAGGGTCTGTGAGAGAGAAGTGGAATGAAGCAGCGAGTAAAAACAAGGCTTGGGCGTAATTATTAATCACTGAGAGCACGTGTGAGTCATGCCATCCTCTCTGCTTTCCTACGTACATGGAATTTGGGATGATATATAGTCTGTGGCTATTTTAAGAGTAGGTTTTAACTTTGGTTTTCCAACATTCTTCTTTTATAGTATTGAAGGACTAAAGATTAATTAAATAATTGTTTGTTAGCCGTTTTCTGTATTGCTCAGAGCTTTAATAAGTAAATGAAAAGATAATCATTGCACCCCCAGTGATGGCCATTTTAATCCCGTTCAGTTTTGAAATTGTTCCCTATTGCACCCCCTTCCAGAAAACGTGAGGCTGTCTTTTTTCAACACCTGAACGCACATCAGAGCTGGGAAAGGTGATTTCAGGGTGTTTCTTTATCTGGTTTATTCTACATTCTCGCGTGTGAAAGCTTGCTTTAAGCTTACCTTTGTAGACATCGGTAGTTTACTTGGGAACTTGGAGTTGTGGGACTGCAGACACACAGCTTCTAAAGTGAAAAATCTCATGAGTATTATCAACTAGTCCAATGATGAGTTTCGTACTGTGTGTCTCCTGCTACAGAGGCTGAGGCACCAACGGGCCTGCTTCCTGCATTCCTGCACCACTGTGTTCCCTTTGCTCAGTGCCGGGCACAGTCTGCCTTGGAACACCCGTGTGAAATCGGGCAAAGTGCCTCCCCTCTCAGCCTCCTTCCTCATCCTTGAGGTGGAGATGATAACTGGATAGCCTCACGGATTTCCAATTCCAAACAGTGCTCACCAAAATATGCAAGGCTGAGTTTCACCGTTATTATCAATGATATTAGTGATCTCACTTAGTGCTGATAATAAAGTGATATCAAAATTCCTTAACCATCTTGGGTCCTCTTTGAACAGAACCAAAGCCAGAAAAAAACTACCCAACTTAAATCAACCAGTTACGCAATGATATTCTACGTTTGATTTTAGCAGTCAGTTTACTATACAACTATCGAGCTTGAGAATGAATGAATCCTAGACTTTGAAGTGCTGTGCCCACCCGTTTAAAGGACTTGCAGACCTCAGGCACCGTGACCTGCCTGTCCCTGTCCATTGTCCGTCCTCGCCCCATTCCTCTCCAGGCTGGGCAGGAAGGCACATCTGGCCTGAATCCTCCCTATCTCTTCCCACAAGGAATCTCGTCAAGTAGCCCACTGTCTTTTAGTTAAATCTTTCCTTCAACTGGAGAAGTTCCTTCTCTCAGCAGAGCAGCACTTTCCCTCTTAGGAGAGCAGGGAGCGACTGCAGGGTCATTTTGGATTCTGTCTAAGGTCTTTCTAAACAGAATCAACAATCCTACAAAACAGCTCAGCTTTGTTAGTTAATTTTGGTTAAGGGGTCAGAGAGTGAAGAGCTCTACTGGTCCACACTCCAGAAATGCCTTTCTCCGACCTCTCAACATTGGACAAGAATCTCAACACAGGGATTAAATGCTGTTTTTTCAAACATGCTTCCATTTCCTCTAGAGCTGCTCACCTTCCACATTTCATTTGTGGGCTGAAGTATAGAGCACTTCACAGTTTTGGGCACTGAGAGTGAACTGGGGAGTCCATGTGTGTTAGAACAGGTCTCGGATGTTTCTGTCATGGAATCACAGAGCTCTGACATTTCTGGAAAGCCTTGTATTCTGTGCTACTCTTTTGTATGTGGCTGATTGCTTAAATTTTACAGAGAATATTTTTCTACCTTTAAAAAAAAATTTAACCTGTAATTTTCAATTTGCTCTCTCTCAAATTTTTGAGCCCAATGTTTTGATGATCTTCACTCGTGTATCCCAAGCCGCTCTCCAAATTAATATGTATACAGTGAAACTGTCTTCTCCCAACCCCCTCACTCGTCCTCTACTTACAACTGATTCCCTCTGCTGGAATCAATACTCCAATTAAGGGCATCACTGCCGACCCCATAACTCAGGCAGAAGCCTCCATCCTGACCTCGCTTCCCCCCTCCGTTCCGTCCACAGCAGATGCTGGATTTACGATAAAATATGACCATTCCAAGAGCAGCGCCTGGCGCTTGGCGAGGCCGCGCATTCACCGCAGCTCGGGAACGGTGACTGTAAATATCTTCCCACCTTCCTCCCCGCAGCCTCCGGCGTTGCTGCGTGGTTTCTGGCCCTCACCAGCTCCGCGCGGGCTGTTGCAGGAGTGAACGCATCCAGATAGCTCTTTTCCAGAGGACAGGCCCGCTCTAGGTGCAGACTTACAGCGTGATTTCCCTCAGTGACTCCCGTGGGCGCCTATAACCCTGAGACTGGGCCCACACAGCTGGGTGTGAGCCTCCACGCCACCCCCCCCCCCAGTGCCCGGCCTGCCCGTGTCCCTCCTTTGCAGTCTGTGTCTCCCTAGCACCAAACTTGGCGGGGTTTCCAACACATCCCGTCCTTCGCACGTGCTGTTCTCACCTCTGAGAATGCACTCGCCCCTTTTTTCTTATAAATTCCAGTACATCCTTCAAGATCCACCCATTCCCATCTGCTCTGAGCAGGCCTCCCTGACTCTCCTCCGTCTGGCTGGACACCCACAATTCTTCAGTTGTGTCCCCAGTTACACCACATTTAGTTATCCACTTGGATGTCTGACCCCCCACCCCCCCACCCAAGCTAGAGGGTGAGGTTTGGATCTTCACTGTTTTTGCATCTACAGCATCCAATACGCACCTTGCACGCAGTGACACACAGTGGGTGCTCTAATTTCCTTTAAGGAGTGTATCTCTGAAACTGATGAAGAGCGGGACAGTGTTTGTGAAAAGCAATCTCGAGCTGTGCCCATGTGTATAAGCATTTTTCTCAATGTAATGTTTTGCTTTCTCTTTTGGTTTAGTGTCCGTGCATTAAAGCAGAGCCGCAAAACCCAGTGATGGTCCTTCCCCTTTTCTGCTGATGTCAGTGTTGGCATGGTGGCTATAGGCTTTGGGAACTTTTCATTGTGACTTATTTCCACTTTGGAAGTAGATTCAGCCGATATCCTCACCAACTTTGGTAGTGACAGTAGTTTTTTTTAATGGTGTTTTCATTTGAGGATTCAAAAAAAAATTTTCAGCATCTATACTATTTACATTTAAGGTTATTATTGATAAATATTTATTGCCATTTTTATTCTTTATGCCCGTGTTTCTCTCTCTCGAAATCGCCTCCACCTATTTGTAGGCTCCTCGCGTGCCTGTGTCTTGGAAGTGTGTTTCAAATTTCCAGGGTTGTTCTTTGCAATTTTCAGAAAGACAAGCAACAAATGAGGACAGACAGTATATCAGGAATGATCTGGCCAGACACGAGCCCCTCATCCGCATCAACAAATGAGTGTCTCCTGAGAGACCACAGTTGACACAATTAGTGATGAACCACCTCTTTGAGGAGCTAGAGAAAATAATGGGATTAATTTTTAATTCCAACCAATTCTGAGCAAGAAAGCAAGAAGAGCCTTGGCTTTCCACAGTGGCTTCGTCATCAGAGGTTAGCCCGAGCCTGTCAGGACTTTGAACAACCGTCGCACCTGAAAATAGGCCCAGGTTATAAGGTGATGCTGAGCTACGGTGACGTTAGCCAGCCTTTGTTCATTCCAGCATAAGCTGTTAGGTTTCTCTCTTTTTTTTTAATCAGCAAATTTTAATAACAACCTGCTTGTGCCCTGAAAAAATGTCCAAGAGTATCAAGAAAGAGTTGAGTATCGATGAGCGTTACGACATAAATCCTAACCATCTCTAGGCCAGCAGTCAACAAAATACATTTCAGTGTCTTTTGAATCTGATGAAACTTTATCTTTTTTTTTGCTATCCTTCCCTCATTTATTGTATGTGTGTTTTCTGGATTATAAAAGCAATATACATATTCCCTACAGAAAGTTGAAAATTACAAAACTCCTAAGCAAGACAAAAAGCTTCCCCGTGAGGCCGCTACCAAGAGAGCCCCATTGTCAACATCTTGGTTGATATTGGCTATATAAGGCTTTCCACAAACATACATACCTGTAAACTTTTTGTTATGAACAGTTCCTCCCACAGAGAATAAAGTACGCAGCGCGTTTTCATATACTCACACTATATTCACAGATTATCGAGCTTTTGCCACCACTGGCCCATCCATCCCATGTTCCTCTTTTCGTCTTTCTCCCCTTTGGAAGTATCCGCTAACTACTTTAAGGGGGATGGGAGACCCCGATAAACTGAGGATAAGGACTTGCCTGCCAATTTCACAGACCCTCACTTAGCTTTTATTAGGAAGCACAAAGTATGGGCTTACACCTGGTATTACATTGTACTTTGGGGATAAATAGCCTTAAAGCCCAAGTCTATCGCATGCTAGATGGATATCGATTTTTCCTCTTCGATCAATGTTTCCCTGGAGCACAGTTTTATTAATTCATAAAGCTAAGCCCGTGTCTGACAGGAGTTAGAGCAGTGTAAGTCTGTGGTGTGGGCACAATGGGAAAAGCTTTGGTGAGACCGAGAAATCAATGTTCTGAAGCCAGAGGGGAACCTCATAAGCTGAGGCCATTTGGTCATCACTGCCTGGATTCCGGCATTACTGCCCCCTCCCCTTGCCCAGCCCTTGCCAAGGAGCCCGTGGGACTTTTCGCTCTGCATTTGTCCTGACCCAGTGGTTACTTCCCTGTGTGGCATCCAATGGGCATGGTGATAACACATCTCTCTGTGTGTTAACATGACGGGCATTTCAGGCAAGAGAGTCCTGTCAAATTTTCCAACCATAGATCACTTATGAAAGACTTTGAGAGAGAAATACAAAGGCATTTAAGAATTACCCACAAGGTGTTAACACGAGGGCCAATTGAATAGAAAGTTCTGCTGGGATGGTAGACTAGCTAGCCCTGGCTTCCTCTTGAGTACTGTTGTTTAAGGTAAACCCGAATACCTTTCAGAAGGAAATCTCTCTTCTTTCCGGAACACTCCAGCTCTCATCTCTCCACTCCAGCCCAGAAGCCCAAGTTTGATCTTGGTCTGTCTGGGAATATAGTTACTAGAAGTTCTGCTAAAGCCTGTATTTTCCATGATAACGAATCCAGTCTTTTCTTCAAGTCTGCTGCCTGTATGCAAATCAGATAAAAATTGGACTGTGTGTGACTCAGGCTGTTCTTTCAGAGAGCAGAGAAGCTGCGTGGAGCCTGAGTCCGATGCTATGCTCCCTCCTGTCAGATTAACACAAGGAAATGTTGCTTCTGTGGCCCTCAGAGGTCGTGTGTACTGGACTGTTTCAGGAAAACGGAAAACAGCCTCTGAATCTCAGGGTCTTTGCCACTTACTTCCTAATTTTGGAAGGTCAGCTCGTTTTTTATTATCTTTTATTTACACTTTGAAGCAGTAACCTCTTGCATGTCCGTGGCCTGAAAGCATTCATGACCTCCTGTTCACTGATTTCCAATAAGATGGAAAAGCTGTTCCGAGTTGGTCCTGGCTATTAGCAGAGAAAAGGCAGAATATGAAATGAGCAGGGGGATACATCGCAAGCCTTTTGTAAGGGCTGTAACGTCTCTCAACACCTAATCCTTGAGAGAAAGTTATTTTGTTCTGGAAAGAATAGGTTTCTCTCCCAAGAAATGCCAAAGTGTCTTTTATTTATGAGACGGATTGTAGCTTGTGAATGGAATAGCGGGAATTCTCAATTCTTTAATTTTACCATCAACTCGCTGTGATTTACTTCAAAAAATAATGAACCAGTGAGGAAACCATTCTTGTGCTGCTCCATTTCTTGACCTATTAAACAGAGTTAACGTTACCTACTACAGATGCTCCTTCATCGTCAGCGCTTCAGAAGTGCTGAGCTCTCCGAGCCCTGGAAACACTGCCCTGTTTAGAAAGTCGGAGTTACGGACACAGCTTCCCGGGTGAATAGCGGCGGAGGAACGCGGCTGCTCACTGATGGACAGGATTTCGAGCTTGGACCGAATGCCAAACTCAGATATTTGCTTGTTTTATTTAGACGAATGATCTAGTCCTTTATTCTTTTCAAATATAGGAGGTTGGGAAAATACTTAGGCTTTTTAAGGAAGGCAAATGTGCTGTGGTGGGCCCTGTTTGCAGCCCGACAGCGTTGGGGGGCCACAGCCTCCTTCAGGAAGGGAAGGACGGTTCTAGATGTCCTCCGATGAAGAACACGTGCATAGAAAGCTTTGCCTATAAATGCAGGTAGCTTACGGACCCTCGCAGGTGGGCCAGGGGCCCTTTGGGGGGGTCCCCGGGGAAAGAGACCCTGACTTACACCTTCCACGTGGGGGCGACGCTTACCTTCTGGCGCTATCAATACTGGTCGTTTCATCCCTAGCGTTAACGTAGCTCCCTGGGCACATTTGAGTTTTTGCTGAATTTCGAAGCCTTTTGAAGGCTGGTGGTGGATATTCAGTGAAGGTAAGTATCTTGGATGAGACCGGCCTTAGCCTGGTCATCTCTGTGTCCTCAGTCTGCTAACCTTACACAGGGAAACGGTGACAACGGCCGGCACTGACCGAGCGCTCCCTGTGGACCCAGTGCAGTGATAAAGGACTTCACCGTCTCCTTTAATCCTCACTGTGACCTTTTGGGGTGTGGGCATGGTTAAGAGCAGGGGCTGAGGGCTGGCTGCCCTCGGTTATAAAAGGAGCTATAATAGCACCGAGGTATACATATGAATATATTCTTTAGCACCCCGTCTAGTGTTAGCTGCGATTCTCATTATTGTCATTTTGCAGCCAAGGGCACTAAGACTCAGAGATTAACCCACTTGCCCAGTTCCACACATGGTGAGAACTACAGCCAGGATTTTGAAGCATCTATGTGACCGCAAGCCTTGTATATAGTCTATATCCTTAGCTGAATGGAACAGAAATTCAGAATTCCGTGTTTTCAAACTTCCAGTCATACTAATTTGCCTTCCAGACATCCTTCCCAGAGATCTTATGCTTTCCCAGGACTTCATTTGTCATCTTCTGCAGGGGTGGTGAACAAATTGTTACCTGCAAGCAAATGCACTTGGACACCTGTTCTTATAAATCAAGTTTTATTGGGACACAGGCTCGCTCCCTCTTTAGCTGTTGTGGATGGCCGCCATCTGCTGCAGTGGTGGAAATGACTGGTTGTGATGGATCATATGGCCCTCGGAGCCTAGAATATTTACTCTCTCGTTTATTACAGAAGATATTTGGGTACTCTGGCCTTACTGATTACTTTCAGCCTTTCTGCTGAGATCTTGATTCCTAAATTTGGCCACCCACCGGAAGTCTTTACCTCCATGCCCCACATCCACCTTAAAAATAGACATTTACCAAACTAAGTTCTTCCTATGTTTATTTCCCGCTCTACTCAATTTCTCCTTCAGGTTTCCAGCCCAATTAATGGCACTACCTGCCATGTGCCCAAGGTGCTCCTCTCGTTTATATTACTCACATCTGACCTGTCACCAGGGTAGTGCACTGACCACCCAAAGTACACGAACACCTTGAAGACAGCAACCTAGGCTTTTAAATAACCAGTGCCCTCCACTCTCATAGCCTCTGCAGTCGGGCCAGAAGCTACTTTTACAGTCCCTTAGAAGTTGCCATAAAGTACATTCAATGAGAAATAACTGCTGCTATGTCTCCACCAAGGGAGCCGTGGAGAGATGGGTCCATTTCTCGCCTTTTGATTCTGCCTCACGAGTAGGAATGTAAGAATGCTAGAGAGCCAGAGTATTCTCATAGCCGTACTTCCACTTTTTGAGTCCAGTGAAGGCAGCATGGCTGTTTGGTTTATTGAGTTGCCACTGTAAAACTATTCATCACTGATGTTTTAAAATTAAATCTCTGTTCTTCTGCAGGGCCTCATTGGCAGGGGAATGGAGAGTTAAAACTGTAACAGTGGATTTCCATTTTTTCTGGTTCATCCAAAGAACATATTCCGATAACAAATGTATTTTCACCCTCATCAGTATGACTTGAATATTACTTTAAAGCTCATGATATGATTAGCTCTGAATTCTCTCTTATGAATTTAAAATTAAGTTATAATAACTGATAACGATCCCAGAAGAGCACATTAAAAATAAATAAACTTTGAAATACGAAAGGATTAGTGAGGATAACAAGACACTCAATGTCTCAGAGTATTTTAGTTCTTGGCATTTGTTTTATCCAGTAAATATTTGCATAGTACTTTAATTTCAGTTTCTCTATCTGAAAAGTTATTCAGGAGCAGCCCTTGTTTTCAAGAATAACAGAGGTGTTTATAGTATTTAAATCCAAAGCAGAGGCCATAAATTAATTCTAATTTTCTGAGCAAAGACATTGGCCTTTGTGCCACATAAGGATTTGAGCTTGTTCATACAAAGTAATCCCAAGAATAATAGTTCCTGGTGCTCAGCGATGATCTTAAAGATTAGTGTTTCCCTTTGGTTAATGATTATGTAATACACTAATAAGCTTCTCCAAATACTCCCTGAGCTTTTGATTATCCGTAGACTTTCAAAGCTATATTTTGATCAGACATGTAAAGATGAGTTGTAGCTCAGTTCATGTCAGCTCATGATGGTTTTACTTTCTGACATAGAGAAAAACGCCACCCACCATCAGAGTTAGAATAGCTGGGATACTTGGGGGCAGGGGGAGTCCGTGGGTGAGGACAGTAAGCTGAATTATCAGCTCAGTGTCCTGTTGGTCGCTCGCCTCCTGCAGTAGAGACGGCTGCTGCTGTTAGCGTTGCTTTCCCTGTTCCAGCTGCTGGGGCTGGGGGCAGCAGGCCTCCCGCCTGAGCTGGGGGTGGCACGCGAAGTCCCACTGCACGGTCTCACATAGAAATTACTCTCAAGTTTCAGTAAATAGGTTCCTGCAGGTGGAGAGCCCCAGCCAGTGACCTTTATCCAAGAATTCCACAGTTTGTGTGAGAAGTGTGGCTCTGATGTAGACCATGTAGCCCCACACGAACCCCCAACCCTCTTCCTGTTTAACATGGGAACAATAATCCCTCATTTATACAAGCTGTAAGAATGGAAATAATATTTGCAAAGCACCTGGCAGGTGGTAGATGCTTATGAAATTGTGGTGGTAGTGGTCACTGATGGAATCATCATCATCATCATCATCATCGCTGCCATATTCGGGGCATTATGCTTGTTAATTATTCAACATATCTCTTTGGTTTTCTGAGGTTGCCTGTCACTCGCAGGTGCTCCATTAACCAGGTATGGGAAGAGTGGTCTCCGTCTCGATAAATAAAGGGCCCTTCTCCAGAATGCCACGTTTTCTATCACATGAGGTCATGACTTGGTGACGTTGAGAAGAATGAGCAGCAGTCATCATGCAAATATTCATGCCAGCAGCTCTTTAAAAAATGAAAATTTGGTAACAATTTGCCTCAACAATGAGAAAGAGACTAAGGATATAAAAATGTGTGATATTTTGTTGTATTTTAAATGACATATTTCGCAGCCTGTTTTGAAACATGGAAATGCATATTTGACATGATAACTGAAAATAGTACAAAACAGTATTTCTTCGCTGATGGCAACTTTGTAAATGTTCCTATGAAATTGAAGATCAAAGGAAACTTCACAATGCGGTAAATAGGGTTTTAATATTCATCGGTTTCTCTGTTTTGCACAAAGCTGTTCAGCTTGATAGGGATTGTTATGACCTGTTTGTCTTAAGAACGGAATCACCCTCATTCTCCCTCTAAAGAAAGCGCACTCAGCGGTCCTAATGACAGCCTTGACGATGAACATTTGGGATGAAATTCTTTTGTAAATTAGTCCTCTTCTGGGGTTTTTTTTTGGTGTGTGTTTTTTTTCCTGGGTTGCCAAAATCTTGTGTAGATACAATTAACCAAAGAAGGTAGAGGGTTGAGGAGAAGATTGAGACTTTTAAGTAACCCAACACAGAGAGAGAAATGCATAAGCAGATGGATCAGTGCAGTAATTTGCGTGGCAATTGGGGGCCTGATGGTTTCTAAAAGTTTGCGTAGTTTTTAAAGGGGACCCGACAATGATTTACATAAACTAGGACTTCTCTGTACTCTCATTTTTCTGTGTCCTCTTATCGCATCTCTCAGGGATCTAACTCCGCAGTGCTCGCTCTGCGTGGAGAGAAATGCCTTCGAGCTGAGGAGGCTGCTTCACTGGGGCCTGGGACAAACCCAGCGTTCAGACAGGACCAGGCCCAGCCTGAGGGTGGCCCAGTGACATTCGCTACATAAGAAATAATGCCACGTTCATGTCAAGGTTTTTAAATAAATACATAGACCCAATCTCCAGAAGAGTCCAGGGTGAGATGAATGTGAAATTAGTGCTAGAAAGAGAGCCTGGTGGAAGGCAGTGGACGACTGACGCGCCCTGTCGCTCTCCTCTCCTTGCCCCCCCCCAGGAGGTTGAGGGCCCTTGGAGGTGTGAGGTGCGAGGTTTGTTTCCCTGGTAATGAGCAGGTGTCCTGTTGTGTCCCAGAGTGTGAGGCCCGACTAGGGCACCAACTCCACACCTGCTTTGCTCGTGGGTTTCTCTGCGTCACAGGCGCTGGGCTGTCTTGCTGTTTCCCTCCCTGGAAGGAAACCTGCCTTAAATCCAAATGGGGGAAGGAAACCTGCCTTAAATCCAAATGGGGGAAGGAAAAATCTGCCTTAAATCCAAATGGGGGAAGGAAACCTGCCTTAAACCCAAGTGGGTGACCACTCAGGAGTCTGCGTGTGGGCGAAGCTAGATGAAAGCAATGTGTGTGCCCTTCTTCTCACTTCGGGACCGGGCTCGGGTCATCTCTCTCCCATGTTTCATGACACTTTATGACAACTGCACTTACCAAGGGGCAGCCTCATATTAACATCGTGCCCTGAGAACTGTGGAGCGGTGCTGGGACCTCGGGTCCCTGTGACTACAGATGCATGAAGCTCAAAACTGAATTTCCAAAAGGTTCTCCTCCACAGCATTCTCATCACTGTTGCTGTGCGCGTGTAAGTCTACGCTTGTTTCATGAGATAAATTCTGACGTCTTGGTGCTAGAATGAGGAAGACTCATTTATGTGATTAAATTCTCATTTATTTGATAGAAGATTAAAGCCTTCATTGAAAAATGCCAGAGGCTATTTTTAATTTGGAGGCTCAATTTTAATTGAAATACCATCATTCCAATTTGAGCATTGAAGAGTAACAATGAAACTGCATTAATTTAAGGCAGTCTTTCCTAGTTTTGCTTTTATAAGAAAAATATTTGTAAACTTATCTTTGTTTTTATTTGTCTATAAAATAAAAACAGTATATTGAGCATGCCATACACATGTTCATGACTGGTTCTTTGTCAAATAGGACGACCAAAGGGAAGGATCAGGAGGGCACACACACCTCTGCCCCCAGCCAACTTATCACATTACGGGTGCTCAGTAACTACTCATTGAATCCCAAGTGAATGATTAGCTGCTGGGAGTCAGCCATCTGTCCCGAGTACCAGCACTGCCGGTCCTCGGGAATATCACCAAACCTCTGTGAGCCTCAGTTTCTCCATGTATAAAGTGGGTATGACAATGTTTGCTTGGGCATTTTAGTGGGAGACTGAGAGTCCAAGGAAAATGTGTGACGCATTTTTGGAAGCTGGAAAGGACTTTACCTGAGCAATCATTACCAGCATCACTGCTGTGCAGTTATGTGCTGCTCATCTGTACCCCTTTTCCTGGTATTATTATTCAGTTAACATTGAATAAATCGATATTTTAAGTTAAAAAAAAAGTGAACTAAAAATAAAATTGAAGAAAAATTAGTTTATCATATTAATTGACCTCTACATTTTCTTGAAACCCTGTGCTTATTTTGACATAGTTGTAACCCTTTCTGTATTTAACTTACTTTTCTTTTTCATGGGGGACACTCAAATGTATACTTAGACAACTGAATCATTGTTTTTCAGCAACATTTCTCATGCATAGCTTTTTATGCACATGCCAAGCTTTTCATGTAAATGTGAACAAAGGCTAACATGGCATCTTATGAAGGTAAATGTAGGTAAATAAAAACTTGGTTGTGATGGATTATCATTGTGGCGTTGGCAGTTAGATTTGAATATATTCCACATAAAATTCTCTCTTCGATACGCTGTGAATGTAATGACTGGGGTTTGTTGAAATGAGATCTCGTGGATTCTGATGAGGAAAATCCACCAGCCGTGCCTTACCTTTTGTTCTTCCTTTTTGCTCAGCGTGCAGTTAAATTCACGCTGCAGGACCACCTGCCTATGCTAACTTCATGCCAACACTGCTGCTAAATGATATAAAAAATGAATTGATATTCCTGACTGGGTGCTCAGTTGGTTGGAGCATTGTCCTGTACACTAAAGGGTTGTAGTTCGATTTCCCGTCAGGACATATACCAGGGTTACGGGTTTGATTCCCAACCAGGGAGCATACAGAAAGCAACTGATTGATGTTTCTCTCTCATTGATGTTTCTCTTTCTCTGTCTCCTCCTTCCCCTCTCTCTAAAAAATCAATAAAAAACATATCCTCGGGTGAGGAAATATATATATATATATATATAGCAAAAATGCACTGATAAAGTCATAACCAGTGGCTGGAATCACAACTGCTATAGCCCTAAGTTTTGTTACGGTTTTCATTTTATATATATCATTAGGTGATGTATTCATGATTGAAACTATTGAGTTTATTTTTATTATACGTTGGGCAATGGGGTGAAGACCTGGGTGACAAAGGCTTTCAAGACATGACCCAACACTCTGTCCTGGCAGAGAGAGGAGACACAATCTCACATCAGCATATGACACTTACATATATGAATGATGCTGGAGTCTTGGGTGAAACCACAATAATGACACCTGCATGGCCTTCCCAAGTTCTGAAAACAAATTAAGAGAGAAGATAAAAGAATTGGCAGCCAAGGCTCAAATATCACCTGATTGCTAGTGAAGGCCAGGCTGGAGGGTTGATTTGTTGTTCTGCTATGGAAGGAGCCCCAGAATGAAGCACAGGTCTCACTGGCTGGGACAGACCTCTCTGTGGGCCCAGAAGGTCAACTCAAATTATGGAGGGTCAGAGATGAACTCTCATGTCCCAGAGGGAAAAGGGGAGCAGCTGCACCCAAGATGCTAGTTCATGTACCCCCACATCACCCATGTGGTCAGTCACCCCACCTCCCCTTGAATGGAATAAATGAAGAGGTGAAAGGAGCCAGAGTGTTATCTGGTTGAACTGTGCCAGATAAAAAAAGGATCCACCCCTCAGTATAGGACAGATTAGGTAATATTTGATGTCAGGTGAACTGGGCAGAAAGCAAAGGACCATCAGGACTTAGCTGAGTGCTCAGGGGAGACGGGGTAGGATGTTCCACAGGCAGGGAAGGTGAGTGTGTGTTGGAAAGGGTCTGGAGCTGGCAGCCCAGGTCACAAGGCTGGGAAGACCCTGCCACAGGAGCTAGGGAGCTCTGTCCGGGCCCCAGGTGCTTTCAGAAGCGGTGCCCTTGAGTATTTCATTGTGAATGTGCATAAGAGAGGTGGTTTTTTCTTCATCGCATCCTTGCATATTGACCTCCGGGAGTATTTTTTTCATATATTTGCATGGTTCCCTCTATAATTTCTCTTGGCTAATTACATTTAATTACAGTCTTTCCAACTGTGTATTGAACTCAGTGACTAATCATCAGATTTCAATGGCGAGGAGTCTGTAAGTTTTGGTCTGTGTGACCTACGGGAAAATAGGCTGCAGAGAGAAATGAGTCCTCCCTTTCCATGATAAAAATTTTGTTTGCGGTTACAGTGAAAGCTGCCTCTAAAAAAATTTAGTTCTGAGATGGTTTTCAGAACTGAAGTTTACCGCATGTGTCAGTCCGGGAGGACCCCGTGGACCCCAGTTCACTGGCTCCTGCTCGGATAGATTCACAAGCCAACAGCCTATTGATTTGAGCAGCTTCTTCTGCTGTTTAAGGGATTATAGCACAGGGTTCTCCAGAACTAAGTCCTGAGAAATGGGGCCTCAAAAAACAGTAACAATCAATTATGGGACGACTTGCTACATAGATTTTGTTATTCAGGCGTTAAATCATGTTTGTTCCAAAACAATGTTACTAAAAAGGGAACAAATCTCTTTTGTACAATGAGACTAAAGTGGGGTGTATCCTGCACTGCGTAAAGCTGTTGTTGACTCTTTACTGAATGCTGTGGGTGTGGAAATGTGGGAGAGAGGAAACCCTTCAGCAGCCTCCTGTCTTCACAGAGTTTGAAGTTTCACTGGGAGATGTGACAAACATCCACATGATAGGTGCTCAATAAGAACAGTCCGTGAATAAGCCACAGGATGTCTGCTTCCAGCATTGACCCCTCGGGCACTGAACACTTTGGCAAGTGTTCACAGCATAGTGCCCGTTGCCTGACACCCTGACTCGTGCTCCTGCCTTGAACCACAGAGCTCGTTGATTTGCCCTGTACCTGACATCCCCTCCACCATCTGAAACCTCGTAGATTTTAAGAATTCCCTTCTTGGCTGTCATTTGTCATTTTATCTCAGTTCCCTCCTAGCTCTCCCATTTTCTGAACTAAGTGTATCTCGAATGTGACACACAGAGAAAGAAGAGAGAATCGGGTTCTTTAAGACAAAAGGGAAAGTTCTGGAGTCTATTTATAAGGGGCTGACGTGAAACGTCCTGGGGTCAGTCATTTTCTGAAGGATGCTGTAACATTACAGGATATGGTTATGTTTTTGTTTGTTTGTTTTTTCTTAGTGCTCAAGGTTCATTTTATTTTATCTTTGTGGATGTTTGGCTACTGAAAAGTTGACTTGTTTTTACAGCGATTCTTGTGGACTGGATTGGATTAAATAACTATGTTGTTTTCCTTAAACAGCTTTATTGAGTTATAATTCACATACCACACAATTCATTCATTTGAAGTGTACAGTTCAGTGGCTTCCAGTTTTCAGAGTTTTGCAACCATCATCACGGTCTATTTTAGAATATTCTTCTAACTCCAAAAGGAAACCCTCCCTCCTTAGCTGTCACTACTTCCCCCCTGCCAATTTCCCCCAACACTGGGCAACCACTCTAATGAAGGGAGCAGTCAGTAGACAGTACGGATCAAGTGGACACTGACCCCTTAACTTTGATGATTGGAGCGGATAGTTTACAGTATCTGTTGGGAAAGTCTAATGTTTCTAAGTGTGATGATTAGAACAATGAATCTCATAAAAATAAGACAAGCTGCAAATAGCCACAGGTCAGTGTGGCCAGTACTGCTTGGCCACTGTCAGGTGTGAGCACCAGCCACGTGCAGACAGCCGTGGCCTACAGTACTTCACCTCTCTGCACGAGGGATGCTTAATAAAGTCTACAGTCATAGTTCCAGGCCCTGCACCGTTCACCCGGCACGACCCCATCTCGGACATTCTTCGTGCAGGGACTTTGCTAGGATACCTTGAATGGCTCTACCTCAGCCAGCTCACAGCACAGCTGGGGGGATGGATGTGTATAAACAATAGATACAGAATGGTGTCAAAATGCTCTAGGTTTGGCACAGAAGGGACTCATGAAGACAGTCAGTTATGCCTGGCGACACAGGTGGGGAAGGGGAGTGTCAGCAGGAGATTAGCTACAGTGCAGTGATAAAGCTTGGGGGCCGGTAGAAGGGAATTTAGGTAGAGCGACCAGTGCAGTGCGTTCAAACGCAAGGAGGCGGGAAGCAGCCGAGAGCCTGTGGACGTGAGCGGATACGCAGCTGAGGGCAGCGAGCCTGTGAGAGGTACCACATGGGATGCCTCGGGGGTGGGGCCCCACCCACTGTGTGAGTTCCTTGTGGCTGCTGCAACAAAGGACCAAAGCTGGTGGCTGAGAACCACAGAAATTGATTGTCTCTCAGTTCTGGGGGCTGGAACTCCAAATCGAGGTGTCAGCAGGGCCATGCACCCTCCGAGACCTGTCGGAAGGATCCTTCCTTGCCGCTCTAGTTCTGGTGGCTCCAGATGGTTCTTGGGGAGCAAAGACAGACATGCAAGAGTAACCACTATAACATTGTTTCTAATTGAGGAAAACTAAAAACCTTCTAAATATTCATTCATTGGCATGGAAATGCCCACATATATAGTATATCCATACCATTGAATGCTCTGTGGCTATTTAAAGGAATGAGATGGCTCTCTACATATGTACTAACATGCGAAGTTCTCTAAGATACAATAAACGAGTACAACGAGTGTTGAAAAATGCCTACTGTAGTGCACCCTATATGTAACAAAGAAAGAAAAAATTACCTGTCGATTTTTATATCTTTCCAGACCTTTTTAAAAAGTGTCTACTCACCTCTAACCGTGTTTACCTGTAGGGGAAGGAAGGGGTTGGGCAATAAAGTAAAAAATAACCTTTAGTTTCTCTAACATATCTTTCTATATTCTGTGAACTTTTCAGTAAGCACGCGTGATAATAAAACTGGGGATCTGCTGTGACGGAGATCTCAGGAGGCAGCCCCGGGAGGCTTGGCCACCGGGTGAATGTGCAGAGCGGCAGGGCGCCAAGGAAGGGGCCAGGGGCGCAAATGACAGGGGTGAAATGGGGACGCATGAGTTCAGAACTCTCACGAGCGAAGGGTGGTGTTTTAAAGAGGGAGCTATTTTTGAATAAAAGGAGCCAATCAAGAAGACAGGAGCTATATGTTTACCGGCAAAGAGATCCATGGGTTTTGTTTGAGAAACAGAAGGATTTATGTGTCTTTAGCTACAACTGGCAAACTCTTGGGCAAGGAACACCGGGAGGAGAGAGTTGGTGGCGGAAATTAGTGTCATCCCCAGAACTGCTTTAGCTGAGGAGTGTACGAAGCCACCAGTAACCTATCACTGTGATCTACATACGGCGCACAAAGTAAGAAACCCTCTCAGGGACACGGACATGTCTGTACAAGGAGGCGGAAAATTCTTTCCACTTGTTAAACCATTTCTTCCTCTCATTTTCCCTTCTTGCAGCCTTCTTTGTCTTTTCCTCCCTGAGCCCTCCCCCCCTGAGCCCTCTCCCCCCTCCCCCCTCCCCCCACCCATCTCCCCCTCACCCCTCCCCTCACCCATCTCCCCCTCCCCCTCCCTCCCTCTCCCCTCTTTCTCTCCCCATCCCCCTTCCCCTCCCCCACCCATCTCCCCTCCCCCTCCCCCTCCCCCACCCATCTCCCCCTCCCCCCACCCATCTCTCCCTCCCCCTCCCCTCTCCCCCCTCCCCCTCTCCCCCTCTCCCCTCTCCCCCTATCCCCCTTCCCCTCTCCCCTCTCCCCCCTCCCTCCCACTTGCACACACACGCCCCCCACACACACACTCCTGTGATACAAACTTGCCAACCTGAAAACAACAGGTGTCAAGAAAAGGAACTGACAAAGACAACGACATCCAAATCAGATAAGCACCTTCAAATGACAGCGGGGACAGAGCCAATGACAACATGTGACAGTTTTGTGGCCTCCTTTCATAAAAAATGTGAATCTGGTAACATTAACATAGCAGAAGCTCACAAGTCGAGTGACAGCAGTGTTTCCAGCATCAGCTTTTACTTGCCCTGGCGTTTTACTGTTTGTGAACAAAGCGCAGTCGTTCCCGTTGTCTCGTTTGAGCCTCACGTCAACCCTTTGAAGGAGCCAGTGGCTCCAGATCTTTGCAGAACAGGCTGCTGAGGCGGGAGATGGGCACAGGAGGGGGAGCCAGGCCTCAGGGCCCTGTCCGCTGACCCGTCACTTGCACAACACTCCCACGCCTGCCTGGCCTTGGCGCATACCTGGGAACGGCACTGATGTGTCTCTCGGGCTGAACCTTGCAGACTTGATCCTTCGAGAACTTGTTTTGTCAGCTGTCCCGACTTCGAAGAATCACAGAAGTTAGCAGAATATATTAATCCGTGTTATTTACTGAGCAGAGTGGTCCTTTGAACAACGAAAAGCTTGGTAAATAAGGGACGGAGTGTGCTCCCTGGTGGGGAGTGGGGGCACCAATAAACAGCTTACGATCTAAAAATGCAGACTTTCATTTCAGAAGCCGTCGTTACCATGTTTCGCTCATGGTGCTACCATATTCGGGATGGTAGTTTATGGGATACTACGAAACGCTGTGAGCCGTGGAGGGAGGACCAGAGGAATGGGGTTCTGTCCTAACCAGGCTCGAAGTTCTCCCTGGTACCAGGGCTGCAGATTTCGGCTGTATTTGTTCATAGGAAGAAAGAGCTGTTAATTAACTATTTCACTAATTTACGGCATGCGAAGCCTAGCTTCTCCATCTGAAGGAAGAAAGCAGAGAAATTGTCACTAAACGTTCTACCTGCTGGAGGTACAAGTGCAATAAGGAAGTCATTCACTAATGTACCCTCCCTTTCTAGAAGTTTCCGGACGTAAGAGTGTGCAACGTCACACTCCTGGCAAAGTCATCAAAAAGCTAAACTACACACCTACCTGGGAGTGGAGATATACGTTAGCACCTCCGATAAGTGAGGCCCCCACTGGGTGTTCCCTGCTCCTTGGGGACCACTGTCCCGTCCCTGCAGCATCATTGTCAGACACCAGCACCTGACGAATGGCTAGCAGGTCTCAGGTTGCCCTTCCTGCAGGTTTTCTCACCTCCGCCGCTTCCCAGCTGCAGGACAGTTACCATGGCAACACCTGTTGAGGGCAGACAGAAAAAACTAGCTCTGCAGCCAGGGAGCTGCTCCTGCTCTCAATAAAAATACGTTCTTCTTGGAAAGGGGATTCTTTTCACTCGACTGCACCACCGAAAAGGACTTTCAGAGCAATTATTTTTCCCAGGGTCGGAATCTTTTTGATGCTTAATTTTTTCCCCCCTTCATTTTATCTTCATAGTGGCCTCTCCTTGGCACCCCTGGGAACGGTCCTTTCTTGCCTCTTCCATGTTTCTGTTCCTATTAAAGAAAAAACAAAACCCCAGAAAACACTCCTTTCTTAACGGACTGTTGCTTTCTGTACACCAGGGTTGCAGCTGTGGGAGCTGTGAGAGATGAAGCAGGAGGCACGGTGTCAGGAAGGTCTGTTAACACAGGAAACACAGGGAAGGCCGGGTGTGAGCAACAGCAGCTGGGGATGGGGGACACGAGGGAACAACAAGGGAGCTAAGCAGGGAGAGATGTGCAGCCCAAGCGGCACAAGAACGCCAGGACAAGGGGAGGAAGCGTCCTGAGTTACGCTTTTCCATGTTACCTGGCCCATGCGCATTGTCTCACTGAGGTACCACTGAGTATATTTAGCACCATTTTCTTGTATGATTACTTTAAAGGGCTGAATATTGAAATTTTAATGGAAGGAAATGTCTCGTCTTTGAGGTTAATCTCTGTTGTATTGACAATTTATTTAACCCATTCTAGAATTCAGATGGATTAACAAGAAACCATATGCGTTAGTTTATAGCTATGTTTGATTTTTGTTACCATAAGGGTATTGAATTGCTAACATTTATCATTTGGACAAATAGGGGTTGTGTGTAACGAGCTGGATTAATAACTGGGTTGGTAAGCGTATCCAGAGGGAACTGATTAATAAGAAGTTTTCCAGCAGGTGAGCCTAATCCTGTCCTGGTCAACATTAGACCTCATTTGGGGAAAATACATTGCGGGCCAAGACTGGGAAAGGTGGCTGATGTACTAACACAGGAGAGAAACAAAGTTCAAGAACATCTTGACATTTAATGCAGTGACCCAGCTCTAAGAGGCACAGGGCTGATGTGAGCACCACCACCACCAATTAAATCACCAAAAAGCAGTGAGGAGAGAGGCGGCCAAGCTTCATCACTTACGGGAGACATTTAGGTTTGTGTTAGTCGAGTATAAGATTCGTGGGTGGCAACAGTGTGATGTAGCTGGTGGGAAACGCTCCTGTGATCTCAGGCTTTTGAAATAAAAGTAATATCTGGACTGAAGAGAGCATCCTGCTCTGCTCTCCGCCCAGGAAAGAGCTACTCCATTTGGAGAAATGCCTTTGAGCTTGGTCCTGGGAAGAGAACCACCCCCCGGCGGGCGTGCCAGCCCCATCGTGCCTCTCCCGGCCCCCCATGTGCTCCTCTCACACCATCATCCTGCCCTCCCTGAGTCGGAATTCATTCTCACTGAAGCAGGAAATATTTGAGGGGCTGAAGCTTCCCCCAGTCCAGTGGGACGGGCCCCTGACGTTCTCTGCGTTGCCTACAGCAGGGTCTTGCTCACTGCTGGCTGGACTCATTCGCCAAGTTTTCATCTCCCTGCTGAGAGGGGTCTTGCTCAGTGCTGTCCACTGGGGTGGCCTCCACTGCATCCCAGTGGCCTCTGTCGCCATACAGGTGCAGAATCTAATATCTCAGGGATGACTTCCAGGTTCCCACGATACTTACTCTTTGACCTTCCATATTTCAGCTCTTTCTCTTCCTGTGTGTCTAACTGTCTGGGCTGAGTATCTCCTTTGGTACCATGATCTGTCTTGGCCTTGCCAGGAGGTCTTCTCGAGAACTGTGGCTCTTACCCTGAGCCACTGCCCGGTGGCTAGATTCCACTGCTCTGACTAGACCTCCAGGATGGTGGTGGACCACTGTTCTGACCTCACCAGCTCATTGCTCCCGGCTGACAGCTTTGCCTTCCTATGATAGCTGTTGCCCTGAGAACTCCTGGCCACCATCACCAAAACCCAGGTGAAGACTGTTTCCTACATCAAGTCGAGGTGACCTTTGTCCAGTGGGTGCTGTGCTTGGTCCCTACGTTGGGCTTTGTAGCTGGAACACACTCTCTACCTGCTGTGCTCTTGTGAGTGGGCCTGGCCAGACCCAGCTCCGTTCTTACAGCCTTTGTGCTCCTTTGAGTTACAGTAGGTGATAGCCAAGACCATATCCTTTGAAACAAAAAAGTGACTTCTTTAAATAGGTGTCTTCAAGTATTTGAAAGGTTGCCATGTAAGGAAACTATCAGTCTTGTTCTGCATGGCTCTAGAAGTTAGAACCAGGACTTGAACTAGGTTGACACCACCAAGCCCCTAGGGTGCAGAAAAGCCTTCCTGACCCCGAACCCAAATCTAACAGCACTTCCTTCTGGGTGCCCTTCAAGGTCTCAGTTTTGTTTACTGGTTTGTTTCACAGCAACATGGATAAAAGAAAGTGTTTATTGGGATAGCATTTGAATGTGTGATGTATTGCTGTGGTAATATACCGACCGTGAGCAACCTGTAATTCTATTACTTTCTCTGTCTTCAGGGACTGCCAGTGAGAACAGCTTCATTATAACAATATCCTGGAGACTACTCTGATTTTTTAAAATTAATTCACTCCATCAGCAAATAAATATTGAGTGCCTATTATGTGTTAGGCCCTGTGATTCATTCATTGCTCAGTACTGTTAGCTTATATTGAACCAAGTCCTCTTGACATTGCCCTTGTAAACCGGATGTCACAGAGGCTATAGAGAGGGTTCAAGTATCAAATGGGGTTAGTCTGTAGACCACCTGTAAGTTTCTTTGAAATTTGGGAATCGTGAAGTGAACTTCATGATTCTAGTCTCGTATTAAGTGGATATCTTGCCCTCAAGTATGGTTTTTAAAAGTCAAACATGAATTTGGAGTCTGTGCTACCAAGTCCCTGTATTTATCTCCCCAGAGAGCAGGGATGTCAGGACTGCTTCCCCAGAAAGGACAGTAACACATGACTTTGAAACAGCACTCCTCTCCCGGGGCCTTTCCCCAGCCATTCCAGCTGGAGCTTGGGCCAGCCCATCTGTCAGGTGCATATCCCATTCCTCGGGGGCCCAGTGACCAAGAAATTGAACTCTATTTCAGTTCCTCTGAGTGACTTTCGCTAGAACAAGCCTTCAGGTTAGTTGGCAAAATGCAACATGAATTATCAGCGTTCACTTGTTTGAGCCTCTTTATGAATGTCATCTTCCTTGTTAAGAACCTGCTAGCAGTCCTCATGAAAACTGTCAGTCAAAAAATGGGTGTGAAAAAAAGTAGTGCTGAGCTTGGCATCCCACTGGCTTAGTATACCCAGTGGGGGGCAGTCACACTTGACTAGATACCTGCTTTCAGAAGTCCCAACATTCCATTCAGTAGAGAAAGAAACCAACATCGAAAGCATAAGATTTCTATTTGATTGGATCAATAATCTTTTGTGCTGATTAGCTGCTGTCCACACTTAAAGACAGTCATGGATGAAAGGGGACCTGAAGGAGCCCTTGGGCCATGCAGAATTAGATCCAGGTGACCTCCGTCAGAACGCGACCGTTTGCGGTGGAGCCTGGGGATCCTAAGTCGTTGCAACGACCCCAGCGATTCCAGCTAAGATTACACTTGGGTTTGCCATCTTTCTTTAAAAGTTTTATGCAAAATGACTGACATGAAAATGTTCACATGCCATGGAGTTATTTTTTGTAACAGCTTTATTGCAATATAATTCACATACCGTACAATTCACCTATTTAAAGTGTACAGTGTAATGTTTTTTAGTACATTCACAGTTATATAGCTATCTCCACAATCAGATTTAGAACGTGTCCATTACCTCAAAAAGAAACCCTGTCTCCTTAGCGATCTTCTTCATTGTCCCCAAACCCAGGCAACCACTGGTTTACTTTCTGTCTCTCTATTTGCCCATTTAGTTTGCATGGCTGACAGTGGAAAGACCTGGAGTTGTGTATCTTGTTCTGATATTTTTAGACTTATTAAAAACAAAAAATAAAATAATAATGTAGCTGAACACATCGGCCAACAAGGGAGTCATTTCTCGCTTGGTAACCGTCAGGGAGGCAGTAGAGGAATCTCAAGATAATGAAAATAATCTGCTGACCCTGGAAGAGGGCAGAGCTTGGTCTGAGATGACCATCTGTGGTCCGAGGAAAAGAGTATCACAGATGTGCATCTAGCAGGCCCATGTGCTCCTCGGTGTTATATATTGCAGACCTGGAGGTGTACCTCAGTCTGTTAAAATAATTGAGAAGTTCTGAATCTTAGTCAACAGCCAGGATGTTCTCCTTAGAATATAAAGCATTCACTCACTGATTCATTCATTCCACCTACCCTTCCCCACTCTTCCCTCTCGCCTACCATGGTGTCTTACCTAAAGCAGAGGTTCAATGCAAGACATATTCATTAGAGGACAGGACGAGGACTGGAGAGGAAAGGCTGGGCACTGAAAATAGAGCAGAGCCACGGATGACAGGTGGGACCCAGGGTCACCATCGAGTCAGGAGGGAGATGAAGGGAAGACGTCCCTGCGTCTCCCCCATTTCTCACATTTTCCCCATTTCCTCAGTGGAATGGATGAAGGAACGTCTCAGGACTCTAAGAGATCTGTGTGTCCTGCAGGTCACGCCTCTCATGCTGCACCCGAGACTCTCCTTTTAATAAGACATTTCACAATGCGATCACAGCTTGCCTCCCCCCAAAGCATAAAGCATGCTCTTCAGATTCAGATAACAGTTCCTTGAATTTTGATATTACTACAAAAGCACATAGATTTCTTTGTCATAAAACTAGGAAACATATGGAGGGAGCAAGTAATTGATGTGTACTTGATGATACTGACTTGGCTGTGATTTGGGGAAAAACTTTTGATTCACTGCTCTTAGTAGTTTAGCCTTGGCTCTGCAGCTCAGCATTTGGCATAAATTTGCTAAGATTTTTACAATGAAAGGGACAAGTATCTTTCACATTCTTTACCCATCAGCAGCTTTTTTTTTCTCTTTGGTTGTAGGCCAAGGAGGAAGAGAGAACTCTCGCCGCAGCGTTTCAGAGGGACAGCTTTGCCAGAGTTGTGAATAGTTACTTGGACAAAGTTTCCTCCAAGGTAAATATTACCCTTGTACCAGTAAGCGGGCTCGTCGTTAGAACTGGCCGGTTGCAGTGGGACCGCACAAAGGCTCTGTTGTTTAGTTCAGTGGGAACCCCGAGTGGGAGGAGAGCGAGACGATGGAGGGGAGAAAGCGGAGCTGTTGGGGTGCCCTGCACTGTTACCAGGAGAACCCCATGAGAATCTGGGCGCTCGCTGAGCTGGACTGGAACTGTGTGGGAAAAGGGAGTGAAGGGGATGCTTTCTCAGATATCCATGAAAACAAAGCCGGTGTGGTTTGATTATAAAAATAGCATTTTGTCTTTATGAGCCAAGAATGGGGTGACTCCCTTTAGAGGTTAAGATAAAATATATGCTGTAGGCACGTCACAAGGGGGAAAACCGTGAATCATTAATATTTTACACCAACTAATACGTGCAAATATGAAAGACGTGAAAGAGATCCGTGTTTTTCTATAACGAAAACACCTTTCATTGGTCGGTAACAAATGCTCCATGAAGTTTATGGTTTGGAAGTGGGGAGAAGGGGAGAGGTGTGTGTGTGTGTGTGTGTGTGTGTGTGTCAGACAGACAGGCAGACACACCAGAGAGAAGCCTGTGAGCGTCACACTGTACGCTTTGGAGGAGTAACTGCAGGCGCTTCCTCTATGAATCGTGAGCTCAGCGGGAATAAAGGCTGAACAGAAGCAGCTGAATTCAGAGTCAGCTCCAGTGTTCGTGAATTAGCTGCCAATATCCTCGCACAAATTGCTGTGTCATTTCTGTGACGTCCCCCTGGGGCTGCTCAGTCTGGAGCTAAAAGCTGCTCTTGCTCAGCCCTGAATTATATCTGATGAAACGCCTCCTTCCTCCTGATAAAGCTCTCTGAGCACACGCACACACACACACACACACACGCACGCACGCACAGAAATGCAAAAATATATGCTCCAATTTAAAGGAAAAGAAACTTGTCCACTTTCCCTGATTGGCAGTTGACACACAGTTGCCATGACGGGCCTCTGGCTTGAAGAAGGCGATTTCAGATGGGCGGGGGGGGGCTTCCTGCTCAGCCTGGCTGTCCTTGCTGGAGGGGGCTGGTGGGGCTGGAGGCTGGACATCAGAGCGGGTTTTGTGATACGGCTTGTTTCCGTTCTAACAGAGAAGACATTGTTCAGTGAGACGGCTGGCAGATCTGTGCACACAGAACAGGACAGAGCAGAGCAGGGAGGAGCTGCAAAATGCTCAACTGTACATCACCAGGGAGGGTTTTTTAAAAATATATTAACGGCATATCATTACTGTGGACGCAAGTCTAATTTGGGGAAACAGTTTTCCCTAAGTGAGGTTTGCTTCGCCTTGCACTGCGCCTGTGCGGCAGGAGAGAAGTCTGTAAGGTAGCCGAGTGCCTGCCCTAGCCCTGCAGTGACAAGGCTTAGACTCAGGACAGTGCAGAAACACTTTATAAACACCACACGGGCTTCTCGAGCACTGCTGTGCCGTCACATTCCCAGCGGTGTAAGTAAAAAATGCCTGATTCACGTCACTGGGTGGCCCGCAGAGGCGAGTGTGGGCGCGGAGACTGGAGGAAAAGACACGCACAGGAAGTGCCTTCAGGTGAGGCCGTGCTGCAGGCCTGCGGGGGAGTGCGGGGGGGTGGGGGTGCCCCGCCCAGGTGTTTAGCCCTGAAAGGCAGCAAGAGTAGAAGCGCAGGTTCAAAGCCCCGTGCAAACCGGCCTTGGAAACTGCACCAGCAGGAGTGGGAAACAAGGCTGAGGCCAGGGTTTCTGCTGCTTAGGGCTCGGCCTTCACCCAGGCCCCCACCCTCCCCAGCACAGGAATCTCGAGACAGTGTGGTCCCTGATGGCCCCGGTGCCTGGGGACTTCCTGTGCATGTGTGTTCGTGTGTGTGAATCTTAGTGGAGCAGAAAAAGCTGTTGCCGGGCTGCAGGCTCGGCGTTCACAGCCAGAGCATGTGAACTGGAGGCCAGGGCTGCCGGTGAGCAGGTTCGCTGGACCATCCCCAGCCAAGTTCAAGGGCCTCTCCTCCTTATGCTCAGAGATTTATCATTGCCCCAATCTCGGCTGGCATTAAGAAGGACTCCCTGCATATTTTTACAAGAATTATTCCTATAAGTGACGACATTTCTGAAATTCCAGGTGTGATGATGTCAGGTACAGTGGGCCATGGGCCACTGCACACCCTTTCAGCTGTGTGTGGCCTGCGGAAGGATCGTCTTCCTGCCTGAAGCAGATCGTTACTGCGTCACCGTGACGTTCATGTGCAATCTGCTGCGCTGTTTGTCCATTTCTCAGTCTTTTATCATGCATTCGACAACATTTTTATAAAGGGATTTGTATAATCTTTTAAAAATGTTTAAAGTATATTTATATGATACTTTCAAGTAAACACACCAAAAAAAAAAGAAAAATTAACCAAGGTGCTTCCTTCCCTTTCCCTTTATTGTTTCAGTCTATTTGGTACATTTATCTGGTCTGGCTTTAAAGCAGTTCTTATTTGATTTTTTTTAACAACCAAGTTAAGGGCTGGCAAAGGGGGTGAGGCAGAGGTGCGACCAGTCTTTAACTCCCCCACCAGGAGCTCCTTGGAGGCCCCAGTGACAGTTTGCAGAGTGACTGCTGGCCCATCTGTGACTCCAGTAGCCTTTCCCCTTCCTGCCTTCTTGTTCCTGTTCTGCTGGAATCCACAGTGACCACTGTCCACGAGGCCTGATCATTAGCATGTTCTGGTGACAACCGGGCTCCCATGGCACATAACCACAGCCTGCCAGGAAGGGAGGGCTCCCAAGCAGCTAAGCTAGCGTGCACCTCTAAACAGAGTGCCCCCAGTCTGGGCGTTTGTATCCTGTAACCCGCCAGGTCTGGCATCTGTGTCTGTTATGAAAGGAAATGTGTAGCAATAGCGGGAAACTAGAGTGAACACTCATGACACAGTTTCATTTAACAGACACTGAGGAGACTGTACTTCTTTTGAGGCGAACACTGGCCTCAGCAGTGTTGCAGAGTGACTGCTGGCCCATCTGTGACTCCAATGCAAATATTTGCAAATTTGCAAATATTCATTCACCCAACCTGACTACCCTACTGCTGCTATTACTATTATTATTATTCTCATTTTACTGAGGAGGAGCCGAGCTCAGAGAGGGGAGTAGCTGTTGTAACGCCCACAGGCAGTGTGGGTGAACCGCACTGGCACTGGGGGCGTCTACGCCAGAGTCTAGGGTTTGGGCTCCATGCGCCCTACCACGGGCACCCCCTGTACCGCAGCAGAGCTTACCTGACTGTCACATCCGTTTGGGGTCTAGAAACACCCTGCCATCCCCACACAGGTACACACACTCTGTTACATTGTCGATTTGGGAACAGTGTACTCCTTGTCAGTGGAAGCAGACTTTGTCATTTCTGTCCTTCTAGAACTCAGTGTGGGTGCAGATTGCTGCTGCATGGCAAACACAGGGTCCCAGGCACCGCAGCCCACAACTGTAGGGTGAGCTCTGCTGTGTTGCATGCCTGCACGGGGTCACCCCAGCAGCTCTGCAGAAAGGCCAAAGGTGATTATTGGCCCTTTCCTTAACACCTTTTTCAGTGGGTGGGCCCTGTACTTCTTGACCTAAACTGTCCTGAGGCCGGTAGTGTTCCCCAACTTGCCAGCGTTGACAGAGGCCACTCATCAGCTGATGTGTCAATAAGATGGACATCTGATGGCTCTTCCCTCTCCCTGCTATGGGATAGAGACAGCTGCCTTCCAAGGTCTTGTCTTAGCCCAGTACTTCCCACAGTGTGCTCTGGGAGGTGTTAATGGGCGCAGCTCCCCCGCCATGGCCCTGAAAGAGAAAAAAGATTTTACTTATGGTCGGGTATGTTTGGGAGACATAGGTAAAACAAAATTAAATTGATTTGCTTATTGCAGGTTTCTCAGAATGTTCTCTTGACTCTCCCAAGCTAGATGTAGAGTGTAGAATTTCCTCAATGGGTGGAGAGAAATGTCTCCTAACACCCCTCAGTAGAGCTGCCTCAAGAAAAGGAGAGACGCTAGAACCCGACGTCAGGGCAGGCCATCGTGTGTTAAGGAAAAATCAATAAGCTACCTGTGGCATCCTTCAGTTCCATCCAGCCTGTCTTCAATAAAACGTCAGTGAAAGTCTAAGGAAGCATTTCAATGGATGTGATCTAAGGACAAAGCAATGTACATTAAGTGGAATATCTTTTCCATTTAGTTAATTGGTGTAGCTACAGCGTTGCTCTGAATTGTAGCTTTCACTTTCAAACTTTGGAAGACTGAGTCATTTGGACTAGGAAGTAGATGCCAAAGACTATGTTTGGCAACTTAGAGAACATTTTTAGCGTTTGAGTTTCCCTATTTATAGTACAGCGTCACGCAGTCAAACGTTTGGCATGTCTACAAGGGATGCAAACTCTTTAACATTCTCTGTTGTGATCTAACAATTCATTTCAGAGTAAGATGAATCAGTCTCATTTGGAAAATGTTTTATACAAATATTGGCAAGGAAACTCTAACTGCATGTCTGTGGATTGTAAAAATGCTGACTCCCCTAACGTAAATGATGACAAATTGCACAACATTGCTTCTTTCTTCTGCATTGCTGTAATGCTAGGGGATCCGCCTTCGGTTACCCTAAATTCTCTCATGGCTCCGCCCCACTCCTTGCTTGTTAGGTTTTGTTAATCCACAAATCAGTTTCTAGGTCCTTCCAAATGTCAAATTTTTGAAACCTGCCCTTCCTCTTATCCAGTGTTTGTCTCATAATTAAAACTCTGGGTTACTTCACAGCATATGCCTTTTTCTTTTACATTAGAGAATATGAGAACAGTAATATGTAGGATTTTGCCCTTAATTGGCTGAAAAGAAGAGATCTCTCTCTCTCTCTCTCTCTCTCTCTCTCTCTCTCACGCACACACACACACACACAGTGTTGAACTAACGAAAATAGAGCAAACTACATGTACTGTGGTATCCTAGATGGCTTCCTGAAACAAAAAATGGACATTAAGCAAAAATTAAGGAAATCTGAATGAAGTATGGACTTTAGTTAATAATAATGTATCAATATTGGTTCATTAATTGTAACAAATGTATTGTGTTAATGTAAAGTGTTAATAATAGGCTAGAAAACAGTACAGTGACTAATGTATTAAATGGCTAGAATGGATTCCGGCCCGTTTTGTGATGAGAACTGGAGTGGAAAGGGATAGTGATTTCTTCTGTGGCCAAGGTGTTCTGTGAACACAGCCACCTGCAGCAGAGGTTGGCAGGATCCGGGCCAGGAGCACCAGCCAGTGTCCACGTGGGGCTCGAGCTCGCGTCGCTGGCCTTCCCCTGTGCCCGTCTCCAGAGAGGCGGCTGCAGGCTCAGACGTCCGGGCTCCGTTCCCAGCCGTTGCCTGGCTGGAGCTTTGCTTGACTTGTTTAACCTTCCTGAGCATCACTTTCCATTTCTGTGAAATCCGAGAGTCAAACCACAGTTTTCCCCTTGGGGAATCTGTGGTTTGGAAGATTCTGACTCTCTGAATAAGTGTTGGAAGTCTGATTGTGATTGCAGCTATGAAATTCATTGAAGACGAAATTTTGGCATGAAAGCATTTTGCGTGATTATATAGTTTATAGCATAAAATTATTCATTTTTCAGCACTTTTGAACTCTGCCAAAAAAGAAATAGTTCCTGAAAATGATATTGTTGCATGTGAGAATCACTTGTACATTAAGACAAGACCACAATTTTTTTTAGTTACCCACACTAAATCTGAACTCAAAGTCATATTAAAATACTAAATTATACCTTAATCTGTGATAAAGTGTTATGACTCATATAAGGCATATTTTCAAACAAAAATTTTAGGTTAATGTGCTTTTAGATTATACACATAATTGCAATTTAGTTTGAATTTTTTATTTAATATAATTTACAGTGTTATGTGGTATTTTAATTTAGGACAATAAAATTTTAAATACCTAATTATGCTTAAGGTCTTTGAGACTTTCAAGCCCCCACTACATATTCATATTATGTTTGCCGAGTTACTCAACTGATAATTATTTCTTAATTCCTTTTTTAAAATTTTTTATTTTAATATTTAATTACCAATGACATGCAATATTTTATGAGTTTCAGGTGTCCTTTTTAATTCCTTTTGACCCAGCCATTATGCGTCATAAGAAGTTATTTTCTGTGTTGTGTTTATATTTCTTGTATTTCCTAGCTGTAGTATGTGGGTGCTGGGTTTTGATTAGAGGCATAGAAAAAAGAAACTTTACTTAGATCTGCCTTAAAAGTTAATCCCAATAATAACCACTCGAGCAGTGGAAACGCTCTGGGGAGGGTTGAAGAGTGGTTCTCAAATTTGACTATGCCATAAAATCACTCCGAAGGATTTTAAAAGTCCCCATGTGCAAGCTGTACCCCAAACTCATTAAGCCCATCTCTGGAGGCATTTCTTAAAACTCCCCAAGTGCTTCTGATATGCAGCCAAAGTTGAGAACTAGCCTTGCAAAGAAGGGGAATGCCTCCCAGGGCAGTTCTTTCTATCACAGAATTCCCCTCCTCTCTGAAACTGGGTGACTTGTGTGGCTACGGTCCAATTAAAGAAGGTAGACTTTCAAAGAGAAAGAAGTTTGCCAATATTAAGAAAGAAAAAGTATGTCCCTTATCCTAAATCTCTACCTCACAAATACCAAGGGATTTTTGTCCTGGCTTTGAAAAGATTTAGGGAAAATCTTTTTTCCCTAAGCCAGTGTTTGCTTTGGCTTCTGATCTAGGGGTTTGGGGGCTTGGGGGGCGTTTTCGTTCACGTACAGGATCGCTGAGAGCCAGCACTTGTGGAGCATGCCTGGTACGCATCAGGGCCCGTGCTAGCATCACTGTCTCACAGCCAGGAAAGACAGAGCTGTTCGCTTCAAAATAAACAGCCAGAGTTCTGTTAGGGAAACTCTCTCACTGTAATTGGATACTTAATCATTTATTCATTCATTCAATAAACATTTAGCAAATATACGTGCTATTTCAAAAATAGCTGTAAAATGCCAGAAGAGCACAAAGCATCTGTATCCATTATCTTTTTGCTGTTGCTGTTAACTCTCACCCGGGGCTATTTTTTCCATTGGTTTTTAGAGGGAGTGGAAGTGAGGCAGAGAGAGAATGAGAGCGAGAAAGAGGGAGATATCCATGTGGGAGAGACACATTGATCGGTTGCCTCCCACCCACGCCCCGACCTGGGGCTGGGGATCCAACCTATGGCCCTTAGGTGCACAGGCTGACACTCTAACCATTGAGCCACACCGGCCAGGGCTATATCCTGCTTTTTGCTTCATGACAAGCTTAGTAGCCTAACATGACCCTTTATTTAGCTCGTGACTTTGTAATTGGTCATTTAGGCTGGACTCCACTGGGCCTTTCCTCTGGTGTCAGCCAGGCTTCCATGTGCCACAGAGCTCGGCGGTGGCCTGGCTTTGCTGATCTTGGCTGGGCTCTCACGTGGCTTGGGCTCCAGCTGGGACAGCCTGGCTGATGGAGCTGTCGTCCATGTGACCTCCCGTCCTTCGCAGGGCTGGCCTCCTCTGGCTCACATAACAGAGCCAGCGTTACCTAGAGAAGGCAGGGAAGTGTGCAAGGCCCCTGCGTCCCTGTCTCAGAGCTGGTGCACCATCCCTTCTGCCACATTCCTTGGCCAAAGCAAGTCACACGTCCAGGCTAGATTCAAGGGCTAAGGAAATAGATTTCATCTCTTGATACATGGCACAGAAAAGTCTCATTACAAAGGGCGAAGGTAAAGGAAGGAGTGAGTAATTGTGGTTATTTTTGCCATCAACCACACATGGGAAATCCTACTTCTGTCTTGGGACATCGAGGAAGGTTTCAAAGGTGAAAGTAAATAAAAACGTATTTTTTTTTAACATTTTTAGATAAGAGCAGTTGCATGAACAAAACAGTCAAATTGCAGTTTCTTTAGTGAAAAACAAAATGGAGATTGTAAGTTCCCTGAATGTAGGAAATACGTCACACCCAGCACAGAGCATGTAGGAGGACCCAGCACGTCACATGTTCTTTTTCATTTCTGTCCAAAAAAGAGTCAGTGCCATGAAGCGACAGAGAGTGTGGGCCCACGAGGCAGCTGCCATAGCCTGGCAGCTTCGCCGCTTGCCGCCGGTGACCCGGCCAGGTTACGGCCTTTCTGTGCCTCTGTCTATATAGTGAAGAGAGTCACACCTTTAGTGTCAGGTAGCTTTGGCTGCCAGACAAACACCCAGCCGCTTAACAACTTAAAACAATAGCCACTGAGCTCGCCCGATTCTGTGGGTGTAGGGGTGGGCTGGCTCAGCCCCGCGCCTCTCCTGGCCTCGGGCTGCCTCTCGTGTGTGTCGTGGTCAGCTGGCAGTCAGCAAGGGGTCTCTGCTCCGGCCACTGGCTGACTGTTGGGGGACAGTGAGGACACCTGTGCCCCATGTCCCTCATCCAGCAGGTGAGTCTGGGTGCTGAGAGTGAGAGTGGAAGCTTGCAAAGCTTGTGGTCGAGGTTCAGGAGGATAGACACTCTGTTGCTTCCACTGTAGTCCACGGGACAAAGCGAGTGACAAGGCCAGCGGAGAATTCAGGGTAGAGAAATAGACATTTCCTGCCGGCAGGACCTGCAGAGTCACAGTGCAAGGAGTGAGGATACAAAGGGGGAGAACTGTGACCATTCACATCTACCTGTAGCTCACAATTTTATGAAGAGTAAGTGAAAGGTTAACTTGAATTTTCTAGGTGAAGCTCCAAGTTTAAAAAGTACCTGCAAACAGTGGGTGTTCAGTAAATAAAAAACTATTGACCATATAGCTTAGGTTTTCCTTACATGTGTTAGAAATCAGAGTTGCAGCCACATTTTTAATTGCTGACTGTTACGGAGTCTCAGATGACCCTCGGCGTGGTGCACACAAAGGTCAGATGCTGTTCTTTCTCTGTTGTGAAGGACCACGGACGTAGGGAAAGCTCGCCGCATGTGGACCCTGGCACAGAATTCAGGTGTCCTCACCTGATGAGGCTGGCAGAGCCTGGCAGTGGCAGCCAGCCGTCTCCACGGCTGTCCAGGAGAAAAACCCACTTAATTAATGTGAAAGGTCAACTCAAGAAAAGGCCCAGAGACCAGAAAGCACAATGTTTCGACTCTAAAAATATCAAAGGCCTTTTTAATGGGTCAGAACCCTTTTCTGAATCTATGCAAAGAATGAAAACCTTAATAAATCTTTATTGATTTCTCTCGCTGTTGTGTTGTATGTATTTTCACCAAACCCACCAAACCCCATAGAGTTCAAGATTAATCCACAAATTCCCCTTGGAGCCCATAAACTGGGTTCAGCGGAGATTTCTTTATCTGGCAGCTAGAATATCTCTAATCAGCTATGTGAAGTGGGTCAGAAAAAACTCTCTTCTTTGAAATGAAAAAACATCAAAGGCCATTCAAGGGTGTGTGGTGTAGAAATCTGGCAAACGTGTGCTAAGGATGGCGGCTGCTTCCTACAGCTGTGGAACTTTGAAGCTTCTCAGAGGCACCTCAGCTGGTCACTGGGCTCTGCCTGACCCCAGCCGGTGAGGCCTCTGAGAGATCGAAGCCGCTTTCAGGCCCTGACTTCCCGCTGTGCTGCAGTCCTGTGCGCGATCGCAGGACGTCCTTGCGGCAGGGTGATTAAGATCCGTGGCTCCTGTCCTCACCCCTGTGGCTCTCTCCCTCTCTGAGGGTTGGGGATGGGGCGGGCATTGGCGGCTGAAACCCCGTAAGCCTCAGTTCCTGATTTCATCGATAACCGTACAGAGACACGTGTTTACGCGGCAGTCCCATCACACCTGTAGTCATCGCGTCATTAACAACCGCACGAATATCAAATCCCAGAAATGTAGGTTCCCAGAAATGTAGGTTATCAGAAAGAAAAGGGGACTGTAAGTTAAAATGTCCAAGGTTGCCCAACACAAGCTGATGCCTTGCATCTGTTTTCAAGCCTGCGGCCACATCTGTAGTCTCCTCGGTATTTCACTCTAAAACACACATGCAGGCCACTCTTTCTGTAGACAGCGCCGTTCAGTGCCTCTACCACAAAGAGGAAATGGTTCATTTTGAACACTCAGTGTTTGTTTTTAAAGTAATGTTCTGTGGGTCGGGTAATGAAGTACCTAACCCGGTACCTCGCATATGGGAATAAGTATTTGCAGACTTGGTGTGTCTGTCTCTGCGTGCCCGAGAGTGATTTCTGTGTATGAAACTCGTATTGGCAAGGGAAGTGGGTTTTGTTGATACTGATGGACCATCTGGGCCTTGCTTTCCGAAATTGGATGACTCTATTTATATATAACGTCTTTAGGGGGGAATTCCACATTTTTCAACATTTGTTTGCCAAACTAGAAGCTGTATACAGTTTTCTGGACCCGAGATAAGAGAATGTTCCCTTTGCAAAATATCTTATGTTACTGCAGTGATTTTTTTTTTTAATAAATAAAAATTAAAGGCAAGTATGTTGGACCAGATCTCAAAGATCCCTGGACATTCTAAAGTTTTTAATATTTGTTTCTGCAAAGGATGTACAGTATATTAAACATTTTATATTAAGCACATGTCTTGAATGCTGTTGGAAACCCTATTCAAATGAAAGCCGTCCACAAATCCAGTAAGCATAACCTATTTCATCCCACAAACTTTAGGTGATTAATTAACCGTAAAGGCTAGTTCTGTCTCATACAACTGTAGTATCTACACAAGTTCTCACAAGCTAACTCTGATTAATGGGTCCCTATTCTCTCACCTTTTAGAACTTTTTTTCTTGTAGAAGATGTCATGTCTTATAAAAGAATTGCAACAAACATCCAACTTGGTGGGTGTGGAATAGAAGTTTGCCTCAGTCTCCACCCTGCCCTATTACCCCACAACCATCAAGTTGAGTTTCAATCACCATTTCTCATTGCTTTTGTGTTATGGTTTTCTTCAGGTAGAGTTAAAAAGTTTCTTTGAGAAAGAGAAACGATTTCCCTGTGGTTAATGCCCAGCTGTCCACCTCGGTGTGTGCAGCACTCACCTGGTCCCCGTGGTGCTGGAGCTTGTGACTGTGGTGACTGTGTGGTCTTCACCTTCCTGGCTTGCTGGTGAGACCTTCACTTTGTATGGAACCACATTTTTTCTAATACGCTATGTAATGAGGACAGAATATAAGATTTAGCATAGAAGTCAGGGCTCTGCTGTTTCCTGGGTTGGGCTGGGTCTCAGGCGGCCACTTCATCTCTCCCTCCTATTGTTTTCTCATTTGTAAAACGCCAGTAATGATTTAAAAAATAAAATAAAATATCCCTGCTTTAAATTTCTCATGAGATTGTTGAGCTACTCAAATAGTAAAATCCATGAACATGTTTGATAAACTCGAAAGTATTACCCAAGAGTGAAATAATAATAATAGCTGGTGTGAATTGTGGGGTAAGGGCGGATGGAGAAGGCCCTCAGGTGAGTGGGGACGAGCGATGACTCAGGCTGGAGGTGAGCCCGGACCTGGGTGAAGTACCCCAGAGGGTTCATCCCACCCCGGTCAGACTCTCACCCGGCACGTCCGATGTGTTATTAATAATGCTCTGACCATTGTCTCTTTTGTCTGCCCTGAAAAGGGCTAAGTCAGGCTGATATAATATGTTTTTTAATGCCCATATTAGTTCATATTTTGTGCTATTTTAGTTTTGCATAACTTTGAACTTGAAAGTTCATAAAGTAATTAGATGCTATTACACTAGAAACTGGAACAATAATGTGATGATTTATAGTAACGGGCTTTTATAGAAACAAAGAGTGCAAATGGGCCCTCCTTTAAAGCAGACCTCAGACCTCACACCTTAGCATGGCAACAAAAACAATCACAGGCAAAGCAGGGTGTCTGGATCCCGCAAGATCACCACGCACCGCCGATGACAGAATAGAGTGTGCCGATGGCAGGGTTTCCACACAGGCTCGTGGGTGGGACAGACGGTAGGCAAACCTTCACATAAATGAGAGGACACAGGGAAATGGGGCGTGAAAGAGAGAAACGCAGGTAGCCCTGAGCGGTGACCTTGGGCATGTGAATGCCCCGCCCCTGGGGGCAGGTCTGAGGGAGGAGGTCCCGGGTAAGGAGGCGGGGAGCGGGATGGGACAGTGAGCGAGGAGAGCGGGGTGACCGAGAGAGGCAAAGCCGCCCGCGCAGGGAGCAGCAGGCGCCCTGCCTGACTCCACTGTCTATCTTTTGAACAGTGCGAAACCATGAGAGGGTTTTAAGCAGAGAGCTTGGTGTGATCAGATTTTTTGATTTTTTTTGAGAAGACCCTTATGGCCGGGGTTGGAAGAAGGAACTGGAGGGCAGCCGTGTAAATTCGGTCGCCAAGACCAGAGATGCTGGTGATTTGGCCCAGGGGCGGACCCTGGAGTGCAGAGGTAGGGACGCGCTGAGATGGATTCGACAGTCATCCAAGAGGCCGAGGGTGCTTGGCCTGCCAGGTTAGATGGGGGGCCGGCTGAGAGGGTGACAAATGGGAGGACCTGGGGTGTGACCTCGTGCAGTTAGTAAAGGGCACACCGTTCACAGAGAGGAAGCCTGGAGGAGGACTCTGTTCAGGGGAAGATGGGCTGTCCCGCCTGGTGCACACTGAGGCCGAGGCCTGGAGCCGTCCCAGGGGAGGGTCAGGTGGCAGCTGGACCTTCGATCGAGACCTCAGTTTAGAGGTTTGGGCAGCAGATACACATGGGGGTCAAGACCACCCAAAGGGAACTAAAGCTATGGTGTAACTAAGAGCCAGCTAAATATGATGCAATGTAAGAAAAGGACCTCAGACTGAACCTCAAAGAACAAAAATCCCAAAATCTCACCACCAGGAAGAGGGCAGAGCTCTGGGTGTGTCTTCTCACCCAAATGTGTGGTCACCACAGCTTGTTATTTCCATTTCCTTACTCAGGACACAGTGATGTTTTCATTGACACATGGGTGGATGGTTATACGTGTTGCACATAGAAAATGTGCTCTAAGGTTTCTTTTTTGCGTAGATAGACACATAGAAAAACTAACACAGACCTCACAGTCCTGTGAATGGCAGTTCAGTGACACAGGGAGACAAAATCTTTGATTGTTATTGGATCATGTAAGTGATAGAGGTTTAAAAAAATAAAGCCTGATGGTTACATCTAGAGGCATAATCAGTTCAGGTTCACACTTTTTAAAAAATATATGTCTTAATTCATCTCAGGGAGAGGGAGAGGTAGAAACATCAATGACGAGAGTCATTGATCGGCCTCCTCCAGCGCGCCCCTGACCGGGGACCATGCCCGCAACCCGGGCATGTGCCCTGACCGGGAATTGAACCGCGATCTCCTGGATCCTGGGTCGATGCTCAACTGCTGAGCCACGCCCGGCTGGGCCAGGTTCACACTTTTGGCAACAAGATTTCACAGTTAGTGCCCCTCCTGCTTCACACACCCCCTTTCATGGCACTGAGATTTCTTCATGGGCTCGGGTGGCCTCATCCTGACACACCCGCCACACAGTTTCCCTTCAGCCCCAACCTGAGAGTCTGAACAGCCCTGGATGGTCATGGCTGAGAAATAATTGTTGGCTCTGAGTTGGTTTTGTGACTGTTTACAGCCTGCTGCCTGCATTACCTCGGATCCTGTAAACTTCACAGAGACTTTTATTTGAAATGGAATATATTTTAAACAAATTCGAATTGATCATCTTTTAAAATACTATTTTTTATAAAACATTTATATGATTTCACAATACCACTCTTATAAACACAAATATATACATATTGGATTTGGTTAAAGCAGGATCTGCTGTCTCTTAGAACTTCATATGCCGCGGCTTCCAGCATTTGAAGCAGCCGATCCTGACATCGCTGCTGATGGCGTTTCATCATTTGAATTAACTAACAAAGGGAAATAATCAGATATTAGCTGTGCATTTAAGTGTTTGAGCTACATTGAGCTTTTAAAAGGTACAGACCCTTCTTTAGATACATTTTTGAATAAAGATTTTGTTAAAATAACAAGGAAAGCAGAGAAGGAATATGTTAGGTGGCTTTTCCGGGCCAGGGCACTAAACTATGCGTGTTTCACAAGACACGAGGGTAACGGACATCGATGGCCATGTCAGGTACCCTTTTCTACACTGAATGGATCCCTGGGGTATGAAGACACTGATGGAGCCGACATGCAAACAGGCACACACTTGGAAGGCTGGCAGAATGTGCTCTCAATATGGCTTGAAGTGCTGGTCTAGACCAAACAGAAGTGCCTCAAAATAGAGGTCGTGTCCAACTGTCTATTCCGTCTGTCAGTAGGATTCATGCCGAAGACATTACAGCTGCCTTCGTAGCCAGTACTGTTAGTCTCATGTGGTAACAGTGCTAGGGTCAGATTACTGACCAAAGCTCCCAGGCTGTAATAAATCCACCAACGTTAAGTGGATGCTTTTTGCAATGTAGCTCCCATCCCAAACCAGACATGCACAGGAATGAACAATGCGAGAGACCCCCAAACTTTTCCACGGTGGAATGAAGACCCTATGCCAAGCAAACATGGTGCTATACAACACCAATAAAGTGATCTACAGAAACCTCAGCAGAAGGTTGGAAGTGCAATGTCAGACAGTAATGTCTAGCTGCTTCCTGCTGGGGGCCGAGAGGAGCAGCCAGGATTGCAAGATTTGCAGGTGGAGAAGCTTGCTCTGGCAGAAGCTGAGGGCCAGCCAGAGGTCATCGAGGTACACAGTGCAAATCACTTTCTCTGCAGAGTGGCTGGCTCTGTGGGTTTAATTAAAATCCTAACATGTGCATTTGTGTGGGGAACTATAGGTTAAAATGGCAACATACACACTCATTTATTTTCTATTAACATCGTAGTTTCAGCCTTAAAGAATACAAGACTGTATGCCCTGGCCAGCATGGCTCAGTTGGGCACTAAAAGGTTACCAGTTCGATTCCCAGTCCGGGCATATGCCTGGGTTGCAGGCTTGATCCCCAGTAAGAGGTGTGCAGGAGGTGGAGATTGATGTTTCGCTCTCACATTGATGTCCCTCTCTCCCTCTCTCTCTAGAAGTCAATTTTTAAAAAAGAATATAAGACTATATTTGGAACTATTCTTGGTAAGACTGCAAAGATATGCATTCATTCACTTCGTTATATTCTACAGGGTTATATCCTAGAGGGCATTGTGCAACCATAAACACAAAGACCAATAACTAGGATGCTTTCGTGCAGGGGTAACGGGAAAAGAAGAGGGGATCCTGGGATCAAGACTTGGTTGGGGGTGGACAAGAGGGCTTCATACAAGATTGTGTGCTTTCAGGGTGGTACAGCCTTAGACCTGAGGGCTTTAGCATGGTTGGTCAGCGAAAGCTTCTCTGGGAACATGATGTTTGAAGAGAACAGAAAAAATGAAAGAGGAACCAGCTGTGTAATAAACTGAAAATAAACAGCATAAAAGATCCAAGGCTAGGACAAACTTGACATGTTCAAGAGCTGGAGAGAAAACACCCATGGGCTTGAAAGGTCATTGCCAAGGAGACTAAGGAACTAGCTGAGGCTGTAAGGGTTGGGCCTGCCTGGCCCACGGGAGTCCTTCAGTAAATGTTTGTCAAACGGAGCTGAACAAGGTGTGTTGTGACCATTTAAGCAACGGAGAGCGAGAGAGAAGCTTAAGAAGCCTAAAGCATTGAGAAAAGTATGGTGATAATAATGTACTGATTTCTAGAACACTCTTTACCTCAAAAATAATGGGTCATTTTGCAAGTGGAGGCACAATGAATGTATTTTAGATCAGCTTTGACATGCAACCTAAAAACAGTGAGAACCAATAACAGACCTGAGATTGTTTTGTATTTCTGGTTGAAATTTTTATATTTGAAAATGCTTTTTTAAAATGCTGTTTTATTTTATCCAATCAATTATGTCTAGCCAGTCAACTTTCACATTAGCATTTTGAGGGCTACAGAAAAAAATATGTGGACATAATATAGCGGACAATGAAAGAACCTGACTCACTGTCCATGGATTCTAACTTTTAGTCTTCCTGTTGCACGTCCAGATACCACCTTCTGAGGTACGCTCCATACATGCCCCGTTTTGACCAGGGTCCTGAGGATGTCCTGTGCACAGAGCTCGGTTTCTGTGGTTCCCAGCACCCACGTGTGTGGCGAGGGGAACAAGAGCTGTATCCATTTTATGTGGTCACATCCCGACCTTGCCATGTTCAAGTTACTCTAAGAAAGAAGCAGCACTGGCCAGGGAAGGGTTTAGAAGTGTGAATAAATATCGAGCCGAGGGATTCTCAGCCCGGTCTATTCAGATGCCCTAGGGACACATTTACAAATGTCAATGTCCAGACCCCCATCCTTGCCCAATTAAGCCAATTTCTGGGGTCAGGCCTGGGCATTGGTATATTGTCAAAAGTTTCCAAGTGATTCTAATGTACAGCCAGGGTTGAAAACCCTAGTCTGATGCAAAGAATCTAATAATTCTCAACAGCCTTCAGGATAAAGCTGGTTTGGTTTGAGTCATCTCGGCCTTTGCCTCTCATCTCACGTCACCTGGACACTTCTCTCACTGTTTCCTCCACGATCAGGACGGATGCCCCCGAAGGTTAATTCAGCGGGGAAGTCTTTTGCTCGTTCTTCCTTCCTTCTTTTTTCCTATTCTCATCTGTTGCTTTTTTAAAAACATATTTTCCCCTGAAGCCTAATCTGCACACTGAAAACTTTTTACATCTATGAGGGACTAGTCCATGGAAATGACATATAAAGCTTCCCGTAGGCCATGCTTAGAAATTAAAATTTGATTCTAAGAAATGTTGAAGTTGTTACAATAAAGGCACTTATGTAAGACTCTTCAAAATGTACAAAATCAAACACTTGTAATTGGGGCTGGTGCAGAGAGAGGAAGAAAGATGTACGCTACAGTAATTGCTGTAATTGAAGGATAATTATGGCTTTGAGCTTCCAGCCTGGCACATGCAGGAAAGAGAAAAGAAAATACAATTTGGGTATGGACAGTTTAGTTGTTATAAAAAAATACACAACTAACTTGTCAGGATTTTAAAAACCTCCTTCCAAGCACTAAAATCTCTGAGTTACCACTTGAACACCCAGCGTTAGGCACCACACAGTAGAACAATGTCACTAACAGTTTTACCAAAACATGCAGGTAAACAAATTGTGCCTGTTTCTTATATTAGTATTTCATAAAAGCCACTTTTTTATGACATTAATTAGTCAGTGGGTTCAGCTGCTATTTGATACAGCCCCTCACCCTGGCTGGGTAGCTCGGTTGGTTAGAGTGTCGTCCCAACACACCAAGGTTGTGGATTCAATTCCTGGTCAAGGCACATGCCCAGGTTTCGGGCTTGGTCTCCAATAAGGGGCTTGCAGGAGGCAGTCAATTGATGATTCTCTCATCATTGATGTTTCTCTCTCTCTCTCCCTCTCCCTTCCTCTCTCTGAAATCAATTAAAAAAAAAAACAACACTTTTTTTAAAGTTTTAATAAAATTATGTGGGTTTTTAAAGGGCAATGAGAATGTCTCTTAAAAAAAAAATCAACCAATGAATGCATAAGTGGGTGGGACAGCAAATCGATGTTTCTCTCCATATCTATCTATCTTTCTATCTAAAATCAATAAATTTTAAAAGAAGAAATTTTAAAAAAGAAATTTAGACCCTGTTCATGACAGCAGGACAGTGTCAGCCACATACAAAGGGAACAGTATTCCAGCTGCCAGTGGGAGGAGGGTGTCCCTCAGTTCATCTGAAAGCCGCACCTAGTCATAAATCAGGGGCCAAGGCGTCAGGTCACAGCTCTGTTAAGGAAAATGAAAGATTGGACTTTGACCTTCCGTCCTATACCTACCCTTTTGAATTATCCCAGTGGTAGTATTGTTATGGCACAGTCTTTGGGGGAGTATTAAGCATTTGGGGACTATACTGAAATCTTCTACCCTGGTGTCTTAGGTGGACAAAGACAGAATAGCAAATGTTCCGGAATGTCTGAGATTGTTCTTCACCATGTTCTCCGTGCATCAGTGACTGCTAATGGACTGGCTGATCCTAAAATTGGCTTCTCCCTGATGTATTAGACTGTGGCAATGAGCTAAGAAGCAGAATGAAATCGGATGCCAAAGAGTTTGAAGAAAGGCTTAGAAAAGTAATATAAGACTGAATTATTTCTTGAACTAAGGTTAATAATGTATTTTTAAACAATTAATATTGAGAAATCACATAACCATTATAAGTAATGGCTTGCAAAAAAAAAAACTGGAGTGAAGCCACTTTGGCTTAGATTATTTAATCCAGTGAATTTAAGCAAGACTTTTAATAAAATTATGTGGGGGTTTTTTGGTCCTGAAAACACACCTCCTTGTTCCATTTTTTAAATATATCTTTCTTGAAGTTTTTCTGTATTAGAGGCATAAGAAATAATTAAAGCGACCCTTTCAAGATCAAATCCACTGTTATGTTTCCCAAAGTGTGCATCTATTGCAGCTACGCATCATCGCACACCCCTTCCTCTAGGGGGCACCACTCCCAGGTCAGAGTCTGTGCTCTTAAAAAGAGAACTCCCCTTCCTGGCTCCATGTGCAGAATTTCTCTGAGTTCCCGTGTCCCATTTTTAAGCGCTTAATAGTTTTGCCTTGTACTGAGTAAATATCTGCTTCTTTTGTTAATAAATGAAAGTGAGCATTGAGTAACTTGGACACCCCAAGAAGATGAGGCTGGCAAATTTTTTCCTGAGCTTAGCACAACACAGGAGGGGTGGGGCACTCTCTCCACTGCCTTCCCAAGTCCTTGACATTAGATGGGTCCCTGCCTGGTGGCTGGCTGACCCTCACTGCGAGCAGCGTCCGTACACCAGACAGTCCTTTCCTCTGTGAACACACAGGGCTGTCTTTGGAATCCACCGGACACATTGAGGCCAGTTCTCAGCTTGAAACATCAGTCCACGGGACCTGCAGCTGCCTCAGGGCCTTGTCAAGTGATCAGAATCGGGCTGCAGTTGTGACCAAATGTGGTTTGGTTTCACATGCTCGGAATTCGACAATCAGTGGTTCTTCATCTTTGATCAAAATATAAATCTCCGTTAGGAAGTTAATTCTAAATATTTTTCACCTCTCGGGAAACGAATTTTGCAACTGAATTGCAGCAAGCCGGGTAATCTCATAGTCAAGGTGTGACTGGAAAGCGAAACAGTGCTTGACACATAGTAGGCATTTCTATTATCTGTTTAATGAATTATAGTGTCAAAGAGGAACACATACTTTGTGCCTTAGTGTCAAAGAGTTGCCAATGAAACTGACCCAAAGAGCTGACCATCTTTAATAACAGAGACAGAAAGTGTCCAGAATGTTCTATCACGTTAGGAACCTCCTCAGCCTTATCGAGCACTGAGACTGGAAATTAGATGGATCCTTTCCAGACTTGCTGTCTCTGTAAGATTTTCCTAAACTTGGGCATATGCCTCTAAATAGCCCCAGAAGCTCCCAGCAGCCTCAGCATTTTCTCTCTGTGTTACCTGGGCGTGCCCATCTGTGTATTTTGGTTCGTCCTTGAATTGTGTTGCAAAGCTGTTATAAATATGATTTGTATACCAACTAGATGTTAATGAAAACACAGAGACGACTCTGTCAGCCCTGCAGCCAGCGTGCTGTAGTGGCTTTGCCAGAAGGGCAGGTGACATTCCGGGGGGTGGGGTGGCCGTCGGGACTGATTCCTGGCACTGGACACTGATCTCACCTCCTGGCATTCCTGTCACTGGTGTGGCCTCATCAGGTTTTCCTGGGGATTACTAAGACTGCTTTCCCGGGAGCTGAAGCTATTGATCACACAGAGAACTGCAGGTTCTTGCTGGGTCAACAGTCCCCTTGTGTGAAAGTCCTGAATTTGGCTACTTTGATAAATGAAAGGGTGATAAAATGATAGAATCTCAGAGCTGGAAAACAACCTTATAAATGACCCTATTTCTCAGAAGGAGATGAATGACCTCATTTTTCAGGAGGAGAAACTAAGGCGTGGGAGGACAAGGGTGGCGCAGAGCCCCGGCTGCGCCTGCACCCACCCGGGACGAGTCCACGCACTGCCCGGCCGTCCAACTCCGGGCTGGGGAAGGTTCGCCTTGTGTTCGCGCACTTCCATGGGAATCCAGGAGGCTCCCAGGAGGCGGGAGCTCTCCCCTCCTCTCCACACAGCTTCGAGTGAGATGGGGACCAGGCTGCAGCCCCACGCACCTACTTGGACAGCCCTTCAGCCCTACGTGGGAGGAAGATGAACATCCTCGCCAGTGCCACTCCAAGCGTGGTCCCCAGGCCAGCAGCCCGGGCTCACCTGGGAGCCGGTGAGACACGCAGAATTCAGAACCCGGACCTTAACAAGATACCGAGCCCTGTAGGCAGGTGAAGTGCTGTTCTGGAACAGTCTTTTCAAACCTCCCCCCTCCACTCTGGCATCACTGGCTCCTGCAGGAGAGGCCTGGGCCCAGCCCAGACACCCGGGCCCCTCCCCCGCCAGGGCCAGCGCTCGGTTTCCTGTGTGGATCGATGGGTTGGGTCTGTGCGAAGAGTAATCAGGTTACCCTGACAGCGCCTGCAGGATTTATGTCCCGCTCTGTGGACAGACGCCAGGCCCCTCTGCCTGCAGCCACCGCCTCCACAGCAGGCTCAGCTTGGTGTTGGTGAAGCCTCCCAGGGTCCTGCGTCTTGTTTTTCTCCGAAGCTGCTGCAGAAGGAAACCTCGAGGCATTGCTCCCTGGTGATGTTATAAAGTGATGCGAGAAACCATGAATGAGAAATGCTTACCCTGGACTCCTTACTTCCCTCGGCCCCTGGGGTGTCTTTCCCCCCGACTCAGGGAAGGAGGGCGTGGGGCAGACTGTCGCAATGACCTTATTTGGCAGAAAACCTTCGTGCCTTAGCTGGGTGGACAGTAGACACTTGCTTGGATGATTCCCGTGTTGACAGCAGCCCTGGTCACCAAGTTCAGTGTAGCAGGCTGGCCTTTAATCGGAAGAAAAATCTACCTGAATTTAAGTGCTTTAGCTTAAACCCCTTTGGGAGACCCTGGGGTTCTGCCAGTGTAGCCTTGGCCTGGGACTTGCCGAATGCCTCTCAGGACAGGGGCCCAGCAGAGCCTCGGGCTCCTTGCCATGCTAAACGAGTTCGGTGACTCTGTGGCTCAGATGTCATTTCACTGGGTGGTTCCCACACCTGGTGAGGACCGGGAAGGAGGAGGAGTTCCTGTGGGGTTGGTTCCATCAGTGAGGTGACGCGAGGTGGTTTCTATCATGCTTAATTATGGGGTGACCAGGATAGCTGTGCAGTGGGAGTGAGTCATTACTGACCCAAACCTGCTTCAAAGGAACTAAGTGCCTGCTCAGGAGCCAGAGCTCGTCTCACCAACCATCCCACTCCGCCAAATTGTTATTTACAGAATTTCCCGTGATCGGAGCGCCCACCTGCTGAAGAGCGTTTGGCTAAAAAAAAACACCAAATAGCTGCAGTTGATCTGCACCTTTCATTAATTTCGTCTGGTATCTGTTTTCTTTCCTGTTGCAATGGATTTTGGAGGCTGATAGCCTAGGTCGATGGAGATAATTAAAATGACAAGCATACAGCAGAGGCAGCAAGAACAGCTGTCTCCTTGGAACGCCTGAGGATTAGGGCTGAGGATGGTGTCCTGCTGCCACCTTGTGGTCCGGATGCACCGATTTGTAAAGTAAAAGGCCATCAATTTCTCTACTGATTGAATCACATGTTGATTGAAGGCATGAAATGAATGGGTGTGAAAAAATAAGTTATGGAGCAAAACAATTTCATCCACAATATTCTAGTCCAAAATAATTATCCAGACCAGTTTTTGAAAGGATCCCCAACACAAGTCCTACAACCTAACGCACTAACCTTTCTCAGGGTCAAATACAAGTTCCCACCATGGGCAGAAATTATATAAGAGTGGGGTGGTGGGGTGTTGCCTCTTTTACAGAACTATCACATTATTGTTAAATTATAGTCTCGATCATGATTGTGCAGCAATGCAGCTGACAATGGAGCCTGTTCTGAAACAGAAAGAGCTGGTGTGCCACAAGTAAACCTAAGTGTGTTGTTTCACTAATGCTCCCACCTTCTGCAGCTCACCTTAGAGGGGCGTTGGTGCCACATAAACGTGAGTGCAGGGACAATGCCTGGGCCCCTCTGCCCTGTGTGGAATAACTCGTTGCTTATTTATGCTCGTGATCTGACAATGGAATATTTTTTTATACTTTGAAGAGATAATATTCTGTAATTGAATGCAGTTTGATTGAGGCAGATAAGAATAGGACTGAGAGAAACAGGCTGAAATATTGCCATGAACACATCAGGGGGGAGAGCCCCAAATTGTTCACACATTTCCGTTGGGGTGGATTCATTCTAGAGACTCAGAAAATATCTTACCTGGTATAGGAATTGGCAGAAAACAGGATGGTCCTCAGGGCAGTAACGGTATCACAGACTTAGAGCCTTGGATTATCTTTCCCACGGGCGCCTGGTTGATAAGGGTGCAGTCTGTGGTCTGGAACACGCCCTCACCGTGGTGGCCCTTCCTATCAGGGTAATTCACTTCCCAGAGGCTGGGCCTCCTGTCTTCTTATTTGTTTCCCTCTATTGCTAATCCTGAGAGAAGCCTTCCAGCCATGGGAAAGGCATTGGTCCCAAAACTGCTCTCAATAAACCAAAAGGAGACAACCAAGTTCTATGTTTAGCTCAGTGAACCCACTGCACAGGGTCCAGCCTTGAGGGAAAGGCCATTGCCCTTCTACGAAAGCCCCAGAGCATTCACAGGAGGCCTCCAGTGTCACTTCACCAAGAAGGAAAAACATGAAGTCACATATGTGCATCTACACACCTGGGGGTCAGCCCAGCTAGTCGCGTGAGGGAGGGGCTGTCCAGCTGCACACCTGGAGGGGGTGTCAGTCCATCTATACATGTATAGTCCAGCTACATACCTGGGGATCAGTCCAGCTACACATCTGGGGGCCAGTCCAGCGACACACAGAAGGGAGACAGGTCTGTCTCAATTGTAGGTAAGCCACCAAAATTTAAGTAGGTGATGACCAGAGAAGGAACACATCGGAGAAGTATGGAAATAGAAGTCCCAAAAAAGAGACCAGGAGAGAAGAGTAACAGGGCACAGACTTCCTCTGAAATAGGAATAATCCCCCTGGAGGTGTGGCGTGAGGTCCAAGTCCTGTGTGTGGCCCCTCCCAGGGCACCTGTCCCTGCCCCACCTCCGCCCCACTGGACTGTGTTGCTCCAGGTCTGTCCAGCTGCACTAGAGGCTTCTGGGAGGTGGAAGCGCCCTTGGCCTTGGCGACTACAATGTATCTGACTCAGAAACACGTTCCAGATGATGATCATTCTTTTCACTGTGAGATTTTTGTCTACGATGAGAACTTTTGGGAAAAAAGTATCTCTTCTAGTAGCTTTTCAGCCAATTTTAGTTGAAGGGGAGTGAGCCTGGAGTTCGGACACATTTTTTCTGAGTTACAGCCTTTATCCAGTAGCTGGTACTAATCAGCTTTGATCGGCTTTCTCCCCACACTGTTCTGATGGGCCAGCACCTCTCATATTTCATTATATTCTATCGGCCTTCCCTGTGGAGAGAGAGCGAGAAAGAAGAGAAACATACAGAAACGAGAGGGTGCTGAGGACCCACCGTAGCTGCAGGACACGTATCTGGCTTTGGAATAACTCAGGCGGCAAACTACTTTCTCAGAACCCGCCACTTTGTGAGCTCTGCCGTGGGACGAGGGGAGGAAGCAGGGAGCCAGCACATGCTCGCAGGACAGATCCGAGCGCTGTGCTTCCGACGGTACAGAAGGCTTCATCCCACGCGCATCCACAGGTCACCATGGCATGTGCCTGCTGGACTGTATTTTAATTACTCACTGTGGTGCCATCTGTAGTCTGAGTTTAGAGGGAACGATGCATCGTTTGCACAAGTCCTAAGAGAAGCTGTGCTGCCCCGTCACCCGGTTGGACGAGCCAGGGGCCCGCGAGCCAGCGCTCTGTGGCCGCCGGGGACTGTGCGGGAGTGTTTACAAACCACCCGGGAGGAAGGAAGCTCCCACTGCACAGGAAAGTGAACATTTATGTGTTTAGAGACCAGCGGAAGTGCTGCTGCTGATTCAAGGGCTCAGGGGAAACCGTCGCCTTGTCTTCTGGAATTCTCTGCGCACGTTGCTGGTATATGCGGCCCATTTCTCTTTTTTCTCCAGCTTTTTTGCTATTGTTCCTCAACCTTAAATATCCAAATGTATGGGGAATAGTTCACCTGGAGAAAATTTGGTCCAGGTGAACCGCCTTTGTGGAAGTGGCTTTAATCCCCCCCTTTCTCTGCCGGATCCTGTTTGCCACGAGGCCACCACGGGCTGGCTGGGTGGGATCAGCCAGTGATGGCGAAACACAGCGACAGCTCTTTCAGCGAGGCAAACGAAAACGGAAACATGGACAATGTTTTTCGAGAAAATACGTTTTTTGAGTTATGACTCATATTGTGAGACAGAAAGATTTATCTGCTTATTTTATTCATGAAATTTGAGATGAAGTTAGAGGCTGTTCCTTGTAAGTTAGAATGTTCTAGAATTGAGCACAGCGAGTGTTCTTTAAACAAGACCTCTCTGACGAGAGATCATCATTCATTTGATTATACTACTCTGTTTTTCAAAGTCTAGAACTTAAAATAGTTGGGAAGACTAATTTGACATGTGCATTTAGAAGCAACGTAGCTGGAAGGGAGCGGAGCGCCCTGCAGGGGCGAAGACCACAGGCCCTGGAGCCAGAGGCCTGGACTCCTGCTCTCCTGCCCCTCGGCACCTGCGACACCTGGGGGGGTGGGGGGGGTGGAATAACCGGCATCTCTGCCATTCACCTACCTAGTCTGAAAAACAGGGGTTAGCGGTGAGTGCCTCCTTCACAGGCTGGGGCAGCAATTAAATGAAGAAGGCATTTCGCAGAGGCCCGGGCACAAGCCAGGTGCTAAAACGTTCCCAGTGCAGGTCCTTCACTTCATTCGCCATTGTCATAAACTCCTGTTTACCGCTGGTGATGCTTCTTAGCACAGACTTTCGCCCATTCACCTGAAAGTGTGTTTATGGAGTGTTCGTAGAAGCGTAGAAAGCTGGCCCGGAAAATAGTCACATATTCGGAATAGACAACTGTTTACAGGGTGAGTTTAAAGACATCCTATTGCACTAATTGCCCTGACCTTAAACCTTCTGGAAGAACAGCAGGTTGGGGGAGCTAGGGAGACCGGTGGGGAAGGTGCAGACTTCATCTTGTGAACGCTATGTAATAAATGCTTTACACCGTCTGGGGGAAAAAGAATCCAAATGCACATTTGTGTGTTTGCTCTGGGGTCCTTGGAGTCCTTTATCTGAAGGCCTTAAGGAATCTGTCGGCAAAACGATCAGACACCCAGGCACCTGTACATTCCCAATTTACGTTTTTAGGTGAGGAGACAAAGTCCTGGACAGTGAGGGGACAAAGATCCAGTTGAGTGCAGAGCACTCGCCTCCCTGCCTCTGCAAAGCCTTCCTCCCGACAGGACTAGTTTTGAGATGCTGGCTCCTTGTCACCTGAGACGTTGTTTCAGACAGGTTGGACTCTCTGCAAGCGGACGCGGCCCTCACCCTGATGTCACCAGCTCTGCAGGACTGACTGACTGACCAGCCGCTGCCACCTCCTGCTCCCGCCATGGGACCCTCCGGGAGCCTGCTGGGCAGTGGACACATGCAGATTGTCCTGTGGGGAAGTCTGGCAGCTGCCGCCACGTTCTTCCTCATCACCTTCCTCGTCTTCCTGTGCTCCAGCTGTGACAGGTGAGAGCCCACGATGTGTCTGCTGGAATCTTAAAGCGACTCGTTCCCCCCCCCCCCAGCAGACTCTGCATAGAAAAAGCCTGTTGTACGCGGTCACAGAAATGCGTGCGTTCAGATGAGCTGGTTTCTCTGCCGCGGAGGGTCCCGGCCCTGTTCTCTTGCGTGAAAGCCTGTATTCGATTTTGCCATGGAGCAATGGGAAGAGCCCTATGGATGAAACTTCCCAGAATGAAATTCCGGCTGCTCTTTTGAGCACTAGTCAAAGTTTCCATCGTCTTTTTCTGTGGACATTTGGAAATCCAAGTTGGATGGGCATTGAAGATACCCTTTTTGCTACCACTTGAGAGTTCCTGAGAACGTCTGTGTTACCTGACTTTGGAGGGAACTGTTCTATTACTGACTTGTAATCTAGAGCTGCACTTTCTTAAGAAACAGCTTGTTTTCCTATAAGAGAGACATGCTTCTTATGAAAAAATTATCTTGTCTTCTTTTAGAATTCTCTCTCTCCCCCTCTTCCTCTGTGTCTCACTCATAAGATGTCTGTACCCCCAAAAAAGAGATCTTTGCTCAGAGAGAAGCAGGGTCCTCCTAAGCAGGAGTAATTTTCAAGGTGTTCAGACATTGTCCCCATATGTGCAGCTCCTGGTGAGTTGGCTGCTGCTAGGAGCCTCTGCAGGCCCCCAGCCCCCTTCCAATAACCTCAAAAGAGACTCAAGTGTCATTGAAGAGTCTGGATATGGCTTCCTACCCTAATGTCTCTGTCAAAAGTGGAGAAGCTGGATTCTCTGGACCCAAGAACCCCCCCTGCCTGCCCAGGGGGGCCCCGGGCCTGCAGGGCTGGGACAGTGTGACCAGGAAGAAATGAGCCTTTGCTCCCAGGGCCTGGGCCGACCTGCCTCTGTAGTTGGTGCGTCTCCCACTAGGTGGCGATGTTGCCTTGTGCATCCATGGGAGCACACTCGAGACTGATGGCTTTCTTTAAACTGTCCTGAGTAAAAATAAATTCTATTTTTAGTCTATGGACTTTTCCATAGACTGGAAGTACACATGACTCATCCTGAGAGCACGCACCCTTCCAGACGTGCCAAAATTTGTATTTTGTTTATTTTCTGTGTCCCACTGCCGTGTGTGACTTTGACTTTGCAAAGACTCCAAGTTGAGAAAACATGAGATGTCTAGATTCCCTCCCTCCCTCCCTCCCTCCCTCCCTCCCTCCCTCCCTCCCTCCCTCCCTCCCTCCCTCCCTCTCCCCCTCCCTCCCTCTCCCCCTCCCTCCCTCTCCCCCTCCCTCCCTCTCCCCCTCCCTCCCTCCCTCCCTCCCTCCCTCCCTCTCCCCCTCCCTCCCTCCCTCCTTTTTTAAAGGCATCATTCCCACAGTATGCTAGATGTGCTGTTTCCACTAAGCATCCTGCCTCAGTCCTTTTGTGAAGAATTTGTCATTCTTGCCCCGGGAGGAAGGGGGCAGCAGATTTCGGGTCCTTGCTGTGACTCGACCCTCCTCACACCCTCCCACCTGCCTAGGAGTGATGAGTGCCTGCCAGGCTTTGCTACCTTGGCAGATTAACTCAGTTCTTAAGAGAGATGTAAATGTTGATAAACAGTAGAATGGGAAAGAGGCGTGTATGTTTGATTTTAGATGGCACATTTGATATCACAGGGATGTCTTATTTTCCATTTCAGAGAAAAGAAGCCGAGACAGTACAGTGGAGACCATGAGAACCTGATGAACGTGGTGAGTCCATGTGCACGTGTGTGCATGTCTGTGCTTGCATGTGTCTACATGTGTGTGCACATGTGTACATGTATCTCCATGTGTGTGCGCGTACCTGCATTCTTACATGTGTGTCTATGTGTGCATGTCTCTGTCAAAAGACATCTGCATTTGCACATGTGCTTATGTGTGTGTGTGTGTGTGTGCTTCTCTTTGTGTGGACGTGTCTACATGTGTCTGTGTGTCTGTGTATATGTGCATCTGCATGCATGCATGTGTGTCTACATGTGTGTACATGAGCCTGTATATGCGTCTGCATGTGCATGTTTTCAAACACCAGCCACTTATCTAGGCATGTTCTTACAAGCTTACAATTTCCTTCCAGAAAGAACTCAGCCTGAGTTCACAGCTGCCTGGGCTGGTCCTTCCTCAGGTGCAGGCTCACGTGGCTGGCGGCCTGTGCAAGCAGCCAGGCTTCTGGGAGGGCTTCTAACATGGGTGCAATCGAGCAGGTGCTGGGCAGATCCTGAGAGAGCTCCAGCCTGCAGCAGGGATGTCTCTTTGCTACGTCCACCCTGCTCCAGCTTGTGTATTCATTCACTAGGGCTATCCTAACAAAGGACCACAAACTGAGTGGCTTAAACATCAAGTTTTTTGTCTAACAGCTCTGGAGGCTGGAAATCCGAGATCAAGGTGTCAATGGGGTTTGTTCTGAGGGCAAATCTTTTCTGGCGTCGTCATCACATGGTGTCCTCCCTGCCATGTGTGCCAGTCTCTGTCCACGTTTCCCCTTTTTATAAGGGCTCCAGTGTGACCTCATCTTAACTGGTTTCATCTGCAATGACCCTATTAAGGTCACATCCTAAGGTATCTGTGGCTGGAACTTCAGCACAGGAATTTGGGGAGGGTACAGTTCACCCCATAACAGCTGGCCATCGAGCTAACCAGAGCCTGGGAGCCCCAACACTCTGGGTGTGGCCTGGCCTTGGTGCATTTTCCTGTCCAGCCCCAAGGGCGTTTCAGGTCCACCTGGTGAGGAGCCACCTGAGATGCCTGGTCCCTTGTAGTCCTGGCTCTGCCTTGTGCTCTCTGCTCAGGTTCATGCCCTTGACCAGCGGAATCATTCCAGCAACTGGGGGTGGGCCACCCTAGTGTTTGCAGGGCCGTCTTCGTCAGGGTCCTGCCTGAGCCCCAAGGGCTGCTGAAGCAGAGAGCACGCTTCCCTGATGTGATCTCTCATGATCAGGCAACAAGTGCAGAGTCAGCCTGTTTGGGGAGAGGGAATAAAGTGTGCAGGGAGCAGGTGGGCTCAGAGCTCACCCGGGAAGTGTCTCCAGGCTCGGTCACCCTGCTCCACAAATGTGCCCAAGCAGACAGGAAGCTGCCAGGACCCTCTCCTCCTGGGAGCCCCTGGGGTCCACTCCCCTTCCGCTCTGGTGCACCCATTGCTATCCTGGGTTCTCACCCTCACCCTTTGTCTCACCCTCTCTCAGTCTCTGCTTGTCTGGTTCCTGTGGCCATTTTCTCCTAGAAGCTAAAAGTAGTGATGGTAGGCAAAGCCCGGGTTATGGTAATTCAGCCGGGATGGATTGTTACCTGGGAGGCTTCCTCCCACACACCTGACACCTGCCCCGGTAAAAATTCCCTCCTGTGACATTAGCCTCTGTTCCCCGAGTTCCTGGCCACCTCACACAGTGACCCGTCTCCTAAGCACCCTCCACTGAATGAAACAGCTGGTTCCCATGAGCTTTCGCATCGTGACGCAGCCTGAGCTGTTTGCTCTCTACTGTTATGTGGCTCCCAATCTGGAGTCAGAATGGACAAGGCCACCCGGCTGAGCTTCTGGTGCTCTTTACATCAGCACTTTCCACGTGAAGTCCTGGAGCTGGTCCAGGGTGGCCTCCTGGGCCTGCAGGCCATGCATTCCATGAGATGGGTGGGGACAGACATGAGCGGTGGCTCAGGCTGCCACACGGGACCAGCTGGGTATTTGAAGAAACACGTGAATGCCCGGCTGGCGTGGCTCATTGGTTGAAAATCAATCTATGATTCAGGAGATCACGGTTCGATTCCCAGTCAGGGCACATGCCTGGGTTGCGGGCTTTGTCCCTGGTGGGGGGTGCGCATGTGCAGGAGGCAGCCAATCAATGACTCTCTCTCATCATTGATGTTTCTATTTCTCTCTCTCCCTCTCCCTTCCTCTCTCTGAAATTAATAAAGACATATTTAAAAAAAAAAAAAAGAAAAGAAACAAACACGTGAACTACCAGCTTGCCGACCACCCAGAGCCATAGCTCGGCCCAGCATGTTAGTCTATGCACCTACACATTCGAGCCCAGCAGAAACCCTTCAGTCTCCAAGGCCATTCTTCCCTCCCCGTGCCCTGAATTTGTGAGAGTCAGAAAGGTTTGCAAACCTGCTTTTATGCATCTGATTGTTTTGTGAACCTGGAAGCAGAGACTTGGCTGGTTATGAAGCCGTCTCAGAAGTTAGTGATGTTATCTGTCATTGACAGGTAGATTTAAGTCTTCCCATCAGGTGGCAATGGGTGATGCTTTCCCGTGTTTTGCATGGCATGGCTCACCTCCAAGAAGAATAGCGTTTTGTAGCACCTGGGGGACAGGGGTGAGGCTGTGCTGGACTTGATTGTGACGAGCAGCTTGCTGCTTCTGGTCCCCTCCTCACCTTGGGGGAACTGATCCCTCACCACCTACCTGGATTCCATCACAGATCCGCAGGTGGGAGGATCCCCAGAGCCCAGGTGATGCTGGGACAGCCCCCAGCAGAACTCACCAGAACGGACGTGTCCTGTATCTGATCTGTATGACACGAGAGCCACTAGTTACATGTGGCCACAGAGCACTTGAAATGTGCCGAGTACACTGAGCAACTGGAGCTTATTTAATTTCTCTTCATTTAAACCAAAGTGGTGGGTGTGGGTTTTTGTTGTTGCTGTTTCAATTTTTAGAAAAAGGCTCGGGTACTCCCCTCAACAGCAATCTGACTGCGGTGTGCGTCTCTCTTGCAGCCGTCGGACAAGGAGGTGTTCAGCCGCTCGGTGACCAGCCTGGCCACGGACGCTCCGGTCAGCAGTGACCAGAACGGCGCACTTACCAACGGGGACAGTAAGTCCTGCAAAAACACCAGCTTTCCACGCAGAACTCATCCCCTAAGGAAGGTGTAGGTCTCCAAAAGTGTAGCTCAAAGACTAGGAAGTGTGAGCTTGCTCACTTTGTGTACCAGTTTTAGCAGAAGCCATCTCATGTGGATGAAAAGCTCAGGTGCGTCGATTGGCTTCTGCATGGCATTGCTGACTCTCTTAACCACCTGTAAGGTTGCTGTAACAGTGACCTCGCTGCCCCCTGTAAGATGAGTCTTAATATAAGTAGCATTACTGTCCACAGCAGGCAGCGAGGAGTGATGGCTTATGGCTGCTGCAACAGACTGCCAGGAACTTGGTTCCTTAGGACAACATACGTGAACTCAGAGTCTTGGCAGGGCTGTGCTCCTCCCGGAGGCTCTGAGGCCCCTGCCTTTCCCTCCACCCACATCCCTCTCCCACTGACCCGCCTCCCTGCCTCACTTGGGGACCTCATGATAACAGTGGCCCACCTGGTAATGACACAGGCCCACCTGGGTACCTCAGGCTGCTCCGTCCCTCTCGGGTCAGCTGATACTTCCATCTGGGTCCCTAGTCCCTCCCCTGACCCATAACCTTCCACACTCACAGGATGCAGGGATTGGGACCGGGACCCTCTGGGCCGTTAATCTGCCTGCCACACAGAGGTCAGTCATTCACCTGAGATCACAGTTAGGGCAACCGAGACAACTTACTAAATATTGTGTTGGAAAGACGTGACCGAACTAGGAATGCCGACTGACAGTCGGAACGTCTGTAACCTGCAGCCTAGAGTCAAACACGAGTAAGCACGTTGACACTGCGCAGTGTCCGATTCCCCGTCGTAACGACGTCGGGGCCGTCTTTCCCCCTTACCCCTCTGCTGCAGTTGTCTCGGAAGACAGTGCGGTGACCTGCATGCAGCATTACGAGGAGGTCCTGACCTCGGCCTCCGACCTGCTGGACTCCCAGGACAGCTCGGGGAAGCCAAAGTGTCACCAGAGCCGGGAACTGCCCAGAATCCCCCCGGATAGCGCCGCGGACACGCTGGTCAGTGCCAGGAGCGTGGACGGGGACCCGGGGGTGGGGACGGAAGGGCCGTACGAAGTGCTCAAGGACAGCGCGTCCCAGGAGAACATGGTGGAGGACTGCTTGTACGAAACGGTGAAGGAGATCAAGGAGGTGGCCACAGCCGCGCCCCTGGGCAAAGGCGCCGGCAGCCGGGCCAAGGCGGCCTCCGCCCCGAAGGAGCTCCCGGGGCCCCAGGCCCCGGGCAGAGGGGACTTCGCTGAGTATGCCTCGGTGGACAGGAACAAAAAGTGCCGGCAGAGTGCGAATGCGGACAGCGTCCTGGGACCGTCCCCTGACCCGGAGGAGGAGGCCCCGCCGCCGGTGCCCGTCAAGCTTCTGGATGAGAATGAGAACCTGCAGGAGGACCGGGGGACAGGCGACGAGCAGGCCCCGGAGGCGGCCCGCGAGGCCAGCAAGGTGAGCGCGGACACCGCCCCACGAGCTCCCGTCCTCGGAGGAGCTGCGGGATCCCTGGGCCCTTCCCGGCCCCTGGCTCGGGGAGGCACGTGCGAGCACGTTCAGGGGTGCTGGGTGAGGAAAGCCCTTTGGGGGAAGCTGGGCTGGACTTTCTCCCTTCCGAGGCGTAAAAGACTGAACTCTCGTGTTTATAAAATATTCCTCTCTTAGCACCTTTCCCGAATAGTTTCCAGTTTTTACATCACGTCGGATTAGGGCCAGGGGTTGTTTTCTTCCTTTTGAAGACCTAGAATTAAGTAGAGAGACTAGACTCTTGGCCATTCATTCAGTGTCCTCTGTTTGCTGTCACCTCCAGTGGTGAGGTGACCTCTGTCGTCTCCAGATCCCCGACATCAAAGCAAGAGCATGCACGAGGAAACCAACTCACAGGTGCCACTGGTGTGCCCGATTAACTTTACATTTTGATAAAAATCAAGTAAGAGATTTTACCTTGTGACAAGGTCCGGCAATACCCTGTGCCTCCAGGTTAGATAAACAAGGCTCTAAAATGCACTATGACCCCCCCCCCACCCTTTGTGTGTCTGACAACTTGATGTGTGAGCCACAGTAGCTTGAAATTCTCATCTCCAGCTGCCCCCGTTTCCTGGGATTTCACTTGGCTCAGTCTTCTTTAGTTGACTAATCTAATTTTTATTTTCTACATTAAAAAAAGCAAGGTTTTGGTAGGAAGGCCATGTAGGGGTCAGTCAGTCAGTAACGGGCCTCTGAAGCTGTCCAGAGTTCATGGTCAGAGGTGAGCCCTGGCTGTGATTATATAGGTTACGGCAAGTAAGTCATTCTTTGCAGCGTTTCAGCTTTTCATGTTGTCCACGAAATCAGCTGTGGGGAGCACCGACGAAAGTGAGCATAGTCATAAAATACAAAAGCGTAGTCTAATTTTTTGCCCTTCATCCAACCAAAGAGAATAATCGAATGTGGAGTTCGTGCTGCCTAACGCGGTTGGAGCTTTCATCCATGAGGCTGTGTTCACCTGACCAGGGAGGGCGCTGAGCATTTGCAGTTTCACTGTGAGGCGGACTCTGGCGTCCAAGCTCCATACAGCAGGACGGAAAGACAGCCTGGAGAAGCAGGCATTGGAAAAGGGGCTGTTGGAACTGGGTCCTGGGAGGAGTGAGCTTGAGCACCGAGTGCTGGCCTGAAGGGGGTTGTGAGGAGCTGGGGTGGTGGGGCGGGGTGGGCTGTGGAGTGGGGCACCCGAAGGCCCGGGCTGCGGCCAGGGGCTGAGCAGCGGGTCGGGTGGAGGAGAGCAGTGCGGGAGGGTCAGGGGACTAAAGCGCTGGGTTTGAAAGGACTCATCTTTGTTGAAATCAGGGAGAATTTGATTTCTGCAGGAGCCGTGTTAGAGGGAGAATCGGTGAGCCAGGAGCCAGAACCCCTGGGAAACGAGGCAGGGAACGGGCCACAGAACACGAGCTGACCTCTCCATTAGCTGTGAGAAGTTTCCTGGTGCCCGGAGAACTTTTTGATCACTCTCGAAAACTGTAGAAAGGCAAAATCCAAGCATTCCATAAAGAAGCACAATGGGTTGTTTTTTTATTACCGATCCTTCAGTGACAATTAGGAACTGAAACAGTAGTCTGGCTTATTTGTACCGACAGCTTTAAATACAAAATTGGAAGAAAGGTACTACTGCTGGGCATCCAAACACATCGCACATGAGGCTTTTATGAGTTTATTCCTTTGGCGCTTTACATACGTTCATGGTAGAAAATCATGTATTTCCTAAAAGGCACCTGAAACATTCGTCTAGATAGATGCGTGAACACACGCACAGAAGGAAGTTGGGGTATTGGCTTCACACCGCCTTCCCTCGGTTTCTGTTTCCTAACAGAGATTTAGTTCCCTGTCGTACAAGTCCCGCGAGGAAGACCCGACTCTCACAGAAGAAGAGGTGAGTTCTGTAGCTTTTAAGAAATAGTTTATTGGTTTTTAGAGAGAGAAGAAGAGAGAGGGAGAGAGAAGCATTGATGTGAAAGTGGAACATCGATCGGCTGCCTCCTGCACGCCCCCCACCGGGAATGGAGCCCACAACCCAGACGTGTGCCCTGACCGGGAATCGAACCGGCGATCTCCTGGTGCCCGGAGGATGACGCCCAACCAATGGAGCCACAGGCCAGGGGGAGGTCTTATGGCTTTTTTTAATCACCAGAAAGCCCTGTAATCAGACCAGAGCGCCCCTCCTTGCATACACGCACCATCACTGACCCCTTGTCTGAGAAGCTGAGATGCCCTCTGGAGCCTGTCTGGAGCTCAGGGTTCGGATGCTGGCTCCATAATAGCTCAGATGGAGTGACTGGCAGACAGGATGGACAGACAGGTCGGCTAAGTAACGGAAACCAAGTGGGAAAGAGGGACCAGGACAATCGAGAGAGGACGGGAGGGAAGGGCTGGGGAAGGGAGGGGAATTTAGATTATGAGAGTTTGGTCAAAGTCCCCGTGAGGAGGAAGGTCATTGTGGGCTGGAAAATACAGGAAATTGGAACGGGGTGGGGGTGCAGGGAATTTGACCTAGCTGGGGAGACTGAGGCAGCCCATCTCAGTGAGGGATGCTGGAGGCGAGAGCAGGGAGCTTCAGGATGTGCAGGTCCAGGCTGGGCTGGGCCAGACATACGGCCAACAAGAGCAGATTGCAGGCTCTCCCAGCAACGGGGCTGAGAAACCTCTGGTTAAACTTCAGGGGAGCATGAACATTGTCAAAGCCATCACGTGTGTTGTTATGTTGAGCGAGGCTCAGACAGAGAGCTCGGTGCCTTCACTGACCTGGCTGCAAGTCGCTGCTGTCTGGAACCCCCAGCACACACAGTAAGTCTGTCTGTGCAGAAGTGGTGACATATGCAGGCGCAGCACCTCCTGCATGGGGCTCTGAGTGAAGGACCGAAACGTGGAAGTACTTGCCAAGGGTGACGTCGCCCACCCTCCAGGGGTCCCCCCAGGAATGCACCTGCCATCTAGCCGCATGGTCGCACAAGCCACAACCTGGGGGTCATCCTGACACCCCATTTCCCTCACCGTCCTCAGATGCAGCCAATAGCCAAGTCCCTCAATTCCACCCCCAAACAGTTTCTCTCGTGCGTCCCTGTCTCCATCCCACAGCGCCCTCCCGCCTGGCCCGAGGTGGCTCCCTGGCCTCCCTCCAGCGTTTTCCACACTGCCATAGCCACCCCCTTTGGGGACAAGAAAATAGAATGTATAAGAGACCTGGCAACAAATCTTATGTAAAATAAACCAAGACCATGTAAAATTTTTAATTATTTTTCTTCTTATCTTACATTTGTTTGTGGCTTTTGAAAATAGGACCTAGGTATACTAATGAATTTTTAACATTAAATAAAGAACTGTGACTCATATATATTCATTTGAGGAAGAAGATTTAAGAAAAATAAACGTGGAAATCATGTATTTCTGTATTTGTGTAATGTTAGTCCAGACAAACTGAGACCTGAGTCTGAAGTACCATTGCCCAGTTTAACAGAATGACGGGGAGAGAGCTGACTGTCAAAAGCAGAGAAATGGGAACTAGGAAGAGAGTAGTTTATGAGAGCATAACAATTTACAGACTGAGTAATAAAAATGAAAGGTGTTACAGAGAAAAATTGCAACACTAAAATTTTAAAGAGAAAAAACTCAAAGCTAAGGGCTTGAAGAGAAACCTGTGTACAAAACAGAAACAACAGTCACAGAAGGAATATTCAAAAGGAGCATTAGGAGAGGTGAGAAACATAAGAAAATTTATGACGACACCCTCTGCCCATTAGGCTCACGCCCAGAGATAATATTAAGTTGCAAGCTAATGGAAGAGCCTGTAATTCTTTTAGAAAGAGTATTTCTTCCATGGGGAAGGAACTTCAGGAGAGGAACAGAACCAGTGGCGAGGGGCTAGCTCCCACCTTTACTACCCAGGTACAGGTGTGTCTGTCCTCCCAGGTGACCCCTGGAGGTGAGCATGGCTGGCTCCTTCATCACTGCATCCACGCTTTACCCCTTTATAATCTGTCCACATTCTGGCTTGCACTACTTTTGGGATAAAAAGTTCCATATGTTTGTACTTCACCTTGAAAAGAAGACGGTTTTTTTTTATTCTTCCTAAATTCAAAGAAATTATGTCTTCCTTCTGAGAGTCATTTTTCCATTAAAACCTCTAAGGTGAGATTGTTAAATGAGCAGTCATCAGAACGGTCAGATCACCTCGGCCAGACTTTGCCCAAGATTATTCCTGTGCCTAAACCTTTGGGTTATCAAGGCCTGGCAGCAGTGAGCCACCGGCCTTGGCCAGCCGTCCTCATGCAAATGACCAGCCAGCACACGGCAGGCAGGTCGCAGGAAGCCTGCGGGGCCAGCTGGAACGTCAGCCACAGCATGTGGGCGCTGCGGAAGCAGGGAAAGCTCCCCGCACGTGCAAAGCCGAGCATCTGTCAGGGAGTATGTTCATTTATTTCCTGGGTGTTTGGATAAATCAGCCACTGTGGCCAACACAAGTACACGTAATGAAGGAGATGTTTACTTATTTCCAACCATGATTTCTAACAATAAAATAATACCCCAGACAACCTCTTAATCTGCACAACTACTCTCTCATCACCAATGAAAATTAAATCCCTTGAGATATTAGAGACTATATGGGGTATGTTAGTGACACTGAGTAGCTTGGAAAACAGCCTGCTCCTCACAGTACTATGCACACAGCCAAGACTTGGAAGCAACCTCAGTGTCTATCGATGGACAAATGTGATTTTATAGATACGTAAAATGTATGTGTAAAGTATTTAAATATACACACACAGTGGAATATTATTTACCCATAAAAAGAAGGAAGTCCTGCCCATTGTGACCTTGAGGGCATTAAGCCAAGTAAAACTAGCCAGAGCGGGAAAGACTTTATGTTCCCAAGTATATGTGAAATCTTAAAAAAAGCTGAGTCCTGGCCAGGTGGCTCAGGTGGTTGAAGCATCACCCTGTCCATCAAAAGTTTTCAGGTTCGATTCCTGGTCGGGTCACATACCTAGGTTGTGGGTTTGATCCCCAGTCGGGGCACCTATGGGAGGCAACTGATTGATGTTTCTCTCTCACATCGATGTTTCTCTCTCTGCCCCTCCCTCTCTCTCTAAAATCAATAAAAATATGTCCTCAAGTGAGGATTAAAATAACTAATTAATTAATTTTACAAAGCTGATCTCATAGAAATAGAGAGTAGACTGGTAGTGGCCAGGGGCTGATGCGGGGGAGTTGGAGGGGGGATGGGGAATGCTGGTCAAGGGGTGCAAACTTCCAACTATAAGATGAACAAGTTCTGGGGAGCTTGTGTTCAGCATGGGGCTAGAGTTAACAATACTGCTCCGTATTATATACTCAAGATTGTTCAGAGAATAGAGCTTAAATGTTACCACCACACCCAAAAACTGGTACCACGGCAATGTAGGTACTCACTAGCCTCATTGTGGTAATCATTTCACAGCACGGATGTGAATCAGATCTTCATGTTGTGCACCTTAAACTCACATATGTGGCATGTCAATTGTATCCAGTTATTTGATTGTCCCTTTGTTTTCTAGATCTCGGCCATGTATTCATCTGTAAATAAACCTGGACAGTCTGCAAATAAATCAGGACAGTCGCTTAAAGTGCCAGAGTCCAGCGACACCTCCACCCCAGGAGCTGCCCGGAGGTCCCCGTCCTCCTGTAACGACCTCTATGCGACTGTTAAAGACTTCGAGAAGACTCCCAGCAGCTTCAGTGTGCTGGCACCGGCAGGGAGACCCCGGGAGGAGCCCGAGCCCGACTACGAGGCCATCCAGGCTCTGAGCAGAGAGGACGGAAAGGCCATCCCGGGGACCAACGGCTACCACGGCCCCTCCCCAAAGGAGAATGACTACGAGAGCATCGGGGACATGCAGCAATGCAGAGACATCACCAGGCTCTAGCAGCCCCGAGGACAGCCCACCCCCAGCCTAGGACCAGCTGTCTGGGGACAAGAAGACAAGGAGCGCTGTCCCTTCCACGTCACAGGCTGCCTCGGCGGCTGAGGGCAGTGAAGATGCTGGGACGGTTGCTCAGCTTTGGGAACAGGAAGGTGCACACCTGGCTGCACCCAGGGCGCCCCACCCGGTGGGCTCTGCCACACCCTAGCCCAGGCCCCCACGTCCCCGTGGCCTCTGGACAGGTCTCAGGCTGTCCCCGTCTAAAGACTGCATTCAGAAGAGCCAGGTTTCCTTCTTTCCTGCCTTGTGGCTGTCAGCTCTGTTCCCCTAGAAATCTCCCCATCTCTGCTGGTTCCTTCCAAGGAAATTCACCCCCAGGGCTTGGCCTTTGCCTTCAACGTAGGTGTTGTCGGATGGTAAGAAACCACCATGGTCGCTGCTACCGTCAGGTCGCCCGTCGTCTCCTGGGGACGCCTGCCAGGGTCTTGGGTCTTCATGCCTTCGGATCCGGGCACTCCACGTCAGCAGCTTCTCCCAAAGGACTTGAAGTCATTTTTAGATGCTTTATTTTATTTTTCTAGCCAAAACGTTCCCCCTCCCCCCAGTATTTGAAACATCAGAGCCTTTGCAGTATTTGGGTGAACACTGTGGTACCTCTACACGTGTTCGAGCCCGGAGCCCATTCCCCGAAACGCGGCTGGATGGCCCGTGACCGCGCCTGAAGGGCCTGGACTGGATACCAGCGTTTCTGGCGATCTGTGCGGCCGCACCAGCAGCAGGGGCCCTTAAATTAGCCGCTACCCTAAGGTAATCTCGCTGGGGTTAAAATGTAAACATTTATTTTTGTTATATAAATTTATAAGATGTTTTATGTTTAACGCCTAATTTCTAGAAAGTGCCAGAAAAAAATGTATATTAACTATTTTGATTTTATGTACAATGATTTATACTCTCACTTTGAAAAGACACCATAAAGCACATAAGCTAGGTGGTTACTAGTCATTATCGTTTTTCTAACCAAGTGTTTAAAACATTGAAAGCTTTTAAAGACTCAGACTTTACAAATGGTACTTGGAGCTCCTGGTCAAAATCATCTAGCTCTTGCAGAAGTCAGTGGAATAACCATAAATGGTCATTGCCAGTGGTCTGTGATGGGAAATATTGAAAATTTTGAAATGGTAAAAATGGAAAGAAGAACAGGATGTGACTAAGGGTGACTGAGTTATTACCTCCACGAAGGTTTGGTTCCATTTTGAAGAAGACGGTGAGGAACTCTGTAGTCCAGTACTTGCAAATCTAAATGGTCTATTGGTATCCACCCCCCCCTTTTTTTGACAAAAATCAGTGTTTGTAGTAACTCAGATTGAGAGATCAGCCTGGTTTAGATTTAATCATCTCTTTAGATTTTAAGAGGCCAACTTTAGGGACTTGTTCACTTTTTAATCTAAAAGGAACCCTTTGAAGTGCTGTTGTGCAGCGCGGGCTACAGAGAGGGAGCATTCCTCCCTGTTCGGGGGGAAACAGAGAGACAGGTGATTATTCCACGCCACCGTGAGACCTCTGACTTTGCAGATCGCATCGGCTTGCTGCTGTCACTCGTTATGACAAAGAATGCCATTGGGAGGGGGAAGCATTTGAAAATTGTGAGGACCAGCTGCTAGCTGCTGGCTGCTGGCTGGCCACTGCTCTGAAATACGTTTCTGAAATTGTAAAGTGAGCTCTGCCGGGGCGAACTGGTTGTTGTCATTATTTTTCAAGCAGCCTGGTCTCTCGCATCAAGACTCCGTGTACGTGAGGACGCTCACCATTGATTAGAAGGTCGCAGCAGAACGCCCTTAGATCAGGGAGTTTATCGGGGCGCTGCAAGACCCTCGCCTCTGAATTAACGTCCTGCATAGGCCCTGTTTTGCCTGGTGTTTTCGCTGCTTAATATTAATGAGTTTGACTCAACAGTGTCTGTGTCATGGGGTTCCTGTTGTGCATGGTGATAACCACGCGGCCCACCTGGCCCTGTGCGGGCAGAAGTCACATCCTTAATGAGCACTTGACCGCCCCAAAGTTTATTGTATTTCTTATTTGTTGCCAGGGAAGTGGGTACCATCTCTAAGGTGTAAAACCATTTCGAGAGAGAGAGGCTCTTTAAAAATAGTCCTATCCCCTTGAAATTTTATTAACAGAGTTTCCCCCAGAAGTGTTGAAATATAGGCTGTGCAATGTAACCAGAAAAGATGCACTGGCATCTCCCTCCAGATTCGAGATCCAGTGCTAAGAATGGCTGGGATGGAAAGAGCTGTGATGTCCTGTAAAGGAGCTGTGAATCCTCCCGTACAGGCCGAAAGAGGGGTGAGGGTCTGAGGCGGGCAGGGGCGCAGGTCAGGAGATGGCTGTTCTGTAGACCACCGGCACCCGATCGCAGGCTGTTTACTGATGCGTCATCACTGTTTTGACCTTATAGTTCAGGATTTCATAAATAAACTTACCTTGCCTAAAAACAGGATCTATGTCTTTGTTCAGATATTTTTAACATTTACAAGAATTTTTTCTGCTGCTTTTACTATTTCTCAAATACAGTCAGCAGGAACGTATGACCTGTTTCATGTGAAATGTTTGAAGAAATTTTAAATTTGAGAAAGTCATTTTTGTAGGTGTTTTCCTCATGGATTTGTTTCCTGCCCTGCACTGAATTTCACCGTCAGTTCAGTAAAGCTTTTGAAGGTGCTGCTGTCCTTTGTGGGGAAAAGCAAACTACTGATTTATTTGCCCTCAAAATCCAAGAGTTCAAATTGAGAGCTAATTAGCAATAGGTAGTCAACACAAAGAAATAAACTTCAACATGTCACTATCTCTTTCTCACATTGGATTTTCATTTTTCTAATTAGAGCATTTACTAACTTTAACCAGTAACAAACTATGTGTGCATACACACACACACACACACACACACACACACACACACACACACACATATACGTATGTGTTCTGGTGCTTTATTAGGACACATCCTATTATGCTATGATGTATTTTGAATGTTTATTTTACCAGTGTGAAGACTATCATCAGAAAAGCAGAACAGAAACAACAATTCTCCAATAGTTTCCGTTTGGTGATTATAGGAAAATCTTCCCAAGTTGCTCTCCTTTAATTTTTCTAATGAATAAATTCAGATTTTAAATTGTGTCCATAATTCTTTTAGCTGAACAGCAGTGGTGTTTTCAATAGTTTGATTATCCACGTGACTCAGACAGGTGATGGAGAAGATATTTGGCCAAGAGCTCCAGGAGCCGCGTGAGCCAGGATGTGGTCGCAGCCAGGTGGCCCCACCAGGTAGAAGCAGAGCCCGCTCTCCCGTGGGGCCGCTGTCTTGCACTGTCTTCAGAAACCACAGAATCCGCAGGCAGCGGCCGGGTCTGACGTGTAAAGTGATTGCTCTGAGCTGATGACCCGGCCCCTAATCTCAGAGCTTCGGTGCAAGACTGCACTGGACTTTGTAAATGAGTCAGCGACAGTTGTCAGTGCTCCTTGTTCTAAGGTGACTCCGTGGGATCTGGCGATGCCAGGCCCCTGCGAGCGCTGATTTCTGGTGCCCGGCCAGCTTTGCCTCGGCGGCCCGAAGCCCAGTAGGTACTGATAGTAGTTTCCTGGAAGTCTTGACAGGCTCATTGTGCTGTGTAACTGGGCAAAGTTAACGTGTAATGTGTACTGTTAATAAGTGACTGATGTGAAAATTGGAACGTGTGTCTGTGATGTTAAATGCGGCTTTGTTCTCAATGGAATCGAAATGCCTGGGCCTGTGGCAGTAGTTTCTTGCTCTGTGTTGTATCTTTTCTTCCATGCATTGTTTCTGACTGTGGCATAGACAAGGTGTACACACTTAGAAAGTGTTTCACTTAAAGAGATCAGCCCAGGAACCATGATAAATGAGAGTCATCATCCGAATTACCGAAGTAAATTAAACAAAATCATGGTCCAGGAGAGAAGGCTCTTAAGTGCTCATTTGAAGTTTGTTTACATCCAGTCTGTAATATTTATAAAGCATTTCATTGGTTTTCCAGTTCTTTCATTTAACTAAGAAACGGTAGTTCAGATTCCTCTTCATGCCAGATGAAATGAGAAATGCAATTTTTGTTAAAAAGGCAATTTTTTCTAAGCATTCAATTTGGTAATCATTTATCTTAATGCAGTTAGGTTAGATTTTTCTTTGCTCTCCGCTTGTATACTATGGGTATTTTTAAAAATGTATTGGGCTCTAGGTGACTCAGATCACCCGTGTAATGGATTTTAAAGGCTGTTAATTGTTATTCCTCAGACTTCTCTATATGTTAAAGTTACAACAGTAAATGTTGTAATGTTGTTACCTTTAAATAATTGTGTTGTATTGACATGCCTCATGTGTCCAGGGGAAATTTGAAATACAGCTAAACAAATAGGAATTCGCATTTCATTGTTCATGCATTTTTTTCCTCATAAAAATAGTTTCCCAAAAAGTGACTTATTGTCCGTTAGGCAGTCCTGATCGGCTTCAAAGTACTCCTCTTACTCAAAAATAATTCGTGACACTGGCTGCCATTTTGACTCAGTGTCTCACAAGGTGTCTGTCGTGGTCAAATCTAACTCACAAATGAGTGGGACAGTTGTTTTCAACATTGGGAATTTTAAAACCTTAGTTTTAGTCCAAAAATATCTCAGATTGGCTTCCTCGGCTTATAATTTTGCCCTCCCTGACTCCAGTTTAAAGATTGTGGGCAGGAAGGCACCCTTTCATCCAGCCTCCCCTGGGCTCCTCCTGCACAGGTCACCTCCTGTCACTCTGCGCAGCACGACCCTGGGCCTTTTCCCCACCCCAGCCCCTCTGCTGTTCCCAGGATGGTTTTCTGCCCGGCGGGCTGCCCAGGTAAAGCCACAGATCCTCCCGGGGGAGCAGATGCTCAGGGGTCTTTGTCGTGAGCTTTGCTGGACCAGGTACACGCTTGTCCGCATCTCTCATGAGAACTTTTAATAAATTGTGCTGCCTACTCAAACAGCCCCGTGTCTCCCAGGGTCCCAGTGAAGGTAGATATTTGTGACAGCAGGCCAGTAGGTTCCCATAAAGTAGGATGCTGGTTATTTTAAGGGGAAAAACCCTTTCTGGTAAGAAGTAATCATTTATAAAACAAACTGAGTGTAAGATGTTTTAGCCAGGGAGCTATTGCCCCCCTTCCCCTGGGACATACTTCGTATGAGTTATGTTAGCTCCACCCAGCTGGAGCTGCTCTCCCAGGTCCCGAGGAAACGAGTGTCCCAGCATCGAACTGGAGTTACCTGGCCATTTCTAGGCAAATGCTGATGGAGTGAGAAACCAGCCCCTGTGAGGCCTAGGCCAGGTGGATAGGGACACTGTGCTGAGGGTCTGGACACTAAGGATCTGCCACCATTAGTTTTGATAGTTTAGTGTTGTCATTTGAAGTTCACTCTAAGTGAACTTAACTCCATACTTAATTATTTGAATGGATATCCTAGAGTGTAATTTTTTTCCAAATTAACAGAACAGATAACTGCTCATTCTCTTTATACATTTAATTTTTAAAAGCCCACCCAATATACCAATTTGTCACCCTTAATAGGACAATTAAAGTGAAAAGAGAGACCAGCCTGTTCCCCTGGGGCACTCCAGAACTGTCTGGTTGCAATGTCTGCTTTTGTTTGTTTGTTTTAACTCAACAAGTTGGAAACCATGAGTTTAAAACAAACTTCCCTTGTCCTTTCTTAAGCTCAAAGAGAATTTTTTTAACTTGAGGTCCCCATTGAGGTAGGAGAGGCTCCCCTGATAGCAGTGACCTTCCCTAACCCAGGAGACTGACACCAAAGGCATGAGCCTGTCTGTAAGAGATTTCAAACATTCCTTTGACAAGTTTTTAATGTATTTTTAATGTGAAACCCATAAATGAACCTGCACGATGTTCAGGACCCACCCCATGAGCTTGCTTACCTTTTTTCAATGTATATTTTCACACAGGCTTCTCTTGTGCTTCCAGGAGCTGTACCAGAAAGCAAATTCCTGGGGCTGCTCCACAGAGCTCTGAGTGTCCTGGGAGAGACAGCACAGTGCTGGTCGCTTAGGGAGAAGCGGAGAAAATGTCAGGGAAGCTGAATTTTATGTTCACATCAACAAGCATTTGAGAGAGTCTGTTTGACACTATTTTTCAATTTCTTTATTTTTTATTTTTTATTTTTCAGAGTACCAACCACATACTTGCTTCTGGGTTCAGGCAGGGATCAGAAGTAAAATCTGAACTAAGTGATGTGAGCAAGGCTTTCTGCCCTGTGTGTTTATGTGTCTGGAAAATGCATTATCACCACTCTGAGTCTCTTAAGGAGCAAGCTGTAAGTAGGTATAGATGAGAAAGGCTATCTCAAAGTCTTAAGTTATTGTTTCCATATTTTCTTCTTTATAAACTCAGGAATTAACCTGGTTTGTGGATAGCATAATATGGCTAATAAAACTATAATTTGTAGGTCACTAGACACATCCTTTCAAATGTTTCATTTAAAGACTTCTAACTTTGTTTTAATTGGGAAAACATACTCCTCCTAACGGAAAAATAAACCCAACAAAAGACTTCCATCAACTCTTTCTAGAAGAGTGTAGCATCAGTCAACAACTACCCCAGAGTGTGTGTTTCTTGCCAATAGTATTTCAACAATTTTTATGGGAGAAAAAAATGCACGTGTTTTTATTTATTGGAAAAGTAAATTCTCAGAGGGGATAATTTAAAGAAAAGCATTGGTTTTGTAGACAAACTCATGGCTCTATAGTCCCTGTTCCAGTATTGACTTTACTGTGTGACCTTGAACAAATGAATTAACTTCTCTGTGCCTCAGTTTCTCCATCTACAAAGTGGAGATAATGATACCAACCAGTGCCTACCTCATAGGGATGTTATGGGGACAAATGAAATAATATAGAGAAATACCAATGCTTTGAACTCTGGGAGGATGGTGCTACATAAATTGATGCAGTATTGTTTTTAATGATCCCAGTATGATGTTTAGGGCTTAAACAATAGCAATACTGTCATGTTAAGAGTAAGTTTCAATTCGATGCATATTTACAACTCTCCTCTTGGCCAGGCCTTGATCATTCCACCAATAATGGTACCTACCGACTGAAATGGTTGTTTCCTGTGTTTCTGCCCATAGTATTTTTATTCTGAATGTTCCCCAAAGGCTGGAGTTTAACTTCTAATATCTTACCGTTTACATGTAATGGACCATATTCAAGCTATGTATAAAGTATAATTACATGTAAATAGCAGGTACGTTATAATTAAAGGCACTTATCAAATTGTCTTGTTCTTTTTTAATTGTAATAAAAGTCAGTTTTATATAAAAAGCTTGTTAAAATTCATTTGGTGTTTGGGGAGATGAAGAATGGCTCATTTACATGCTTTTAGTGTATAACCCGGGTTCAGGATTTTAGCCACCAGCTCACCACCATGACAGGTAGGAGGATGTGACCGATGGCCGGGCCGGGGGGTGTGGTGGCTGCACCCCCAAACTCTGCAGAAAAGTGCTGAGCTGGAGTCCCAGCTCCATGAGGACATGGAGGACCCCGCTGGGCTTCTCTGTGCCCTGTGTCCACACAGGAAGGGGGGGATAACAGTACAGAACCCGACCAGGTTGTTTCAGGACCTCCAGGCAAATGGCATCTTGGCTTCAAGCCCCTGCTTCCTTTGTCGCCATGTGGGCAGAGCTTCCTGTCCCGTCCCGGAGCTGTTGGCCCCATGTCCATGCAGTGCGCAGAGGCCCTGAGCGAAGAGTCTGCCCTGAATCCCGGGTCGAGGACCAGCTTCCCCACCTGGCTACCCAGGAGGTTGAAGTTGTGTCGCCTGTGGGCTGGCGCAGCCTTCGCAATGCTGGGACTAGGTGGGTATTTAACACGCGCTCCTTACGGGGGCGGAGGACTCTGAGACCCCAGCTAAGGTGGGCCAGACATCCTCGCCCTTCGTGTCACTGTTAGGGAAGAAAGCGGTTGGCTGGTGCACCGTCCTCCCTCCGTGAATACAATCTGCACTATGATTGCTTTTATTTTTTTAATGATTCACAATCTTTCCGCTCCTTTAACGTTGCCATTCTGAATTATTTGCTGTCACCCTCACAATTCCTAAAATCTCAAGCCTGAACCACAGGTGCTCCAAAGCCAACTGTCCAGCAGCGTCACATCTGTTTCCATGGTTCCGCCATCTGTATGACCCGATGTCCTTGCTCTGGAGTGGAACTCCAATTCCCTGGTGGCCCCATTCCCCCCGGGGGCATGATTTAGCTTTGAAGTGTCCCCCATGGCATAAACCAGTTTCCTGCCCCACAGCAAGCTCTAAATAGACGTCTGATCGGAACTGCATTCTCACCCTCTGACCCGTTCATCATCCAGTCTTATGAGCCTGTCTTGGACTAGTGACTAGTGTAGATAAACCCGCAGGATTTTATGCCGAGCTCTTCCCCTACCCAGAGCCTCTCTGTGACTGAATTTCTGAATCGATGGCAGAGTCCCATGGCAGAGATGTCCTCCAAGTTAAACCAGCCCAAAAAGCAGGGGGAGGAGGAAAGGAAGTGTCTGACGTGTAGATAAACAGCATCAGCACCTGGCAGCGTTGTCTGTTAAAACACAAGTCATTCCAAATAAACAGCTTTAAATGCTCACGTCCAGAAGAAAACAATATACAACTGCAACATCAAACTAGAAAAGCAAGTTAATGGGAAAACAAAAGAAACCGCAGGAAAACGATTTATTGATTCAGTCCATAAATATTTACTGAGCACTTACTATGTGCCAGGTGCTGAAAAGGCAGGCTCCTGCCTGGTTGGAGCTCACATCTTAATGGCCACAGTGCTGACCTTGAAATGCTCAGGGTGTTCAGCGTCAGCACCTCAGGACCCTGCTGGTTGTACTGTCTCTGGAGATCTGCTTTCCAGAAAGGCCCTGTGAACAGATCGCAGTTAAGGTGAGACCAAAAGGGTAAGCCAGAGAAAGAGCACTCAGGCGTGGGATGCAGCCAACACCAAGACTCCAAGCTGGGAAAACCCAGCTCTTCCTGCTCAAGGAGACGTGAATCAACACGGGGCAGCCTGCTGGGCCTCGGGGCTTCTCTGTCTCTGTCATTCTTGCCTTTGTCCAGCCCGTCCCCATCCTAACTCTCTCTCTGCTGCCTTTCATACTGTCACCAGAATTATCCTTCTCAGAAAGCAAGTCAGAGAAATGGACTGACTACCCAATGAAGTAATTATTATGTACCTACTATTTCCTAGTAACTAGTGCAGACTAAGGGGACATAGCAGCCCACCAAACAGGCAAGAATCCCTCACATTCGAGTAGGGAAAGAAAAGAAATGGTTACCCAAACAAGCCCCAGATCATGTGATGAGTAAATAAATGAGGTGGAATAAAGTAAATAAAATGGTGATGAAATAGAGAATGCCTTGGTTTGTTGAGGGAGAGGTAAGACATGGCATCTTTTACGTTGGGGGTCAGGGAAGGCCTGAATGACCTGATGCAGCCTGTAAAACTTGGGTGGGGGGCGAGCTTCTTGGAGCAAGATATTAGGTAATATCGTGGCATGAGTGAGGAAGGGAGGGAGATGTAAACTCCAATGATAATAAATTGGAAAGCTATGGAGTTTCCACGGAAACATGATTAACCTGACATGAGCCAATCAGTGGCTCCTTGTGTGTAAAGGGTTGGCCAAAAGATCCAAGTTCTCACCCACTAACCTAGTTTGCATTAACCCCAGCCTGATGAATAAGGGGCACAGTATGTTATGACCCCAGAAAACACTGGGTGACAGATGCCACCACCCAGGGAATGGGCGAGCGTAGTCAAGGCACTGTCGTGGGTGGACACGCAGGGACGTGGAGAGCAGCCAGCAGCTGGCAGTAAGGAAGAACGCACCAGAATTAAACTGGCCAGGCCAGCAGCACCCAATGCTAATTTTTGAAATTGAGGTAAAAATAATTTTTCCCACAAAAAACATTTTCCCTACTCTCTCCTCTACTCATTCTCATTAAGTACTGGGAAGCTTTTAAAAATGAAGTGTTTTCGGTTCAGAGATCTTTGAATCGTACTGTGATCCGGCACGATTATTGTTAGTCTTTTGAGAGTATTTTTCTAAATGGTCTTTAATCCTCGGATGCTTCTCACTTCTTTCTTTTTTGTATCTACTTGGATCCAGTGACTTTCAATTGTCCCCAGTGTCTTCCACTTGCTGACCTTCTACGTCTTGTTACAAATACCCTCTCCCTTAGCACCTGTGGGTCCCCTGCACCCTGGAGCACAGCAGCCGGGCCCTGCCTTAACACGCTTCCTAAACCACACGTCCCCTCACACTCGTGGGTCTCAGCTAAGGTCAGGCATCCTCTGAAATTCAAACCAAACCCTGCCACATAGAGTGGAAAGTCCAAGGTTGCCCGGGGTTTCCAAGGAGCAAGAGAGCATGGCTCCTGCCCCTTAAACCACCGTCTCGCTGTCTCTTAGCTCCTGCAACATTCTCATTCCTGTCCAACCATGGCCCACACCCCATCTTTCCAATTTCCTTCGCAACCACTCCCAAGGAGCACTCGGGAAGGTAACAGATGCTGCTGATGGTGACAGTCAGAACTGGACACTACGCATCTTGGAGGGACTGCAGGCACCCACCCCCAGGATGTTCTCTTGACACTGTCACCTGCCAATGTCCCCACGTGAAGACACTGTGAAATCCCATTCTCCACTCCTGGAGCCAGGGTCCTTCCTGACACACCATAGGACAAATTAATGGGCTTCTAGGTACAAAGACCTGGTACTCTGGGTTGCCCTCTTTGCAGCAAAGAGAAACAGCGGCTTGGAACCTTCCCTCGTTCCCTTCTCCACAATCACATGAGCTGTACATCTCCTTCGGTCTGCAAAGTACCAACCACATCAAAGTAAGTCACTCAGCCAACCCACCGGAACTGGATCGTGTCTCCTTTAAAAAAAAATCCAACCACCATGTGGCCCTGGCAGTAAATACCTGTTTAAACTGGGGTGGATACAGGCGCTTCTCTATCCCCTGCACATGGCACCCCCCACTCCCCCACCCACAACAGGGCGCCCAGGGAGTGCTGGGTGCCAGCTGATCTTTCATTCACTCATCAGGTCAGCACTGAGCCCTCACCGAGCCAGGTGCCCCGCCGCCCTCTAACAGTGGGGGTCAGTGCTCCAAGTCGGCTTTGGGGAAACTACATGCCGCTAGGTGTGCCTGGGGCTGATGAGGGAAGGTTTCCACCCAACCAGACTAGTCCAGAGTTAGTCCAGATTAGTCCAGGGTTACCCCACCCTGCCCCACACAATCTGTCGGGCTCCACAAACAGGATGGTGGACCTAGAAGGAATCTTCCCTAATTCATCAGCCTCCTTGTGCAGTTGAGCGTATGGAGGCCTGGGAGGCAAAGCGTTTCCTCCGAGGTCTCCTTTAGTAAGTCACAGTGTTAGCTGGTGCCAGGAAGGGCCTGCAGGAAAGGACCCTGAGGAGGCAGCCTGGGGAACGGGTGTCTGCAGACTTGCTTTGGTGTCAAAGACCAGAAATCCGATTCTAATAATGTCACTTACCCACCACTCAGCCTTTGTCAGGTCAAGAGAACTCTGTCTACCTCGGTCTACTCTCCTGAAAAAATGGGACAAAGGATTGCATGGAATAACATACAGGAAAATGCCAGACTATGTAGCCTCCCAACACCTTTAGCTCTCTTTGCTCCTTTCATCAGCGACCCTGTCCTTTCTCAATGGGGAACAGAAAAATGCCCATTCGTCACCATCATGACTCTTTTAAAGTCTTTCTCCCCCTTCCCCTGCCCGGGTCCTACACAATGCTCGCACACTCACATGCACACATGCATACACACATACACACTTGCATACATGCACACACATACATACACACTTGTACACAAGCGCACGCACACTCGACATTGACTCCCTCCCTGTGAGCGTGGGCCACCCAGCCTGTTCACCAGCACTGACAGTGGTCGCCGCCCTGGACCTCACGAGGGGTTCTCTACTCACGTCGAGGTCTGGCTCAGGTTCCCAGCAACCACCTGCCACCCTCCCTGTGGTGCCTGCAGCCTGAGATGTGTACAATGCTAGACGTCACATCAGAGACGCTTCCTGTCTGGCTTTAATTAATTTCTTTGTTTCACTTGAAAAGACATCTTTAGTTGTCTCACCCACACTGTGCTTTGGCTGCACTACAAGGCTCTAAATTCAGCTGTAAAACATGGTTAACTTCCAATTTAGCGAAAGAGGGGTGAGAAGGGAGCCCCCTTCTCCCAGGGATCTGGGCAGGAACGTTCGGTGGGGATACCAACATACAATGGAATATTATTCATCCTTAAAAGGAAAGAAGATTCTTACACACGTTACATGAACAAACCTTGAAGACATTGTGCAGAGTGAAATGGGCAGACACCAAAGGACAAATCCTGTATGACCCCACTCATGTGAGGGCCCTAGAAGAGCCAAATTCCTGGAAACAGCAAGTAGGATGGTGCCCACCAGGGGCTAGGGGGGAGTAGGGAGGAATTAGTGTTCCACGGGGACAAACTTTCTGTTCTGGAGAAAGAAAAAGTGCTGCAGATGGATGTCTGGGATGGTTGCACAATTTGCGAAGGTACTTAATGACCCTAAACTGTCCACTTAAACATGGTTGAAGTGGTAAATTTTAGGTTATGTATATTTTACCACCATAAAAACAATCTCAAAAAAAGTCCAGATGCCCAAGTCCCATCTCTGTAGGTTCTGATTGAGCTGGTTTGGGGTGTGGTCTGTACTCTGAGATTTTTTGAACTCCCCAGGTGATCTATCCTGCAGCCAAAGGTTGTTTTGTGGGAACCACAGAAACCAGGGATCTGCAGTCACCGTGGAATCCCAGCCAAGAAGAAGCCCCCTCAACTGGGGGCAATGGTGTGGGGTTTGATCAGCCCTACCCTTCTGCACCCCACCTCGATGACATCAGGAGGAACCACCCAATTCCCAGCTTCGTTCACTGGATGGAAGAAAAGGGAAAACTTGTTTGCACCCCTCAATTTTGTCGGGGTTTCTGACAGGGGCTGCTTCCTGGTTTTCTCAGCACTGACAGGAATGGTGACATGTTGGGGATATCAGGATGATGAGTGTTGATTTTGCTATTTTTAAAAAGTTGCATTTTTAAGACTCACACAAAGGTTTGTTTGTTTTTATAGAAAGAATCTCTACTCTCTGATTCTCAGAGTTTAACTCTCTTGATGCCCCAAGAACACTACAGTTAATATTGGTCATTCGAAATCTTCATGCATGTACATAGTTTTTCTCACGATTTTACTCTTTTTAAGGGGAGGGGGTATATACAAAATAAATACAGAATAATAATCACAAATTCATCAATTATACTTGCTGGAGTTTACTAGTCTAGACTACACAGTCTGTTTCCTGGAAACCTGTCTAAGCCTTCTGTCTTTTCTTTTTTAACTGTTTGAGTAAAACACACACACACACACGTGCACACACACGTACGCCCGCTCACACAGTCACTGCTCCTGTGGGACACCGGAGGGGTGGGGAGGCAGGGTTTGAAGCCACCTTGGGTGGGCCAAGGTTCCCACGTGGAACATGCAGTTATCGTGGTCAGAAAGGAGGCTTCAGGATGGGCAGAAGATGCCTGGGTGACATGGTAGGCTCACGGGGCCCTTCACCCTCTGGCCAGACAAACAGCCTCTGTTTGCCAAGGTATCTGAACTCTGAGTAAACTGCTCAGGGTGCCCAGCCAAGAGCTCAGCCAAGTCCTGAGCAGACCTCCTTTCCTCCCAAGAGCAGGAGGAATCAATGGAGAGGAATCTGCCAATTTTCTGTCACTTGGCGTCTCTCCAAAAGCAGGCTCATACTCAGGGAACCCAAGTCCATGAGGCCCGTGGGTGGAAGCAAACGGGACTCTCTTTCCGCTTTCAAACTCCTGTGCAAGGATATACGCAGCGCTGGGAGGAAATAAGAGGTGGAACCCGCCAGGTCAGCAAAAACAGGCAGTTAGTGGGGAAAGTGATCCTGAGCTCTGAGCTCTGCTTCTTCCTGCTCCTCATGTTGGTTTGTTTGGGGTGAATCCTTTTCAACTATTTCCCCTGACCTGGAGCTTCTGAAACGGAGTGGAATTCACAGCACAGTGTTTGCTTTGGTTTGATAAAGTTCCTCAGAGTTCGTGGAGGGAGGAGAGAGTGGGAGGTCAAGCAATTTAAAGTCCCAGACTGATTTTATTTTATTTTTATTTTCAAGTGCACAATATGGTATTATTAACTAGAGCCCCCATGCTGTGCATGACATCCCCAGGACTTATTTCTTTTATAACTGGAATATTGTACCTTTGACCCCCCTCACCTGTTTCACCCATTTTAAAGGTTTTCAAGTCTGTACCTTTAAGGTATAACACAAATATAAACTCATGTCCTGCAGCCTCGTCTTTATATTCAAAGAGGACCAGTCCAGCTGCTGATGCAACACAGAAGGACTCGAGTCTTCATTTTCCCGTTTCAAGGCTCCAGTTAAGAGGCCTCAACACACAGTCTTCCCCACCCGCAGAGCCTCTCCCAGGCCAAGTCCAAATCCCCTGCAGCTCAGCCCGTTAGGGTCCCTGTCCCCACCTGACTCTCCATCCACCCGCTCATCACTAACACTCTAGGCATCTATCTGTCCCATCCGTCTCCCCTCCCACCCCTTTCCATTTCCCCAGCCTTCCCTCTTCCCATCTCCCAGTTTTGCCTCAACCTTGCAGGAACCCAGCTGGATAGGTGAGGGCCTGGGAGGGAAGGAGCTGGAAACAGTCACCTACACACAACGGGGCCCATGGTACCTGCAAGACAGAAATCCCACACTCCTCCAGATCACAGAGCCCCCCTCCGGGCCTCTCGAGCCCCAGTCTCTGCGTCTGCATTTACCTTCCCTCTCAGGGACCGGCTGCCAGAAAGACGTTTCTGAGCTCCAGGCCTAGGCAAGGGGCAGGAGGTGAAGTCGCTGTGAGTCCCAGGGTCTGGAGCAGCGCAGACCTTGCTCCAGCTCCCTTCCCCCTTCTCTGTTTGACCCTGAGAGTTACAGCCCTTTCCTGCATAGGATGCCTGTAACTCACTCCCAGCCAGGCACTGGGGGCGCAGGAGGGTGGAGGGCATGTGGAAGTAGGAGGTAGGAGCCTTCGGGTGGCAGTCCTTCCCTGCTAGAGTCGCACCTCAGAAGGTGCTTATCGAGAAGGTTCTAGAATCGGAGATGAACAGAGCTGGGGTCCATATCACAGCCTCATGTCCTGAAATCTGTTCTTTCCTAACGAACGTGTGTCCTCGCCACAGTCCCTGACTACTCTTCCTGACGGCACCCAGGAGTGAAAACACGAGGCCCCTGGACGTGAACATTCCCTCTGAAACTGAAATTTGGGCAACTTCACAAGCCGGGGCTCGCAAAGCTCTGTGCATGGCGTGAAATTCATTGATTTTCTTCGCACCACAAATACTAACCACACCACTGACTTTGGGACGGTTTGTAGAGGCCAGGCCATTGCTTAAAACCGCATGGAAAGGCTTCTCTCCCTTCCTCTCAATAAGCCTCCCTCCCCCCGCACCTTCAGCCCCCTCCCCCCCCTCCGAGGTCCTCCCCCGCATCCCTACAATCCCTGCCTTGTGCCCTCACCGCCAGGCCTCAGCTTCCTTCCCCAGCCCACCTTGCCAGGCCTGATTCTCTGGCGCCCTGTCCAGCTCCTCCCATCTCTCACCCCTGGCGACACCATCACTGACAACAGCGAGGTGACGCTCAAGACCTAGGACAAGCCTGTGAGGTATGTGGTACCACAATCTCATTTTTTTTTTATTGTGGTAAAATAAGCATAATATAAAGTTTGCCATTTTAATCACTGCTTTTTTTTTATAGTTTACTTTCAGTTTTATTTTGAATCAGTTTCTGGAGTACAGCATAGTGGTTAACCGATCATATACTTCACAGTGTCCCCCTGCTATTTCCAGTACCCACCTGGCCCGGTACATAGTTACTGCGATATTATTGACTATATTCCCTCTGCTGGACTTTACATCCCCAGGACTGTTCTGTGCCTACCAATCTGTTCTTCTTAATCCTTTCACCTCTTTCTCCCATTTTAATCATTTTAAATTACATGGTTCAGGGGCACCTCGTACATTCACAACTCTTCGAGACCATCACCACTGTCTTCTTCCAGAAGGTTTTTATCACCCCAAAAAGAAACCCTGGACCCATTTAGCATTTGTAGGTGACAATTAATATCATCGAACTCCTGCTGTCACCTAGGAAGAGAAAGCTACGAGTGACAGTATCTTCAAGTATAATAGCAAGCCAGATTAGCACACACTGGGAAGGCATCCACTGTTTAGGTTGTGGCTCTGATTGCTGAGAAAAAAAGCTTTAAAATGCTTTGAGGGGACTCTAATTGGAAAGAAACAAATGGATTAGATTTTCCTAATTTAGCAGTCAGTTAACTGTGACTCATCCGCCTCTCTCAGCTCACGTGACCAGGACAGTAAACACAATGTTGACAAGGAAATCTAGCCCTGAAATGGGCAGGTGCCAGCCCTTAGACAGAAACCGGAGCGGGAATGCGCTGGCTTCCTGTGCCCCTTCCATAGCCAGATCGCAGGGCCACACCAGGGTCCATGGCACCGCCCTGGGTGACAAGGGCTGGTTTCTCCCTTCCAGCCTAGGAGCTTCAGATGTCACGGTGAACACCACGCCTCCCACCGTCTGCTTTCAGGGCGGCCTGGCTCTGCATGAATGGCGAGGAATTGGGGATCCGCCCACGCCCTGGACAGTCACCCTCTCCCTCAAGGTCCCTTTCAGCAGGAAGGATTTTGGGGAGATGAGGCAGGTTCCTGTCCCAGCTCTGCCTCTCCCTGTCTGTGTGACTTTGGGGGAGTTACTGACCTGGTTTCCCCATCTAGAATGAAGATAAAAATACATTTCTCTCCTACAACAGTTGAAACCAAACGGTCATACAGTTGTCCCCCGCTTACCTGTGGGGGACACTGTCGAAGGCCCCCAGTGGATGCTCGAAACCATGGATAGTACCTAACCCTACATGCACTATGTTTTTTCTTATACATCCACACCTATAATAAAGTTCAATTTATAAATTGGGCACAGTGAGAGGTTAACAACAATAGCTAATAAAATAGAACAATTATAACAATACACTGTATAGTTATGTGAGTGTGCTCTCTCGTTTTAGGGGGTTCCTGGCTGAAGTCTTCCCAGAAGCTCAACGCTTTCTGAGCAACACGTTGCCGTCAGTCGGGACACGTTTTCCATTCACATCGTCCAGCCCCCAGAGTTTTAAAGCCTTTTCTGTCTTGACTGACCACTTATCACACAGTGATAACTTTGAACTTGAGGTATAACTTTTGAAGCTTGAGGTATGACCCCAAAACCAATACAAGTTTCTTTTGCCTTCACAGTTTCACGGATAGAAGATCTGTTCTTGCTGTAGATCTTTGCTACCTCAGAATAGGATTATTATTATTTTTCTTTCCTTATTAAGTGAAGAACTTTCACCCTGCTGCCCAAAGGAAGCACTTTAGGGCTCCTTTTAGGCATAATAGCCAGACTGCCAGTATCGCCACTCTGTGCTTTGGGGCTGCTGCTAGGTAAAGTGAGGGTGACTTGGACACCAGCCCCCCGGTGTTGAGACAGCCCTCTGACCACTGAGACGGCTACTCGGTGACTATCTGTTGGGCGAATATTGAAGACCTGGTAACTGCTTTGGCAAAGTCATTCATCGGGGTGAGTTGTAACTGAGGCTAACAACATGAATATGTCCCACCGGGCAAGGGACAGAAATACCGAAACCACCAGGCTCTAGGGAGGGTGACAGAAGAAGTTTTTGTTCCCTCCAGGAGAAAACGTGGGTGCAAGGACGCCAGGGGCAGTGGCTGTGGCCTCGCTGGAGCACTGGGTAGTAAGGCCGCACACGAACCAGGAAACCTTGGTCTTGTATTTGGGCCAAACACAGAAGCAGGCCGAGGGGCCCTTGGCCATGCTGGTGTGGGGCAGGCTCTCTGCACTCGTGGTCTAAGGAGAGGAGGGTGTGAGAAGAACTTTGGGGTTGATATCTGGTCACGGAAGATGGGTTCATGGTCACTTATTTGGATTCCAGCATTCTCCATCAAGCCTGTGGTCTGAACAAGCTCTCTTAACAAGTCTGATTTCTTCTAGATAGGACTGACCTTAGGAGGCGAGTATTTATTCAGTACTCTAAGGGTGTGGACTACTCCGTGAGTACTCTATTGGGTGGGCATCAGGTAAGGCTTAAGGAAGGGGAGCTTGACTTGGGGGAAAGTGATCCCAGTGCAATGATGAATGAATGGATTAGAAATGCATAGTGCTCAACAGAAACTATATGTCTATCCAAGATGCCCTGAAGTGTCTGGTATCAAGACTGCCTACAAAATATCATAAATCCTTAAGAGATAGATATAAGCATGAGAGAAAAAGGAAAACTGAAATATTAAAACAGAAAGAAGCTTAAAAATAGCAAATTACCAAACCCAACTGGTTGCATATTTTCAGGCTTTTAAGTAATGAGTGGGGGAGACATTTAGAACCAGACAATTGAAAGAAGAAAAAAAAATTCCAGACGATGGTAAAATTACTAAACATATAAGACATTCAAAAGAAGAGCACACACAAAAAACATGTCATTTAGGAATACTTGGGTGTCTGTTGTCTTGAACATCTTTGAGATCAGCGAAGCAGAGAGATTCAAAGAGACAGCAGGGCCCAAAATCAACTCATCTCCAGGAACAGACTGATAATCAAAGAGGAACGGAGCAGAAGGCTTTGTTAATCAGGATAAAGAATTTGCCGTATTCAAATGAAATAACAGCAAAGTGGAAGGGTGCCAGGGCAATACCAGTTTTCCAAGCAGGAATAAAGGGAAAGCTAGGAAATTACAGAGCCTTCATCTCAATGTCTGTAATTTGTAAAATAATAGAAACAATTTCAGGGTAAGTTTGCCAAATGCATTTACAAATGAGTATCACTCCCTTTAATCAGGCGGCAGATAACCAACAAGGCTGGTTAGAGGATTGAGATTTACAAATCTCTCTCTCTCTCTGTCTCTCTCTCTGTCTTTTTGATGGGGCTATGACACAATTATTAATTACATATGACTTATTTTATTTTAATGTCCAGATTATTTTTACACAGTGGCTAGTTCTAATGTGCCATGGTAGAAAAGAGTACAACAAAAAGTAAAGCAGAGAAAAACAAAGAATTCTGTGCTACACTGTTCAGTACAGGACCCATTCGCCACACATGGCTAGTAAAGGAAATACAATGAAAAATCCAGCTCCTCAGTCACACTACCCACCTTTGAAGAGCTCCGCATTGGACAGTAAGGATGGAGGACATTTCCATCATGACAGAAACTTTTATTGAGCAGAATGGCAAAAACAAAACAAACAAACAAAACCCCTCTTTCAAAAGCTGGCTTTTCCCAAAATTGTGAGGCAACAAACATCTATTTTCGGACTCTCTTTTTCTGCATTCACTGTCACTCATATTGTTCCTTTGTCTCTTTTCAGGAATTCAATTGCAACTAGTCTTCCCTTCCTGAAAACCTGCTCTCAGGAACAAAGTGACTAAACTCATTCATACTCAAGTGCACATGACTATCTTTTGACCTCATCATTTCCTCAAAAGCATTTGCATTCCAACAAGCCCAAGCCTAAGGCTGAAGGAGTACATTTATAATTGTGGCCCTTTGGACATCTGCACCACAGGTTGAGGTGTGGGTTTTTTCCAGGCCGGGTGAGTATTTAAGTCTTCTAATGATTTTGAACTGTGAATAGTCCTTTCTGAAATGAGACTACTCACCCCCATCTATCTGGCTTGTGATTCCAGTTTTCTCCTGTGAGTTTTCTCTGAGTAAGTAATGACCTCGAGTTGCATATGTTCTAACTTTGCGAAATCAAATAAATCATATAACAGAAGGTCCTATGTATTTATAACCAGACACCACAGATTGCAGGAGCTGCCTTGGACATTTAGCACCTAGCCTTCCTTCCTGGGATAAATGAATCCATCATAACTTGCTTCAGCCAGAAGGACAGCCCGTGGGTCTCAGAGGACAAATAGAAGTTCTTTGACAGAGAGGACAGAAAGCGCTGACAAGGACTCCCTTGGTTACCACTGAGGTGCGTCTCCACCTGAGCCAACAGGTCCCTGGTGCATGTAATCACCTCCGTGGCCGGAGCAGGGTTGGGCTGTTCGAGACACATGATTTGCCGCATTGTCTCCCTGTGATCATTTGGAAGCAGAGGGAGCTGTCTCTCATGACAGGTCACAGACATGCACCAGGAGGACTCCTTGATGCCTGCCTGGTGGGGCTGGGCGCTGGCGGCCACCCAGGCGCCTGTTTTTGTTAAGAAACAAAAGCCTAGCTCCCAGCTGTGGCGCCCAAATCTGGCTCTCACTGTACAGGCACTGACAGCTCAGGCCTGGCCAGGGGGGACGCTGGGCTCTGCCAATCTCTTGCCCCCTGTCTGCAGCCACCTCGAAAACCAGGACATGGAGTGCTCAGAGTGGGCGGGTGCCCAGGGAGGAAAGGGAAAGTGTGCCAGCCAGGGGGAGCCACGCTGGACCTGAAGCCTTCGGCTTCATATCGTGAATTTATCTGCTCAACTCCAGCAAGAAATGTCCCTGGCAAGTTCCTTCTGACTTTCTGTATACAGTCTCTGTGATTATAGGGCAATAAAGCAACAGAGAATGTGTCCCCATCACTCAAGGGGACTGATAGATAGCCCTTTAAGTCCAGGTGCTCTGAAGTGACAAAGCGGGGACAAGCTGAAGGAGTTGATGGTTTATATGTTAGAGATGTTGATTGCTTCCTGCAGACCTACAAGCAAAATGTTATTACCATCACCATTCAAGACGGAGCGTTAAACACGGTTGTGCGTGCTGGCTCTCCTGTACTGAGCCAGGAAGGAAAGAGAACTTGTGCCAGCCTTGAGAAGAAGATAGATTACCAGAGCAAAGGAAGTTCCCTGAGTGTGATCTGAAAAATGAATTTTCAAGATCTGGACAACAGAACAGATTCATGTGGGCTCCCAGCCTTTTGGTGCACGGGGGACCCTCCAACCAACTGAGCCACCAGGCCGGGGCCATCTTTAACCTATTTTAAAACTTGTTAACAGTACCTTTGTCATAAAGTTTAAAGGTCTTTTGTGGTCCAATTTAGCAGCCACTTGCCGTGGCTCTGACTTCATATGCTGTTTAAATGTCTGTCCCCAGAGTTGATAAAAATATTAGCGCACATTTGCTTATAATGTTTTCATGATTTATTCTTTTCTTACTAGCTCAAAATCCATCTACAAGTTATATTGCCCTGTGTGAAAGAAAAGCTTACATTATAAAGCCAGGTGGAAAAATAATATATAACCAAAAAATGACGCATAGAAAAGAAATTAAAATAAATATACCGCCCTGGCTGGTGGGCTCAGTCGGATGGAGCGTCATCTGGTGCACCAAAAGGTTGCTGGTTCTATCGATTCCCAGTTAGGACACATACCTAGCTTTTGGGTTCAATCCCCAGTGCAGGGGGCATATGGGAGGCAACTGATTCACGTTTCTCTCTCTCTCTCCCCCTTGCTCTCTCAAATCAGTAAAAACATATCCTCCAATGAGAATAAAAAATAATAAAAAAATAAATATTCCAAAACAATAACTGGTTTTCTTTGGGTACAGAGATTAGGTGTGATTTTTCCCCTTCAAATTGTTTGTATGTTTCAGATTTTAGATAGTATTGGTTATATTTATAACACCTGTAACGTTCTTTTTCTTTGGCACTCCACCCTTGGCCACCGATGTGGGCTCCTGATGCAGGCTGGGCCTGTCTGAGTCCTTCACTGGGATTCCCTTAGCTGCTACAGGAGGCAAAGGACACCCCTGCCCCTGGTCACAAGGCTGACAGGTGTGTGGCCAGAGATGCTTATAGACTGGCTGTAGCTGACCAGATAATGAAATAAGCCACACACACACACACACACACACACACACACACACTCAGAGACAGAGACCAAGGACACACTTCACGTAAGCTCTGGCTCTAATTTTCCAAATGCTTGGGCCCATCTGTGGTTGAGTTGCCCTAGCTGATAAATCCCTTCCCTTTTTTTTCTTTAGGGTAACTAGTATTTCAGTTACTTGTACTAGCAAGGCCCTAGATGAAAAGACTATAAGAAAAGGGAAATGAGAGAAAAGTTTTAGAGACATGAAAACATCATTAGTAGGACGTAATCACATCCATCCATCCAGTAATGAGGCAACCTTCACTTTGTGGAAGAGACATAAATACATATAATATAAAATAGCAGTGACTTGGGTTGTAGCCATTAGGGCACCTTATTACTTACTGAAAGAGATAACTAGCCAAATAAGATGGTAGCAAGCACATGCATAATTTCATAATATTTGTGTTCCCAGCAAGGCAGGGAGGGCCAATGAAATTAAGAGTAATGTGGATAGGAACAGACATGGCCGTCCTAAAATACAGCACCTCAGGTTGGCTTAGGAGAGATGTCCAAATAAAGAGACCTACATACATTTGCAGGCATACCTATTAGACTCCATTTGTGGATTTTAATAACGGGCATTGGCTTCATCTTAAAAATACTTACAGGCAGTATTTTATATCATGGGGCTCAAGAGTTGAAGAACCTTAAAGAGTGTAGCTCATTCATCTTAGAGTTGTAAACCCTGCAGAGATCAGGGCCCTTACCTAGTGTCACATGGCGAGTAATCCCAGAGCAGGATCCAGACCCATGTCTCTGGGACCCAGCTCAGTGGTCTATTGCCTTTCAAGTGCCAATATGAGATGACTAAAGTGACCAGGAAACAACAAAGACAAAAATCTCTCTCTGTGTGTGCACACATTCCAAAATAGCAAATATGTGTTACCTTAAAAAAAAAAAAAAAAAAACTAATCATTTTTATACACAGACACACACACAGAGACACAAATCCAAATCTCTGGGAAGTATTTTAAAGATGTGTGTTGAAAGTACACTGTTGTTCAAGAGGATTGAAGTTAATTGCTCGTGGAAGAAACATTTTTCTGGGTGGAGGTTTGTGCTTGACTTACACAGGCCTTCAGCCTGACAGTTAGGAGATGAGTGATTCTCTTAACCTTAATCTATTCTTCACTCCTTGGGATGACAGTCATCATCTGAAGTCATTTGTAAGTTTTCCAGAAGTGTGGAAAAGCTAACCTAACCATACCTTTATATCCTGTTTAAAGGGCAAAATTTTACTTTTAGCTTGAAAAGAATTTTTAAAAGGACCTGCCACCCTCCAAGAATGCAACTAGTTAAGGCTCTCAAGGACATCAAAGAGCTATTGCTGGTGGGTGGGAATCTGTTGTAACTGGTTATGGTTACACCTCATGATTTGGGGAGTGTGATTACTATCTTTCTGAATGTTGAATTTTAAAAAATTGAACAAAAGGTTAAGTTCAGCCTGATTGTTTTTTTACAATTTTTCAGTACATGTAAAAAAAAAAAAAAAAAAAAAATGCTTGGGGTATGTTTGGGGCTCGGCACTCAAAGGTTTAAGAGTCATTTAGGATCAGAAGAAACCAGGCCAAGGCAGCCAGGTACTCTGTGGTTGTGGGGTGGTACTTACTCCAAAACTCATCCTCGGTTCCCATCAGCACCTCACAAACCGTTCAGCCAAAGCACACAGGCTACAGGGGAAAACAGACCCGACCCGCCTTGGAGGGAGATGGAGTCCATTGCCATGGCCCCTGCTGCAAGTTTGCATTCAAATTTTACATTACACTTCCTACTCTTCTTATCTTTGTTCTAATAAATTTATTTATATTAACTATAATGTTAAAATAGAAGTATAGAATAAGTAAATTGTATCATAACTAAGTATAATTGTAAATAATTATAAGCAAAATATAATTGTAATGAATAAATATAATAATGAATAATAAATGAAGTATGTTAAATAGGTCTTTTAAAAATTTTTCAAATTTATCTTTATTGTTGAAAGTATTACAGATGTCCCCCTTTTTCCCCCTTGACCCCCTACACCCTCCCCCTGCCCCCCCCCAGGCCTTCGCCGCACTATCGTCTGTGCCCAGGGATTATGCATACATGCTTATAAGTTCTCAGGTTTATCTCTTCCCCCCCCACCCCCGCCTTCCCTCTGAGATTCATCAGTCTGTTCCCTGCTCCATGTCTCTGGTTCTATTTTATATAATAATTGTGAATAATTATAAGTATAATTATAATAAGTAAATATAATAATGAATAATAATTATATTAAATAGGTCTTAAATATAGTATTTATTTCTTTATATTAAACTCACAGCTCTCTCTAGCCCCTCCTTTGCTTTACTGTCTCTAGAGCACTCATCGCGTCTATGGAACCATACACTTTGCCTGTTTTCTTCGGTTATTGTCTTCTCCCCTCCTAGTGAGTGTTGTTTATTTTGTTCACTGCTGCACACCAGGTCTAAGAACCAGGCCTGGCACGTGGCAGGCTCAATAGATTCATATTGATGAATGACGAATGTTTTCAATGATGAGGTGTTAAATCGGACCAGCAGTGGCAAGTGTGCATGGTTTCGGGAGTAACAATGTGTGGTGTTCAGGGGGAGCATCGGGGGAACATAGCAGCAATGACTCCTCCCCACTTGCTTGACATCGTGAGGTGTTGCTGGACTTTGGAACCCATATCCTGACTCCAGTGTCCTGAGCCCCTATCATGAGATATTTCTGAATTCCTGATGAGTTAGGTCATTTGATTTTACTTCCCACTGGTGTCCTCTGATGTCATGAGGCTGGTCTTCAGGGCCTGCATGTCCCGGCCCATGTAGATCCTTCTCACCCCTCACAGCCCAGCTTGGCCAAACCTCTTCTGTGACACTGGCCTTCACTTAATGGTCCGGATTCAAAGCCAGTCTCTCTCCTTTTCAGAGGGCAGCCTCTCAGGCCCAGTGGGGCCAGGGAATGGTCATGGCATGGGCTTTGCCGAGGTGGCCTGAGAGGGAGAACAAGCTGATTTCAAAGCATATACAGCAGTTTTGAAAGAAAGAACATTGATGTGGAAATTAGTACTCCTTCCACTAAACCACCAATCCCAACCACAGACTCCCTTAATCTTGTCTTTCCTGCCGGTTCTCCGGAAAACATTTACTTTCTTTCATCTATGGTGATTTCAGACATAAAAAGCACATTTTTGCTAGTTATTGACAGCTCTGAGCTTACTTAAAAGAGAGCCAACTTGTTATCTTTAAGAGTATCCCAACTTACCTTGTTTATATAACACCAGCAACACTGACTATGACGAGCCTTTATACAGAGCGGCCTGTCCCAGGTACCCCTCTAAGCTAACTACACGTATTAATCATTACCCTACAAAAGAACTTTACTGTTACATAGAGACTGCTATTATTCCTATTTCACAGATGAGGAAACTGAGGCATAGAGAGAGGATGAGTAAGTACAGAGAGCTGGTAAGCTGCAGAGTGGGGACTGGGATCCAGGCCCTCCCCCATTTGTCTCCCACCTTCCTCTTACCCCACCACCGCACCTGTCAGCCAAGCTCTGGCCCTGGTTTTATTCCTCTGGTCACAGAAACACTGTTGCCCATCTCTAAAATCTTCTCTCAAATCAACCGTGGTCAGTTCCTTGACATTGGGATAAAACCACTCAGGGCCCTTCTCCGCTCTTTGTAAAACACTCATGAATCTGATCAGCCCACCTCTGGGCTGGTCCCTGCTTTTCCACGCCCATCTCTTCTGACGCTCAACCTTCTCCCGGTCTGACATCTTAAATGGAATATTTGGCAGTGAAGAGTTTGGCTGGAAAATGCCGTGACCTGAGGGGTCTCGGGAAGGTGAACCTGGTGCTGGCATGTGGAGGCCCGGGAAGGGTGTGGTTGAGGAAGCGGGTGGAGAGAGCTGGTTGGGAACTTTCCCTGGGCCGCTGTGGACATTGTAGGAGGCCTGGGCACGGAAGGGAAGGGATGGGTTCAGGAGGCACTTCACAGAGAGCCAGCGGGGCCTACAGGTGGGCATCTGCCTCTAGGGACACCGAAGAGAAGGCAGTTAAAAGGCTCCTGGCTTTGGGCCTGGATGGGTAGAACAAGAGTGTCATGACGTGAAATAGGTCCATCAGGAAGCTCGTCTGATTCAGTAATAACAGGAGGTTCATTTTAGAATCCCTGGCATCACCCGTTCAACAGCTGGAAGGCACCTAAGTGAGCATTTAATGAGCTCGTTCAAGGGTCTCGCAGGGCGTGGGATGTTAAATCTCCCAGAGGAACTACCGGGAAAGGGTGCCCAGGGCCAGGCCCTCCTCCTGCCGGCGCCTGCCAGAGGCTGGGGAGTGAGGAGCCCGCCCTCACCCACCGGGTGGAAGTGGGCATGTGGTGTGAGTGTGAGCAGCATGGCATGGCTTACCCAAGGGCCTTGTCCCAAACCCTGGCAAGTGACTTTCCTGCGTCCGTCACACCTAACAATCCTCAGGAGTGACCGTGTCATTAGTTACATGGCAAACTGGTTACGGGCTTAGTCCCTAGACTTGATCTCACTTCAAGCTAATTTATTTTTTTTTAAAAAAAATAACGAAGTCAAGCAGTCTTGAATGGGCCACCCCGTTTCTTTCTCCAGGGGCCCCACCGGTGCCAGCAGCCGCGCCCTGCAGCGAGCAGCAGCGCCGCCCGTCGCCCGCACCCAGGCGCCTCCCGGGGCTGCGGAAGGGGAGCCCAGAGCCAGCCTCGGCCGGGCCGCACCGCCCCGCAGGCCGGCCCGGGGCGCTCGCGGACGGCCCGGGGGGCGGGCAACGCCGCGGGCGAGTTTCCAGAATCTAAAGGAGTTGGTGACCCCTCCTAGGGACTGACCCCCCGCCCCGATGGGGGACAGCGTCCCCCATGTCACAGAGGTCAGGAGCGGCCGGCACGCGCGGCAGAGGCCGTTCGAGTGAGCCTGCGGGCGAAGCCGCTCCCTCCCGAGCGTGACCGGGACCCACGCCCCGAGGCGCGGCGGGGCGCGCGGTCCTCCGTCGGCGGGGAGTCGCGGGCTCCGGGCGGGGGAGGCGGCCCGCGCCGGCCCGGCCGCTCGGAAGCCCCGGATCTGGAGGCCGCGGGTCGGGCCGGAGTCCAGTCCGGGTTTTGCCGGCTCGGGGGCCCCGGGCGGCGGGGCGGGCGGCGGGCGGGAGCGGGGGCAGCGGCGCCCACTGCTCCGCCCGGGCGGCCGCGGTAGGCCCGAGAGGCGCGGCCCGGCCACCGGCCGCATGGGGCGCAGCGCGGCCCGCGGCTCCGGGGCGGCGGCGTTGGCGGCGGCAGCGCGCGGCTCGCTCACACCCACCCCGTTCCCGCCGTAGCCCGCAGCCCGCAGCCCGCAGCCCGCAGCCCGCAGCCCGCAGCCCGCAGCCCGCAGCCCGCAGCCCGCAGCCCGGCGTGCACCCGGGGCCGCGGGAGGAGCCGCAGCGGCGGGAGGCGGGCGGCGGAGGCGCGGGCATGCAGGCGCGCCGCCTGGCCAAGCGCTCCAGCCTGGGCGGCCGCCGCGGGGGCCCCGCGCTGCCCCCGCCGGGCCCGGCGCCCGAGAGCGGGAGGCCGCCGCTGCCCCCGCCGCCCCGGAGCGCGGGCCCCGGGCCCCCCAGGGCCGCCGCGCCGCCCGAGCCGCTGCTGCTGGGCGAGGAGGGCGCGGACGACGAGGGCGCGAGCCGGCCGCCGCGGGGGCTCGGGCGGGTGCCGGAGAAGCCGCGGGGGGGCGCGGAGGACGACGACGACGACGACGACGACGAGGAGGGGGCCGCCGAGGCGGGGGACGGCGACGACGACGACGAGGACGGCGAGGAGCGCTTCCTGCCCCCCGGCCCCGGCCGCGCGCTCCCCAGGGGCCCGGCCCGCGGCGCGCTGAAGGTGTGTGCGGGGCGCGGGGCGCGGGGCGCGGGGCCGGGGGAGGACGGGCGGGGGTGACAGGCCGGGAGGGCGCTGGGCCCGAGGGGACGGCCGGGGGTGTGTCCGGCGCGGGCGGCGCGGGCCCGGTTCGCCCCGCCTGGCCCGGCCCCCTGCGCCCCGCGCCCCTCCTCCAGCCGGGTCCCGCGCGGGTGCGGGAGGAGGCCGCCTGGCCCCGCGAGGTCGGGAACTCGGAGCTGGGACGAGGTAGGCGCGGGTTGGCGCCGGGAGGGGGGTGTAATTCCTCCCCTCGCCCTGTTTTGAGGGCTGGCCGGGCCCATCGCCACCGGCCGGCAGCCCGTCTCCATCCAGAACAATTGTCGCCGAGTTTCCACCGCAGGCTCGGGAGGAACCGGTGAGCCCGGTGCGGCCACGGCCGAGCCTGCGGCTTTTACACGCGTGTTGCCGGCCGCGTCGGCGGTGCCCCCCCCGGCCCCCCCGTTTAAACTCGACACTGTGCAGCATTTTGGCCTCGCGCGGTCGGGGAGGTGGGAGGGGGCGGGTTTGGCTTTGGAGACGAGCGCGAGCTTGTGCCGAGGACGCGGCGACGGCCCCGCGCGCCGAAGCGCCGAGGTCCCCGGGGTGTGTGTCTTCAGCAGATAGGGGTTCATTATTACACAACTGACGGGGGGCTGGCGGGCCTGCGATTGGACAGGGCGAACCACGCCGCGGCTCAGGCTCAGTGTGTGTTGCTAAGAAGTTTTGAGGGCAGCAAGTGGTAGGAGGGAGGGAGTGCTTTTCCTCGGCAGTGCATCTGAAAGTCAGCTGCACGACCGCTTACTGGAGTTTTCAGAAGCTACTCGTATATTAGGAAGGAAAACAATACGTAAACAAGTGAGTTTAATAGATAGAGACTTTTTCTGCAGAGGCTTGCCTAAAAGTCAGCTCCTCAAAGCATGAAATTGTAGTTGCAAAGAAACCGTAAACGTCCCCATTTAGAGCAGCCCCAGCGTAGAGATGGCCACAGACTCCTTTCCTAGACCACCCTGCAAGTATCTGCTCTGGGAGTAGGACATTTTCAGCAAGTAGTGATTTGGGAAGAGAGTTTTGACAGTTGCTTGCTGGAATCCAGGCCGTGACCGCACTCATTCCCACCGCCTGTTAAAAAGCCTGCATTGGGTGGCTGCAGAACATGGCTGGGTTTTGGAATTAAGTCGCATGGCACCAGTGACATTAAGGAACAGGAATAGTGAATCTTCAGCATTTTTGTCCAGAAATACTAAAAATATGCCTTGTGGTTCGAACAGTGCTTGCACAATTTGTGACAGAAAAAGGAATTATGATGTATACTCTGTGATCCAAGCAAACCCTATGGGATCAAATCTATAAAAACAGAGTAACTAAGATGTGGTCATTTACATTATCAAAAAATATTTTTCACATCTCCTAACAAATTTCTGTTGCATTCTATCAAAACGGGCTTTATTTTATAATGTTTTGATTTGCCCACAACTTTGCAGAAATGTATATATTGAGTAGTTGAGGTATAATTTGTGTAAGTTTTCACTGCTTTTCAGCCATCTTGACATTGCATCTGAAAGAGATTTCCTAGTGGAACATAACAGGACATTTTATTATAAATGTACATAATGATGCCAACATCACATATATGTATGTATATGTAGATATACACAGGGTATCCCAAAAATGTATGCACACTTAACAGCTGATACCTCAATTGATGTTCCTTTCTTTTCACATTTTATTCATTGGAATTAATAATTATTCAAAGTGTGTATACATTTTTGGGGCACCCCATATAGGCTTATGCATTCCTTTATTCAAATATTTATTGAGCACCTACGATGTGCCAGGTGCTATTCTAGAACATAGCACTAAGCACCTTCATATACTCATCTGGTGAGAGGAGTCATAGCATCAATCAAACAAACATAACTAAGCATGGGTGCTTGAGAGTATGATTCGCAAGAGGGAGATCTTGGTATCTCAGAGTCCAGGAGGGAGAGGGCAACTCTGTTATGGGGAAGACCTCCCTGGGGAGGCCATGTTTGATTTGAGCTCCGAGCCATGCAGCTTGAGAAGATCTTTCCAGAAAGAAGGAATAATAGTGGCAAAAGTCTTGATGTGGGAAGGAGGGAAAGGTGAGCACAGTGGGACTTGGTAGGTCGGAGATATGCCAGGGAGGCAGGTCGGTACAGTAGAGCCCGGCAGGCCTTTTGAAAGTAGTGTGTGACGACTTTGGAAAGTTTTAAGCAGTAGTGGCATACAGAGTGGCTTGTGTTTTTAAAAGGCCATGCTGTGTGGAGTACAGTGGACAGCAGGGAGAAGCAGAGGCCAGCTAGGTGGCTGCAGTCCAAAAGAGAGGTGAGGGCCGTGTGCTCCAGGTCGACAGGAGGGAGTCAGAGGAGACAGAGTTGGGATCTATTGTGACAATCGACCCTGGAGAACTTGCTGATGTGGGGGAGGAAAGAGAATCCAGGGTGTGAGGCCCCGCCCGATGCAAAGGCTGGTTAGACGTGCTGTTTTCCGTGATTGGGAAAACTGAGAGGACAACAGATTTTTCGGAGGGAAAAGAGTCCTGTTTTAGACTGTTACGTCTGAGATGAAGGTTAGACATCCAGGTGGAAGCTGCATTTGGGCAGCTGGCTGAAGGATGTGGAGCAAAGGGGAGAGGTCAGGGCTGGAGAGAGAAACATTTGGGAGTCACCAGCATGCCGATGTCATTTGAGAGAGGGAATGAGGTAGGCCAAGAGAGGAGAGCCGGGGCCAGACCCTGGGGTTGGCTCAGCACTGCTCGGGAAGCAGATTTGGGTGTCGGTGGAGAAGGCAGCAACCATGAATGATGGAAAACCGGGAAATGTGAAGGCCAGCCAGCCAAGAAAAGAAATAGTTCTGAAAATGGGGTGCACTGAATGGTGCTGAGTACTGCTGGGATATTGAAGGTGAAGATGGAGGCGTGTTCATTCAGATTCGATAGTGTGGAGCGTGCTGGTGTCCTTGACAAAAGACTGTGAAGTCAGTGATGGGACTAGCGTGGGCTAAGCAGTGAACAGAGGTGAGGACACATGTGGAAAACTCTTTTACAGGTTTTGCTGGAAAGGCAAGCAGAGAGAAGCGGGGCGTCTGGAGGCATGTGGCCTAGATTTTTTTGACAAGATACAGTAGACTGTAGTGCATGATGGGAATATCTGGTCGAGGGTGAGCTTATTCGTTTTCTATCACGGTGTAACAAAGCACCACAGACTTTTTGACTTACAACAGTTGTCACTGTTGTAAGGGGTCTGTGGGTTAGGAGTCCAGGCTCGACTTCCCTGGGTCTGCGTCCTAAGTGTCACAGGCTGCAGTCCAGGTGGTGGGTGGACTGTGTTCTCATCGGGAGGCTGGACTGGGGAGAAGCTCACTCAGGTTGTTAGCAGAATTCACTCTCTTGCAGGTCTGAGGGTCCCCGCCTCTTGCTGGGTATCACCTGCAGGCTGCCTTTAGCTCTTAGAGCCCCTCTTCCCACACACAGTGCTTTGCCCTGTGTGCTTCCTCTACACTCTCTCTTACATCACCAAGCCAGTAAGGAGGATCTTACCACCTGTCTGCTAGTGAGCTGGAGTCTCATAGAATGCTCTCTAATCACAGGAGCAATAGACTGTCATCTTTGTTATTGTTAGAAGTGAGTCCCGGGTTCCACCCACACTTAGGGGGAGGGGATACACAAGGGCATGAATAGCAGGAGTTGAGGATCGTTGGGAGTCACCTTAGGGAGGAACCAAAGATGCAGAGAGAAGAGGGATAATTTCAGGATGACAGTCCTTGGAAAAGCCATGGGGGGGGTCCTGGACCCCAAGGACAGAGGTTGGCCTTTAATAGAAGTAAGAGCCCTTTGCTCATTGAATTAGAGAGAAGGTGGAGACTGGGAGCCCAGGTGGTTAGTTATGTATCAGATGATGGTCAGATGAAGCGGTACTGGTCCGATGGCCTCTTTTTCCCCCATGCAGCAGGGGAGAAGGTCATCTGCTGAGGGTGGAGATCTGAAGTAGAGCCGAAGACATGACATAGTGTGTGTGGCGGGGGGGCACAGTGGAGAGCAGACATAGTAGAGCGATAAACAGAGTTGCCAGACTGTATCAGGGACCCATCTGGTGTTTGTGGTTCTGGGTATGTGATTTTCCCAATTTTATTCCATCAGCACATGCATAGAGTAATAATAAGAGAATCCTAGTGAACAGTCATTGAGGGCCTGCTACGGTCAGGTCAAGTCTAAGTATAGAATCTCCTTTGAACTTGAGTGCATACCCGTGAGTCATCGGGCATCACTATCATCATCCTCATTCTGCAGAAGTGATCAGCCGTTCATTTAAAGATGCACAGGTGTTGAGTGGCAGAGCCGGGGCTGAGCCCTGCGAAGTCTAACTCCAGAGCTAGCACTCTGTGCCTTACGCTCCACTGTCTCTTGTAGACAAAGCAGACAGCTGGATTCAGCAGGGATGAGGTTCGCCAGGTGCGTGAGCAGTGGAAAGAAAGGGAGGAACATATTGAAGGTGGCCCAGCTGTGACTATAACGATAGACATGGGATCTAAGAAAAGTGAGGACAGGAGGGGGTGACGGATGGTCACAAAGTCATGGGTCACTGAATCAGAGAAAACAGAGTAAACCAATAAAATCCATAAAGGAATGGAAATGAAATGCAGGATAGTTTGGGTTCCAAAATAACATTATTAAAATGAATGTTTACTGATTACTTATGAGCCGGGAACTGTACTAAGTGGCTTATCTGAAGGAGAATCTCAAAACAGCATGACTTGGGAATCAAATGGCGTGGTTCTTCAGCTGAGGAAGCTGACAGTGTGGCCACTGCACCATGGGTTATGTCCACAGCCTGTGCTCTTAATCACTGGACTGGGATCCCTGCAATCTCTCTACATTTATTTGGGATTCATATGCCCAGTTACTTCCAGGAGGATCCGGGATGGCTAAGGAAATAGAGGAATAAATGCTAGTAAGTATCTGAAATGTATTGCTTAATTACTATAATGAACACTAACGTACTCTTTAAATGAGACAACAGGAGAAACTTTATATTGTGTGGTTTTCAGTTTTTGACCAAAGAAAGCTTGCACATTTATCCTCAGTGGTAAGATCTCAACCCCTACCCGCAAAAGGAAACAACTAACTAACCTCCTGGGCCCTCATATAAGAAATACTAAGTAGCAGAGTAAACAGTATCTTCAACCAGACTTTAATTTTAAAAAGGTACAAGGACAGTGTCAAACAGAGGAAGGATTCTATAATGTGTTGTTACTCACAGTAGGGGGTTGAGATAATAAGGCCCAGGACTAGGCTCTGCGATGCTGTGGATTCGTTCAGGGACCAGAACCAGAGAATCTGAGGGACTGATCATTTACTGGAATAAGAAGGTTAGGAAAAACCTGGACATGAAAGAGGGCTAGGCATTCTGTCAAGATTTCCTCTAGTGAAAAACCGGGAAGAAAGGCTTTTAAATGAGATACTAGACGTCAAAGTTCCCACCATCAGTGCTCAATAAATATTAATGGATGGAATCCGCTTCCTGGGTGCCCGCTGTTCGGGGATGGCTAACACAGCTATTAGACTATCTCTTGAATATCAGATGACTGCAAGGAGCCTTTGGCACGGACCGTGCAGCAAACACTGAATTCCAATTTGCTAACAAGCATGTGTCTTGCAAACGGTCTGTGTTGGCTGCAGAGAAAGGCATGTGCTTAAGATACCACACAAAGTTGTCATTCATGGCTGGAGTTGGAAGGGAAACAGAGATTATCTAGCAACCCAATACCCTCATTTGAGATACTGAAGGTGAAATGCCATTTCCCCCTGGGGCTGGTGGCCAGGCAGGTGGGGCAAGGGTTAGTGCCCTGGTCTGCCAGCCCCAGTTATCACCCAGTTATCACTGGGTTAGTTCCCTGCGTCCGGAATGATCTGCACTTCATTCCCTGAGATTTGTGGACCAAATCACAATTTTCTCAAGTGATCTACCACTCCCTGCTAATCAACTTCTATTTGGGGGATGTTCTTCCTTCTGACAAGTGTCTGCAGTCGGATGGGTGGGACCCTCTGTGAATCCTGCCTGGGCCAGTCCCACCACCCTGTGCAGTTTCCACGGGACGTGTGTATTCAGAGGATAACCTCAATGAAAATGGGCTCTATCGTCTTGTGCTTCTGCTGAACTGCCGAGTAGATGTGAGGTATACTCAGCCCCTCACTGGGGCCTCCCCCCCTTCACCTGTATTTTCCACCAGCTGACCATGGAGTGCTCCATCCCAGACGCATTAGGAAATAGAGGAGAAAAGGGAGAAGCCAAGCCCTCCCCTGGATCTGCTTCCCTGCCGCTTAGTGAGATGGAGCCTGAGAGAGCTACAGTCATGTGTGTGCTTGACCTGCTGAAGTTCCCCGCCTAATCCTTATTAAACCTGTAGCCGCCCCATTACTGTCCTCTGCCTCACGAGAGGCTGGGGGTGGGGAGATGGGAGCCGTTCCCTCCCTACCACGCTGTGAGGTGTCAGAACTTCTGATCTGCCTGGAGCGACCAGGCCAGTCACAGTGGCTTGAAATAATGTCTAAAGTCAAGGAAACTTGACCTTCTACCTGCCCAGTGCCATCTCACATTAAGGTTGATGCATGGGCTTCGTTAGACATTCTGAAATCTTTTAGAATATTTGGAGACCCTCACAACCAACCTTTTGACTGGGCCAAATCCAAGCCGTTGACATCGGGATGATTTTCTTGGGGTTTGCTGTCTGCGTTTCTGGACATTGGCTCAGTAGAAGTGTATGGGCCACTAATCCATGGCCCTGCTTGCCATGTTCCTGAGACACACGGGGCAGTAGCAGCCATAAGGCCGACCTCCCCTTTCAGGGAGGCCCCAGCCTCACGAGTTCCTGCCAAGTTGTCCAGAAAGAGGTTCAGAGCCTCCCCTTTATCAAGGGAGATCAAGATCAGCTCTGCCGAGAGGCCCTACTTGGCTCCCACTATTTGGGATGTAATTGCGTTATGTACCCTAAAACAAGTGTAGCCAAATAGCCTATGTGAAGAAGATGGTGTGGTCTGGCCAGAAGGTAATCCCCGCATGGCTGGTCAAGGGTGAGTTTAGATCACTGAAACTGGCAAATAGTTGCTCTCATTTACTGGACCTGAAGGAATATAATATAACACTGAGATTTGTCCAGTAGAACCAGAGTGATAGCGTCCTAACACTTCGTTGAAGATACTGTTTTAGAAACTCCAGTGTTACGGTTTGTCCACAGGCCAAACAAGCTCCACTCCAGAGTCTTGAAGGAGAGACTGTCATTCTGGGATAAGAACTTTATGGTAACACACAAGAGGGCTCATTCATCGTGCAGGACACTGGGGAACCTGGAGGTGCCAAGAGTTGCAAGGGCCCGGCCCAGACGTTACTCGACAAGGGTGACAGCTCAGAGTGCGTTGTCCCCAAACTGCACCATGACACACAGGAGTGCTCCCTGATTTCAGACTAATTGGGCATGGCTCTTCAGAATCAGTGAATGTCAAAAGTGCACCGACATTCTAAATTCAGTCCAGTCTTTTAAAAGGCTGTGAGCCTTGAAATACCATGTGAAAAACCCTGCAGACAGGATCATTTTAGTTCGTATGACCTTCACTGCAGGCTCATTAGGAGGATGGAGAGAACAGGCTTGTGGAAGCAGGTGATCCCGCTGGCTCCCCCGCACACGGTTACCTCTGCACAGATCAAGAAATGATGTAACACAGGCTCCGGGTTCCAGCACCGGCTCCTCCACTTGCTAGTTGTGGGGCCTTATCAAGTTTCTTAAGGTCTCTAGGCTTCAGTGTTTTCAAATACAATTGGGATAACGTTGTCTGCCATAGTCTATTGTTATTGAATACGGCCCGAGACCTCCTGAAACTAGACATGGTTGGCAATTTATTTCCGTTGTGGTTTCAGAAAGGAAGCTTTTGTGAAACTGTGTTTGAGGATCCCAAATCCCACAGTCATTTCGACTGTTCGGCCTCCTCCTGGGTCCGGGCTAGCAAGGCGGCTCAGAGCCGCCTCCCGGAAGGCAGTGGCTTCGCTGGTCGGAACTCCGAGGGGAGCCATCGTGTGTGACAGCTCGACGGGTCCCCTTCAGCCCAGGAAGCTGCGAGTCGCTTACCCGCCTCTACCTCTTAGGTTCATCAGGCTGCTCAGATCTGCAGCTCTTATAGAACACCTGGCTGCCATCCAGCCGGGCGGGAACAGGCCGACCGCACACCTACGTTGACGTGTGTCCCCTAAAAGCTGCCAAGGCGGCACAGCGACGTCACCCCTGAGACGGAGGCATGGGGTTGCCCTCCTGTTCCTCCCCTGCTCTGGTGCAAGGACCTGCTGTCCTTTTGTTGGGTGAAGGAGTCAGTCATTCATTCTTCGTTCTTTGGGTGCATGGGGATGCCTAGAGCAAAGTTACTCTAAGCCATTGCGCCTACTTGCTTCTGCCACTGGGGAGGCATCCAGAGGGTGCGAGGAGGGCTCTGTGGCTAAACAGCTGGGGGAAATTCCAGCTAAGAGCAGAGATACAGATTTTGTAAAGTTAGGAAGTAATTGGAAGCGTAGTACAACCCCCATACACCTATAAAGTAGTCACTGATCGCCCTGGCCAGGCGGCTCTGTTGGCTGGAGCGTTGTCCCATGCACCAAAAGGTTGCGGGTTCGATTCCCTGTCAGGGCACATGCCTAGGTTACAGGTTCCACCTGGGGTTGGGGCTCCTATGGGAGGCAACTGATTGATGTTTCTCTCTCTCTCCCCCTTCCTCTCTCTCTAAAATCAATAAAAACATATCCTTGGGTGAAGATTTTAAAAAAAAGAAGTGACTAATCATAGACACCAAGAGCCTGTCGCGTTTCTAAGGAGGTGGTATAGATTGTACCATTAACTATTGATTGGACTATGGAGGCTTTTTCCCCCTAGAGCATCTTTCTCTTGGGATGCATTTTGGGAAATACAGGTTTATGATTAATTTTCTAAATAGGAAGTCCATGGGTAAGTGGTTTATACTTGGGATAAATAATGAAAATTGCATTATTAAAGAAATACATTGTCACACGCACAGAGAAGTTAAAAGGTGTAGCTGGGTCATTAGGCTCTGAAATATTTTTCCTCATAAGCTGATAATTTTTTCAGTATCAAGTTTCTTTAAAAAAGGAGTATTTCAGACCCAGGTGGAGTGGCTCAGTTGGCTGGGTGTCGTCCCATGCACCAAGAGGCTGCCGGTTCGATGCCTGGTCAGGGCGCATGCCCGGTTTTTGGACTCAGCCCCCAACAGGGAGCGTGCAGGAGGCAGCTGATGGATGTTTCTCTCTCATCAATTTTTGTCTCTCCCTCTCCCTTCCTCTCTCTCTAAAAAAAATAAATAAAAACATATTTTTTAAAAACTTTTTTTTAAAAAAGGAGTATTTCATGTGGTAAATTTTCACTTGTACATCTGTGAATACCATTCTCATGTGTGAAATTTAAAAACTGGTGGAAAACACACCTTTTCTGGGTAAATTGGGTCCACAGTGGGTCTAATGAGGGGATTGGAGCTGCGAAAAGTAGACGAGAGCAGGATTAATCAGTCCCGGGGTGCAGAGAATCACAGGTGTTTGTACCCAGGAAGGTGTATCTAAGAATACGTTTTCCACATTCTGAAAAGAAAAAAACTGAAAATATTAGAATACTCTAAATAAAAAGAGCTTATAAATTCACTGGCGTCCGAGGGTGGACACACTCTCTGTCAACAGTGTGTGACTGTTGTAGATAAAGAGGTTCAGCATTTGGAACACTGAATACCTTGAATCAGGACCCTTCATTGGATGTTGTCCAATGTCTCTTTTAGTATGAGCCAGCATTTAATATGTTATAATTTATAGAGGGTGCTCATTGCCAATGTCATCTGACCCTCCTGATGAGCTTTGAAAGTAGATATAATTATCTCCATTTTATGGATGTGGAAAACAAGCCCCAGAGGAAAATGGGGCAGTTTCTTCAGGGAAAAAAAAATATGAGGTAATTATATTCTAAATGACATAGATATTTGTCAAACATTTTAGAGAACATTTGGAACAACAGATTTAAAAAATAATTGGAATTGGTACCTAAGCAACAATGGGAATTGAAGGACAGAGGGGCTTTCTTTTGGAGTAAATTATGAATTAAAACAATGTGAAATATAATTTTTATGGGTTGTCACAAATACTGCCATGTAGCTTACACATGCTTTACAAGTCAGATACAAGTGCTTACTGAAGACCATACCTCACTAATTTCTATTAATTTGGTTAAGACCCAAAGTTTAACTTAAAGAACAATTTTTTTAATGTAAGCTTTTGAAAATGTTTTCAATTACCAGTTTCACATATGTGCAACACAAAAGTGTGTAACAAAATATTAGAAAAATAGTGGAAATATTAGAATAAGGATCTTAGAACTTATAAAAATAAATATGCGAAGAGATCTGAAAGAAAAGCAATCTTGTTTCATCAAATATTATCTCAGAAAAGGAAAGAAGATGTACCGAACTCTATCGCGTCTTAGAGTTGGAAAGAGGTGGTTGGCAATAAGGGAGGCAGCCCTTGGTAAGGGAGGTACCAGTGAGAGGTTTGAAAGGACCCCAGGTAGGGTTTATGGAGAGGGAGCAGGGGCTGCTATTTGCATTTCTTGTTACATAAGTGGTTGCTGGATATTTAAAGGGTATGTACACTCTTTTAGTCAGCATTGCGCTGGAGGTTTAGCCAGTGTGATATGGCAAGAAAAGTAAATGAAAGGCATAAAGATTAGGAAAAAAGAAAGTCAAACTCTTGTCTCTATTTGCAGGTGATATGATCATTTACAGAGAAGACCCTAAGGAATCAATAAAACCAGTAGAACTGATCAGTGAAGTTAGCAAGGTCACAGTATACAAGGTCAGTTTACAAAGAAAGACAATTGCAGGCATTGCATTTTGGAAAATGAAATTTAAAAAAATATATATTTACAAAGGTATCACAAACTAAACACTCGGGATAAAATTAATGAAAATATACAAAAGAAATGTATAAAATCTATGACATGGATGAGAGTACTTAACTAAATAAATGAATTGACCATGCTCAGTTAGCAACTCAATACGGTTGAGATGTCAGTTCTCCACAAACTGATGTATAGATTCAACGCTATCCCAATCAGAATCTCAGCAGGACTTTGTGTAGGTGTCTATGGAATGCAAAATAACTATAATGGAAAACTTACGAAAAATAAGAACGAAATCGGAGGGCTTACTCTACTTGATTTCAGGGCTTACTATGAAGTGAGAGTAATGCAGAAAGCTTGCTGCAGGGCAGACAGATGGATTCATGTAACAGAAGAGAGAGCCCCGGAATACATTCACACAGAAATGGTTCAAGAAAGGCACCAGAGAAATACAGTGGAAAAGTGTTTTCAACTAACAGTCCTGGAAAGACAATCCACATAAGAAGGAAATGTTAAAAACCTCTGCCCCCTACCTTGCAACCATACAGGAAAGTTAATTCAAAATGAATCATAAATCAGAAGGGAAAACTTTTCTAAAGCTTCTTGAAGAAAATAAAGGAGAAAAATCTTTGAAACCTTAGATAGGCAAAAAATTTTAGACCAGAGCCAGAAAGCACTAGTCATAAAAGAAAAGAGTTTTGATAAATAACACTTGATCAAAATTAAAGATGTATGCCCATCAAGAGACACCATTAAGAAAATAGGTTAATAATTAAATACATTTCCTTTTGTCTGGGAGCATCCAAACACTGCATTCATTTAGTGCCTGCTCTGCACCAGCCACTTGGCGGGATGCAGAGCATTACTATTGAACAAGAGACACATGGTCCTTAGGAGGCATTCAGTTTAGAGGGAGAGATAGTCACACAAATAATGTGAAATGACAAATGCAAGGAGAGTGTAGGTATAGGACTCATATTACAGTTTTCATTTTAGAAATATAGAAACCTGGCTGTGGTTAATAATCTGCTAAGTTGCCAGGCCAGTCTAAGCGCATGTTTGCCGGCTCCTCTCTGCATGCCCCCAACCACCACCCAACATCTTTTTTTTCTTTCTTTCTTTCTGTTGTCCTCAGCAAAAGGAGTCACATTTTAACCTTAAGCTTAGAGTCTAGGATCAAGTAGTAAATGCTGTTCATGCTTTAGGGTTACTACAAAGAGAAATGGAACTGTGGATATTTAAAGAAATCCCATTTTAAAGTCACTGTCTTTTAAAAGGCCTTGTTTCAAAATTAGTTTTTCAGGCTATGATATCAACATCGAAGTTAGGCAAGTTTCTCTAATTATGTTCTCCTGCTGTGTGGAGCCTGGTGAGTTGGAAAGAGAGCCCTGTTCAGACGGTCCCTCTAATCTTTGCTAAGTATTTTTGGTGGATCCTTTTAAAAAGTTGGCCAAGTTGACAGGAAGGCGCTGGGGAGTAGGAGTGCAGAAGGATAGAGGACTTGGAGCGTATCACGGGAGAGAAGACTGCTTCTCAAAGTAAATATGTAATGGGAAATGAGTGCTTTTGCCCTTTTTGGTTTTTACTCTTGGATTTGTGACAGCAAAACATTGTCTGTGTCCCTAGAGCCACTTCACGTATATACCTCTTGCATTTCTTACCATCTCCTTGCCAGTCGTCATTATTTCAATTTAATTATGAGGCAGCCATGGCCAGAGGTTAAATAGCTATTTGAAGATGACTTAATGCATGACTCTGAATCCTTTCTTTCTGATCCCCCCACCCGTCTTCTCCTCATCTGCCCTGTATTTGTAGATTTTCATATTGATAGCTTCCATTGCTACCCATTCTTGCTTTGGTCTTCTGTTTACTCAGGTCGGACTGCTGATAGTCATCTTGTTTCCCAGTGAGTTCAAGGCTGTCATCACAGTATTCCCTTCCCCCTAAGAAACACCCACCTATTCTCATTTTCTGCAATATGGGTGGTTCCAGTACCCAATAAAAATGCCTTTGTAGGGGTGGGTGCCCAGTAAATGTCTAAATGAATAGAAGTTGAAAGACCAAGGATGTCGTCGTCCAAACACTCCGTTCATGTTCCCTGATCGCCTGGCTTCTCTGTCCCTCACGTGGTACCAAGTCTGATGTGGTTTTTTTCATCATTCCTGCAGTATCCTCAATTGCTTACTTTTTGCTTCCATTCCCTCCTCATTGGAGCCTGTTTTTCACAGAGCTGCTGAAATAATCTTAGGTCTTATATAACTTTTTCACATTCAAGAAACAATACTTGTAGAATCATTTCAAGCCCTGATAAGAAGCAGCTAATGATCACATAGGATTTCACTCCTCAATCACAAACACCAGGCGTTTGCTTGCTGTGAGCACCCTTCCAGACCACAAGAGTGACATCACTCACAGCGAGATCACTGACCCGCCAAGCTCAGTTCTTGGTGACCTACCTTGAAACAAAAAAGTAAGTCAACAATGCTTCAATAGTGGGAATAGATATAAAAAGACATTTCATACTTGCTTAATTCAAATCAGAAAACATTTAGTCAGTGCTGCAGTATGCAAAACATCACACATTTTGGGGGCTCCAAGGCAGCACTGAGTATTTCTTACAGAACTTAGCACTGATTTCTCAGTTTAAGGAAGAACACAGACACATTCCCTTCCTCCCACTTAACACTCAGCCTCAGCAAATGTGGTTATGTGATTTCTTGACCCGCCACAAATTAAAAGTTGGGAATTAGCAGGAAGAGAGTGCATCTCTCTGCTTACAGGCCATGTCCTAAGAGCAGCAGGCGTGAAGCTGGTGGTGATGGAGGAGATGCCATCTGTGTTTAAAACACCGTGCAAGTGAGCATAGGGAACAATGTATTTTAACTCTACGGTTCCATTTAATGTAGTGGGAAGGAGCTCCTGAGGGCATATCACTCTAGGTTATAGTTTAATAATATTTCCAGGAACTTGTACCATCAAGAAAGGTTTGTTATGCCCAATAGAGAAGCAAGAATGTAACTAATACATTTCAGAAAAATGTATAACAAAAATGATAAGATTTATCAGTCACAAGGTAGCAACATCTTTTATTAAAAATTGATTACATGGCATATGCACACTAACATTGATAGGATTACTATTTTTACACCATAAGTACAGCCATATGGTAGCCCATCCCCAAGTAATTTCATGAATTCCCAGCAGTCGTGTAAGGGTTCTTGTCAGCGAAGCCCCACATTACTTTCCTGCCCTAATTTGCAAGGTGCAGATCTTAAAGTTCCAAGGAATGATATTCTAACCTTAGTGTGCAAAGCACATTGGACATTTAACATACTGTTGTTTTTCAGGGGGTTCTTACTGACTGAGGGCATGGATTCCCTTCTCAGGGCCATTGCTCTCAAAGTGCGCTTGCCCTCGAGAGTCACCTACCAGCAAACGAAGTGCCACCCCCGTGTGGCTGCTAACAAGCACAATCCTGACCGAGCAGGGATATTGTCAGTCCTCACACTCTCAATGGGAGACCTGAGAGGTCCTGCCAGGGTCAGCTGGAAAAGAACAAATGTCCCAACCTGTACAGTTGGCTCATGTGTTCTCCCTACATTATGGGAATAAACCTGCCTGTTTTCCAAAAAACAAAACAATAGCCGGGCCCAGCAGGCTGAGGTCTGGAGACGGTCAGGAAGCAAGCCTGCTTGCACGTAACCTGCTCTATGCCAGCACCTTCCCATGGTCCCCACCTGTCAGTTACAGGGAGCAAACATGTTGACAGATATTTGCAGCACAGCCTTTGAGTTCTGTACGTAATGAGCTCAAGTGTTCTGGGAACCTAAGAAAGGGGGCATTAACTACTTGGGGGAGTCCGTGAAGGCTTTGAAGTAAATGATGTTAGCACTAAGTCCGAAGGCTGGAAGGAGAGGTGAAGCGGAGAAGGTGGTGAATGGCCCTCTAGGCAAAAGCGGAACAACACAAACGCAACAGCAGGTCAGGGACAGGGAGGGAGCCCAGTGGAGGCTGTGGTGGTGGTCGTGCTGGAGGCCGTGGTGGAGGCCCTGGTGGTGGTGGCTACAATGGAGGTGGGCCTTGGTGCCAGGAGATCACGTAAGATGCATTTCAGTTGGATAGGGAAGGTGTTTTTGGAGGGAGGGATTAAGTAGTGTTTTTTTGTCCCACACACCTGTCATGCATGATTTTTTTTTTTTTTAATATATCGTTATTGATTTCAGAGAGAGGAAAGGAGAGGGAGAGAGATAGAAACATCAATGATGAGAGAGTCATTGATCGAGCCCGCAACCCGGGCATGTGCCCTGACCAGGAATCGAACCCCGATCGCCTGGATCCTAGGTCGACGCTCAACCACTGAGCGACGCCCGGCTGGGCTCATGCATGATTTTTAAGTGCTATTCCTATAAATACAGAAATAACAAGCATTTGCCCATTCTAGTAAAAACAACCACAATGTGCAAGCAGCTCCATTTCTCTGTAGAGAACACTAACAGCGAACAGAAAAGACAAGTTCTGGTGAATTGACTTCCATACCATGCATGTGATATAGAGAAAACAGCGGGCTGTGATTACAGAGCAAGTCGCAAGGTTGGCCATGATTAGGCATGACGCAGGGGTTAAACATGGAAACTCATGTCAGTCAGGGCCATTAACACCTGAGTAGGAGGGCCCCAGGTTGCTGTCATTTTGCAGATTTTTCATGTTTTTCCTGTTTCAGAGAATTCAGGTATGCCTCTTCTGTCTGAAAGCTTACTTTATAAGCAAGTCTGACTCCTTGGTTCTGAGGAGAGTTCCTTACCATTTGACTAACAGCAAAGCCCACAGTCTTTAAGACACATCTCCTTCCTCGAAGCTGGAGGCCCTCCACATTCTCAGAAATGTTTGCAGAAGTTTGTACCTGGACCCATGGAGTCTTTCTGTCCCTGAAGGAGGAAGGCAGAGCCTGGGAGCATGCCAGCTCTTTTTTGTTCTGGTGTCAGCTGGGCAATAAGTGTGAGAAAGGAAAGTAGCACAAGTCACATGAACATCACTTTTAATCAAATGCCTGAACTTCATAAACATAGCCAAGGCTGCTCTTATCAGCAGGGTCAGCGTCCGGAGGGAGGAAGTGGAGTACAGGTGCAGGCGGTGATCGGCATCGGGCCGGGCGCTGAGCAGGGCCCTCTGATCAGCCACCAGGAAAGTGAGGACGGGTGTGGCGTAGGTGCCGTAGGGTATACAGTTGTAAATAATGTTCTGTGTCTTTGGTGGTCTTGAGCAAGGTAAACATTTATGGAGGGGAGCATATCTTAAATGAATGGAATAAAAGGGAATGAAGCAGAGCAGAATAGAACAGAATGAAGGGGTCCCCTATAGCCCAGCTGGCATGGCTCAGTGGTTGAGCATTGACCTATGAACCAGGAGGCCACAGTTCCATTGGGCACATGCTGGGGTTTCGGGCTTGATCCCCAGTAGGGGCATGCAGGAGGCATCCGATCAATGACTCTCATCATTGATATTTCTATCTCTCTCTCCTTCTCCCTTCCTCTCTCTCTGAAATCAATAAAAACATACTTTTTAAAAAAAGGTCCTCGCCTGGCCAACTTGGCTCAGCAGTTGAGCATCGACCTATGAGCCAGGAGATCGAGGTTTGATTCCCTGGTCAGGGCACATGCCTGGGCTGTGGGCTCGATCGCCAGTGGGGGGCATGCAGAAGGCAGCTGATCAGTGTTTCTCTCTCATGGATGTTTTTGTCTCTTTCCCTCTCCCTTCCTCTCTCTGAAATCAATAAAGACATATTAAAAAAAAAAAACGAAAAAACGGTCCTCTCTAACTTCCATTCAGATATCTTTATGCTGAGCCCTGAAGGGCTCCAGAGGCTTATTTGAAATCAAAGTCAAGAAATTTTCCATATTCGGGAACCTTTTAAAAATTAAGAGTTTTGATTGTCTCCACATGAAATTTTAATAGCATACTTCGTTTGGAGGTAGGTTTTTTAAATGTAAAAACTCCAAGATGAAGTGAAATGAGAAATCCAGCTTTTGTTTCCTGCCCTCAAACCTTCAAGCACCCAGCGAGCTCCCTGACTCCCAGTGTGGGAGGGTCGAGACAGCCCTGCCGCGTCTGGTTGTGGCTGGGAAGTGGAGCACCCCCATACTCCGCACTGGCTCCATCTCCTTCACCTTCCCCCAGATCAAATCAGGCACCATTCATGTGGATGTCTCCAGGAGATCTTTCCAGCCTCTCTGCCAACCCCACCCAAGCATCTCCACCAGCTACTGCTTGCAGCCTCCTGGTGGATCCCCGTGTATTAGGTTCCTGTTGCCACAAATTACCCCAAATTTAGTGGTTTAAAGCAACACAAATTTATTCTCTTGCTGTTTTGGAGATCAGAGGTCCATATGGTTCTCTGTGGGCTGAGGTCAAGGTGGAGGCAGGGCTGTGTCCTTTGCAAAATCTGGTGGCCATCTGTGTTGCTCGTTTTGTGGGTCCTTCCTCCATCAACAAAGCCCATCAGTCCCCTCTGCCGCAGTTGGTTCATACCCTTCTCCACTGTGAAATCTCCCTCTGCCTCCCTCTTATAACACCCGGTGATTAGATTTAGGGCCCATCTGGATAATTCAGGAGACTCTCCCTGCCTCAAGACCCTTAACTTAGTCATATCTGCAGAGTAATCATTGCCATCTAAGGTAACAGTCCCAGATCTGAGGGATTAGAATGTGGGTGTCTTTGGGGGCTGTTGTTCAGCCTTCCACACCTGCATCCACTCAGCCTCTCTCAGTTCACTTGGATGCTGCAGCCAGAGCAGAGGGCACATCGTATCTGTGGTCCTCCCTGCTGCCCTCAGGATCTTAAGATCAAGACTACCTTCTGTACATCCGAAAGTTTGCTAGGGCTGCCATACTCAAACACCAAAGACTCTGTTACTTAAACAACAGAAATTTATATTCTTACTGCTCTGTAGGCTCAAAGTCCATGATCAAGGTGCTGGCAGGTCTGCTTTCTTCTGAGGTCTCTTTCTTTGGCTTGAAGAAGGCTACCTTCTGGCTGTGTCCTCACATGGTCATCCCTTGGTCTGGGTGTTGTTATCTGTGTGCTAATCTTCTTTTCTCATAAGGACACCAGTCAAATTAAATTAGGGCCCACCCATAGGACCTCATGTTACCTTAATTACCTCTTTCCTCTAAGTAGTCATGTCAGTGTGTGACCTTTAGGAAGACACAATTCAGCCCATAACATGTGCTCTGACCCCCTCTGTCTCGTTGGCCTCATCTCATCTCATGCCCTACACCATCTCTTACTATGGTTTCCAGCTTTGGTGACATTCTTTCAAGTTCTGAAATTTTCCGTGACTTCCTGCCACACTACCCTTCACCTAGGTAGCTCCACATCTCATCAGACCTCAATCCAACCATCACTTCCTGCTGTGGACTCAATGCCTGTGTCCCCCCAAAACTCATATGTGGAAGCTTGATCCTCAGTGTGAAGGGATTTGGAGGTGGGGCCTTTTGGGAGTGATTAGATTTGGATGAGGTCATGGGGTCATGAGGTGGAGCGCCCATGATGGAGTGACGTCCTTATATAAGAATAAAGATTCCAGAGCTCGCTCTCGCTCTGCCATGCGAGGATACAGCTGTCTGGGTACTAGAGGCCTGCCCTCGCAAGACCCAGATAGTGACCTTGGACTTCTCAGCCTTCAGAACTGTGTGGAATGAGTGTTGGTTGTTTAAGCCGCCCAGTCTGTGATATTTCTGACATAGCAGCCCAAACCTCCCCAGACCTCTCTCTTTTCGCCTCTCCTGTGCTGCTAGCCTCTCCATGTTCCTCTCTATCACAGCATTTGTTGCGGTTATAGGATTATGTGTGTGGATTCATCGATTTATGCCCCTTCTCTCTACTGATCTCAAGCTCCATGGGTGCAGAGACCCTTATACCCTTTCAGTACACCCATGCACACGCACACATGTACACATGTACACCTGTGTATGTCACTATTACTCCTCATGACTACAGTACCCGGTAAAAAACATTTGTTGAATGAATGATTACCTTTCAAGCAAACACTGTTTTCAAAGGTCTACTAAAATATCTTTAATTCTTATTATCCCACGGAGAAAGGAGAGTGGTGTATGTGTGGGTTGGAATGAAGATTCAAGCTTTAGAATTTGTATCTTCTTTGACATCTTTTACACAACCTCTTTGATAAAGCGTTCCATGAAAATGATCTTTAAATAGGAAAATTAAGAGGTGTTTGAGTTGGGAATTAATGTATCCCACAGACTTAAAATCCTGTGTTATGCAGACACAGAAGGTGTTTATATCGTGTCTGTCGCTCGTCTGCTGTTTTACTGGAAGAATGTACATGTTTCTGGCCGTAAACAACGTATTTGCCTCTTGAAGCTGGAGAATAAAGTGTGGCTTTCCACACGGTACCTTCTTTTTGTAAAATACTCGTAATACAGCTAACACGTGAATGCAAGATTTCAATTCTTAAGAAAGCGGATGTGTGCCTTTGACATCCATATACACATATTAATCACTCGCTCTGCGCGGGGCCTGGGATGCGTACTGTTAGGCCCCCAGCCAAGTTTCTTTGTTCTGCGGGGCTGGCTCTGCAGGAGGATGTTCCTGTAGGAAGCCTGTAAAACTACTCACGAAACCTCTCCTCCTCCAAACTCAGTCTTTAAGTACTAAATTACGTGGCACCATTCTAGAATATACAAACAAATGCCAAGTTCCTCCTTTACTAAATTAGTGATGTTTTTACTGATACAGACTTCCTGTTTATTTCCTTCTTATTGAATTTATTGGGGTGACACAGGGTAACAACATGATACAGGTTTCAGGTGCACGATTCCACAACACATCATCTGTACACTATGTTGTGTGTTCACCACCCCAAGTCAAGTCTCCTTCGTCACCATTTATCGCCCCCGCGTATCAAAAGTTTCTATTTGTTTTAAAACTATAAATTGAGTGAGTCCATAGGCGCAATATATAAGAAATATTGGTGACTCTGGCTGGTGTGGCTCAGTTGGTTCAATTCCCAGTCAAGACACATGCCCCGGTTGCGGACCGGGCGTGCAGGAAGCAGCCACTCAGTGTTTCTCTCTCCCTCTCCCTTCTGCGCTCTCTAAAAATCAATAAAAATTGTGTGTTTTTTTTAAATAAAGTATTGGTGGAAAGTAATGTCTTCCACATGGCTTGCAGTGGCCCACAGCCGCAGGGACCTACAGCCAAGAAGGTTGCCTTGGCAGCTTGCCGAACTGAAGATGGGGCAGGTGTGAGCAGGGAGAGGCCAGGGTAAGCTCTGTTTGGTGTGTTCTCTGGCTGAGGCTCGCCCTGTGCCCCTGGGAAGGAGACCCGTGGGGCATCCCATCTATTTGCGGAAGACTGCTGTTGTCCCAGCTCTGAGACCTGGGGCCCAGCAGGGAGGATGCCATCGAGGACACTTCCTCCTCCTGCCGCCACGTGGCTCCCGCTGTGGCTCCTGTTTCCTGCATGCGGTTAGAGCTCAGGAAGTGGGATGGCCTGGACAGTGGCCAGAGACGTTGATGGCACCCCATTGGGCTCACGTCAGGCAAAAGCTTTAAGAGGCCTCTCCTGTGTGCACTAAGCCTGTGCACATAGCTACAGCATTCGTCTTTCGTTCCCACACACGCATTCTCGGAGGTAATGCCCGAGAGAAGGCGCCTCTCACTGCCCACTTACCCGGCACCAGCCTCTGTGCTGGGCATTCCCATCTGCTCCTTCTACCAGCCTGTCATGCCTGCTTGGTAGGCAAGGACCAGACCCCGAGTCCACCCCCAGCAAGCGGCAGAGTGAGGGATTGATTCCTGTTTTATTTGACTCCTTTTCTTGGGATATTGACTGTCTCACCAGGGACACTGGTTTATTAATATGATTCCACCCTGTTGATAGAGTTTCTGGCATCATTCTGTCCATTGAGGTTCATATCTGCACCAGGCATCTTCCCGGTACCTTGCAGGCATGTCACAGAGGTAGCTGCCAACTTAAATGATGTTTTTAAAGGTTTAATAGTTATAACTAAGAACATTTTATTGCCAGTAATCTTTTTACATGGTCTGCGGAAGTTACAAAATATTCTTCTTCATTCTTATTTGATTTTCTCAAAACATGTGGATTCTTGGGAATTAAGGGTAGAAGTGGGTAGACTAGACCAGAAGTTACTGGGTTATTCCGAGTGAAAAATGATGGTGGCAGTAGAAATGGAGGGAAGTTCATAGATTAAAAACATATGTTGTGGGTCGTAGAGAGGAGGCTATCAGGAAAAAAAATAGCTATGCAGAAATGTACTGTAGACTCCCTCGCTCGGCACCCCCACCATCCCTTCCACATCTGTTCCCCATGCTGCTGTGGCCAGAAGGCCCCCGGACAGCTTGCAGCTAGAGTTCTGTGTGTGACTGAGGTTCTGCCAAGGCATGGCACCCATGAGCCATGTGACAGGAGACACAAGTGAGACAGCAAGGGGGAGCCATGTGCAGAACACGTATTCTGGCAAACACGGGGCCAGAGGTGTCCCTGGTGCTGGGCACCCGTGGTGGGAGCTGCAGCCTTCAGGACCTGCTCCTGGGCTCTGGGTGGGAGGCAGTGGACGGTTCCAACTTGAAGTAGAAGAGGGGATAGGCGGGAAGTAGGCACAGCCCATGAAGACGTCTCTGTTGATAACTCGGCTCTCACAGCAGCAATAGGTGAGCAGGATCAGAGGACAGATAAGGGGTCTTTTTAAAGATAAGAGATATTGGTGCATGTTTGATTGCTGATGGGAAGGATGCACCGAGAGGGAGACACGGTAGAAATCTATGAGACCTCGTGTCTGTTCTTTAACTTCTCTGTGCCTTATTTCCTTACCTACAAGGTTTGGATAAGAAGATCGTCCTCTTAGGATTTGGGGAGGATTGGAGTGAAATAACATGTAGTAAGAGATTTTAATCAGTGTATTGTGCTTCGTAAGGGTTCAATAAATGGAGCCATTATTATTACTACTACTGCTGTTCCTGTGCTTGCCCCTGTGTACTCAGAGGACCGTGAATGTGGAACAGCCATCACTTCTGGCTCCCGAGTTTACAGACCCTCCTTTGGCTCCTACAGGCTGGCCCCCTTGCCACATTAATGTCACTGCATTATGTTAATTAAGTAGCCATTTATCAAGCACCCAGTAGGGGCCAGGTATGCATGTATCAGGTGCCTGGGATATGAAACTGAGCAAAACTACTCCCTGCCTCCAAGTAGCTTCTGGACCACAAAGGAGAGAGATGGTAAAGCATAAATACTTCATACCAGGTACTACATCGTATCAGGGTTCTGGCAGGAGGAGGACCACCAGGAGATGGGGGGGGTGTTGTATTTATTTGTTCATTTACACACACACACTTGTATATTTATTATGGCTGACTAAGCAAGCCTGACGTCCACAGGCAGCAAACAGGACGGAAGGGCCCTGAACGAGCTGAAAGCCACGGGCACCTTTTTACCTGAAGGGCTGCACTCACCTGTGGGAGGTTGGCCCCGTTCTGCTGAGCCACCTGCCTTCGCCTGAAAGAGTGTGTTCAAGTGGCGGGTATTTCTCCCTTATATTCCTATCTACTCTCTTATACACCAGTTGGACCTTTATTTTAAAGAATTAAATTTACGACAAGCAGATGTACAAATGTATTCTGGTATGTCCTGCTTAATTTCTGGAATACGCTCTAGCTGCATTTATTAACAGATTTTATTTAGTCATCTGTGCTGCTAGTGGGAGTAATTGGCTCCCTGCAAACTAGGAGCACAACCCAAGCTAACATGCAAATTCATTAGTTTCCAGCTTTCGTTTTTCATTTCACCTGCTGTTTTCTGCTCAAAGGAATGATAAATTGTATTTTAAATGAAATGTTTGTTTAAGGAGGAACCCTTGGCAACCAATATTCTTTTTTCCTTAAAATCTGCTTCTTAATCTGCTCTGTGAATGAAAGGCTGTGTTAGACTGTGGGGACCACTGATGTATTTGAAAAGCTGTCTTTATGCCAAAGGAATGCAAGGTAGCAGGTTAGTTAGTCCAACTCTTTTTGTTGCAAGAAGTTGAAAGGAGCTCAGGTGTTACAAGTCGGAAAGGTGGGGGAGGTGGGGGGTGGGGGGCTACAGGGAGGGGACTGGGGAGTGTAGGACAGAAGCGGCCTGCAGCCCTGCTCTCAGTGTAGACGTGCTGGAAGTGGGGGGGCGAGGCACTCTCAGGCCCCGGGTCTGTCTGAGGGTCCTCCTACCCTGCTCTGGATACTCTCCAGTCCCCTCTACCTCCCTCCCCACTCTTCCCTGGTTTCCTTTCTCACGTGCATGTGGCCTTGCCACCATGCAGTCACTCCCAGCCACCACCATGGACTGGCATCAGTGTCTGGGCCTCTCAGATCAGATTCCTGAAAGAAAGGCTCCCTGTCCCTGTCTGTGCCCAGAGAATCTGTGCAATAGTTTCTTCTAGAACTGACTTGCCCTTTTATTTGGATGTATCAGAGGTGCCTTCTCCAACTGACCCAAAAGTTCTAACCACTTTGGGGATAACGTGTGGTTTGTTCGGAGCGACCATGGGTTAAAGTCCGGTTTGATTCCCAAGTCAGTTGCAAATAACATTTAACCCATGAAGAAAAATGAACTCCGCCTGGACTGGCAGGGTGGGGGCAGAGGCGAGAGTGGAGGGGAGAGGGAGACGAAGGAGAAAGAAGGGGGGCAGATCAGTGGGGCTTGGACTTTGGCTTTTACTCTGAGTAAAATGGGGGCCCTGGGAGGTCTGTGATAAGGAGGGACATGAGCTGAGTCTGGTGTTACAAGGTCAGGCTGGCTGCTCTTATCAGAGGAACTGGGGCTGGGGATGGAAACGGATCCAGGAAAGAGACTGTCGTTCAGATGCAGGCCAGAGATGATGGTGGCCTGACCAAGGTGTTGACTGTGGATGTCAGTGGTGAGAAAGGATTGGACTCTGGGTATATTCTTGAAGGTAAAGTCCACAGGATTTTCCCAGGGATTGGATGTGACTGGTCAAGTTAAACTTCAGTGAAACAAATGGATAGCTTATTAACGTAATAGATTCAAAATTCTACACACTGACGTCAAACCCAATAACGCCAGCCCATGTTGATGCCGACTTCCCCTCTGTTTTTACGTTTAGCTGGAAAAAAAACACAAGAACTTTCCTGAGTTTGAATTGACTATTGGACTTTACAGAAATGGGTATTTCCACTCGGGACTTCTCAGAAAGGCTTTTTTAAAATACCCAAGTGCGTGTGCTCACTTGCAGAATGTTAATAGAAGGCTGGAAGCTTCGGCCAAGTTGTTTTCCAGTTCCAGCGAGGAGTTTCACAATCACTGTCTATGCTAATGGATGACTAATCAGCCATCAGTCAAACCAGGTCATGCTTTGTTGAACATTAAATTGTGAAGACTAAGTTAAAACGTGCTGTAGTCAACCCAGGATTAGCAACACTCGGTGCTGAGACGGTGTAGTTGGAAGGTTGGCGGGCATGATGCCCAACCTAACTCAGGGCTTCAACTCCCACGTACTGTGTTTTATTTGCTGCTCCAACATCACACTACCAGTCCAGGCTGATTTCCATCGGTCAGTTACCCTGTCTTGGTGTCGAGAAATAATACACTTGAGGATTAAGTAGTCAAAGGAACACTTGGTTTCAGAGGGCTCAGGGGATGATACAATCAAGGGGCTACCAGGGGGAAGCCACGCTGTTTAAAGTGTTTCTACTACCTTCCTCAGGACTGACAGGTGGGCCAGCCAACTGATTTTCCTGGGGACCTAGCTGAAATGTGGAGAACTTAAGCTCAAGTGAGGAACAGAGTTCCATGGACTATTTTTGGACATGGTTTTTAATCAGTGGAGGAGAGAGTCTGATCTTCCTTTGAGCATGACCCCGAGTGGTAATATTTTAAATTAACTTAAAAGCCAATTGTTCCTATTATTAATATAACCTTTGCTTCTTTTGAAACATGTTTTAACATCTGGGGGTCTGATTCCATGTTCCACACTGTAGTTCACACGCCATTGGCATTAGTCTCTAAGTGTGGAAGTTATGTGATTTGAAAGCAAGTTCTAAAATAAATCCTAATGTGAGAAAAAGCTTCTCTTACTGCGTTTGTCTGGTGTGCCCATGTGGTTTCGAATGGAAGACTCAAAGAATTGCCTCCATGGCTTGCTCTCCAAGGGTGGTTTTTGCTGTGGCCTGAATTTCATTCTCTTTTCCAGAATTTCTTACTGTGCAGAAAGCGACCAAAGGCAAATGGGTTGGCTTTCTGCACATGATTCCTGGAAATTCAGTTAATCTCCAGAGCCAACTCCTCAAATCTTATTGGGTTGAGATGAGCGAGGCCAGTTTCCAGGAGTGAGTGTTGACGCATGCTTGCTGGCATCGTATTAGGGTAAATCCATAGGGAGGGTGTTGGTGTCCTGGGATGCTCCTGAGTGTAGACAGAAGGAGGGATGGGTCTGGCCGATGGGCTGAGGGTAGAAGCCACCCTCTTTCCCAGGGCACCATTGTAATCTTCCTGTGGAAACCAGATGTTTTTGTATTGAGAAAAGCTGATGAGCTCAGTCCCTGTCTTAGAAAGTGGCATCCGATTTGCAAGGGACACCATTTAGAGAAGTTCAAGATTTAAGTGAATGCTGTTAACTTCTTGTTTAAAATATTGTGTGTTTCCCAAGTATGTCATGTTCCTAGATATGCTGTTTATCTTTTCCTGGGAATAAAAGCTGCTCATTGGAATAAAAATTCTGAGTTTTATGTGTCAGTTGACTCAGTAATTGGTAGTATTCTCGCATAAGTGAACGTGAAACTTTGTTTTCTTGCAGGAAAGGACACTGGATAACAAGTGTGTGTGATGTTTACGAAGGGCTTCTGTGTTGGGTGGGAAGGAGGTTTGAATGGAAGTTATTGTAGCTTTTATGACAAGGGGTGCTGATAATTCGTGTAAAGTAATAGTGTAAGTGAATGTATTTTTAAGTAATTCATTTCCCTCTTTAATATATACATAAGTGAAAGCTGATAGAAGAAAAAGTATTAGTTATAGAAATGTCAGGTTCTTAAAAAGTTAATTGCATAAAAATGATGTGTATTTTTCATAATAGAATACCTTAGCAGGTTTTGATATATGAAACTGTACACAAACATTGTGAAAATTACAAGCAAGGTAAAAAGCAAAATGGTCCTATAATTCTGCCCCCAAGGAAGCGATTCTTAACATTTTGGAAAGTCCTTTCAGAATGTTTTCTCTCTTTGTAAGAACACGTCCCTCCTTCCTGAGATCATGTTACATAGACCAGAGACTTCATGGCTGCCTGTTTGCAGCACAGCTTCCCAGTTTCTGCTCTTGGGAATACACCTTCCACACAGTTACTCCTGGTTTGGTTCTTCCTTTTTAAAATTAACAGTACTATTGAGGGATAATTTACATACCACAACATCCATCCATTGTAAGAATAGAGTTCAACGATTTTTAATAAATTTACAGCATTGCACAAATCTGACTATAGTTTACTTGCAATCAGTTCCTACTCCTGCCCCGGCCCCAGGCAATCCCTCATCTGCTTCCTGTCCTTGTAGCTTTGCCTGTTCTTGAAACATCACACAAATGGTCTCATATCTCCTGTTAGCTGCCTTCCTCTCCTAACCTAATGGGGGTTCCCATTTAATTGGGGTTCTTATCTTCCTTTAGCTGCTGTTTTCTGCTAACCTAGTAGCCATTCAAAGTCTGACCCATGCCTTTCTTCCCATCATCCCCCAGCATTCTAACACGCTCCATTCCCCCATATTTATTTTTATTGTAACAGCTCTATTGAGATATAATTGACATACAATACAAGTCACACTTTAAGGTGTGAAAATCAGCGTTTTTTAGTATATTCACAGAATTGTGCAGCATCACCACAATCCATTCTAGAAGCTTTATGTCATGTCCCTCCAGAAGAAATACTCTATTCATTAGGAGACAGATTTTCCATAAGTCCTAAGGCCTAGGCAAATACAAATTTACTCTCTCTTTCTATGGATTGACCTATTTTGACCATTTAATATAAATTAAATAATGCAGCGTGGAATTGTTAGTGTCTGGCTTCTTTCACTTAGCACACTGTCTCAATGTCCATCCATGTTGTCGCATGGATCAGTCCCTCATTCCTGAATAATGGTCCATTGTATAGATACAGCAGAGTCTATTTATCCATTCCTCAATTGATCAACATTTGGGGTGTTTCCACTTTTTGGCTCTTCTGGACAATGCTGCTGGGAACAGTCCCGCATGAGTTTTTGTGTGGGCGTGTGTTTCAGTTCTCTCAGGCATTTACTGGGAGTGGAGCGGCTGGGTCCCGCGGTAACTCTCAGTTTCTTTATTGGAGTCCACCGTGCTCCCCAGCCACCACCCGCTTTCTCTGGCCATTCCTGAGCCCAACTTCTCAAGATTTGCCCGCATGTCCTCCCTCCACTCTCTTCTCTCCCGTGAATTCTCCTTTTCCAAAATCTTTAAAATATAACATCTGATAGGAATAAAAGAACATTAAAGAGAGCATTAGTATCTACGTAAACTCTAAAGCATAGCGCTGTAAAGAACGTCCACACGTGTCACCACACCTCACAAACTGCGGAGCCTGGGACTCAAAGTCTCGACAGTCGCTTAGTCACGCTACAGTTCTTGTCCTCTTTGGTCATCTCCAACTCATTTTAATCTCACTTTTAAACAAGGAGTCTGGGCTGAATAGTCTTTGAAACCCATTACGTTGCTAAAATTCCCTGAGTACCACATAGAGGTGAATTTTTTGTTTAGAATGTATTACAGAAGATTAATAGCTTACATTGTTGAATGTTACCATAATTTATTTTATTACGAAGTCTTAGTTAAGAGCATAACATACAATTATAGCATCACTTCTGTAGGAAATCTATTCTACTTTGTGTTAATTGGCTTTAGATGCTTGGGTTTTTCCCTACGTTTTTGAGGCTAAAATCTGAGGTTCCTGTTATGTCGTCCCCCAACTCCACCTCTCTTTGGACTGAATTCATTTCACCAGCCCCGTTGGCCCCAAGAGAGGTATGGATGTCAATTATTGCTACAAATGAATACTAATGACTCCTTAAATATTTAATTAACGTAATACTTGACACTTAGGAAGAAACTGTTTGTACTCATCAGAACCAGGCCTTTGTTTTCCTCTTCGATGCCTCGTGTTTAGCCTGGTCCTGCTGTTGACATTGGTTGGGAATGAACCCCTGTGGAAGTGAACAAACACCCGCTCTCACACCCACCTCCAGGCAGAAAACGTCACCTAGAAGGTGATCACAGATGGATACTTAAAATATTTGCAATTACACTCCTCAATTTTCCAAACTAAATTGTTATTGAACACTCGCGTTTTTGGAAGCTTGACATGTTTTCTGGTTCCTCTCTATTGTCTGTTGATGTCATTAAAACAGCTCTTAAAAGCACTCATTTTTCTTGGACTCTCATATTATTAAGGCATTCTAAGAAATCTGGTAACTTTTTAAAAATATGTTTTTATTGATTTGAGAGAGAGAGGAAGGGAGAGGGAGAGAGAGGAGAAACATCGATTGGTCGTCTCCTGTATGCACAACTTGGGCTTGTGCCCCGACTGGGAATCAAACTTTGGGTGCATGGGGGTGATTCTCAGCTGAGCCACACCCACACCGGGCACGGCGAAAGGTGGTAACTTTTTAATGAGTTACACGTAGACCCAGTGTGGCTGGCAGTTCTCCTGTGGAGCTGACTCAGTTTTCCAGGAACACATGGGAGGTCTCCTCTCGCTGACAAGTGCAGGCCAATGAGACATGAAAGATGTTCCCATGAGAGATACAAGGGGGCTCCAAGGCACAAGTCACCCCTGGGCTCTGGCAGTTCTCATCTCTGAGCAGTTCCCGTGACTCCAGCACACCCATTCCTCAGAGCTTTCCTTTAATCTTAGAATTTCTAGCCACTAATATCATACTTTGCCAATCTCTGCTATCACTGAACACACATCCTGGTCTCATTTTATTCTGAAGAAGTCATGAGTTTATGGCTTTAGCTTTTAAAGTTCTGAACCTATTTGATCACATTCTTTGTGCTTTCCTCCTACCTAAAATCAAAAAGAAACAAACAAGCATATCTTCTGCTTGAGTGGGTGGGCGAAGATTTACTGACTCCGGAAACTACGTCCACAAGGCGATGATGGACTGTCGTGTGGACCTGCGACATGTCTTACAGGCATATTTCGAAACCACTGACGAGTGAGGATCCAGGTTACCGGATACCCTGGGTCTTCTTTGTACACTTAAGACTTGACCAAGTTTGCTCCAGCCCTCATCTCCAACACCCATCCCCTTACCAAAACCTTTCTTTAACATCAGTCTCCTTTTCAATCTTCCGAAATTCTGAAATAGCCAGATTCAGTTCCCTGACGTTTCGTTTCATATTTGTTCTTAAGCCTTAAGCATCGTTGCACTTAGTCAACAGTAAGAAAAGTTATTATCATTCAGATGTTAACTCCTGCAGACAAAGGACAAAACCAGTTCTTCATGAGTGAAAGAGTGTGGTGAAGATCAGTATTCGGTCAAATGCGAAGCTGGGCTTTTTTATTTATTGCTGTCTTCTGTGAAAAATATTTAGCATGAACTACTTAAGAATCTATTGACTTAAGTGAGTTTTCTCAGTTTTAGAAAACAATGGTGTGTTAAATTTTTAGATTTTTTTAGAAGTCTTATGCTCTCAAGCCTTCCAAGATTTTGTGCGCCCAAAAGGCGTCTCTTGTGTTTTGTGCTTCTTGCTTGCGTAGGACGGAAGATGCATTAATTGTATGTTACTCTGTACTGTCGGGTATTTTATTTGTCTTTGCATTTTCCCCATTTAAACTATACGGTCTTCAAGATGAACAGGGAGGGTAGCGTCTGCGGTCCCCTCGGGGCCCCTGCACGCGGTCCTGCAGAGCTGACCTGTGCGAGTGAGGATTTGTGTTCATTTCCCAGGTGGGGAGCGGTAAGCGGGACATGACCTTCACGTTTCAACCGGAGGACCTGAAACGGGAGGCGAGCAAAAAAATGTCTCATCATCAGCCCTTGTTCCCCTTGGCCATGGAGGAAGACATGAAAACAGCAGACACCAGAACAGCCAACCGAGCCCTTGACCACGACAGAGAAAGCACCCGCTCCATCTGTCTCCTTGAGCAAAAGCGAAAGGTCGTGTCCTCCAACATCGATGTCCCTCCCGCGAGGTAAGGGGCTGCGGGACCTCGGTGTCTGCCCGGCAGGACGGTGCAAAGGGTAGAGGCTTAGGAAGGGTTTTCCCGAGAGCTTTCTTCTGGTGTTTGCGTGAAGTTGGGCTCTGAGGCTGCGGTAGTTGGGGAAAATTGTTTAAGATTTTGGCAAATGAATCATAAAGAGCAAAAAAATAAGTGTAAAAGAATTGAAGCCACGTGGCATGTCAGACCGAGCGTAGCCACTTAACAGCAAGGACGTCGGTCTTGGGACAGGCGCTGGAGAGCTCTGGCTGCAGCCAGACTCAGCCCTGGCCTCTTATTGTGTAGCCTTCGAGATAAGAGTGGATTTACTTTTTTTAAGGGGTTAACAAAATGAAGACTATGTGACATAGATCATAAGCGGCCTGCAAAGCCTAAAATATTTATGTGTGACTCCTTACAGAAAAAGCTTGTCGATCTGGTTTATATTATGGTGGTCCTTTTAAGACTGATCTACCTTAACACTGGGCCAAGAGGGTTTATCTAAAATATCAAAAGGCTTTTGTCACGTTATAATTTTACTTCGGCCACATCAGTGCCTTTGAACCAAAGGACAACACAAGGGCAGAATGATGATGGAACAGTCGTAGGTCACACACAAGACTTTTGCTTGCTTCTTGCTATCATTCATCTCACCTAGATTTTTGGTGCATCCAAAAAGTTGACTTGTCTTTCATAGTAAGGTATTGGAACTCCCGTTTTACAAATGAGAAAACAGACTCAGAAATGTGAGGTGATCGCCCAGGAGCCCACAGGTAACAAACGAGAGGCCTGAGACTAGGACAAGTTTCTTACCCCAAGTGAATTTTTGACCTTTCTTAGCATCATCAGTGTTTGTTGAAGAACATTCATTGTTGCCATTTACACACTGTGATGCCTTAAAATACATTGATATTTCTAATATCACTTACTATCCAGCCTCTAAAAAAAACCAAAAAACAAAACAAAAGAACAACTTAAAATTTAGGTAATCCTTATTAGATAACCTAGATCATTAGAGCATAGCGTTTGCTCTTCTCTTTTGCCAGACATTGTGTTTTGGGGTTTTTTTGGAAGTAACTGATACTTAAATTGGTTGGATTGCATCCAAACAGCAATTATAATTTGATTATGCAAAGTAGTAACTGTCTTCTAATTATAATTCTGAGGCTAAAGAAATTGTTAGCAAACCAGTAGTAATGGGAATAAAGAAATGTTGGCCCCAAATATTTCTGGACCCAACAGCAGTTTATTAGAATACACCAGATTGTTAGTTTGCAGTTGGAAAAAAGAAAAATGAACCATACGGTACTGTTTGTTTTGCAGGGTTTTAAAATACAGTGATGTCATATTTATCACTTGCTGGATAAAATGAAATCATTTTCTTCTTATAAGAACCCTTCTGGGAATTGTATAGTGTGAAAGAATTTCAGAAACTCCTTACCTTTGCATTCAAAGTTAGAAAACGGCCTGAGCTGCAAGCAGTATCCTATATGTACACTGGAAAATTGTGAGCTTAATCAGGCTACCATTTTCGGTGGTGTCTACATTTTCTCTTGTGTCTCGTGTACTATACACCATTTATAAGAAAGTCTCCTATATCAAATCTGGAATTAAGCGAGAGAGAAGGCAAGATGGGCATTGTTATTTCTGAATCTCCCAAAGCCCAGCAGTTCCTGGAGCAAATGTTTAATATTTAAATGCATTAAAAGCACTCCGGGTCACAAACTCTGTAACCGTTGTGAACTACTGAGGAGAGGGAGAGCAAAATGGACACTTTAAGCTTATCTTAGTCAACATTAAAAATATATACTTTGGGAGGGGAATATCAGTGCACCCACTGTGTTAAGAACTGAAGCCATCTCCATGAAGCAGCTATCCAGGCTTCTTTCCCGGGAAACCTCTATCCACTTAGACCCTTTTCCATCATTTTAGTAATTGAGGTCAGCAAGTAACTGTTGTTTCTGCCTCCTTGGTATAGTCTGTCTGTCTGTTACACAGTAGCCAAACGATCTTTCTACAGCACAGGTATAATCAGCGGATGGAAGGATGGACCCAGGAAGGTGCTGGGAACCAGCACAATTAACATTATGACTTAATGAAACAGTTTGCCATCAGCACACTAACAAGTCCTCTTGCCAGGGATTTACAGTCTGAAGTCAATAAATAAGTCAAGATTAGGCACAGATAATATTACTCTTTATGATGCCTTCAATCACCTGTGAGCCCAGAACTACCATGAAAGACTTGAGCCCCGAAATCAGTTTTTAAAAGACAAGTCTTCTCTCCCTTCCTATGCTGGAGCAAAGTTTCACTGAATGGAACGGTGGGGTTTCTGTTTGTTGTTTTAAAAAACAGCTCTCTTCCTGCCCAGTGCCTATGGTTGAATTCCTGTAACTTAAATGCACATAAGCTGCAATCCACTTTCCTAACAGTCTACAAACACGTGGAGGAAGATGGCGAGGTAAGACAGAGAACCTTTCTAAATCGCCACCTCTCTTTCCTGTACTAACACTGATACCAGGGACTGTTGTCTTTTCTTAATTATAACGTAGGAAAGCTTGTGTTTTATGGCATGTATCTGGCTCAGGGTGTGTGTGTGTGTGTGTATATGTGTATTTTAAAGAAAACTATCCGCACTTACTTGTGTTGACTTCATGACATTGAAGATTCATCAATTCCCAGTAATTGTGTTTTATATCTTTTTATTATAAGCACACAATAGTGTCAAATTAGAATGTGCCACCTGTTCAGAATTGCATTGTGAATTTAGAATTTGGGCTGTTAATATGAATTATTTAAATAATTAATAATTTATGGCACTTTGCCATTTTTGAGGGATATGCTCTCCAGAAGTGAAATACTAAAAGTGTCACATTCCCCCATTTGCCCGGCATCACCTGCAGAGTCCTTGGATAGTTAATAAATGTTCTTTCCTGTAAATCCTTTCTGGCTGCAAACTAGAGAAACTTTAACCACTGAAACTTCAGGTGGACCCGTCGCTGTGTTGCGCTAGGTGGACCGCGGCTTTGTGGCACAGGCTGTGCCTGCGGGAATGTTCCGGAATGCCGCGGAGGGCCGTGGTTCTGCTTCTGCGGCACTGTGCCCTAGGTCACATCTCAAAATGGGTTTCTGTCTACATGTAATTCAACATCTTTTTCCCTCCTTACACCTGTCCACAATTTAAATAATCAGGTATAGAAATAACTGGATTCCACTGCCTCCCACTACACACCTCCCTCTGCCACTATGGATCCTTTGTTCTGCTTTCATTAGAGAAACGCAAGTGATCATTAAAGGCAAATAAATAATTAAAAGATGTTGATCATTTGTTTATTTTAAAAGAATAACATTTGAGCAGCACCATCCAATAGAAATTTAATGTGAGCTACATGTGCCATTTTAAAATTTCTAACAGCTACATTAAAAACAAGAAAAAGAGCCCTGGCTGGCGTGGCTCGGTTGGTTGGGCATCATCTCATCCGTCACTGAGAGGTCCCCTGCTCCATCCCTGGTCAGGGCACGTGCCTGGGTTGCAGGGGGGCTCAGTACCTGGGGGGGGGACTGTGCAGATGATCAGTGTTTCTCTCTCTTCCCTTCCCTTTCTCTCTCTCTAAAATCAATAAAAACATATTTTTTTAAAAACAGGAAAAAGAAACAGGTGGAAATAATGTAAAATATGTATTATTTAACCCAATATATCCAAATATCTTTGTTTTCTATGATCAGTATAAAAGTTTATTAGTAAGATATTTTGCATTCTCTTTCGTATACCAAGCCTTTGAAGTCGTGTGTGTGTTTTACTGTTACAGCTCATCTCAACTTAAACTGGGCACTTTTCAGGTGATCAGAGGCTCGTGCAGCAAGTGACAACTACATTGGGCAGTGCAGCTCTAGAGTGAAAAAAGCACCAGCTAATTATACATTTCAGCTCAGCTTATCATTTATCCCTAAGACAGTGGTTTGTTTTTTTCTACTCAAACTGATAGGGGTGGAACAGTAGCTCTCTGTGGCCGTGTTTCTTAAGGGTTAGTGGGGGGAAAGGTGCAGACCCTGTAACTAGAGAAGTTTCAGTGTCTGGCTCAGGAGATAATTTAGTTGGGAAACCTCAGCAGTGTGATTCCACTGTCTCCCCTAAAGAATGACTCCCATCTGTGCATAACTATATTTTGTACAATTACAATTCTTAAGATATTTAAATTGCATCTAAGTCAAAGACAGGATAAATGGTAGCGACACAGTTCTAGTTCTTTAAAAACAAAAGCAGCTTCATTTCCAGAGTGAGAGCCTGTGTCCTGGTGACCGGATGCTGTGACATTCCCGGTGGTCCAGGCCCGCTGGTCAGCGCACTGAGGCTTGGCTGGGCCCCCACGCTTCGTGCATTTGTTTAGGCTTCTTTACATACTAGTAACAGCATAGCTGACTAATGCATGCGGCTTGTAAACTTGGAAATGCAACAAATATATCAATTTAAAAAAACAAGACTCGTAAGTAGAAAAGGTAATTTGGTACTTTGTTATTGGCACAAAATATTACCGATTCTTTTAAATACTAACTCCTTTTTTCTCCCCTCCTATGAATAGAGTTCTGGGTGGGGAAATGTTAAGGGTTAAGGCTGGAGAGTTGGGCTTAACTTGGAATTTGATTTTTATCTGTTAGGTTATAGAGAGCTATTCAAGGATACCTCCTATTGGCATTTCAGATCATTTCGGGAAGGATATAATTGTAAGCAGTAGGAGAGTCCTTGAAGAGTGTGTTTTTAATATTGTGGGGTCTTGAAATCCCAAAATTTGTAAACTAGAGAAAAGGACTGTCCCCTAAAGTCAGGAGACTTGAACTCCTCCACTCCACTGACTGCATACCCTTGGGCACAAAAGCCTCCATCTGTCATCCGTTTTTTACAGATGTTTTAGGCACTTGGACCAGTTGAGCTCTTAAAATCTCTTCCAGCAAGGATAGCCAAGAAACAGTAGGATTCATCATTAAATACTGCCTGGCCTCAGAAGTCAGCGTTTATCTTAGGGTTCAGGTCTCCTAATTAAATGATAAATCCAGTTCAACTCTACAACAATTTGTGACTTAATACTTCAGCCTCATACATTATTATGATTTTCCTTGCAACTTTTTATACGTATTATTAGATGGAATCCTACAGTTTGGAATGTTAACAGTATTTCCAGGCTTTATTTGGTTTCTAAATAAGGATCCATTTTTCAGAGAAGCAAATGGTTATGCCATTTAAAGGACACAAATTTTACAGCAGTCGAAACCAATTGTTTCTATGGGTGTTTAGTGTCACCAACACCAAGCCCCGTTGTACTCATAAGAGGCATCTGGAAATGTCTAGGGGACAGTTTTAGTTGATCAAAATAGTCCTACACAGTGAATAACTCCTGCCGCAATGCCAGTTCACCCTCACTGAGAAATATGGGTGGGTTTTCTATTTATGATCAAGTGATGGGATAACAGCTGAACATAATTTGATTATTACATTAACTGCACAAATAGTGTTTATCAATAACATTACAAAATACTGAAGATAAGGGTAGTGTAGCCTCACATGAGGCTTCCTATGAATTGGAAAACTATCCAGATGCAATCTTTTGAGGCATTTTATTTCATTTTTTTAGCTTAACATAATGTAAGATCGTATCTCCCATGTTCCAATCAGTTCTGGATATATTTGGCTGAGAGTTGGAAGAAATAAAATGCTTCTGAAGCCTTCGGTTATTGAAATAGAACTCACCACCCCCTCATTTTATTGCATTCTGTGGAATGTTTCTGAATGACAGTCTAAGCCTTTTAATTGGTCTCCCACTGATTCATAACCCCTTGTTTTATGTTTCACATTTTATATCTCAAAATTATAAGCTACAGTGCCATTTTTATACTGTTCCATTTAAGCAGAGCAAACAGCATTTTTTTTAAAAAAAAGGAAAAGGCAAGTTCCATTCAGAAACCCAAGGGTCACTCGTTCGCATTGTCTCTACATCTAAGGGTGCTGGGGTTTCTGGTCTATCCCCCCGAATATCTCTGTGGGATTCATTTAAGTCCTCTCTGCATCCCGACGAGATATCACTCATCCCCTGGGTTTGAACCCAGGCTCGCTCAGTTCCGTGCCCACCCTCCGCACGCCTGTCCCCATGGGCTGCCCCACATGCATATGTGCTGTGGCTCTTCACGTCTGTTTCCATAACATACATGAAAGAGTCCCTTGGAATTCTTCTCATTGGTCCATTGAGAGACCAGACAGGGAAAATAATCCTAGAGTTTTTTTCCTTCAACTCTGAGGTTCAAGTTTCATTGTAGTTTAATCGTTTTATAGGTTTACCATCAATAATTCACTTATTCAAAACTTATTCACATCCACTTGTTGGTTTGTACCAGGCACAGCTCTGTGTCCAAACAGAGGCGGAATCTGTCATTAACTGCGTGTCTGTTTGCAAAGACCTTGGCGGGTTTCCTGTTTGATCTCCGTCGGGAGCTGTAGTTTCATGTTGCCTCACTTTCTCCCTGGGAATCGGTGAGACTGTTGGGAAATGACAGTCACTTTTTCATTTCTGTCCATGTGATATCTTGCTGCCCCAAAGGGCTGACCTGTCTACTGAAGAGCATTTTGATATTGGGTGGTTGTCCTTTATATGGGCTGGTTCCTGGAAAGAGTTTTGAAATGTTGAGCTACAAAATGAATAGCAGTTTTCGTTGAGAGTCAACGTGATCTAACATATTTCTTAGATAATAATCACTAGCTTCAAACTCTGAATGATTGGGGCATGGGTATGTTTCTTCATGAGACCAACAGAATTGAAGAAACTCAAACCTTTCCCCTAAAATTACCTATATTCTAAAGAAACAGATCAGCCAGGCAAAAAAGTCAAAACTCACCAAAACAACATTGAGATTTCCTTAGCAATAATGCATTTCTCTTCCTCCGCGATGTGTCTGCACCTCATCTGTCTGTGCCTGCACTGCCGAGACCCTCTCATTTTTGTAACTGTTACCTCTCGGTTTTGTCCAATGGATGTCAATTTTCTCATTCTTTATACCAGGTATCAATTTCAGATGCTGTCTGTGTAATGATTTCTACCCATTTGAATGGATTATGACGTCTTTGCAACATGACTTGAGATCCTTTCCTTTCTTTGTCTATATTGTATGCCATCCAGTGCACTTAGCAAGTAGGAACGAATCACTTACCTTCTTCCACATGCAGAGGTGGCTGTTGTCCCAGCTGCTCTTTCCCTGCCAGCTCAAGTCAAATGGCTTCTCAGTTTCATCCTGGCACATAGAAGGCAATTGGCAAAAGAATGAATGGAGCGCCCTGGCTTAGTGTGGTCTTCTCTATTGTTGGTGATCCCTTTTTAGTTTGTTCTTCTTTTCCTCTTATTTGTGCATATAACTGTGTTTATTATAATGCAGTACACAATCATTTAAAACCATTTATAAGTATAGATGAGCAGAAGAAATAAAACACAAAACACCCAGAAAGCAGTCATTTGGTGATAACTGCTGTTAACACCTTGCTATGTATGATTCTACTCACTTCTCTCTATTTGCATATACAGAAAGCATATTTATTTCAAATAATGGTTTTATATGGCACAGAGTGTTTTGAACTTTGAAAAAATATATTGTGCCCAGCCAGCATGGTTCAGTGGTTGAGTGTCCACCCATGAACCTAGAGGTCACCCGTTCATTTCCCGGTCAGGGCACATGCCTGGGTTGTGGGCTCATGCAGCAGGCAGCCGATCAGTGTTTCTCTCTCCCATCGGTATTTCTCTCTATTCTTTTCCCTTCCTCTCTCTCTAAAATCAATAAAAACATTTAAATATATATATAGTAACCAATACACTGCAGACATACTTTGTAAATATTTATATTTATCTAGAGCATAATTTCAATGGATGAATTGCATTATATCATGTGGGTGTACTATTTTTACTATTTTTACCAATAGTACACCCACATGATATACCGTAGTGGACATTCTGGTTGTTTCCACTTATTTATTATTACAAATAGCACTGTAGTTAACCGAGTTAGTTATCTATTGCCGCCTAACAAATTATCCCCAACCTATAGATTTAAAAAAGTACACATCAGTTTCTGTGGGTCTGGGGTCTGGGAGTGGCTGAGCTGAGCTCTGCTGCAGGCTCTCTTACAAGTGTGCAGTTAAGATGTTAGCCAGGGCTGGGTCTCATGTGAAGGCTCAGCCAGGGTCACAGCCATCTCCAAGTTCAGGTGACTGATGCAGAATTCTGTTAGATGGAAAGCCTCCGTCCTAGGTGGCTGTTGACTAGAGATGGCTCTCAGTTCCTTGCTGTGGGAGCCTCCCCAGTGTGCCAGCTTGCTGCAGCAGAGCCAGCTTCAGCAAAAGGAACCTTCTTTAGCTCCAAAGGGTTAGAAGAATATTATGCTGTTACTGGGCCAGGGAAGGAGTCTCCCAGCAAGATGGGAGTCACACATGCTATAGCCCAATCAGAGTCGTGCCGCCCATCACCTTTGCCACATTGTTTGTTAGAAGCAAGTCACTGGCCCATTCCACACTCGGGGGAGAATGCCAGGGAGCAGGGGGCACTGGGAGTCGTCTCATGTATGCACATTCTCACATATTTCCAGATGATGAACCTGAGGAAAGGTATTTCTGATAAGAAGGTATAGGTACTTTTTGAGGGTTTTGGTGTCTATTGTATGCGACTGCTTTGCAGAGTTGTTCTAGCTGGCATCCCCACCGTCAGTGGCCTCCCAGAACCTGAGCAGTTCTCTTTGTGACACCTTGTTGTGGGGGATGTACATCATCCCCCAAATGCTCGTGACGACAATGCTTATTTTTAACTATTCTTGGTGAAAATATTACATTACTTTCAGGACCATATATTTACTCAAAGTCAGCCAGCACTATTTTCAGAATAGTGATCCTTAGGAGTTCTGCCTCAAGAGTAGTTAAAAATGGATAGTGTTTAGTATTGTAGTTGTTTAGTTGTTTTTAAGTGGGTATTTTAAAATTCCTTAAGCGTGCTCTACATTTTTTTTTATCAGTTGAAACAAGTTTGGCAACACGTAGCAGAAATCTCACAAGAGTGGCTTACACAAAGGAGTTTTTCCTCCGTGTAATAAGAGGTCCTAAGAAACCACTTCATAGCTTACACAGTAGCTCACTATGTCATAGGAGCCCTGAGCTCCGCCTTCCTCCCAGGTAGCTGTCGCCCTCCTGGGCTCAGATGCTGTCCTGGGCTTCCCACGTCGTGCTCTTTTCCAGGCAGAGATAAGAGGAATGGCCAGGAGCAAAAGGTGGAGAGCGGAGTTGCTCTTTTAAGGAGCTTTTGCTGGGTTTCCCTTCCCCACAGGCCACCCTATGCCTTCCAGTTACATCTCATTGGACAGGATTGTCACCGGGCCACTTCTATGGCTTGGGAAATTTTTTAAGTGAGAACATTGCCATCCCAAACCCAGCAGATATCCTTGTAGCAGGAAAGAAAGGGAGACTGGGTGTAGGATGGGCAGCTGGTACCATGGCCTTTCCGTTTCATTGGTTATTTTCTTTTTTGCTCATGACTTGTTAAAAGTCATGAATTTCGTGGTCTTAAAAGACCCGAGTTATTAACTCAAGGCTAATATTGGCTAGATTTCTACGGTGACGGGTCTGGTTCAGCTGAGGCCAGTCTTAGCCCATTGGTTTTCCTTTTTCGTGTTTATAGAAGCATTCAACTACTCTCGTTCCAACACTTCTTAAAAATCATGTCACTGCATTTGGACACAATTCTGATCATTGTCAGGCATGGGGTTTTAATGAGAAAAATAAAATGTGTCATAAATTCACGCTGCCTGGTGTTTTGATTTTGGAATTTGAAAATAGGCTTGAAATCCTGCTAATATGGGAAACTAGGAACCTGATGAGTCACTATGGCTACAGGATGGCAAAGAAACTTTCCCTTCTCATCACAGTGGGCACTTGGAGATGGAAAACTTATTGTGATTAAGATTTGATACAAGATAAGTTTTTGAAGTTAATGCCCTTATACTCTGCTTCTTCTCCCTCCACAACATACTAGTGGTACTTGTTGGTCATTTTTAGTCCCAAACTCCATTGTGAACCACAGACCCCAGAGAGCGGCGGGAGGGAGGGGGCCTGGGCTGTGATGTTGTTGCCAGAAAATATACTGGAGGGATGGTGGCGGTGGCGGTGAACTTGAGGCAATGAAAATTTGCCTTGCTGTAAAAAAAAAAAAAAAAAAAGAAAAGGAAATGAATTGGCCATTCTTGTTGACGCCACTGAAATGCATTTTTTCATGTAGGTTTCTGACCTCATTCTGCGTGGCTTGGTGGCTTGGAAGCTACGGCGCCCCCTCCAATGACGCCAGGGCCGCGCTTGCTGGAAGTTTCGCTTCCCCTGTCCCATCTCTTAACTCTCATGGGGCTGGTGTCATTCTTTTTCTGAGCAGGAACGTCTGGGTTGCTGGCGGCATGTTGGTGGCATGAGTAGACCTTGAAAGAGAACGAAGGTGTGTGTGTGTGCACGCACATGTGCACGGGTGTGTCCCGTGTGCGTAATTTTTGAGGAAAAGGAGAGGTAAGAGAAGATCTGGCAGCAGTTCTGAAAAAGGTTCTCGGAATTGTCTGATTTCCTTGGAGGCTGTCCCGGACCTGCTTGTCAGGCGAGGGAGCACAGAGCACCCAGCAGGCGGAAAGTCAGCTCGAAGTTGCTCCTCTGCGTGAGGCTATCTTGGTGGTGCAAATAGTTGCCGTAATCTTAGCATTTCAAGTGTGTACTCTCCATCCCGCTCAGTCACACCTGTTCCGCAGAATCAGGCCTCTCCTGTTCTTTAGTATCTTTTACTTCTGTATTTCACAACGAAAGGGAACTTACTAAAAATGTGTTCTTTTGGTATAATAATCATCAGGAGTCTCATTCATTCATTTCTTGATAATAAATCCCTCTCTTTGGGGCTACAAGCACGGGTTTAGATGATAAGACTCTTCTTTTTTAAAGCAGCTCTTATTACAGGTTAGACGTTTTGCCCAAGCGAGCCCCGTCCATAACCCAGCGCAGGACTCTCCATCCAGGCCACCAGGACACGCTGACCGGGACCCAGGTTCGGCTCATGCCTGTCTTTCCAAGACCAGCCCCCTTCCTTTTCAAAATAAAACTGATTTTTACGTATTTTTTTCTTCGTGTTAACGTCAAACAGCTTACATAGTTGGCCTAGTTCAGCCCCGTGGAGCAGCCCAAGTTCTCTCTCTCCTCTGTGCCAGTTACTGAAATACTTGAATGCAACTGCACATCCTTTCTACACACTTGCTTCCCCAGACCAGGGATCCCCGTGGGTGTCTGAAGCCCGGTCACCTTCAGGTCTGCTTCCCAGGAGCCTGACCATGTAGACTTCATACGTCTATGGCTTTGGCCTATTATTTGCTTGTTGTGTAGTTTACCTTCCAAAATGTGGCATTTCTCTCATTTCCAAGTACTTCCTCAGAAACACTGCTGGCAACTCCAGCTCCTTCAAATACTCTCAATAAAACGGGTTTGTCGGTCTCTGTCTTACCTGGTTCTCCTATACTGGGCTACTAAAGACCCTCCTACGATTTGCCTTGTCATTCCTTCTACAACCTGCAGCCCAGGGCTGCTCAGCACGCCGCATGTCATCTGATTTTTCAGAGTACAGAGGACTCCTGTGTTCATCTGGACATCGTAATTGCATTAATGCAGCCAAAATTACGTTAAGTTCGTTAGCAGAGCCATCTCACCAGCCTGGGACTGGGTTAGAGGCATCCCTGAGGCGGCCCAGAGGTCTGCTCCACCTTGTGCTTTTTTATAATCCAATCTCTCCCAATGTAGATGCAGACAATGCCATTTGTCCCAGTTAAACTTCATCTGGTTTGAGCCCCAAGCTCCGGTTCTTTTGTCGAGCCTTGGTTCCGCCATGGGCTTCTGTGATGTGTACTTGCTGTGTCTGTGGCCCAGGGAGAGGAAGCCTGCACATGACCCTCTCCCCGGGCCCAGGCAGGGCCAGAGGTGCGGACAGGAGGCAGCGGTGCTGAGTGTGCAGAACCGGGGAAGGAACCTTCTCTGACTCAGGAGCAGCTCTGCAGTGTTGGTGGTGGCAGCTCACAGTCCAGCCCTGGGAAATACATTGAAAGGCATTAGTTCCCAGTTGCATTAAACAAATGGAAACGTATGAAGGACTTAACAAACTAGAGTGAATCTGAGACTTTCTTTCTCATGTCCCCCACCCCCCACCTCCCACACGCGCTCTGAGACATTCTTCAGAGGGAGAAGTCAGGGCTGCCCATCACTCCCCCAGCCCATGGCCCTCAGTCTGGGTTTAAGCCGACCGGATGCCTGCAGGGCCGCGTTCCCACGAGTGCAGGTCGCCGCTCCAGAAGAGGCTGCCGCACGCTGGGAATGTTCTGGTGCATCAGATTGCCCAACATCTCCCTCCCGCTGCTTCACGACAGGCCACTGGCTTGAAAAGCCTCAGCACCGGCATTTAAAGCAGCAGTTTGCACACTGCCGCGTGTTGAAGCCGGGGCTGCTAAACTAGATGGCCCGTGGACCGAGTCTGGCTTGCCACCTGCTTTTTTGTACATTGTTAAATGGTTGAAGGGGAAAAATGTTCTTTAAAAGAACAGTATTCCGTGACAGGTGAAAATTATATGAAATTCAAATTTCAGGATGCATAACAAAATTTTACTGCAAAAGCCTCAGTTGCTGACTCTCTGGCCCTTTGTAGAAAAAGCTTGCCAGCCCTCGTGTTAAAGGACCACTTGCAGCAGATTCACGGGGACGCTTTTGAGACTGGGTTCCTGAGCCCACGCCTAGCCCCAGGAACCGGAATCTGGAGTTGGGGTCTAACCATGTGCGCTTCATCTCCTGCGGTTCGCACCTGGATACACACTCAGACAAAAGATGCCAATGAGCTCAGGAGATGGGAAGGAGAAGGGCCTTCCAGCTTCTTCTGCCCACCGTGGCGTCTTTTCACGCTGTGTGCAGTGATTTTCCCCCACAAGCTGTATAAATGGTATCGGCCAATTTCCAAGCACTTCTCCAAGTCAGCTCTCTTCCAGAGACAGTAAGAATGTGGGGTTACTTTCCGAGGGTGGCCGTGACAAATGAGCACAAATCGGACCGTTGAGTCCTGTCCAGATGTCCCTGGAGACGTTTGGTCCATGTCGAAAGGTCCTTGAAGTTTAGTCTGACCAAAATGTCTATGGGGACATTTGGTCCAAAACTCATCATGAATTACAATTACAGTAACATAAATAAAATTTTAATGAAGTTAAATGTTCATAATATGACATATCTTTAGCCAGAAACAACATAAATAAAACAACTTTCTCTCTTTTGCTGGATGTGAGTATTGTTAGAAATCCTGTTATAATACTTTTTTGATACTACAGTATTTCTTTTCATCAAGTGGAGTGTTGACAGTTAAATGTTTTCATTTTTTAGTGATTTCTATCATACAACGTAGCTTGTAGTCAAACACCAAATAGCCTAAAGTCACCAAAGAGGAAAGACTTTCATTTTGATGGGTCCACTGAGAGAAGCAAGTGCCTGGGGAGAACCAGGACCCGGGGCCTCTGCTCCCTGCCAGGAGCAGTAACGCGCGGATCCCTTTTCAGACTAAAGTGATGCTCACAAGGAGGAGCCTAGGAAAGTCCTTGCTTCATGACTCGTGACCTAACAGACTCCCCTGTGGGACTGGGGTTCCAGGCAGAAAACACGCTGTGTGGCTCCAGGGGGCCCCGCTCTGGCCACCCGGAGATGGGACCTGCATAGGGACAGGTGGTCTTGAAGTTTGTTGGCCCAGGTGGTGAACTGGGTTCCACCCACATTTATAACAAGCTTTGACCACAGCAGGCCCCGGTCATGGCAGGAAGTAGTAAACGTATGTGAGCAGAGCCCCGGGTTAGAAGCACATGTTGGGCCAACTTCTGAGGAGCTGCTGTAATGACAGAACCTGGCCTCCCTGCTGGGTCGCAGTGCAGGTCGCTCTGCCCAATGCAGAGGCTGCACTTTATAAAGGATGGGCCTGTGTTCGGATGCTGGGTTCTGCTCTCCTGCTTTCTGGTCTCTCACTGGGTTCTGCTCTTTGGAAGTCCCATGAAATTTTACTCAGCAGCCCCGTGTGCAGGCAGCTCTGAGATATTGTTACACTTCTTCCAGACATAGGTAACATCACCAGCAAGTGGACTGCGCCTATTGATGAGTCGTTGATTCTGGAATTCAGTGTGCATTTCCCTGTGGAAGCAAAGTTATGAAGTTGACTTCAAAGGATAATTTTGTTTGTTTGTTAATACTCACCTGAGGATATTTTCTCCATTGATTTCTAGAGACAGTGGGGGGGGGGCAGAGAGAGAAGGGGGGGGAGGGAGGGAGAACATCCATGTGAGAGAGACACATCGATTGGTTGCCTCCCGCACATGCCCCAACTGGGGCCAGGGATAGAACTTCCAACCTAGGTATATGCCCTTGACCCAGAATCAAACCCGAGACCCTTTGGTGCTAGAGCTGGTGCTCTAACCACTGAGCGACACTTACCAGAGCAGAGGATCTTTTTAAAAGCCACTTTCACCTATAATGTAGCCAAAATGTAATGCATTAGCAATAAAAAAAAAAATTCTTTAAAATGTACTGTTTGCCAGTGTCTGCCCCATCTCAGCTTCCCACAGTGCACAGAACACCAGTTCCTCGAGGAATCAGGGAAGCACAGCCAAAAGGTCATTTTCATTTCTCGCCCCAAGTCTTTCCTTGTAGGTAGGTTTGGAAAATCTGCTGGCTGCAAGCTGAAGGGTCTAGATTTTAAGGACACTGTCAGTAGCAGTCTCCTCTGGAAGAGGTTGAGTTTGTGCCAAGGTCTCTGGTATATTAAGGACACTGTCAGGTAGCAGTCAGTCTCCTTTGGAAAAAGCTGAGTTTGTACCAAGGTCTCTGGTATATGGAGTTTCTCATTCGGTCCAGATGGGACCTTTCTGGTGCCTAAAGAGTTATAATTTTAATGATTTGAGAAATAACTAAGGCATATACAGCACTTACTATACACCGAGCATGGTTCCAAATGCTTCATATATATAGTACTTCATTTAACCTGTCCAGCAACCCAAGAGATGTGTTATCACCATTTTCCAGATAAGGGAAACTGAAGCCCTGGAGGGCTTAAGACAGAGAAAGACAAATACCATATGGTTTCACTTACATGTGGAATCTAATAAACAATATAAATGAACAAACAGAATAGAAACAGACTCACAGACACAGAGAACAGACTGATAGCTGCCAGAGGAGAGGGGGGTTGGGGTCTGGGTGAAAGAGATGAAGGGATTGAGAAATATAGTTTGGCAGATATGGAATGGTCACAGGGATATAAAGTCCAGGATAGGGAATATAGTCAGTACTATTGTAACAACCATGTTCGGTGTTAGGTGGGTATAGGAAATACCAGGGGGAATGCTTTGCAAAGTACACAATTATCTAACCACTGTACTGTACAACTGAAACTAATACAAAATAATATTGAATGTCAACTGTAATTGAAAAAAATTTTTAATTAAAAAAAATTAAAATGAAATAAAATGTGTAAATTAGTTTTCAAAAAAAGAGAGAAAAGAAAGAGATTCAAGGGCCCAACCCAGGCAGTCTGTCCCCAGTGTCCAGTCCAGACCCTGTAGAAGTGCAAGTGAGGAAAGAAAGATGAGACTGGGCTTCAGAGCATCCAAAATGTACTAAGAATAACTCCAAGTGGGGGAACTGGCAGAGAAATACAAATTTAAAAGTAGATTTGAAATTGTTCAAAATAAAATGTTGGGGTGAGGGGAATAGCAAACATGAGGAAGAATATTAAGGAAAATTCTAAGAAGTGAGTAATGAGAGTCACCGGTGCTGCCATTTCCGGGAGTCACTGGACAGAGGCTGCTGTGTTCTGTGTGGCAGCTATGAAAACAGTCATGGGCGCGGGGCTCCAGACAGTCCAAGCACCTGGCATGACCAGGGATTTCTCACAGACAAGTCAGTAGGGAAGGGCGGGATTCCTCTTGAAATCGTATTGGAATAGATTCTTAGCAATTTGGGAGGAAAATATCAAAATCAACCCTACCCCTCCTCTTAAACACTGAGCTATATTATATTGGGTAGAAATTTAAAAATATAAATAAATATAAAAAGAAAAATAGAATTATGGCAAATGACATTCTAATACTAGAATGTCAAAGAAAAGAATCAGAAATCTTAACTATATAAAAATTAAAACCTGCCCGGCCGGGCGTGGCTCAGCGGTTGAGCGTCTGCCTAGGATCCAGGCGATCAGGGTTCGATTCCCGGTCAGGGCACATGCCCGGGTTGCGGGCTCAATCAATGACTCATCATTGATGTTTCTCTCTCTCTCTCTCTCTCCCTTCCTCTCTCTGAAATCAATAAAGATATATTTTTTAAAAATAATAAAAAAATAAAAATTAAAACCTTATTACATTAAAAAATATTGAAAGGCCAATTTGGAAAACAACTGGCAGGTTAACATTTTTATTATTGTAAAGAATTCATTCAAATTAGTTTAAAAAAAAAAAGCCCAGGAGATGCAGAGCAAAGGTCAACCACAGACATTTCACAAAAGAAATAAAACCGGTGAACAACTGCTAGCTAAATCATTGCAAATTAAGCAATTAATATTACAACTCTAAAAGCACTTAAAAAATAACAGTGATGCCCTGGCCGGAGTTGCCAGTTTGATTCCCAGTCAGGGCACATGCCCAGGTTTCAGGCTGGATCCCTAGTAGGGGGCATGCAGGAGGCAGCTAATCCATGTTTCTCACATCAGTGTTTCTCTCTCTCTTCCTCTTTCTCTACAGTCAATAAAAACATATTTTAAAAAATAATAACAGTGGCTTGCTGGAGAGGGTGCAGACAAGCCTCTGTCTCATACAGTGCCGGTGACACGTCAGTGCTGTCCAGTCCTGTTAGGAACAAGTTAGCAGTTCTTACTATGACTCATGAAACCATCCTACCATCAATTTAGCGATCCTATTTTATGGACTCTAGCTTAAGTAAAGAATCCAAAATAGTGGATACGGTAAAAACTGTGTGAAAACACGTTACTCATTTATAAAAGTAAAACATTGCAAATGAGTTAAATGTTTAGCAATAATGGGCTATTTAGTGAGTGATGACATAGTGCCCAAAGGAATATTGTACAGCTATTGAAAGTAATGATTGTGGCCTGACCAGTGTGGCTCAGCGGTTGAGCCTCGCCCCATGAACCTGGAGGTCACGGTTTGATTCCTGGTCAGGACACATGCTCGGGCTTCAGGCTCAGTCCCCAGTAGGGACAGTGCAGGAGGCAGCCGATCAATGACTCTCTCATCACTGATATTTTTACCTTTTTCTCTCTCTTCCTCTCCCTTCCTCTCTCTAAAAATCAATAAAACACCCTTAAAAAAAGAAAAAGAAAAATTTTTTAAGTAAAAAAAGAAAAGAGAATCACCCCAGGAGCCGTGGGAGCTGGTTCAGCACAGATGGAATGGACTGGAACCAAGGTGGACAGACTGCCATGCTCAGTGCCCTCGCTTTCTGATGTCAACCTTGTGCAGTCCAGTTAAAATCACCAAGGAAACTGGGCCTCAGGCTATCGCCTAGTCCCTTCCACGTGAATTGTCAAAGATTTTCTATTCATTTAAGAGACCCAGTGAGAATCAGTAAGTAGTTGGCTCAGAGCAAACCCATGCCCTTTACCTGGAGACGAAAAATAAACAAGAACATGGCCCGTCGTCGGTGAACAGACCCTTCGGTGAGGGCAGGACGTGCAGGTGAGCGCTGAGAGAGTGGACACGGTGGTTTATGCTCCGGCTCCTGCTGGAAGCAGGCTGATTCAGCCTCCCTATTTCTTCTTGGAGGTGACTACTTAAAAGGACATATGACATAAAGCTTGGTTTTTATCAGGCGTCTGCAAGTCTCCAGTTGGCTTAGTGTAAAGGGCTTGTGTCTCGGGGTTAGAGCCTCACTCCCCACATAAGTGAATCACACTTACCCTCTGCTGGGTTTCAGCCTTGTTCCATGTCTCTTAAGTCTGCCTCAGAGACAGAGTCCCCTCCTTGCTCCATCCTGCGCTAAAGCTTCTTTCTGTTGCAACACACTTGCCTTGGGCCACCAGCTCCGCTCGCTGTGGCGGTTTATTTAGTCCAAGGATATCCGAGCACTGGGGTTGCTATAGAGATTTCAAGTGGGCTGAACTGTCCAGGAAAATCTTGGGAAAGCCAGGCTAGTATCTTCTGAAGCTCAATGTGAAGAGGACACCCAGGCATTCTTTTTTTGAATTTATTTTTGAATTATAGTTGACATAGTATTGTATTAGTTTCAGGTGTACAGCATCGAGATTAGACGTTTAAAAACCTTACCAGGTGATCACCCACTAAGTCTAGTACCCATTTGGGCCCCTACATAGTCACTGCAATATTATTGACTATCTTCCCTATGCTGTATTTTATTCTTAAAATTTGTGCTGTAAGCAAAAGAACCCCTAGGAAAAGTGGTCGGAATGCCTCTGCCTGAGAGACAATTTTAAAAGCAGCAAAAAAGCTGTTATTTTTATGATCTGACCAAGGAGATTAAAATCACAACTGTAACTTTTGGTGTCAACTATTTGAGAAAATCATGGAGGTCAAGACACAAATGAATGTACCTTTTCACCAAATGTATTAGTTATCTGCTATCACATAACAGATGACCACAAAGTGGGCAGCATAAAATAGCCCACGTATATCATCTCGTGGTGTCTGTGGGTCAAGAATCTGGGCACAGTTTCGTTGGGAAGATGCTTGCGGTCTCTCATGAAGCTGCATTTAAGGGGTTGGCTGGGCTGACATCTCCTCTGGACCTCAAATGGACCTCAAGCTCACATATGGGGTTGTTGGCAGGAGTCACCTCCCTTTGGAGTGTGACAGTTTAATTGCTGTCAGTTAAACTGTTATAACTTTATTGATTATAAGATCCTAGCTGGCTAGTGTCCAGAATCAGCCCTCAATTTCTTCCCACCTGGGCCTCCCCAGCATGGCAACTTGCTTTGTCAAAGGCAGCAAGACAGTCTGCTAGCTAGATGAAAGTCACTGTCTGTGTGGCCTAATCACAGAGGTGACATCCCCTCACTTTTGCCATATTCCGTTGGTTACAAGCAAGTCACAGGTCTGCCCACGCACGTGGGAGTGACTAGGAAGAGGCGAAGTCTGTCTGTTACACCAAAATGTTGACTTAAATAGGACTCACCCCGGGTAAGGCTGCTGTGTAGGAGTGAGATACTTAGTGAAAAAACAGCTCTTAGTGGAAAAGAAAATAGCCCTGAAAAGAAAGCCCAGACTTAGATCTGCTGCTACTCTGGAGTCCGTCAAAAGTGTGTGACGCTAAACCTTCCAGTTAGCTGCTCAGGTACCCACAGTCCTTGATTGGTTGTAGGAAATGCTGTCTTACCTGTGTACCCTCAGCATCCCTGCTTTGGTGGTAACTCATGAGAGATGCTAAGTGCTGAATGAATGTTTCTCAAACCTGTGGTTTCCTTGTGGTGGAGGCAGTGTACTCACCAGTTCAGACTGTGAACTTCGGAGCCAGAAAAACCTGGGATCACATCCTTGCTCTGCCTTTTACTTGCTATTTGACCTTGGGCAAGTTACTCAAATTCTCCAAGTCTCAGTTTCTTCATCTGTGAAATGGGGATAATACTACCGTATTTTTTTGCATCCGAGGCAGCATGCACTTTAGAATACAACTTTATTTTACGTGTAACTCACAAAGAAAAACTGCTGTCAATTAAACTGATATAACTTGATTGATTATAAGATGTACCCTGATTTCAAACATAATAGAATGTGAACAAAAATGTGCTTTAGAACTGATACATGCTAGTGCCCACCTTCTGTGGTTTTTTAAAGTTTAAATGAGGTCGCATGCATAAAATACTTAGCAGACAGTACCTTTCATATAGTAAGAGGCTAATAAGTATTAGCTATTTTATTATCGTTAGCAATTATGGTCTCCTTGCAAATTCTAAACAAATCATTTTAACATCTGAAACTGAGTTGCAGAACACCGTTACAAAGCCAGTGCCGAGTTTTGCAAATAGGCGTGGATATTAGCAAATGGCTGTCTCAGCTCTGCGGTTCTGTCCAAAGAGCTCAATAAGTGTGACACTCGACAAAGACCTTTTGGTGGCAAGTGTGCTTCTCACATTTCATCTCTAAACAAAGGTAGAATAAAGGCCCGAATTACACTTCATGCTTCCACAGGTTGAAAGCCAGCTTTGAGTGCGGCTCCGCTGCGCTTGTCTGCCCCGGTGATTGCTGCTAATTTGGGGACTAGCCGAGCGGTTGCCCCGCAGTGAGTGGAAGGGAGGCCTTTGTGCTTTGAGCCAGCAATACCGCCCAGGACAATGAAGACCTGGTCGAAGCAGTGGGCTGTCTGGTCTAAGCAGCGGGGTGCTGGTGCCATAGCTCTGAAGGCACCGCTCTAAGAGCATCAGAGAGGGACAGTCCACACGGAGATGGTGTCCGTTAAATTGGCTGGGACACCTTGTCATAACACTTGCCCATCATATCTCTTAACCCACTCTTCTTGCCGTTCAGTTGCCTGTGGGCCTCCCTGGACTCTGAGCTCCGAGGGGGCAGCAACTGTACCTTTTCCCCCCAATTATCTCTGCAGTGACTGGCACCGAGAGGTTCTGGAATCTTCACTGGCACATTGAGTGAATACTCTCTAACCATCTGCAGAGAAGTGAATTATATATAATGATGCCAAACTTTATCAAATTTAAATTAAATGAACCCATTTGAAGTTGAGTAGAAATGATTACTCAATAGGAATTTGTCAAAATGGTGCTTTATGGGCTACCATTAATAAGGCATGTTCTGGCCCTGGCCAGTGTTGCTCAGTAGTTACAGCGTTAGCCCATGCACCAAAGGGTTGTGGGTTCGACTCTAGTCAAGAGCATGTACCTGGGTTGTAGGTTCGATTCCCGGCCCTGGTCAGGGCGTGTCTGGAAGGCAACCAGTCGGTGTGTCTCTCTCACATTGATGTTTCTCTCTCTCCTCCCTCCCTCGCTTCTGTTTTCTCTAGAAATCAATGGAAAAATATCCTCAGGTGAAGATTAACAAAAAATAATAATAATAAGGCATGTTCTGTAGATGAAACCAAGTTCCTGGGAAAAAGGCCACGGTGACAGCTGGAGGAGCAGCAGAGAAATTGTGATGGTGATGAGCCACCTGTCCCGTTTACGCCGCACCACAGGGCAGTAGGTGAAGACCATTCTCCAGTGGTCTTCACAGCCAGGGGACAGTGGGCAGGTCACTTAAACGTGCCGTCTCTGTTTCTTCGTCTGTAAAATGGAAATGATAATCGTACCTTCTCGTGGGGTTGGTGTTAGGATAAGAGGAAATTGTGTTTTCGAATACCTCCTACAGTTCCGCGTGCAGGGTGTGCAGTGGGTGACAGGTAGATGACACGGTGTGGTCATAGTGGAGACCAGGAGTTCATATGTCTGGGTGCAGAGACTTGGGGTGTTCTCGGGGAAGCCCTTGACTATCTCTCTCCTAAAACCCCAAGGACTTGGGTCCTGATGCAAAAAGCATGTTCCTAGCTCCTCAGATCCGTGTTCTCTGCTGACAGACTCCAGGTGTCTGCAGTGTCCCTCAGGCCCCGGTGACTCTCAGCCCTGACTGTGGGACAGCCAGCCGGCCCCCTGGCTGCGGGCAGACATGTGCTCCAGCACTGGATTAGGGCTAGTGCTCTGGTCGCTCCAGCGATGGAAATCTCCAGTGCTCAGCGACCGACACACCAGGAACTGGGGACGTGGTCTGCTGGGCCAGGGGAGACTGGCAACCCCGAGCCTGAGTCCTCAGTTATGTAACCTGCGCACTCAGCCGTTTGGGGCACCATGCTCCTGCACTTGTCTTTCCTGTAACATGTAATGTCCCAGGGTGGAGTTTTGTAAAACAGCAGAGCTCATCATGTGAAGCCGTGGCCCTCAGCTTGGCTGCGCACCCAAGTCGCCGGGGACATTGGGAAGCAGTGCAGATGCCCGGATCCTGCCATGTAGACCTGAGCCCCTGGGGTTGGCAGCAGGTGACCCCCGAGTGCTGAGGAGTGCAATGTAAAGACCCTGGAATCACCTTCTCTCTCAGCAGTCGTGGCTGGTTTCTTAGCCGGACGCTTTCAGTTTTGTTCTTTCTTAAGTGTCTTACTTGCTTTGGGTTTCGGTGGAGCTGGGAGCTGACTGGACAGGAATCTTAAGCTGTGGTGGGGTGGGGGCGATGCAGTGACTGACCCGAGTGACTACTTGGCACTAGGACCCGTGAGGGACTTTTGCACAGTCATTGTCTGCTGTTTTTATTCATTGTTTACTAATTTACTGCAATGGTCAGATCTGACTCAACCCTCTGAGGTAACAAGCAACCCCCAAATCTCCTTGGATTTAAACATTTTAAGTGGCAAAGGTTTATTTGTGGCTTATGCTTCATGTCCATCTAGGACATTGACTCAAAAGAAATGTTGAAACTGTCTCAGTAAAACGATATTAGGAAAAACACTCTGGAAGAAACGAGTCGAGAAGGGCCCTTTAGCTTTGGGGGCAGACAGGAGGCGCATTCTCATTGCTGACACGCGCTCTTTCCAAGGTTCGGCACTAGCGTGAGGGACACGTGCGCCTACTGGCTCAGGGCGGGGGGCCCTTCAGCCCTGCGCCGTCTTTTCCATCCACTCCGCAGCTGGCTTTGGAAATAACTTTTCTCGGGGGTGGTCGACAGTCCCAGCATGGCTGATACGACTTTTCAACTTTCAAATCATCCTGCCCTTTCCATAGACATTTTCCTTACTGCTTCCTTCTTTACAAAATATCCTTTTTTTTTGGGGGGGGGGGGCACATTATACTTACAGCACCAGGGAAAAGCATCCTTTAGAGCTGCGTCTAGGGCCTACTGCTCTGGAAGCAGGAGTGGCATCTGACACAGATGCACCCATGGGGAGGCCACGCTGCAGGTTTGCTATTTGGGTTCAGCACTGGAACCCAACCAGTTTTTCTTGCCCCCTTCTTTTTCCCGTCTGAGTGGTGGAAAGCCCAGAAATATAAGTTTGCATGCCAAGAGATGGCTCTAAATATAGTGCTGGGTGGGCAGGAAGGTTGTTTGCTCATGAGTGCAACTGGTGTGTGCGGGTGCTCCCGGCCGCCCTGCAGCAGGACGGGCGCGCTGGGCTCCGCCAGCCTCAGCTGCAGGCGCTCCAGGGGAGACGCAGAACAGGAGCTGGGCAGAGGTGCTGCACACTCAGGTCTGCAGCCCAGGTACGCAGATCAGCCCGTCGGTACATGGCTGGCTGCTTTACTCTTTAGGATTTAGGAATGAAACAAAACATAACGGCCAGCTCAGGGACCAGGGCGAAAGCCTTGCACACATTGTTTGTAAGAGGCAGAGAAGCAGTTGCTTTGCCTGTCTGCTTGGAAATTCAGGAGCACGTGGCTGGTTCCCGTCTCCCCGCCAGCTTTGGAACCTGACTACTCTTCCCTTGTTCTCCGAGGCAGCTTTTCATCTCTCCTTCCTGCTCGCTCTTGACACAATTGAAAGGAAATAAAGCTAGTGGGATTAGTAGAACAGCTTAAAACCACTAACTTTAAAAGGTCGTTTTTACCAAAAGCAGGGCAGGCCAGCGTCTAAAAGCTTAGTTCAGAACCGCCCACCAATTGCTTGCCCTCAGCAAGTACAAATAAAATGTACTTTAAACCTCCACTGGCGAATCAGGTTGGCCCGAGGGGATGGAGAGACTGGGTGCAGTTCCTTGATAGAGGTTTACTTTATCTCACTGTTTTTTTCTTTTTGTCTTGGCAGTGGACATAAATGACAGCTTTGCAGATACACGTTGATTTGGTTTTTATGGTAAAAGCCCAAGGAAATACTGTAAAGTAGCCAGTGCCTGTTATGGGATGAAATCAGCTGTGTTGGATGTGTTTGCATTGAACAATTCACGTCAGCATGCAGTGGGGTCTGTAACCCGGCGCCTCCTAACTGAGACCATTAACTCAGTAACAGGAGCAGGGAGGAGCTGGGCCAGGAGCGCCCTGGCCAACATGAGCCAGCCACTCGGAGCTGAGCAAACCAGTGATCTCACAGTGACCAGCTTCGTCACTGGTGGTTGTGGTACTGAAGGACCACACGTTAGCATCCAGCAACTTCCTGCATCCCATGTGTGCTTCTAGAGTCCATTGATTGGGAAAACTCACTGCTAGTCATTCATCCATGTTTTTACATTAACTTTTATTTGACTCATTATAATATCTTCCTTGCATGTTTGGAAATAGTACAAATATGTGGGAGGCAGATTGCAGTCCCTGAAACACCATTTGCCTCATCATTAGCAGTCCACAGATCGTGGCCACTGAAAATCAAACCTTCTGTCCGTGGGCAGTTGTGGGTGTCCACGCAGACTGACAAAATCCTTCAGGGCCCACAGGTTGGAAGCCAAGAGAAAGTCTTGCCTGGGCCTCTTTCTGGGCTCCTCGTCTTGACGCTGTAAACACAGACCAGTTTAGAAGCCACTGGCTGACCCCACGGTCTTCCTGTGGTTGGGGCAGGACGCCCTGACCATGAGAAGCATCTCGCCACCCACTTCCCCCTGCTGTGACATCACTCGTGGGATTACTGGCTGCAAGTTTAACAGTGTCCTCAGCTTTGCACAAATGTGTCCAGGTGTTCAGGTTTTAGTGGCCAAAAAGGAGCAACACTTTCCTCAATACCACTCTCCTGTTACAACAAGGTTAGTAACCTGCATTGCAAGAAGAAACATTTTCCCACTCAGAATTAATTAGAACTCTTCGTTTGTAAGCATTTTTTATTTTTCCTAAATTGATCTTCATGCAAAACAGACTTGTCTCTTGGAACGGCGACTCCAAGATGCCTTTGGAGGTTTCACTAAACCCAGAGGCGCGTGGTGCAGAGCAGTGGCCGGGAGCCCCGGCTGCGGAGCGCCCGAGATGAGGCTGGTCGGCGCTGATGTGCGCTCTCGGTGTAGAACGCATGTGGGTCCGGGGGACTTTGTATGAGGGAAGGATGTAAAATATCTCTCTAGTGATGTTCACGTCGCTTCCATGTTGAAATAGCATTTTCATACATTGTGCTAAATACAATACATTATTAAAATTAATTAATTTTTCCTTTTTTTTTTAAACTGGGTACCAAAAAATTGATAATGACATGTGTGGCTTGCCTTGTGCTTCCCAGGGACGGTGCTGCCCTAGGTAGGAGTAGGCCCCATGCCTGCGAGTCAGTGAGCGGGACAGGCAGGACCCGCCCCCAGCTCCCCAGCAGGCCACATTCTGCCTCTCCCAGGAGCAGACTGGATTGATCGAGGGGCCCTGAGGAGAGCGCTGAGAAGGGACCCAGGCAGGGCCAGGGCCGAGTGCGAAAACGTGCCCGAACTCCCGGCCTCGACTCACTCTCCCAGGAGTTCTTGATGGGCTTAAGGGACAGGCAAGTAGAAGCTTCCCGGGCACTGCTCTAAATTCAAGCCAGAGCTAAGGTGGCTCTGTTAGAATGAGCACCTTAAAGAAGGGGCCGCAGGGCAGGTGAGGGAGCAGTTGAGGCCAGCAGGCCCGATTCAGCTTGAACATCAGCCCTGGCGAAGGGGGAAGGAAGGAGGGAGGGTCCATTCCTGGACATGATGCTGACACCACAGGGGTGGGGTCACAGGTGCCCACCGTTGCTGCCCTCCACAGGGACAGTTTCCTCAGAAGGTATTTTCTGAACGCAAACAGCACACTTGTTAAATGCCAAATGCGGGCCAGGCACTGGGCTTTTTCTGTGCATTAAAAGATTAAATAAGAGAGTAGGTAAAGTCCCTGAAACCTCCAGGTGGTTGTCATCTGCTAGAGGGTTAAAATTGGATATTTCTTAGGAAGTAGATGGGGTCATTCCTTTGTGGGCAGCGGGTCTGAACACACCCCTCACCCACTGGGAGATGGCCCTGGGCCTCCATCGGCTTCAGACCTCCCCCCAGAGTCTAAGCTCCACAAGGGCAAGGATCTCTGTTTCTGTTTGTTCACTGCTGGATCCCAGCACCAAAAGCAATGACCGGAAAGCTAGGTGCTGAGTGAATATTTGCAAAATGAACCATGGTTTGGATGAACACCCCTTTCCCCTCCAGAAAACAGGCCCAAGGGGGCTCCCGGAGGCCTGAGAGTTGGAGAAGACATCTGCAAACTAGTCAACCGCCTCCCTCCCTCTCCTCCTTCCTCTCTCTTTCCTTCCAAAAGTTGGTGTCTTTTCTGACTCTGAGCCAGGCCTCCCTGCCCAGGTCAGTCTTTCTCTTTCCCAAACTTTCTCCTGTTCTTTCCTCATCACACCCAAAAACATGCTTTTTCTCCTGCCATTTCCTACAGTCATTGTCTTTCCTCTGCTGTTACCCCAGTAAGATGTGGATTTTTGGGGGGAGGCTTAAGAAAGCAAAGGTGTTGCTGCTGCATTGGTCGGGCCCCAGGCTCTGTCTGAGGGGACCTGAGACCCCCAGGGCAGCCTTAGAGCTCTAAGGTCAGAGGTCTGGTTGCTCTGATGCCAGTCGGGCAGGACTAGACAGTGGCCTTAACCCAGAGGCTGTGGGCACCGTCTGTTGTCTGTCAGTTCGTCCTTCCCAGGCGTGAAGAACTCTCTCATGCTTATTTCGTCACCCATACCTGCCCTGCTCACGTGAGGGCCTTGGGCGTACCCAGCTTGGGGCAGGGCGCCATTAGACGTCGCTTCTGTTATTTTTGGAAGGGGCATCTCTATGTCACACATCTATTTTCCAACAACCCCAAAAACATCTCCAACATCCGATGGTAACACATCTGTTTCCGAAGGCGGCTCATAACATTTGCATAAGCCCGTCATGAATAGCAGTGCTCTATTTAACAACGCCCCTGCCTCCCAAGAGGAAAATGAAGTACTTTAAACAATTTTTAAAATCTACTTAAATGCTTCAAGGTTCACGCATGGAGTGGTTTTCATCGCAGTTGCTGATGCCGGCGTGGAAGCCCGCAGCTGGCCAGGGTGCAGCGAGGGTGCAGAGCACAGGCCTGTTTCTCCAGTGACATCCTTGGTCCAGGTTCATTCTAATGCCACGCTGTCTGCAAAAAGTAATTTCGCAAGTCTTTGTTCCCCTGTTCGCTTCCTACTTCCTTTTTCCCCACATAAAACAAACAGCAAGTGTGAACAAGTTTTTCAGCAGTCGGTGGTTTTTGTACCACTTCATAGTTTGCAGTATTTATGGCATAAACTGTATTTAAGTCCCATAAACAGGACCTTTCAATTAAATTGGAAAGAAGTGTGAAGTGCTTGATGGGTTCCAGAAACATCAGAATCTCGGTTGTTTCAGAGCCTGTCTTGTGCATCGAGACCACAGAGTCATGGACTGTGGACTTAGCAAACCCCAGAAACGGGGCTGGAAGTCAGAGCGGGCCCTGTGAGATTACGCACAATTTATTCAGTGACTCGGCTCCTTCAGGCAGAAAGCTAGAAGTGCTGGGATCTGGGAAACAGAAGTGGAAAACCCAGAGTAAGCACGTGTTAGGAAGACAACAGATTGTCAGGGTATAAACTGGATTCAGGGCCACCCAACAACTTTCCACTCTAACACTCTTGCCCTTAAAATGGGAACAGGACTGCTTTACCTTATAAAGGACTTTGTGGCTAGTGAGTGCTTTCCTGACTGTATTCTCCTCTCATCTTTCTAAGATATGGTGAGCTTGTGAGCACGTTTTGCCTGGTTGACTCTGCAGATTGCATTTAATGCTCTTCCTCCAGGAAGCCTTCCCTGACCCACTCCTGCAACTTGTGTCCTTGCCACCAAGCACTGGTTTCAGGGCCCCCACAGCACTGACCTGACCCCTCTCCCGGCACCTGCCGCTGCTCACTGAGCTGGCCTGCATTGTCCGATGCCCCTGTTGGACGTGTAAAGAACTGGAAAGCGCAGGTTCTGTGTAGTTGATTCTTGTGCACCCCATTCAGCACTGTACCCAGCATGTCACAGCTGCTGTGTTGAATGATGGAGGTAAAAACTGAGGTTCAGAAAACATAAATGTCTTGCCCAAGGCACTAGATTGTCAACTTCATGAGAGTAAAGAGTTGGACCATCACATTCAAGATGATTAGCCCCCAACACCTAGAAGAGTGGTTGGCAAAGAGTAGGTGCTTAAGATGTTTGAATGAATGAATATAGCAGGTGAATTGTAGAGCCAGGACATAAACCCAAGTCTGCACTATTGAAATCATACACTCTTTTTTATTATGTGCAAAAACATGAAAGGACATTGAAAATATTATCTAATAAGCTCCTATCTCCGCGCATGGCTCTGTGTGAGCCACTTCCACATACACGATCTCATTAATCTCCATGACATTTGGGCACATTCTGTAGGAGGTTACATTTCTCTTGGGTAAATAGCTACCAGTAGAGAGTAGATACTTGTTTAATTTTATAAGAAACCATCAAACAGGTCTCCAAAGACACTGTACCATTTTGCAATCCTCACAACAGAACCGAGTAAAGTCTGAGTTGTGCTAGGAAATTAAATCTCCTTCCCCTTGACAGAAATATATTTAATCAGCTAAGAGTGCTTGAGACAATTTTGATGTTTTCCTGATCTTTCCAGAGGGCCTGCTTTTCCCGTGGCGTGCACTCCGCCTGTCTTTAGCATCCGCTTGGTTCCGAGGGCCCTTCCACTTCATTTTGAAGTGTGGTGTTTTGTCAGCTGTGACCTGACACATGGAATTTGGCCGCACTCATGTACATGGGCTAGTGTTCAAGGACGCGAAAGCAATTCCAAAACTACAGAAAGAGGAGTGGCAAAGTAATTTTTTATTGAATAAATTTGGCATGTCACATTATATAAGTTTAAGGTGCTACTTTGATACATTTGTGTATCAAATTTAAGCCTATGAAGCTTAAGCATGTTACTTTGATACATTTATATGTCATAATATGATTGCCCATGTGGCACGATTTATCATGTTACATTTTACTACGGTATTATTGTCTATTCATTAGACTATGCTTTAGATTCCCATGGCTAATTTACTACTCATCACAAGTGTACACCCTACAAAGTAATTTTTTAATTGACACACTGATGTATAGGAGTCCCTCTTGTTGTGATATACACGCTTCCTAGCAAAATAGATTGTAAAACTTATAGCGTCCTCTGTTGAGTATAAGTTTAAAGTGTCTCCCTTATTTAAAACTTGGGTGGCTGATCCCTTATGATACTGGACATGTTCAACACACAGTGTTATTTCTCCTGGAAAATGTGATTTCTGCTTGTCATAAAATTTTCTTTTAGAGTATTTTTTCTGGAACTTAGCTACATAATTGTCACTGCCCTGTCAGCCAAAACTAAGGAATTTTCCTCCATGCTTGAGGAATTCCGTGAACTGAAATTCCTCTTTCTATCATGACTGTCGTTTAAGGTTAATATAGTAGATTATACACTGCAGAGGTAGGGGCTGCCATCAAAAATATACCGTAACACTGCTTTAAAATTCCATAGGTCCTCAAAAAGAAGTATAATTATTTAGTGTCTTAATTATGCATTTGGGGATTTTAATTTTTTTCTGTCAAGTATATTGAGATGATACCTACACTTAAACTATACTGTAGAAAATTGAGGAAAAACACTAATGGAACACTATGCGACGTGGTTGGAAAGGAAAGGACAGGTCTCCTCGTAACTGCTTATCCACTAGTTCAACTATTTTGAAACTTTTTCATCCCATGGCACATGAACTAACTCCTAAAATTCTGCAAACACAACATAAAACAAATTTTTTGCCAATCTGATCAAAAAAATAGATATAATTTAGATTCATTCATACCATACTGCTATTGTTGTGTTGGCCTTTGTCATTTTTTTATTTGACAATCTAAGGGAAAGAGGTCAGTGCCCCTGACTAAATAGCCAAGTATGGCATGTTTTACAAATTCTGGCGGCACACCAGTTGAAAAGCACTCTTCTAGTTTAAATAAACCGTGTGATTAGCTATCTGGATATTTACTATTGGTTAGCTCTCGAGTCCTCCCATTACCTCTGGCCTCCCCAGTGGGAAAAGGGTCAGCCCATCAGTTAAGCGCATTGTTTTAAGCAAAGATCTCCCTTCCTCCGGCTCTGTGCATCAGTTAGTGTATCTGTGGATTGTGATAAAAATGTCATGCACTAAATTGCAGCCAGATGAGTTCGTGACAATGTAGCAGGATGACAAGGAGATCGCTGAATGGATATTTGAAACTTTCCATGATCTGAAAGTCACTGAGTTCTCTGCTCTCCTAAGTGGCTGCACAGGGTGGCAGGGGAGACTGGTTAATGGTGTGATTAGCGGTTTGTAACACACTTGGCTTGTGTTCTTCCCTTGTGATTGAGCTACTTTCATGCAGCACCTTAGGGATACATTAACTCTTTCATGGCCCTAGGATGTAATTCCATGAAGAACTTCTCCCACTGTGACTTCGGTGTTCTAGAATCACATGGTCCAAATAAATACATTACGAGACACATGTGTAGTGTTAAGTTTTCTAGGAGCCACATTTTAAAAGGGGAGACAAGCCTGGCCTGTGTGGCTCAGTAGTTGAGAGTCGACCTATGAACCAAGAGTTTACCAGTTCAATTCCCGGTCAGGCACATGCCCAGGTTTCGGGCTCAATCCCCAGTAGGGGGCGAGCAAGAGGCAGCCAGTCAATGACTCTCTCTCATCGATGTTTCTCTCTCTCTATCCCTCTCCTTCCTCTCTCTCTGAAATCAATGAAAACATATTTAAAAGGGGAGATAAGGCAGGTGAAGTTGACTTTAATAATGTATTTTATCTAACCCAACATGCCCAAGATATTATATCTACAGGTAGGTAATCAATATTTTAAAATTATTAATGAGATATTTTAGATTCTTTTTTTCAAAATAAGTCTCCAAAATCCGACATCTCTCTTATTCTTACAACACATCTCAACTCAGACGAGCCACATTTCAAGTCTAGAAAGATCTTATCTCACAGCCCGAAGGTCATGAAAATCCCTGACTTTCTTTCTTAGCTTAGAGAGACATTCCACTCTCCTTAGGTCTTAAGATTATTAGAAAGGGAAGCTTTGATTATTAAACAGCCAATATGTACTGAACTTGCACGGTGCTAATAAGCGTGTTCCACTGGCTTGTCATCTCATTGACTTCTCGCATGACCCTGTGCAGCTGGTGTCAGCATCTCTGCATTGTCCATGAGGAGCGGAGATACAGAGACATCGATTTGCCTGTGTGAGGTCACGTGGGGGGGAGGTGGCAGAGTCAAGATCCGAATCCCAATCTGCCGGATGCATCCCCGGCTCACTGTCCGACCTTGGACCACTGGAGACTCCAGGCTTCTGAGCATCAGTTCACATTTATTTAGTGGGGGACGTGTGGGGTGCTTACCCACTAACAGCACCGAGACATCCGTAAGCGTGGGTATAAACCCTGAGTCTTGCTCCCCATGTGGTTTGGTGGGGAGGCTCTTCTTTTCCCCTGGAGTAAGGCTCTGGGCCCCGGAGCCGCGAGCTGTAGACGTAGGTGAGGGGCCAACCTCGCCCCTTCTCGGCTGCCCCGGCAGCTGGTGCTTCGAGTGTTGGAGCTGATAGCAGACGTGAGCCCCGGACATACTTCCAGCCACAAGGCTGAAGGAGGGTCTGATGAAGTCCCGTCTTGCAGGGAGTTTGTTGGCACGTGGACCACATCTGGAGCTCGCCCTGCCCTTTGAACTGCTGCCTTTTGTCCGTCTCTAGGGCGAACAGGACAAGGTCAGGAAGGATGGGCAGAGCACGAGGCCTTCCTCTCTCGGGCTGCTTCTGCGGCTCCGGTTAGCCCAGCGCGCGGGGCTCCCCGCAGCCACCTGGACGTCCGCGTGTAAGGAAGGATTGACTGTATGCCTTGGGGGAAGTGTGTTGCCAAACAAACAAACAAAGATGCAAAAACCGTTCACCGAAATCATACAGGATTATATAGGCTCCTTTGAAAGGAATGAAGCAATCTATCAATTAAGGGAGTTTATCAGCTTGGCAGAGAAACCACAAGATACTTCTATTGACCTTACTGTGGCAAAACAAGCTATTTGTGGACTGTGGTCAAAGGTGGTTAATGTTTTCCTTGGTTAACGTCCTGAGCTCCTTCTTTCCTGTTTACGTCTCGCTTTTCTCTGTCAAGCATAAGCACCGAAGCAACATTTGCTGCATACACATCAAAGAGAATTTTCTGCTGAAGGCATCTAGGAAAAAATAAATTACCATTTGTTTAAATAAACTTTATTTCTCCAAAATGAAGGTCTGTCTATTGTATGCTGAAAACACGGGCCCATGAAATAGAGAACCTGCAATTAACGTGGAAGCTTATGTTATTTCCACCCCTGGCACATCCCCAGGAAGGAAATAATCTGCCCAGAGCCAGGTCTCCACCAGGGTGGGTGGTGACCGTTTTGCCATCTGGGTAGCTCAGTGGAAAGCGGAGGAGATGCATCCTGGGTGAAGTGGGCTCAGCACCTCCCAGTGAAACTCTTACTTAACTTTGGACTCCAGGTTGACTATGTGTGTGTTTTTTTAATATCTTTTACTGATTTCAGAGAGAGGAAGGGAGAGGGAGAGAGAGAAACACTGATGAGAGAGACAAATGTTAATCGATCAGCTGCCTCCTGCACACCCCCTACTGGGGATGGAGCCCAAAACCAGGGCATGTGCCCTGACCGGGAGTTGAACCAGCGACCTCCTGCTGCATACAACGACGCTCAGCCAACGGAGCTACACCCGCCGGGCTAGGTTGACTATGTTTGAAAGGATTTTGTTGAGTGTGGATTTTGTGAGTGTCCCCTTAGAAGGCGACAAAGATACTCTGCCCCTGTTGCAACACCACTGATAAAATGAAAGCCGGTGTAGTGAGTGGACTGCACACTTTTGCATTTTAAACAATGCTCTCCGGACACCAATCTCCTTCCATCTCCATGTGTTCACCGACCTGGAAGCAAGCTCTCCAAACCCCACATTTGGGGGATTTTTATAGAGGCCTCACTGCATGGGCACAATCCATTTTTAAGTCCATTTCCAGCCCCACTCCCCTCTCAGCAAACTGGGGGGCGGGGCTGGAAGTTCCAAGCTGCTAATCCTGGGCTGATCTTTTGGACGACTTGCCCCCATTCTGGAGCCACCCAGAGTCTCCTCATTTGAACAAAAGATACTCCTATCATAAAGGAAATTCCAAGGGTTTTAGGAGCTTGGTGTCAGTGGCCAGGATCAAAGACCAAACATTAGTAACAAAAGATGCTTCTAGTGCTCTTATCACTTAGGAAATCACCATTGTAGGAACTGGGTAGAAACCAGACTATATCTTTTCTATTAGTTCACTGTAGATTCTTAATAAATACTGCTCTCCACGGCTTTTCCCTTTACAAGATGGGGGTCTAGTGAGGTAAGAGACGCCAGGCTTGGCAAATAGCCCCGTTTTGGTGCCTGAGATTTAGGGGTGGGAACAACCCCCTCTCCTGTGTTCTATTGAGTTGTTACGGCACGTTACCATCCCTCCAGCAGAGCTGTCCTGTGACCCGTAGAGTGGTGTAGCACAGTGACTACCAGTGTGGGCTTTGCGGCTGTCTGACCTTGGCAGATTACCTTTCTCTCCAGCCTCAGTTTCCTCATTGGAAAAGTGTGTGTGTGTGTGTGTGAGGGGCGGGGAAGGTATGCCTGCTTCACAAGGTTGTAATAGAATTAAATTAGATCATATAGCCCGGCCCTTGTGCCTCAATGGTGGGGCGTTGACCCATGCACCAGGAGGTGAAGAGGTCACGGGTTCCATTCCCGGTCAGGCCACATGCCCGGGTTGCCAGCTTGATCCCCACCAGGGGGTGTACAGGAGGCAGCCGGTTGATACTGATGTTTCTCGTTCCTCTCTCATCGATGTTTCTGTCTCTCCCTCTCCCTTCCTCTCTCTCTAAAATCAATAAAAATGTATTTTTTTTTAAAAATAGATAATATATATAAAAACATTTAGCAAAGTTTCTAGCATACAGTTAGAGCCAAATAAATAATAATAATTCTATGATTTAATTATTGCCATGGTGGGTTTTTATATACTCTTGGACTAAACCACTTCGAAGTCTCTCTCTCTCTCTCTCTCTCTCTCTCTCTCTCACACACACACACACACACACACACACACAGCATAAGGGGCCCGTTTGATAAGGGCAGTAATCAGTGACTTATTCACTGATAAGCTCTGTTTTCCTTTCCTGCAGCAGCAGATAGCAGGCATGCAATGTGTTACATTTCCCACCATGCCTGTGAATAAAATGCCATTTCCTCGGGAACAGCTAGAAATAGCGAGGCTAATTTTTCCCCGTGCTCTGGAAGGGCGGGGGCTCCTGCTGCAGCGACTGGAAGGGGGCCACATGATGTCACCCTGGTTGCACTGCCAGGGGATGAGCTCATGGGGCGGGGCTGCTGCAGCTGTGCCAGCCCCTCCTGATAGCTGGTAGCTGAGCGTCCGTCCGCAAGCTTCCCTGTCCCTGCCTCCCACCCACCCCAGCCGCTGCTCGAAACAGGAGGCCCTGCCTGATGAATGACAGAAAGCCAGTGTGGGGAGGCACAGAGAAGGCCACCTGTACATTTTAGGTATTTTGCATTACTAAGAAATCAGTAAGCTGCGGCAGAGCCCCTGTGGTCGCTGAGAAGCCTCTGTGCTCACTTTGCTCTGCCCTTTGTCTGAGAGCAGCTTTCCCCTTTTCGGCTCAGACCGCAGCTTGATTGGGGCCTGACCCAGCAGGTCTGGGCTGACCACAGGCCTGGCTGCCCAAGCCCCGGGCTGCGGCAAGGGAGAGAGTACGCGGGTTTCCTTATATTCTGCGTTGTGAGTATATTCACACCCCTACCAGTCTACCTGGCCTGACAGGTAACGGCTAAACACACGGACTATGAGAGTCGGGCAGCCTGAGTCTGGGTCCCCACGCAGACACATGTGCTGTCTTTATGACGGTGAGAATTGTGCCATAAAGCCCCACTTTCCCCATCTGTAAAATGGGGGTGATAAGCCTAGATTGAAAGAAGGTTACAGCCCAGCCAGTGAGGCTCAGCAGTTGAGCATCCACCTATGATCCAGGAGATCGCGGTTCAATTTCCAGTCAGGGCACATACCTGGGTTGTGGGCTCGATCCCCGGTCCGGGGCCTGCAGGAGGCAGCTGATCAATGACTCTCTCATCATTGATGTTTCTCTCTCTCTCTCTCCCTCTCCCTTCTGCTCTCTGAAATCAGTAAAGACATATTTAAAAATAAGTAATTTTTTAAAAAAGATAGCAGAACTAAATTTAAAAAAAAAAAGAAAGAGGGTTGCAAACATTAAATAAATGTTGCATGGTAATTGCTAAGATACACACACCCAACTGCTTTATGAACCAGTCACAGCAAGAGAATATAGGTAATATGTAGATGTAAATAGCCAGCTAAGCTATATGTATTTTTAAATGTGAATTGGAAGATGTAAATGTTTTATAGAATATACTTTCAAGGAAATTATTTACTCATGAAAAAGGCCTGTTTGTGTTTTAGCTTTTATTATGGAAATTTTCAAATATACACTGACACAGACTCATATACTGAACCTCCCATGTACCCATCACCCCACATCAACAATCATCAACATTTTTACAGCTTTGTTTCATCTACTCCCCGCCCTTTCAGTGGAGTATTTTAAGGACAAATCCCAGACATTGTATCATTGCAACCCATAACACTTGAGTATGTACCTAAAACAGAAAAGGATTTCCTTTTTAATTTAACCACAGTTATTACATACCCTATAACATTAAAATAATTCTTTATTACCCTCTAACCTCCAGCCCATATTCAAATTTACCCAATTGTTCAATAATATCTTTTTACACTTTTTTTTTTAATTGCAGAAATTTCACTTCTAGGACTATATCCTAAGAAACCCAAAACACCAATGAGAAAGAATCTATGCACCCCTATGTTCGTAGCAACACAATTTACAATAGCTAAGATCTGGAAACAGCCCAAGTGCCCATCAGTGGATGAGTGGATAAAAAGCTGTGGGACATTTACACCGTGGAATACTATGCAGCTATAGAAAAAAAAAAGATCTCTTACCTTTTGGGACAGCAGGGATGGACCTGGAGAGTATTATGCCAAGTGAAATAAGCCAGGCAGAGAAAGACAAGTACCACATGATCTTACTCATATGTGGAGTCTAATGAATAAAATAAACTGATGAACAAAATAGAGAAATATAAAACCTTGGAGCATTTGGATGAATTTCAGAGGGTAGGCGGGGGGTGGGGGGGATTAATCAAAGAGCTTAGATGCATATATGCATGACCTGTGGACACAGACAGCAATGTGGAGAAGGCCTGGGGGGTAGCGGGTGGATGCTGGGTGGAGGAGATCAATGGAGGGGAAAGGGGGGGGACATCTGTAATACTTCTAAAAATAAAGATAAATTTTTTAAATATCACAGAAAATATCTCCAATGCTTAGCTTTTTAAAAGGAGGATTTCTAACTATTTCATATGAATTCTTGCTTTTTCAGAGCTAAATTTTAAACATTAAAAAACACATATACTGATATATATGCAGTAGGCAAAAACAATTGCTAATTTGTTTTTGTCAATTGTTAATCTGAATGATTTAAAGTAAGAGGTTTTGTACCGGTTCGGGTAACTAAGTAACAAGTCTGTTCTTTTTTTATCATTAGTTTCATATCTGTGATTCAGATGGCCAATACGTTTATGTGTTCATTATCTAAACATATGATTTAAAAATCTTACTTATCTGTACTTGGTTATATGTAAACATACAATTTAACTTTCAGAAAAGAACATCTCTTCCCACTTAAGGACAAGCTCTGTATGGGTCCAATGTGTACCCAAAATCAGTGTTAACATTGAAGTCCCCAGGGAAGCATGAGTTATGTCCATAAAAATGTATATGTATACTTTATTTTTCTTTTTTTTAATATATTTTTTTATTGATTTCAGAGAGAGGAAGGGAAAGGGAGAGAGAGAGATGGAAACGTCAATGATGAGAGTTATTGATCAGCTGCCTCCTGCACACCCTCTGCTGGGAATCGGACCCGCAACCCCGGCATGTGCCTGACCAGGAATCGAACCTCGGTCTCCTGGATCCTAGGCCAATGCTCAACCGCTGAGCACACCGGCCGGGCTACACTCTGTTTTTCATAAAGGATATAGTCTCTCTTTCACTGGTGGTATAAGGTTCCCAGGATGACAGCATGTTCTTCTTTGACAAATCGAGGTCATTCAAAGCTTCTGTGGTCCAGGCTTCCCTCCCAGTAGCCCCGCCGCCTTCCCCTTCCCCACCCCACGCACCTGAGACCCCCACGTTGCGCACCCGGCCGTTCTCTCCCTGCTCCTCCCTGGCCGCCTTGTTCTCAAGATATTCCATGTGACTGAGGTGGAGTTGCCGAATTTGGTAAATAAACCTATGGGAGGCGCAGTTCAATTTGAATTTCAGATAAACAATGAATACATATTTAGTATATCTCAAATCTTGCATGGGACGTACGCACAGTATACAAAAATTTTATTCTTAGTTTATCTGAAATTCAAATTTAAGTGGGATTCCTGGGTTTTATCTGGCAATGAAACCCTTCAAGGCTTGGCTTTTCTTCCAGGAAGCCTTCCTGGCTTCCTTCCTGCCACCCTCCTACCACAGCATTTTGGTGGAGCCTCTAATTAAATACATAGGCACCCCAGTGTTTTTCATTCTGATGCTTGAAACTCAAAGCTGATAGGCTGTGGCCCAGGTGAGGGTCTTGAAAATATTTTGCCCATGAATTCTCCACAGGAATTCTGAAAACTATACTCCCTCTCATAGATTTTAAAGGTGACCTCTTAAATCTTGCATTATGGGTCTCAATAGTAATATTGAATTTAAATAGTAATTTAAATAATAATAGTGATATTTTAATTTTTTAAAAATAACATCACTTTTAAAGCATCCACTATAATCTAAATGCCATAGTAATTTGACACCCACCATCACTCACTTTTTAAAATACACACATAAATACACTCCATAGTTTAAAATACACTCCATAGTTTTCTGCAACAAAAATATATTTATAAATTTAAATGAAAATGTTTTACATTCCCTGTGACCATGTGATTCTGAGTGCTTAACTTTTTTTTTCTGGTCTGAGTTATAATTACAATTATTGGTCGTGCACATTTGACCAACACAACATATAGCCATCAAAAATTTGGTAAGCAATAAACATAAAAATAAAATTTTATTAAATAACCACATTCCTTAATGACATAGATTTTTTAAAATTTACGTATCTGTGGATGAATATTACATAGTTCTAGAATGAGACACTATTCAGCATCAATTTATTCCTATTTTTTTATTTTTAATGTGAGCAATGAAAAAACTTGTCCACATAGGTAGGTGGAAAGAAAAGAGTTTTTTTATATCAATGTTACAATTATTTGAACTTCTTTCAAGAGAGATAAATGCCAAACATAATGGTATATCATGAACCACTATTTTTAATGATCTAACTTGTTTAGGTTGTTCTTCAGTTTTCTTGAAACCAATGAATTGGAAAGCCCTTGAATTGCAAAAGAATTTTTTTAATCCAATACTCAGGGTCATCACTTCTTACGACACCAACTCTGATGGACTTCTCAGGTGCCACCCGGTCCGCCTTACCTCAGTGGGCAGTTTACAGGAAGATGGATAAGAGGCTGCCTTTCTCCACGTTGTGGGAGAGGGTGGCTGGAGACATGGACAAAGGGAACCCACTCTCCCCAAGCGCCCGTACATTTTCCAATCACTTACAGGAGCGAGGACACTGTAGAAAGTAGACTGACAAGTTGAAGTGTTTAATAACGAATTATTTCCATAAAAACGAAGTTGATTGCTTTGAAAAAGCCAAGTTGCTTTGAAAATTACCAACACACTGGGTGCTACAAAATATCCTGAAAGACTGGAAAACTCTCTGAATTGTTCACTTCTCTTGCTTGGTAGAAATGTCTTTAAATTCTTGTTAATTCATTACTTATGTGACAGTCATGAACACTAATGGGGAGGCCCCTGTGTGCTAGGATCATCCTAATGAGCTGTTTGCATTCATTAGTTAACGCTGACTGCAGCCCCGTGAGGTAGGCAGCTTCTCGTGCCCATTTCACAGATGAGCACATTGAGACGGAGGAACAGGAACCAGGTGGAGGTCACACAGCTGCTGAGTGACACCACCAGGCAGTCGTACTCAGGTATTGGTTCTTAATGAGTAACTCTCTGAGATCTGGTTTCTTGTCAACGAAGGAACATCCAAACCTGTAGGAAAATGTTATAAGAAATTTTGGAGCCAAAAAATTAAAATAAAAAACTTTAAAAATGAGGACATACCCAGAAGCAAGATACGCAGTTTTATAAACTGTAAGTCAGGAGCGACGCTGGTGCCTTTAGTGTCCAGAAACTACTGAGTCAGTTTGGTACAAAACATAATAAATCACTGTGTACATGATGAAAATGGACATTAAAAAGTTTTAAACAACCAAACAAGTTCTAATTTTTAACCAAATACGTTGTCATATGCCTTGGGGGAAAAATTCTCAGAATACCTTTGGCATGCCACAGAGTATGGTTAACAATGTAAATAATATGTTTTCATGGGGCAGACAGGTAAACCCCCATGCAACTTCTGATACAAACATCTGTGACCCATGTGTCCCCCGCCTTCCCCAAGCCCCTCTCAGATCTGAAGACTGTGACATCTGCGTAGGTCCTTCATTTTTACATAAGGCATCTCAAGCTTCCTCCTCTTTCTATTTGCTTTAGTTGCATCCTTCCAAAATAAAGTTAGTTTTCTCAAGATTCAACATTTAGTTTACAAATCTCGGATCCTGCATCAGCTGCAGGCCAGACTCTTTGACTCTGGATAGATTCGGAGCCAGGAGCAGAAGAAGCAGAAGCAGGTTCTCCCTCCCTCCCAGCTGACAGTTGGGAAGAGGGTGTGAGCATTGCCTGAGGTCACAGAACGGGGGGGATGAGCGACACCAGAGCGGGGTGCAGACGCCCGGGGAGGGGCCCCAGCTGGGCCCTGCCGGAGGACTGGGATAACAGGACTCACCGAAGGCCGGGGCGGCTTAGCCTGAATGGCTCAGTGCAGGGCTTGGAGCAGCCTCTGAGATGTCCTTCCAGATGCACAGCGGGGCCCGTGGACACATCCCTCCGTGTCTTCCTGCCTTACCACTGAGGACAATGACGAGAGCTTCCTGCTGGCCCCTGCTCTCCCTGTGGCTGTGGCAGCTCTTACTGGTTAAAAGGAAAAGACTGGGGGCAGCAGGACACTGAGTGCTTCCCTCACCCAGATACTGAGCCTCCTCCGCGCTGAGTTACTGAAATGGAACATTCTGGAAGGCAGCAAGTTTGTGGATGAAGTTCCTGTGGCTGCAACACAGAGTCTGCTCCATAAACTAGTCACTAGTCTTGCAAATTCCCCTCATGCTTTAGCATTTCCTACCTACGGACATTTATGAAAGGAAAGTCCAGAAGTTCTCATACCCTGTGTGGCCTTGGCTACGAAACTGAGAGCACGTCGGGGAGGGAAGGAGAGCAGAGGTGGGCTGTCAGCTTGACTCCCACGGAGGCAGGGCACAGAAATAGAAATCTGCTTTATATTTATATACAAATACACAAGGTCTTGTCAACCTCAGACTCCACCAGGGCTGACTCCAAGCAGTCACAGCTGGGAGCTGGGGAAGGCAGCAGGAATGACCAGCGGGGCGCATGAGGTCCTGGGAAAAGCCTGGAGTAGAGGAGGACCTATGGACTTGCATTCAAAGCCTGGCTGTCCCCTTGAAGACCTGTGTGACCTTGGGCAAATCAACATCCTGAAAGCTTTTCCCGTGGTGCCACTGTGAGGATGAAATGACACAACGAACACAGAACCCAGACCGGCGACCCCACTCCCTTGTGGTCCCTTCCTTGTCAAGTAAGCGGAGTGAGTCCCTGAGGTCACACGTGGGACATGTGGAAGCCAGTCGGGCTGAGGGCAGACCCAGTTCTCAGAGTCTGCTCACTCTGATGAACTCGAGAACCCCCCTGCCAGCTGCAACAGGGACCGGCCCTCAGCTCCTTACTCTCTTAAACTCCATGAACTAGCCAGAGTCCTTGGTGAGGACGGAGAAAATGCCCCCAGGAGGTTGTGGAAGGGAGGAGGCCTTTTGAGTGCATGTCAAACACCCCAAATATGCTCTTTATAAGAAAAGTGGCAGCTCCATTGTCGTAGCTCCTTAAAGCTTCGTGACAGTCGACCTCTGTCACGTTTTGAAAAGGGCCCCCCTGCCCAGCTGGCATGGCTCAGCGGTTGAGCATCGACCTAGGATCCAGGAGATGGTGGTTCGATTCCCGGTCAGGGCACACGCCCGGGTTGCAGGCTCGATCCCCAATGGGGGGCGTGCAGGAGGCAGCCGATCAGTGACTCTCTCATCGTTGATGTTTCTGTCTCTCTCTCCCTCTCCCTTCCTCTCTCTGAAATCAATAAAGATATATTTTTTCATATATCTTTATTAGTGATTTGCGTACCAATCAGTTATTGTTACTTTCATCTTTCCTGGAAGCTTTCATGGAGCTTGTCGTTCTGGTGCAGAGCTCGATAGGTAGTCTCTCGTGATAGTCAAGACGTTACTAAGTAATGGGTCCCGCTGCCGATTTTAAACCTTAGTAAACTGTTTGTTATCCAGTCGAAGCCAACAAAAATGTGTGGAGTGCCCACTGTGCAAGAATGGACTAAGTGGAGCCCTGGCCGGGTGGCTCAGTTAGTTGAAGTGTCATCCGATGCACTAAAAGGTTGCGGGTTCGATTCCTGGTCAGGGCTTATACTTAGGTTGCGGGGTTGGGCCGCATACAGGAGGCAACCAGTTGATGTTTCTCACATCAATGTTCCTCTCTCTCTAAAATCATTAAAAACATATCCTTGTGTAAGGATTAAAAAAGAAAGATGAGTGTGAAGGAACAGGATTGTGTACACGGAAAGCTAAAACACAAAACTGCAAAAATTGTATCAGGTAGATATTGGCACAGCCATGCTGAGTAGCAAACTGCCCGACACCCACAGTCAGTGGCTTGAAACGTGTTCTACATGCGTGCCCCTTCGTAGGCAGGTCGGCTTGGGGCCAGTGCATCTGGGCTGCATGTCAGGGCCCGGGCTTCAGGCTGCACTTGGGCTCCAGTTCACCCCCATGACTCGCCCTCCTTGGCAAGCCAGCCAGAGCACGTCCGCCACACAGGGATGGCAAGAGGGACACGCACAAGCCCGTGATGCTCCTCGAGGCCCAGGCCCAGAGCCAGCACACCTGCCCCATTCCCCTGGCTGAAGCAGGTCCCGTGCACATCCAGAAACAGTGGGGTGAGGAGAACACCCCCCCTCTAGAGGAAAGAACTTCAGGGTTGACGGGTGTGCATGGGTACTGGGACTACCACAGTAACATAAAGTTCACAGCGTCGGGGTGTCGTACAGAGAGCAGTTCATTCTAATTAGGGGATCATTATCACTTGCTTGAATTTGAGATAACCTTAAAAAGTGGGTAGAATTTAAATAAGCCAAGTTGGGGGGGCTGGATATTCCAGGGAGAGTGAACTCCATAAAGAAAATTATGGACAACACTGACTTTAGGAAGGGGTTGAAAAGCTGGGGCGACTGAGGCCCTGGAGCAAGGGGTCATTGGAAGGCACACAAGGGCCAGCAGACACTGTTGGGCAGTTCTTCAATATTCTGGGTTCATATGATGAATTTGCCAAATGCCCTGAAGCATTATCCCAGAACAACGGACATAAGCATAAATATTTTCATGCAAGTTCAGCCCATACATAGCTGAGAAAGAGACAATTCTAGATGGGAATCAGCTCATGAATGGCCTTGAATGTCATGCGGGGGGGTGGCTGTCATTCAGCAGGTGACATGGAGTCATCGAAGATCTCTGATTTGGAGAAGGGGAAGTGTCATAATCAGAGTAAAGTTCAGCAAGATCGCTTAAGAGGCCGTTTGCAGACATGATGAGAGATGGTGGCCCAAAGGGGAGGAGAGAAAAACTAGAGTAGAAGACAGACCAGCCAGCCGACTGGTAATACTCCCAGTCGGAAGACAGTGATTCGAAAAGGGGATCTAAACAGGAGGGAAGGGACTGGAGTTTGCAGAAATAGTATCAAAAGGAGCTGGACAGAGTTCAGGCCAACAGAGGAGGGCGAGGCCGTTGTATACATTATCTCCCAAATCTCACGACACCTTGCGAAGCAGGTATTACTTGTTCCACTGATAGTGGAGAAAACAAAACTTGAACCGAGCTTTTCAGCTGCGGAGTCCGTGTTTCCCATCCCCTGCTGACACCTGAGCCTCAGGAGTTCAGCTCTCTGGTTTCCACTGAGTTCTCAGTGCCGGGCTCAGAGGAGGAACCAATGAACATTTTCCCAAGTCACTCGATGTGTGACCGAGGCTGCTTCTTGGGTGCGTGGTGCTGTGACCAGGCAGTGGGATACTTGCGTGTCTTCTTTACCATGACAAGGAACAGTCCTGCTATTCGTGCGAGATTTGGGGAGTGATGAGTGGACTCGAAGACATTTCACACATATTTTTTCTACTTGCATTTTCCCTGCCAAGGAGGCTTTTGCATTCGCTAAAAGTGTGGGAGAGGCTTTAACCACTGCAGTTATTTAAAGAGTATGGAATGCCTTTGCCACTTAAAAATGGAAGTGTGATAAAGTTTCAGCAGTGTTTTAATTGGCCTTTCTTAGTTTTCCCTGCGGCAGATAAACGCAACCAGCAGAGGAAGCTGACAGTGAGTAGCAGCAAGGAACAGATCTTGCTGGTCTGGTACTGTCCCTGACAGCACAGGCCTTCGCGGAGAATTTAATACGGCTCCTCAGGAGACAGGACTGATGACATTGTAATCCCAGTTCGAGAGACTCCTGAGGTCTTGTTTTCAGAGTTTAGGAACAAATGTGCAATCTTAAGGATACAGGACAGAGATTGGTGCCAAAAATGTAACTGTTGTTCTTGAAAAGGCTAAATTATGGGGGGGAAAAAACCAGTTTCAATAGCTCAAAAGAAATTAGTTGGAGTTTTCTAGACATGCTGTTAGACATCTGTCCAAAAACTCCCCCTGTGGGCCAGAATACGTTTCCCGTGAGCAACCAGGATCAGTTACGGTGACCAAGAGTGGTGAGTGTCAGTCTGGAACATGTTGGCTCCAGGGGCTAGAAAGCTAAGGAACAATGTCTGGGTGACTTAGGGATAGAGGGGCTCAGATGAACCAAGATTCCAGAAGTCTGCAAGCTGTTGATTTCTAAGTGATCTGCTTTCCTTTGACCCTGTCCAAAGAAAAGAACATTCTAGAAGGCGGGGGGGGGGGGCTCATGGATATGGATCCTGTTAAGTACTGGGGAGAATCCTAAAGTCTTCTGACCTATAAGCATCAAGGCCTTTGAAGTCAAACTCCCATAACCCCAGTGTGCCATGTGACTTGGTTTACGGCTCCTGTCCTTAGTGTTTATAAAGAAATTGAATGATATCAAGAGAGCCCCTTGGAAGGAGTTGATAGGAGTCCCCAGTGTCTTGTCCTGAGGGCATCCTCACCTGTTAATTCTGAACGCAGGTCGCTCATTAGAGTCTCCTGGGAAGTTTTAAAAATATCAGTGCCCCAGGCCCACTCCAGAGATTCTGATTTAATCAGTCTGGGGTGGAGCTGGGCATCTGTATTATCTTTAAAAGGTCTTCAAGGGAGCCTAAGGTGCAGGAAGGTTTGAAGAATGCAGGATTAGACCAGTCTTTCAAGCAAATCTATGCAAGGTGGGCATGGAGGCCCCCCCTGGCCTCACCAGCCCCCCACCTTCCTTGGGCCTCATGCTCTCCTGTATCCCCACATCCCCAAACCAGAAGTCGGAAGCCACAGCACAGACAACCCTAATCCACACAGCAGAATCACTGCCATGAATGAGTAGTTGCCTAGGATGCTGCCCCAGGGTGAGGGGCCCTGTTCTGAACCTCTCAGGAGAAAAAGAACAGAACGCTTCCTCTGGGAGAACCAACACGCGCGTCTCAATTGTCTTACTGAAAACAAAGCACAAGGGCAATTTAATTCACATCTCATGTGGGCTTAATAAACTCACAGTGATCCTAACAGTGATCCTAGAAATGCAGCCTGTAGCTCCGCCCACAAGAGCGGGAGGGAATGGCTGTTTCGAGATGTCTCATTCCCTGTCCCGTCTGATAGCCGGCAGGACCTGAATGCAGAGTGTACCTTGGTGGCCTGTATTTTAATGAGTCGTTTCATTTGATGAGTCAGAATTTTCATTTTTGCAGCCAAGGAATGTGATCAGCGTGCATCCATAATTCTTTTTCATCTTAGAAATCACTATTGTTTCCATGGAATCAGTTGAATTGATGAATATTAAATCTGCTCCTTGCGTGCACAGAGGCAAAACAGCAGGGAAGAAAGATCAGTGGCAATAGAGAGATTCTGTGCTAAACAAAATGTTTATGCTGAAATATCCCAGTCCTGGCCCTATCGGCCTCCTGCCACCACCGCCTTTATAGGACCTGTAATGGGACCTGTATGTCACTCACAATTGCCCTCAGATAACTTATCAATCAAATGGGAACCAGTGGTTGCTAAGAGAAACTCAATTTTGGAGCCTTTTTTTATTGAAGGAAACTGCTGATCTAAGTATGTAATGCCAGGAAGAAAAAGATCAGAGGCCCTCGGAGGAGCTGGCCAGTGGAGATCGTTACCAGCATCCAGTAATCCCACGGAATGAGGTTGCCTAGAGGACCCAGAAGCTTCCTGGAAGCCAGAAATACCTCCTCAGAGCCTTGGGAGTTGTCAATGGTTCGTTCATCAAAAAGGAATTTAAAAACCAAATTGAACAAACAAAATAAAACCCAGAACGTTTGATACGCAGATGAACTTGAAAAGTCTCAGGGACAAGAGGACCTACAGAAGTGGCCAGCGTTTTGAGTGGTGCCAAATTTTTCCTCGTGTCTCTCATCCGTTCGACAGGTATTTGTTGGATGTGTCGGGTACTGTATTCGGCTCTGAGAATAAGGCTGCTTTCACCCACACTGATGGGCTTTCATCTCGGAGGTGATAGAGGTTTGGGAAGAGGTTCCCTCTGGTACGCTTCGTTTTCCTTAGCTTCAGTAAGACTTCCTCCTCTTACTGTCCTCCTTTGACCCAGCAAACTTCCCGCGAGATGGCAGGTTTCATGGAGAGGAAGAACATGCACCTACCTGGGGCTGTGGCTGCTGGTGAAAGAGTTTGGACTGCACTCCAGATGGCTGTGTTATTTATCCAGAAAAAAGTGGCAGCAGTGTTGCCAGGCCCTCTCTAATATAACAAGTTAAAGAAGTCATTTTAGGATTGTGATATATTCTTCTAGAACCCAAGACTCTGTTGGGTGAGGTTCGTGGTCCAGCCATCCCTGGGGGGAACCCCTCTGAGTGGTACCAAAGAGGGTGTTCTCCTTAATGTCAGCATTAGATACAAGGAGGGCACCTCTCAAAGTCCACCACTCACTGAACTGAATCTTAGGCAATGGCATTGAGACATGCCTGGCTTCTTAGATGACAGGTCTTTCCCTAAATGGCCTATTACTGAAGAAACTCACTATTTGAAATTGCCTGTTTATTAGCTTACTTCTATATTATCTATCTTCTCTATGCCTCCTCCATAGGGCAGTACCTCGTCTTATTCACTGATACCTAGGCTAGTTGCCTGATATGAATTGTACTAAATGTTCCATGACTGATCTAAATAACTGATGATCTAGATGAAACTAACCTGGAGAGACATCAGACTCTGATGTCAAAGCTCTCAACGTAGTGAAATGACCAGCTGAACTGAAAAGGTGACATTTAAGACCAACAAAGATGAGGTCTGTTGTCTGGGGCCCCAGTTTCCATTTGCACAAGGGTAGGATGGGGGAAGATATGGCTTAACAGCAACGCCTATGAATCACTTCGAGGATTTGGTTCAGTATAGGTCAGCACTATGGAAAACAAATGTCCAGTATCATCATTAGAAGTGAGTCCTCCATCCTAGTCAATTCATTTTCAACGAGAGGGCCAAGGCAACTCAAAAATTGTCTTTTAAACAAATGGTGCTAAGAGTGTTGGAATATAGATATGCAAGAGAATGAAATTAGATCCCTACCTCAACCATATAAAAAAATCACCTCAAACTGGATCAAAGACCTAAGCTTAAGAGGCAAAAATATAAAACTCTTAGATGAAATCATAGGAATAAAGTTCATGACCTTGAGCTAGGCAGTGGATTCTTAGATATGACACCAAAAACACAAGTGACAAAAGGGAAAAGAGCTAAATTGGTCTTCATCAAAAGAGAGCCCACAGAATGGCAGAAAATATTTGCAAGTCATATATCTGATATTGGTCTAGTATGGAGAATATATAGGAACTCTTACAGCTCAATAATAAAAAGACAGCTAACCCAATGAAAAGGGGCAAAAGGCTTGAACAGGCATTTTTCTAAAGAAGACATACAAGTGGAAAACAAGCACATGTGAAGATATTCGACATCATTAGCCCTTAGGGCAATGCCAATCAAAGTGCTTTCACACCCAGTATGACGGCTGTTATAAAAAAGACGAACAATATTAAGTGTTGGAGAGGAGGTAGAGGGATTGGAGCCTTCATACACTACTGGTAGAATTGTAACATGGTGTAGCCGCTGTGGAAAACAGTTTGTCAGTTCCTCAAAAGGTTAAACACAGAGTTACCATGTGACCCAGAGCAATTCCGCTCCTAAGTAGATACATGGCCACACAAAAACCGGTATGTGAATATTCATAAAAACATTCATAATCTCCAAAAATGAAAAACAACATAAAAGTCTCATCAGCTGGTGAATGGATAAATAAAAGGAGATCTATCCTTACAATGGAATATTATTCAGCAATAAAGAGAAATGAAGTCCTGATACATGCTACAGCATGGATGAACCTTGAAAACAACGCAAGTGAAAGAAGCCAGTCAAAAAAGAACACATGTTACCTGAGGCCATTTGTGTGAAATGTCCAGAATAGAGAAATCTATAGAGACAGAAGGTTGATGAGTGGTTGCCGGGGGCTGGGGACGAGTTAGTGACCACTAATGGGTACAGGGTTTCCTTTGGGGAAGATGGAATGTTCTAGAAGTGCTAATGGCCGCCCAACTCTGTACACTAAAACCCAATAGATTATATACTTTAACAGCATGAAATTTTTTGTATATAAACTGTTACTTAATGAAGCTGTTATTTTAAAAAAGAAAAAAAGAAGAGTCCCCAGAACAAGGTCCCCTTCAGAAAGCACTGGTCACATCATGCCTGAAATGATGCATTCAGTCCTGGGCTTGGGACAGATGGAAATACGAGCTTATCTCACCATGGAAATTAGGACATTTAGACTGTTCAGAGCAAACCCCAAGACACGTGATGTTTAGTCTACTTAAAAAAGAAATGATTTACAGGGAACATACAAGTCCTTGAAATATGAGTGACACTCATGTGAAGAGAGATGCAAATTACCCTCTGCTGTCCTGAAACACTGAGCTACCTGAGGAAAAGGCTGCTGTGGCCTCAGCACGGGGTCAGTGAGCGTGTGGGAAGGCGGCAGAGGCTTCAGATGACGGGTTGACCTGGCTGACCCCGAGCTAGCTTTCCGATTAGTGGATCCTATCATTTAATCCCAGAAGCTCTCCTGGTTTGTAACCCATCCCTCCGATCTCATATGCCTGGAAGTATGTGATCTTTTTTCTTCTTAATGCACTTGTTACCTCGCATGTTGTCCCATGAACATGGACCAGTATTTTTGCTCACTTAATAGACTCTTAAAATAGCTCCTGACATCCATCCTTATTACCCAGAAGTCGGTTCATCAGCAAACCCGAATGTGCTTCTGTGGCCTTGTGCAGTCATTTATAAAATGGTCCAAAGCCGCAGTTTCCTGGGAACTCGGTGGCTGCCGTGTCTCCGTCCAGACAAGAGCCCACTCGTTTCCACCTTTTTTTCTGTCCGTGAACTGGTTATGAGGCATTTCAAAGACTAAAGGAGTGGTCTTCAGTGCCCTTCCTGGCAGCACCTGAACGGGCTGGGAGCCCTGCAGGGCCTCGCCTCCGAGAGTCCTCAGCTGCGCGTTAGTGCAGAAGGATGGAGGCCTTGACCCGCACGCACCTCTCTCCTCAAAGGTTGTCATGGACGAGTCAGGAGTCATTTGTTTTGCAGAAGTCATGTCACTTAACTTTCACCTGCATAAAAGGTGAAAAAGCTGAGCCTCAGCCGTTGGTGGGAACCCTGCTTATGAAGCAGTTACGCTGTATCCGCCGTTTAGCTCGGGGCACGTAGAGACAGGTCTTGCAGCTGGAGCTCACAGGTTCTCCCTTACCTTTCTTTAAAACAGAGAGTGTTTGACCTGCCAGAGGCTACAGATCAATGTCAGGGAATCCACCCACCCACTGAAATAATTTACAAAGTCCATGGGCAGGGATAATATGCATTTTTCTTTCCTGTTTCAGAGTTTACACCTGAATGCCATTCACAGCGTGTTCCTCTAGTCCTACTGTCTGTGACCACTGGTCCCAGTATCCATGCGACTGTCACTGTTTGCTGCTCTTCACTTCCATTACCACTGCACCTAGCAGAACTGTCACTGTCCTCTTTCCAGTTGCTGCTTAGAGATCGTCCCTGACATCTCTCACTAGCAGACTGGGACATGCCTAGCTGTGGAAGCATTTCAGACTGTGGCTGCAATGCACTAGGAACACCCCTGGGTGTTATCAGAAGAGTTGTGTTGGCCTAGGCCCAGGATCCTGGAGCCGGCCTTGCCGTGAGCTGAGCCCTGCCCTCCCTGCTGACAAGCTGGCCCACCTTGTCCCCAGGGTGTGTGCGTGGCCTCCAGTTTGTGGGAAACCGCACTCACATGTCTGGCCCTATCCCCTTGCCTAACACTCACCAACCCCTTTCCCTAGCCTACTGAATGAAAATACTGTCTTAGCTTTGGCTGCTTTTACAAAATATCAGAGACAGCAGACATTTATTTTTCACAGTTCTGGAAGCTAGCACTTGAAGATCAAGGTGCGGACAGATTGGGTTCTTGGGAGGGCCCTCTTCTTGGCTGGCAGGTGGCTGCCTTCTTGACCGGTGTCTCCTCTTCTTCTTATAAGGGCACCAATCCTATTCTGGGGGCTTTGTCCTCATGATCTCATCTAAACCTTCTAATACCATTGAACTGGGGGGTAGGCCTTCACTTATGAAGGACACCAACGTTCAGTCCAAACAAACATATACTGTGGTGTCCACCTGCCTGGAGGGGAATCCAGCCTCCACCACTTTGCTTTACATCTCAGTGCCTCAGTGTTCTCAGCCCTGAGAGTAGGACTTACAACAATGTTGACCTCATAGATGTCTTATGAGAACCAATTGAGTTCAGGAGAGTGACAGCTGGAGCAGTGGCTGGCATACAGTAAAGGCTGCATAAATGTTAACTACTATGATTTATCTAAGGAGGTGGCTGATATCCTGGGTTTGACCCAGTAGGAGCATAACCCAAAGGAGTTGTAATAAAGGTAACTCTTGGGCAAATATTGGAGTGGTCTTCAGATAGTTCTAGAGACAGGAAGTCCTCTCCTCCAAGGACCCCACACAGCAGGGCTGGTGGAACCGGGCCACTGTGTCTGACCTGGGACTCCTCTAACAGGCGGACAACTCAGGGCACCCCGTCAGCTGGTGCTGAGACTCTTAGAACTGCTCCGACATCCTTCCTACCCAATGCTTGCTTTCGTCACTCCTTAACCACAGGTGCAGACCTGCCAGAGGGCATGCAGGCTCTCCCCACCCTCTCAGGCTCCCACCGATCCATCCTTCCAGGATGTCTTCCTGATAAGTCACTTACAGAACTGATCTTGTCTCAGTGACTGCTTCCTGGAGGACTCAGACCGACACAGCTATTACTACCCCTCTCAACTTCTAAAACTTTCACCTGCCTACACATGAGAGCAGGTGCTTATTTCTGTCTATGCCGGTTGAAGCTTCTAGAAATAGCATACTAAGTGAGAAAAGTAATCTTAATGGAGTTAGTGACAAGTCAGACTGAAAAAGGCTTTTTCTCCATATTTTTATAATCGTGTTTAAGTGGCTCATTTTCTCATCAAATTTCAAGTAAATCCAGATCCCGTAGTCTGTATGCTTTTTAATTCCTTATCATAAGCTCCTGGGTTTGTTTCAAGTATATAGAAAGGCAAATTGATAATGATGCAGACAGGTAACCAGTGAGCTGTTAACTAATAGAGGTCTGTTTGCATTTGAAATATTTAGAACTTCTTAATAGCTCAGAATCGAAAGATAGATTGAATGGGTAACTCCACCGCAGTTTAATCAACGCGCTATTACGGTAAGTGCACCTATAAACCACAACTACGCTCGTGTGACAACCTAAATGAGTGAAAAATCGCCGGCAGAGGTAGAAATTATTATTTATGCCTGAGAGCGCTCCAGTTGTTTCTAGTGATACTTTCTACATTAAATATTGATTCCAGCATCCCGGGTTTCTAAGCCATTGATATTGTTTTCAGAAGAAATGTGAAATGGTAGCTCCAGCGCGCTGCTTCCCCTGGACTGCAGTCTTCTCCCGCTGCGGCCGACGCCCTGCTTGGCATTACTGACCTGTATTCATCTGCCTCCTATTGCAGGAAACCGGATCTGCCCTGGCCAGCAGCCAGGCAGAGTGTCACCGACCTGCTGGTGTGCCCAGCAGTAACCTTTGCATTGTGTTCCTGACTGTCGGTCTCCTGCTTAGCCCTCGGGGGAGGTCGTGTTCCTCGTGCACAGAGCAGACACAGTTCAATGTGCAATTGTCCAGCCTGTGGGTGTTCAGTGCACAGGTTTGATTTCATAGCACTGAGATGGTAGAGCGGTGCACAAGTTTAAGAATGAGAGAATTACCATTTTCTACAGACAGGATACCTAATTGACGGTTTGAATTGATGTGTCACCCAATCATAGCTTTATGAACTGACAGTGAAAATGTAAGGAAAGAACCCAGGCACAGAGCAGTAATGTTGTGAGTGAGGATCCTCCCAGGGGCACGTCGGAGCCCCTACTCCTGTCCCAGGAGCAGGCATCCCAAGGCCTCGTGTGGTCTTGGACAAGTTGAGGGGCAGTACTTTGCACCTAGTAGATGTGGAATTGAAGCTTGCTTGAATTACATTGTAGGAGATTATCTTCGATAAAAGCCGGTTCACTTCTAGCCCGTGAAACCAAAGATGTTTCATAAGAGCAAATGTCGTACAAACTATATGAATCTGCCACTTTTATAGATAAAAAACAGTGAGCATTGGAAATTTCATGTGGTTCAGACTAACAATATAAAATAGGTATTGCCCAGCAGGTGTGGTTCAGTGCTTGAGCGTCAGCCTATGAACCAGGAGGTTCAATTCCTGGTCAGGACACATGCCTGGGTTATGGGCTTGATCCCCAGAAGGGGGTGTGCAGGAGGCAGCCGATCAATGACTCTCATCATTGATGTGTCTCTCTCTCTTTCCCTCTCCTTTCCTCTCTCTGAAATCAATGAAAAAAAATATTTTTAAAAAAACAGGTATTGACATAGAAGGTAGAATTTGGGTAAATGAGCTGAATTAAAATCTAATCATTCACAAGATTTTAAGCATATTATAAGAATTACATTTAAAGAAAACCCATTTAATTTAAATTCTATGTAAAGGATCCTTTTGAAAGCAAAGCACTTTTTAAAATAAGAGTAATAAACCTATAATCTATCCTGTCAACTTGAACATTTATATGCTATGTCCCTATTAATATGGAATCAACCATGTATATAAAAGAAATCCTTTTTATAAGATGAGTTTAAATGTAATACAGAAAAAAATGTGTACTCTAAAACAGATTGCTTTTAGTTCACAAATATAGTTCAATTGGAGAAGGTGACAAGTACATCTTAAATTTAAAGCAAGGTTATAGAGATGGTCATGCAAACAGCATTAGTGTGCGGTTTGAAGACTCCCTTGGGCCCCTAGAATTAAGCAGGCCTGGCTGGCCGAGGGCCCTTAGAAGGCATTTGTAAAATGGGACGATAACATGAAGCCACAGTGGCAATTTAAACAGTATACACAGAGCATCTTGCTCAGTAAATATTAGCTGTTATTAGAAAGAAGATGGCATTTTGGAGGAAAAAACAGATTCCATTTTTTAAAGCCAATCTGGAACTGAAGCAGCTTTAAAAGGGATTCCGTCTACGTTGCATACCGGTTAGTCCCCTCTTCATAACACAAGACAGGGCAGGGCAGGGGCTGCATCCGTCTTGCTCAGGTATACCCAGAAGTGGCTAAAATCTGCAAGCAGGTCCCAGACACTCAAACATGAAATAAACCAAAATTTACAAATAGAAGAAGAGCCCCCAGCCCTCCTCAGCCTGAGGAGTGAGAGTGAATTAGCACAGGACGCATCTGACACCTCTGCCCAGCGGGAGTGGCTGCCCCAGGGGGACAGGACCTCACTCAGAGCAGGGACCCCGGTGCCCTCGTAAACTGCTCCATCTCTGTCTTACCTGTGCCTCCCCTCACTCCTGGGCGGCCTGGCGGGGACACTATGAGTCCTCTCTCCCTGCGAAAACAATGACATAAAATATACAGCTCCGAGCCCACATTTAGGTCTGTTGCCGGCATGATGATGTTACTATTTCAGGAAAAGAAAGTAGTGGAAATAAGTAATACAGTATTTTTTAACCTTTTTTTTTTAAAAAAAAGCTAGAGACAGAAATCACCTTATTTTTCTTTAATTGGCAAACCAGAAAATGCTGGACTTGTCTTTTCCCAACTGCCCTCATGAAATAACTATTATCACCATAAAATGTAGCTGGAAGTTCTTTCCATTATAAAGACCTAAATGGATTTGAGGCCTCCGAGCAATAAGATAATTAACCCCACCAGTAAGTCTGCAGTGACCCGACTTGGACACAAATGCAAAAGTGAGAGATGCAATTTTGATTACGGTTTTCTTCCCGAAGACAACTGTGACACTTATCAGGTGGACCATTAACCCGGCAGACAGCCCGCCACCCCGGGCACTTCCATCCACTCGCCCTGCCTCCCCCACCCCACCTGGCCAGCACCCCCAGGATTCCAGGGGGAAACAGCTCTAGCCCTTCCACACAGTCTGACCATTGCTTTGGCCGCTGCTGAGGCTCGGGAAGATGCTTGGTCGGATGGAGACGTCAGCAAGGACGTGGCTGACCCGGACAGAGGCCAGCCCCCACGGGCAGGATACAGCTCCCTCCAACTCCCTTAATGTCCTTCTCTGTACACAGAGAGCACACAGGCCCCCACAGAGACACACACAGGCAGGTACACATAGGACATAGACACACACACAGATATAAGTACAGAGACATGCACACACAAAGGGACACACAAGACATACACACTCACACAGACATGCACAGAGAGACATGCACACATAGACTCAGACACACACACACAGAGACTCACTCAGATATACACTCATCTACAGGCACACAGACCCACACAGGATGTCAGCTCACACTGACACACACACACAGATATACTCAGGACACAGGCTGATACACACTCACACAGATGCACTCAGATACTCACAGACACACAGAGAGACACACAGACTCACACAGGACATCAGCACACACACACGCACACACACTCACACCCCATCACAAGAACCTGATGTATTCCCTCTGGTCTTCCACCACCTGGTGCCTGACTGGTTGTCCCCAAAGGGTGCTCCCACACACACAGAGGGCTCTGTGTTGGGGAGAACTGCATGGACTAAGCCTGGCTTGTCACCCCCGGGAGAACATGGTGGCTGCCATCAGAAGCTCCAGACCCACAAGGCACAATGCTGCCCTGAGCAACACTCACTCCCGCTCCCATCGAGGACTACAGCTAATCACCCAGAACTGTTTCCAGGGGACTTGGGACTTATTATTTAATGATGTTATTGCCGCCACTCCAGAGATCCCTGATGGGTCTGTGAGCCTTTGCGAACACAGAAGAATTATCACAGACTCTGGAACAAAATCAATTTTGCATAGAGAGGCCAACATTCATTAGGGCCAATGAAAAAATATTCCTATGAATGATTTATTGAAGAAGTCATAAATTAAACAAATGGGACTACATTAAACTAAAAATTTCTTGCATATGTTGCCCAACTTATTTCATCGAATCATCCCCAGCTCACACTTTGGGGGATTTTCATGTTATTTCACCTATAAATACTTTAGTAGGTACAGTTTAGGTTTTTAACCTGAGATTAGTTTACTGAAATGAGAGTTTGGGTAAAGGATGGTGATAATAATAATTACTATTTATTAAGTGTTTAGTATATACCAGATAATATACATACACACACACACACACATATATGTGTGTGTGATTTTATTTAATTCTTTAAAAACCCTATGAGGTCAATATTATTGTCATTCCCATTTTATAAATGAGAAATATGAAGCTTTGCAAAGCTACGAGATTTGCCTAAAATCACAGCTAATAAATGCAGTTGCTGGGGATGAGCCTCAGTCCATCTGCCAGATGTTGTTGGGGTAAGGAGACAGAAATGACGAAGTTATTGGATGCCTTCAGTACATCTCCTAGGGTTATAATTCCAGGTAAAAAGAATGGCTATAGTTTATGTGCCAAAATACTGGATGACTATTAGGGGGGAGAGGTGCTGATGGAAAGGCTGGTGGATGCCGGAACTAGAGGTCACGACACCGCTGAACCTCCAGGAACCAGGGGCTTCTGCTTGAGGGAGAAGAGGGATGGGCTCCTGGGGGAGGCAGGATGACTGGCCCAGTGGAAATAGGATGAGCTCAGGGGAGAGCCCAGGTACAGAACTAGGGGGGATGTGAGGATGTGGGAGGGGCTATTAGGATGGAACGTGCAGTCCTGTGGGCAGAGTGATAAGGGCCGGGAGAGAAATCCTTGGTGGGAGGACCCAGGAGGAGAGAGCAAGTTGAGAGAAAGAGGGACAGACTGGATCTCACCTTTTCGCGTGAAGTGAAAAGGACATCAAAGCACTTACCTAGTTCCATGCTGCTCAGCGTGTGGCCCACCGGCCGATGTCAGTGTGCAAACTGTCAGCGGTCCACGGTGAGCAGACACGCGGAGAGAACGCAGCAGTGTAGACGTCGCACATAGCAATGTGACATTGCCATGGACCAACTTGTATTTTACAAAAGTAATGATCCGTGACAGATTTGGGATTTCTTTAAAATGATCCTTCCCCACAAGTGGCTGCAGAAGCACTGGTCTGTGTCGCCTGTGTGCTGTGATGTGCTAGCTCTGCTTCTCACATCTTGTTTGATCAAGGCCGCCGGACACGTGATTGCAACAGGCAGCTTTCCTAATCTTCCCTGTGGTCTTAAAAGAAGCACTCAGATGAATTTGGAGGCATTAACAGTGACTGCTTTTTGCTACTGGGTTCCTTTAGAAAGGAAGCCGTGTTTCTTTCTGCTTAGTCACATTTAGTAGTTAACGGGATCCGGTTTGCCAAACTCTTAGTAAAAGCTTTCCCAGAATGACAAGATCGGCGATGGTTACCGTGGCCTTTCCAGTGGAAGAGCTTTTCCTGTCAGACTTTATTCCTTGTTTTAGGATTACCACAAGGTTTCAAAGTAATTGGACTTGGTCTAGACGGCAGATTTTGGCCGTTGCTAAGGAACGAGATTAGTGCTAATCTAAGGAATATATTCTTCATTTTTATTTCCATTTGTTACTACAGCACTTTAATTGCAGATAAATGTCTTTTACGGCTCTCCGAGGTGTAAAACATTTCTCTCTTAGCTGGTGGGTTAGCCGGGGAGGCTGTGTGTGTACACATGCTCCAAGCAGATGGCAGTCAGGCGTGAAGTGGCTCAAAAGAAGAAAAAGCTGCTTGTGACAGAAACAATAGCTGGCCTTGTAGGCGCCAGCCACGGCCGAGCGCTCGGGACCAGACCTGCAGCGCCCACCCGTACGCAGCCTGGGGCCTGCACGCCGTGTCCACTGACGCTGTGCACACTCCCGAGTGCCTCCATGTCACAGATGACACCGTTCTCAACCGCTGCCAGTCACCAGGCAATCAGTTCCGCAGATAAAAGATCATTGTCAAACCCGAGGAACTCATTTTCCACCCGGCAGCCAGAGTGAGCTTTTCGCAAAGCAAACCTGATAGCATCGCCCCAGTCTGCCCTGACCTCTCCGAAGCCCAGTCCGCTTAAAACACCTCAGTACTCCCGGGGGCCTGTCCCCTGTCCCAGTGCACAGCAGCCTGGCCCACACTCTGGCACTGCCCCCAGAGCTCCTCTCTGCCCCCAGCTAGGCAAGGCCCAGGGTCACTTCCAGGCTCCCTTAGCTGGGGACCTACGTAGATCCAAACCAAGCCCATACCACCCTTCCTGGCTTTTGTCACATCTGTAGGTTTATGTTAATTTGTGTAGGTTTGATTAGGATCTAGTTCTAGAACAGTCTAGATCTCAAGAAGGCAAGGCCTGCTGGGTTTTCTTTGAGACTCTGTTTGCAGTGTCATAAGAGCCCCTCGCTCAGAGCTAGTCCTCTAAGGGTGCAGGTTGAAAGCAGGAACTCAGGAACATAAATCCAGATGCAATAGGGCTCTGGCAGTGTGGACGGTCCTCCAGAGCCATGATGTCATGAGCTGGATCCTGGCCAAGGCACCGCCTCGAAGCCCCTGTGAGGGAAGCGGCAGCTGCTGCTTCATGTGCTGGTTGTCACCTCTCACAGAGTAACTCCTGTGAAGTTGGAACAGTTTGGTTCTTTATGAAAAACACCACCACCAACAGCACCCTCCCTCCAAAAAAAGGAAAGCAACACCTGCTAGGGCTGGTGCCCCGTAAGAAGTGCGAGGAGAGCCACTGGCTACGCCCCTCGAGTGTGGGATGGATGCCGTGGGCGGACTCGTGAGTGCGAGGGTTGAGGGCTCGTGACCGTGGAACCTTGGCTGCAGGTGAGACTCTGCCTGTGCTCACAGATGTTTTCTCATTGAATCCTCTCAACAGATCTGTTTTTACCCTACTTTTGCAGTCGAAAAAACGGAGACTCAGAGAGGTTAAGTAATTTCTCCGAGGTCACACAGCCAGTCATGGCAGAGAGTGGACTTGAAGCCACACAGTGTAACTCATTGCAGAGCTGCTCCCTGCCCCCAGCTGGGCAGTCTCTTTTCTCCCAGAGACCTTAGCCCATATCAAGGGTGTGCTGTACTCGCAGACTAAATAACGTCTGTTCATAGAAGAACAGTTGTCTCTTAGTCTATAGTACTTTGGGTTTGAGTTAAGATTTAACTAAAAATAGCTACATAGCCCACCTTCAGTTTCTACCCTTTCCATTACCATTTGCATTTTGAACCATTTCTAAAATCCAGATTGATCAGCTACCTCTCTCCCGGGTTCATGAATGTTCAGTGGCTCTCTCTGCTTACAAGAACACGAAAAACCACTTAGCCGGGCACGTGAGGCCTGAGAACCAGCCCAGGCTCCGTTCCCTCCTCTCTCCCACTGCATCCTCTGGCCGGAACTCCTGTTTGCAAGCCAAGGACTCCCCTGTTTCTTGCCTGAAATGTGACTCTCCCATCTGAAAATCTTAGCCATCAAAGCCAGGACAGCCAGAGCGACAAAGCACACATAGAATGGCAATGAATATGACTATTTTTAAACTAATTCTAAATATTAATTTCCATAATACTCAACCAAGTCTGGGAGGAAAGATTACTTTGAAAAGGCCTCAGCCTGTTATAAACGTGCGATTGGGAAGTTCTTCAACAGTAGGTGCAAATTCAGCTTCCAATCAGTCCAATCAGGAGAAAACATTTCGTATCATCTAGAATGAGCTGGGTTTTTTCTTCAACAGCCCTAAATCTTCCAGAAGGGCTCTGCAACAGCTTTCTCAAAGAGTAACAAATTCTACTTGGTGTATCATCTCTTTGTGTTTAATTATAAGGATTTGCATTTGCAGAACCAATTAATCAGTAATTAGCATTGTACCAAAAGAAATTAAACAAAGATAAAAAAAACAAAAATACAACTCAGCACAGGGCCGTAGCACCCGGTAATGTTCCCTGCAGCGTGATGAAAATACTCCCTGAGAAACACGGGTTAAGGGAATGGTGAGCCGGGTGGGCCTTTGGTACTTTGTCCTCAGTGACCACAAGTGCCAATGGGAAGCGTGGGGGTCGTGCAAATCCAAAACTCTGATGATGCTAACAGTGGTCTGCATTTCACATTTCACCGGGAATCTGCTTTGTCTTGAAAGGTAGTGGCAGACTTTGGCAATGCAAAAAAACGCATGTTTTATGATACTTTATTAAATCTTCATTTTTTTAAAAAAACAACAAAAAACAGATCAGCTTTTGAGTTAATTATCAACTAGACCTCTGAAACAAACTTTAGATGTGAAAAATCAGAAAAGATGCAAAGCAGATTGTGGAAGAGAAAACAAAGGCCCCCGAAACCAAGGAGTAGAAAAGATGTGACCATGGGGTACATCCCTGAAGGAATCAGGGCAGAGGGCAGGGGACCCTGTCTCTGTGGAGTCCTGCCTTTCCCAGCACCCGGCTCCTCGGCCTCTTATCCTGGCTCTCAAACATTTTGTTAAAAAGAGAAAAAGAGAAGACAGAGTTGGAAAGAGCAGTCAGCAGCCTCTGTAATTCAGTCCTGGGACAGATGAGTGTGGCCTGCACCTGTCCCCACACCGGTTGTGGAGCGATGGTGTCAGCTGGGCTCACGGTGGGCAGCCAGCCAACGGCAGTGTATCCAGCAAGCCTTTCTCCTTCGAGGCCCCTAGTTCCACCTCCCCCTGACATGCCTACATGGGGGCAGGGGGTGAACATCAATGACCTTAAAGTCCTTTAAGTTTTCTCCAAAATGCTTCCGTTTCTGAAGGAAACTGGCCTCGCCTTCACTCCCAAGTCCGAGATCTTGTGAACTGTGGATGTTGTAGCCCATTCACAGTGTGCCGAGTGACTGAGCAGTTTTTCCCCTGGTGTATGAGGTCGTCTTGAAAACTGCAGAGTAAATTGCACTGTGTACTCACAAGCTTGCTTTCTAGAAGCATCTTTAATTGCCAATCTCTGAAGAAAGTATTAGTCTTTCAATGGAACACTTTTCCAAGAAAGAGTGTGAGGTGCTTTGAGAAGAACCGCAGAAGGAAACTTCAGATTCCCGGCTTGGGTTGGGAGAGTAAGCTTTGCTTAGTAATTTAACGTCCTGGGGGTCGTTGGAGAGCCAAATTGTAGTACTTTTTATAACTTCACCATGAAATTACTTGAGCAGCCCCATGCCCAAAATTGGAAACAATTTGGTTTTTCTCTGATTCAGGAATCTTTTCCCGCTGTGCTGCTGTAAAATTTCTATCTCTCTGACTTTATTACTTTTACAAATTAGACGACACACCTGTGAATGAAACTGCATTTGTCACCGTGACCATTCATTTGTCCATATGGCTTATTAATCCTCTGTGGTGCGTCTTCAACTGTCCCCCAGTTTAAAATGTTCATGTCCTAGAAGGTGGTACAATTTACCCAATGTCGGTGATTTTAACTTTGGTGAAATCAGCGTAAGCAAGCCGACTCCGGGCCGCAATAATTATCTTGTGAGCCTTTATTCGAGTTTAACCAGCCAAAATTCACGAGCCAGAGTAGGCCATCGGTCTCAGTGAGTGATGGCCGTGGTCTTCACTTTAGGGCATGGTCTTCACTTTAGGGCATGGTCTTCTTCACTTTAGGGCATGGTCTTCACTTTAGGGCATGGTCTTCTTCACTTTAGGGCATGGTCTTCACTTTAGGGCATGGTCTTCTCTTTAGGGCATGGTCTTCTTCACTTTAGGGCATGGTCTTCACTTTAGGGCATGGTCTTCTCTTTAGGGCATGGTCTTCTTCACTTTAGGGCATGGTCTTCACTTTAGGGCATGGTCTTCACTTTAGGGCATGGTCTTCCCTTTAGGGCATGGTCTTCCCTTTACAGCAGGGTCTTCACTCTACCATGCGGCCTCGGCTGCTCTACCCTGTCCCCCTCCTGCAAAGTGCAGGAGAGCAGCTCGCTGGATTCTGCGTTTCCCCGCCTCTCTCTTCCATCTCCGAGATGGCTCCAGTTAACATTCAATACCTGGGAGCCATCCTGAGTCACCCCTTTTACTCATTGCACACCCAGTGTCTCAGTCAGTCCTGCCAGGTGACCTGCCACTGCCCCAACCTTCGTCCCAGCCACCATCCCCTCTTATCTTGGCTTCTAGCAATTCTTTCCTCCCTGGCCTCCTGGCCTCTGCCCCGCCTTCCCTACAATCCATTCCCCAGAGAGCACCTCGGTAATTATTTTTAAAAATATGAATCTTGTTATGTCACTAGGTCTGCTTAAGTCCCTCTAGTGACTACCTGTAACACTTAGAATAAGTTTGGATCACCTCCCATGGCCACAGGACCCCGTGTCCAGCCCTGCCCCCTTCTCACACTGATGGGGTCTTTCTTCAAATATCCAGCACTCATTCCTCTGTGGGGACTGTACCCAGCTGCCCCTTCTGCCTGGGGTGGTTTCCCATCTCCTCAGGGCTGCCTTCTCCGCCCCCTCACATGTCACCTCAGACGTCACCTCCTCTGAGAAGCCTTTGCTGACCACAGTCAGGCATGGCAGCCCTTTGATGACCTTCCCAGCACTCGTCCCTATCAGAAATTGCTCTGTCCCTTTTTGTTTGTTTCCTGATCATTGTGTTTCTCCCCGCCAGCCTCGTCTGCCCTCCTTCACGTGTCCCCCGTGTGTGCGAACAGTGTGTAATACACCCTCAGTGAACACGTGTTAGATGGATGGCCAATGGGTGAATCCCCTTTCTAACACTGTAGGGTTTTGACCCGATCACTTAACCGCTGGACCCAGCTTCTTTATCTCTACGATGAAGCTAACACACTGGATTTTCAAGGGGATAAGTTCAGGGAGTACACGTGGGTGGCAGCTGTGGTACTGGCGTGACCCACAGCCCATGCCGAGCGAGCACTGTTAACAGTGTCCCTCCCTGTTTTCCAGGAAATCCTCGGAGGAACTGGACATGGACAAGGTGACAGCAGCCATGGTACTCACCAGCCTGTCCACCAGCCCTTTGGTTCGGAGCCCCCCTGTGCGGCCTAATGGTGAGCCCGGGGATGGGGTAGGGAAGGGCCCCTGGGTGCCAAGAGCACAGCCTCCCTTTGAGGGGCCCCATAGGGGTCTCATTCCTATCAAATGAAATGAACCCTCGCTGTGGGCAGGAAGCCAAGGGAAATGTGGGAGAAATGGAGACTCAGGGCCACCAGCTCCCTCACCTTCCCAGAGGCCCCAGTGCGCCTCAGTCCTCCCCCCACCTGCTCCCCCACGTCACGTTGCCAGGACACTTATCTGCAGTACTTTTCCCTTTCCCCGGGGAAGTGGAGATTGGTCGAATGAAGTTGTTTTCCCAGCATCATTTCTGTTCGGCAGGAGAGGTAGATGTATCACAGAGCTCTGAGGATTAAATATTTTGAAAAAGCATTATCCCATACTCCTCAATCAAATACAATTACTTTTTCCATTCATTCACTCAGTATATGTTTATTAGGTACTATGCTTAGATGGTTTGAGTACATCATTGACAATAATGTCCATACTCCATGTAGTGTTCAGTCTCTCTGGAGGGGGGAAAAAGACTCTCAGTCACAGCCTTATCAATGGCTGGCATTTACTGAGCACTTGCTAGGTGCCAAGTACTAGGCTTGCTTTATCTCCTGTAATTCTCACAACTCTATGAGCTGTCGTTATCACTAGCTTACAGATGAGTAAACAGAGGCACATGGGGAATAATTGACTTGTAAATAGCAGAGCTGAAATTCTCCTCGATACCTTCCCAATTCCAGTTCTGTTCTCTCAGTTATGACTTAATGTGGCCTCACATAACTCAGTATGAGACATCAGGAGGGCAGTAGGAGATGCCGTTGGCAACCTGGCTAGGAGTGTGGACAGCCATCCGGGGCTGCAGGAGAGCTCTTACGTGATTTCGGCACTGGAAAGTTACAGTTGAGTTTACAGACAAAAACAAAAAAGAAACTACAACAATGAAAAATTACATGTGGGTGTCCTGAGCCTTGGTGGTCACAGAAGGGATGGACAGGACATAACTGGGAAGTGTGAGGGTGGAGGAATCGACAGGACGTGGTGATGGACAAAGAAGATGAAGGACAGGGAGTGACAGGGTGACTTCCAGGCAGGCGGTGTGCTTCTACAAGGAGACCCGCTCCCTGAGATGGGAACAAAGGCAGAGGAGCACGTCTATTGGTGAGTGTTTGGGGCAAGAGCCGGGGTCACTGAAGACGACAGGTCCAGTTTGAAGACATGTAGTGGGCAGTACTGAGGCTCATTCAAGGGCAATGTCTTGGGGAGGCCCGGGCCGCCCATGCCGAATTGGAAGGCAGCATTTTGAAGCCGTGAGACTAGATTAGAGCACAGAGAGCCATGTGGAGGCAGCGAGCGAAGACCAGGAGGAGACTGAGGGGCAGGGGTGAGGCCCACCGTCACCTAAGGGATCAGCAGGGAAAAAGAACCCAGGAGGAGCCTGAGGGTGACAAGGTGGAGGAGAGCTCGGAGAGTGCGCTTTCATGGAAGCCAAGGGAAAAACGAGTTTCAAGGACAGGTGCCTGATGCTTCAGAAGCTCAAGCGTAAAACAGACTGAATTCTGCATCCAATGAAGGTCACGGAGATCTGGCAGGAGCGTTCACAGTGGACCACCCACTGCGGCAGTCAGGCTGCAGTGGACTGAACTATAACGCACCGAGACCACGGAGGGAAAGTGACCACCAGGGAACAGCTTCTCTCCAAAGCCAGCCTAGTCAGTGAAGAGACCGAGGGATCTTCACACGTAATTTGGTAGTAAGTGCGAGGTGTGAAAATAAATGTGTTGAACATCCAGTGAGTCCTCACCAAAGCTACTCCTCTCCAGTTGTAGGTGTGCAGAGTGATCAGGGTGCTGGGAAGTCAGATCAATACAGTAAAACAGTAGCGCCCGACCCCCATCATGACCATCACAAGCCCTGGAGCGGGTGAAGTGACTGTGAGATGGGCCCTACCCTTGCTGTTAAGTGACATCACCTCTCTTCTCGGGGCCTCTTTAACAAGCATCCTGATTTACTTTGCTCTGGGTGGCAATGCCGCCAAAGAGAGACTGCAGTAAAAGCAAAACTGAAGATACCCCCAAAGCCAATCCTAGGAAAAAGGAATTGCATAAGACATGGAAGAGTTAATAGAAAAAAATTCTTCGATGTTACAAACAAGTATTTACTTTGTCCCAAGCTGGGCCACCAGATGCAAATAAATTGTAGATTTTCATTGCTTTACAAACAAACAAACAAACAAAAAACCCACAAAACAAAACAAAATAAAATTAAAAAAAAGGAAGTGGAGAATTTCCTAGAATCCTCAGAGGAGAAAGAACATATTTTAATGCAATCATTATTTTTAACACGGCATTCTTTTTGAATTAAGAATGTTTTTAATGTTTCTTTGTCTTGAAAGGTTAGAATCAAAATAAACCTTTTGCTTCTTCAATGCAAACATTTGTTAGCATAGTTATAAAGAAAGTAATTCACTGCTCATTATGATTTTTAAAAAATAACTACCCAAATAATAATCCTAAATTGCCTGCTAGCTCATTAAGTCTGCAACAGGCAGCAAATTCTTAACAAGGGAAAGCAGTTCATGATAATGAAAGCGTTGGATTTTTTAAGAAATAAATATTATGTCCAGAATTATTGTATATCAGTGAATTTTTGAAAACTGTCGTTTTGTACCTGGAAAGGATCATTTTGTCAGGAAGTAGGTTGCAAAGAGAGTGAGATTCCAGCAGGGCCTGTCTGCATTGTTGCCAAATACATGTTTAAGATAAGGAGACACTTCTCTCTAAAAATATATATATACATATATATATATATGTATATATATATTATGAATTGGTTCTGACTTTTTTCTGAAAAGTTCATTTATATATCACATGGTCTTTCTCATTAAATAGTGTTTCTTAAGGGAAATGTCATTACTAAGTAAGCAGGTTAACTTTGGGCATTGCCATGAAGCAATGCAACCACATGGCTTTTCAAAACAAATTGTTGCTTTTCAAAATAAACTCAGTTTCTCATACTTAACCTGATTACACCACAAACATATTTTATTTTACAAGTACATGCCGTGGTGTATTTTTAAGCCTCCTGAGCCTGCCAAGGAATTTGTAACACCAGGTAATACCACCTAAGGCCTTCCATGAGGCTCCTCTGGAGGTCCTGTTGTGTTGTACGCAGCTGTCTTATTTTTATAAAAGGCCACTCAGGTCTGGCAAGTACATCTGTCTCCGGTTGACTGCAGGGACTGGAATGCTAATTTGGTTTTGTTGGTGCCAGGGCGGTGTGATCCTGCAGAAATGACCGTTTGATTGGGTCAGAGCCTTGTTTAATGAGCTAGGTAACTTTCTTCTGCGATTTCAACTTAAAGCTCATTCTTCTAACTGGACTTTTTGCTTGACGTAGTTGAGGAATATGCTGCACATCTGTAATTGGGTGAAGGTAGTCAAGACAGTCTTCCATGAATGCTTGTCCACTATGTGTCTTCACCTCATTACTAATCGCACAGATATGAACAGCATTTTCCTAATGAGGCATTTTGGGATTTTTCCTCCCTCTGTGTACTTAGAATATAGTTTTAATATATTCAAAATGCACATAAATGTGGAAGAGAAATTATCCGAAAAGAAGGTCGAGTTTATACAAAAGCTAATTAAAACCAGGCATCTTACAAGGGAAGGCAGATCTTCAGTGATTAAAAGAGCATCCCAAAGGCATTCTAGCTGGGCGAAGATCTCTTCACATCAGCAGACATTTCATGTTCCCCCCCACGTGGAAAGGTAAAATTCAACAGCCATCTTCTCAGTAATTATGACTGATAAATTCTTCTCTGATCTGAGCTTTGTTGGAAAAAGGAGGATTCCTACAACACAGGACCCATGACTGAAGGAGAAAGAAGGCCAACTGGTAGACCAGGGTTTGGGCCCCGGTTCACCTATTATCAGCTGCAAGTCGCTTAACTTCCCGGTGACTCGGGTCCTCCTCTGTAAAACCAGCGGGGACAGCCTCTGCTCTGAGAGACACATGTTTTGAGAACACATGAGACTGTGAAGAGCTTTGTGAGATGCAAAACACCAAATGCAAAGCACTGTTATTTCTTATAGGTCACTGGCTTTAGGTAACTATCCAGAAATTATTATTTCTCTTAGATTCTTACATCTTGGACTAACTTTTCCCATAAAGCTGTTCCAAAGATCTCGGACCTATAAGAAATTCCTTTTTAGAAGTTAAAATAGGGGGTGGGGGAGGGGGGCAATATTGCAAATCATTTCCCTCTTAGAAACATGCTCAGTAAACCCAGAGTTCCCCAATCTCGGTGAACGAGCTCATCTTTTAACTTGTTTTCATATCATCTCCACTGTCATCCTAAGGAAAGACATGCCCAAAACCACCCACATCCGAAAACGGTTAGGAAGACCTGTCATGTGATTAAAATAGCTCAGTGTTTGTAAAGGGTGATGCAGCTCTTTCCCCGAGGTATGCATAGTGCGCCCCCAGCTGTGGCACGTTTCTGGGTGGGCGCAGGTGCCTGGGAGGGTCCAGGCGGGTGCCGCGCCCCAGGCCCTGCACCCCACTGGCACTGACCCTGCCCGTCTGCACCCGCAGAGGGCCTGAGCGGGTCCTGGAAGGACGGCGGCGCCCCGTCCAGCAGCTGCAGCAGCGGCTACTGGAGCTGGAGCGCCCCCAGCGACCAGTCCAACCCGTCCACGCCGTCGCCGCCGCTGTCCGCCGACTGCGCCAAGCCCTTCCGCAGCCCGGCGCCCGACGACGGCATCGACGAAGCCGAGGCTGGCAACCTGCTCTTCGACGAGCCCATCCCCAGGAAAAGAAAGGTGAGCCTCTCCTCCCGCCTCCCGGGCTTCCACGGCCCGGATACGCCAGGGTCCTGGTGGGAGGCAGAGCCACTAGGCGTGGGCACGCGTCTCCCAAGGGCGCTGGCCCCCCACCCGCTCGGGTAAGTCGCTGCCTGGAATCAGAGTTGGCAAGGGTGCCACAGCCTTCACAGGGTTTGGGAGCTTTCAAAGCAGACGTCAGGCACGCTGTGGTGCTTCACTCACTCTCCTGTAAAATAAAACTAATATTTTATTTTTCACCTGTAAAATAAAACTAATATTCTTTTTTCTCTCTTCAAAAACCATATTGAAAGAATGTTTTGCATCTTATTTTTATAAAACAGGGTGTGAAACACATGAAACCTGACACATAAACATATGTACGACTTACAGACACAAAAGTATGTTTACTAAACAAAAGTATGTTTACTAAAGTGAAAAGGAGATCTAATGAATTGATTTAATACTTCGATTACACATTTATTTAATCCTCACAGCCGACCTGTCTGGTCAGAGCGTTTTCCCGACTTGATAGGAGGCGATTGACGATCAGGGAGATTAGACGTGAGGTTGCCCTGCCCCGCAGGCCGCGTGGGCCGGGCCTGTCTAAACCTAAAGCGCATATTCTCGTCACAGGCTCCTAGGTATTTACACTGTCGTGCCCACTCACAGTGGTTCAAAGGCATTTCCACATCACAGAATGAAGCAGTCTACTGCCACATCTAGTGAACATTCTAACATTTTTAAATGTCCATGTCAGTGTGAAGCTGTTACTTTATATTATTGGTCCTTCAAGTCGTTCTTGGTGGCTTCACTATGAATCGCTGCTCACAAACGAAAATCCAAAGCAAAACCCTGGGGACTGCAATGCAACCTTTCCCCCCCCCCCAATTTATTTCAAAGAGGAAAACAAAGACATGGCATTGATCCAAGCTGTCCTTCCCTCCGTCTCTGCTAGTGTCACTCAGCATGTGTAACTGTGGAGCCTGCACGGCCACTCTCTCCACCCAGTAAACGGGATAAAGGAGGCCCCCGCCTCCCCAGAGGCAGCGCATGAAGATTGCTGCTCCACACACCAGTCCGTCAGTCAGAGGGCTTGTTCGGCGTCCTATGGGCCCCCAGGGACACTGGGTGTTCGCTCGACTAGGGAGAGAGGCTGGCACTTATACGGGTGGGAAACCGCAGGCAAGACAGCCTTGGGGACCTGAAGGGTTGTCCTGTTGCTTCAGGCTGCACAGACTTTCTCTCTGGTGTCATCTGGCTGTCATCAGCAATGGCCCGGCCAGGTGGCGAGAACTCCCAGTACAGGGACCCCATACTTGTCCGGTGCCCTGCAGAAAGTAACTTAATGAGCTGTGAATAAATAGCACTTCATTAATGAACTGGACAGAATTCGGTGCGTTGTACACGATCAGGGTATTGTTTCTCGGTGCTTCTGCTTCATTTGTACGTTCGTGTATGTGCTGTGCATATGGGATCTCTTACTGTGGCTCATGGGCAAAAAGCTTGGAAGCCCCTGTTCTGTGTCTGTGGGAAAGGAAGGAGCCCCATTCTAACTTAACTTTGCTACCCCGCAAACTTAAGAAAATCATTTACCTTCTCTGATCAGCAGCTTCTTCATCTGTAACAAAGCAAACAGGTATTATCAACCCTGTCTCAGGACATCCACGAAGATTCAAAGTGACCATAAATAGAAAGGGTCTATAAGCCCTGAAACCCCACCTCCTGGAATGAAGCAACATTGTAATAAACACAGTAGGGTCCCTACAGGAAGGATAGATGGCATTCCCTGGATCTGATGATGGGCCTGACCCTCCTCCTGGTTATGGAAGTTCTCGTCTCCTGCCCACCCCCACCATGGACACCGCACCCCCACCTCCCCCGTGATCCAGGTCCAACATACGTAAAAAGGAAGAGAGTGTGAGATGTCCCCTAGACAAGCCATCATCTCTTACTGTAAGTAGCGAAGGAGAAACATTTTCTGATAACTACATTTGTATACTTACAGTTTTCAAAATGCATTTAAATGCAGCATTTCGTTTAATCATCACAAAAATCACTGGCATGTCCACATCCCCATTTTGCAGAAGAGGCTCATTGAGGTTAGGTGACTTGCCCCAGGTCCTGTAGTTCCTAATGTGGCAGAGATAAGATCAGCTCAGCTGAAATTATAAAGAGGAAACTCGAGGCAAATTAATTTGAAGCATCCGCATTTCCCTCCGCCCACAGAGGAGAGTCATGTGGAGAAAAAATAATCAGAGGCGGCATCAGCCAACATTACCTGGCAGGGTGGGAGAGGGGTGCAGAGGACTGGGGAAGAAGCAGTGGCAGTGAGAGGGACTGCAGCCGGACTTCCTGCATGAAGCACCCATCACTTACGATGACCCGCAGCCAAGGTGGGTGGGAATGCTAGAAGGGGAAGTGAAAGCCTTTCTCCCAGCCCTGGAAATCAGCCAGCCCAGTTATAGCAGAATTTTTCATCCTTGGACTGAGGGTGCTTCCCTGGTAGTGGGAGCTGGATGCTGGGACTGCGGGAAGGTGCAGTCCCCATCGTGACCACAAGGGGTTGCAGTGACCCTAGGTGCGCCCCAAGCCAGGAAGAAAACAGGCCTCCCAAAACTTAACCACCAACCCCAGGGGATCTCTGGGAAATCAAAACGTGTTGATAACTAATTATTAATGTGCTTTTTTCCCGTATCAGATTACAGATTTGCCCCTTCCTGAACAGGATCAAACGATTCGGGCTTGGGAATTAGCACCCCAGCTTCAATACTTATGTGATCTTAAGCAAGTCTCAGTTGACCTCTCTCAGCCTGTTTCCTCGCCTTTAAAATATGGGCCTTAGTAGCACTACGTTGGTGGGGTTGCTGTGAACATTCTTTGAGCAGCAAATGCTGGCTGCTTATATTTTGCCTTTGACAACTCACAGTGGATATGTGAGAAGTGTGGGTGTAGAGAGGGGTGTGTTTGCCTCCATCCCGACCCCACCCTGACAGCTACCTGGACACCCTGGGCCCCTCAGCCACCTTAACTTTATTTCTGGTTAATGGAGGGCAGCAATGACAGTGGCAGAAATCGGGGCCATACAAGGAAACTGACAGCTCAGGTCACACCAGGTGGATGTCATGGTGATGACACAGCACCGCCAGTCAGAGCAGGAGAGGATCAGGGATAAGAGTGAGATCCAGGCAATTCAGTGACAGCACCATAGAATACTCTGCCACCGGGCAGTATATATGGGATAGGAGCATATGGAGGACTTCTGAAGTCACCCAGCAGAGGCTCAGCTTCTCCACGTCACAGGACTGTTTGATCCTGTGATCAAACGTCCCTGAAGGTGAGAGGCACTCTTAGAATCCACTGATTAAGAAAACACATAATCACTAGGGATTCTTGGTAATTCAGGGATGCTTTTGTTGTTGTTACAGAAGGCATTTAAAATCAACTTTATTTCAGTATAATTTCCACACAATACAATAAACCATTTCAAGTATACAGTTCAACGAGTTTTGACGAGTTTCTCTCCACCTGGGTAATGACCACTCTGATCCAGGCCAGCACTCCTGGTGACCCTCCGCAGTCAGATGCCCCTGACGCCCCACAAACAGGCAACCACTGAACTGACAGTAGGTTAATTTTGCATGTTGTGGAATTTAAACTAAATGGAATAACACAGCCTACGCTTTGGGGTGTACAAAATTCCACATACTGGCAACAGGAACTCTCACCCGTTGCCAGTGGGAATGTAAAATGGTGCGACCACTTTGTAAAACAGTTTGGCAGTTTCTTATAAAGTTAAGTCTACACTTACCATCTTACCAGCAACTTCACTCCTAGAGTATTTACCTAAGAGATGAGAAACCTGTGTCCACAGGAAGACTTGTAGACAAATGTCCAGAGCAGTTTTCTTCATCATCACCCTAATCTGGAAATAACCCAAATGTCCATAAACAGGGAAGTTGATGAATGAATTGTGCATATTGCTTCAATGGACCACCACCCTGCACAGACCGCAACGAACCACCGATAACATGAAGCAATGCCTGAAGCTTAAAATCATTATGCCGAGGAAAGAAGCCAGACATTGAAGGATACATTCCATATTATTCCATTTACAAAAATGTTTTAATTTTTTTTATCATCACAGCATCAGTAAACAGTGCATGTAGGTGGGAGATGTTTCATCGATGCTTGGTAAATGTTTGAATTCACCCATCACTTTGCATCAACCTCTCACACCTCACAGGCACGAAATACTCATCTTGTTCAGTCTTCCTATTTTACAAATAAAGAAATAAAGCCCCAAAGTGGCAAGATGACATGTATAAGGCTGCCTTCCCAGTAAAGGAAAGGACTGGAAGCCCTGTCAGCTTCTCGGCAGTTACTGATGTTTGAAATATATCTGTTCACTTCTCAGTCTTGGAATCTGCTGAGGGTCTGAGTGGGGTCGTCGGAGCCTCTGCCGAGCAGTGTGGGTTCCTCCCACCTGAGGCCAGCTGAGGACCCTGTGTCACGAGCAGACTCACCTGTGCAGGATCATCAACGCTCCTTTCCTTCAAGGAGCCTGGTCCTCTTGGGGAACTTGGGTGTAGGAACCTCCATCCCCAGCACACACACATACACGCATGTACACACACAAGTATACACACCCACACACACATGTACAGATATCACACCCTAATGGTGTGTAGACATACCTGAGGATCTTCTCAGGTGCCTCAGAAAAAGCACCTTGGTACTAACCGAAGGCTGCTGTGTGGTGAACTGGACAGTCGAGGGAGTTCTGGAATAGAGCTTTGATTGGACTGATCCCAGGGCATGAGTATAGTCTTCAAAATGCAGCCATGCCCCTCCCCCGGGACTGAAGGTGACCACCAGCAGTCGTCTTGTCAGTCCTGAGTATCGGTCTGGGTTCTGTGAGGAAAGCAGAAGCCGCTCCGTGAACCCTGAGTCGGCAACAACTCACACCAGAGCCGAGGCTTCATGGGAGAGGCGGCGAGGGCCGAGACCTCAGCCTGTAGCCCCCAAGGCAGTTGGTGTCAGAGACAGTCCAGAAGCTTCTGCAGAGACGGAGAGCCTTCAGGTCCTGGGCCACAGCACCGAAGCTGGGTGATTCTGCAGAGCCTGCCAGGAACTGCACGCCGGCCCGAGCCTGCTGGTCCCCCCGGGAGCTTCGGCTGCCCTTGGTGTGGCTGCGTCAGACCAGGCACACGTGGGAGACCTCAGCACAGGGCTGTCCCAGCCCACGGTGGCCTCCCTCCCTAGGACCTTCAGCCTCGTGAACTTCGGTCGAGCTGCCAGAAGGAGCCAGGGTTCAATCAGATGGTCGCAGTCAGACTTGGCGCTGTAACTCTGCTTCCTGGGCCGAGCTTGGGCCCCTTGGCGAGCTGGGCGGTGTTTATTTAGCTGTTTTCTCCTGTCTCCTGCTCCCAGGCTCACTTTCCTGCAGTGTAAGAGCGAGTCTGTCTGTACACGAGGACTTATTTCCGTTGGATGTAGTTAGGAGACTTACAAGCACTCCACCGCCATGGAAGGGGCCTCCTGGTTTGAGAGCGTCTCCACCTATGTACCGAGAAGACCCTTGATTTCATTAGAGTTGAGCTCATCCCACTAATGTGCTTTTCACTCTCCAAAATTAGTCATGCATGTATCATAGGGTGACCTCCATTTTTAAAGAAATACCTTTTTAAAATTAAAAATAGGCTAATTTTTACATTTGGAAACTAATTTCAAAATAAGCTACCCCTCCCCAATGTTTTTGTTGTGAAAGAATGCATGTTTATTTGCATTACATACCACCCCCCAAAAAGAGATCATGTTGTTCAAGTTATTTTATAACCTACTTTCCCCTGTATCCATCAGGTCCTTTGAGGAAGCAGATGATGTACTCAGTGGAGTAATTAAAAAGAGTTTGATGGCCCTGGCTGGGTAGCTCACTTGCTTAGAGCATTGTCCCGATACACCAAGGTTTTGGATTCGATCCCTGATCTGGGGCACATACAAAAATCAACCAGTGGATGGATGGATGGATGGATGGATGGATGGATGGATGGATGGATGGATGGGTGGGTGGGTGGGTGGGACAGGAAATCGATCCATTTTTTTTCTCTCTCTCCTGTCCTCTCTCTCTCAAATCAATAAGTTTGTGGGGTTTTTTTAATTTTAAGTATTTGATGAAGAGGCTACAAAGGTGCAGACAGTGTTGGGGGAAACCCAAAGGGGCTAACTGCAGGGCAAGGCCATTACCACCCCTAAGCCTGAAGAGACAAGCAAAGGGAGGGGTTTCCAGAACCCAGAAAGTTACCAAAACTCTGGAAATACCAACAGAAGTTGTAGTTTTCGGAGGAGAAATGTAGCCACGCCCACCTGTGGCCGGGCAGAAAGGAAGCTGGGGAGCCCATAGCCTCCTGTATCCCAGTGCCAACCCTAACCTGAGACCCATGGGCAGAGGCCACTGGTACAAGTCAGCCTCCAGGCGCGGAGCAGGTAGAGATAGTTTTGAATAGTACAGCTTCATCGTTCGAAAAATGGGCAGAAAACACTCCTAGTGTGAGGATCTGTCCATTATTGTTGTGAAGTCGTGATGTGCTTTGAATAAAAGTAAGGAAAAATGTCGGGGTGGCCCTAAGACAACATTGATAGGTTCGTCTTCATTTTAATGTAATGTCTCCTCCCCTTTCTAGAACTCCATGAAGGTGATGTTTAAATGCCTCTGGAAGAACTGTGGGAAGGTGCTGAGTACCGCGGCAGGGATCCAGAAACACATCCGGAACATCCACCTCGGGTGAGGCCACCCTGCCTTTGGAGCTGGGTGCAGGGTGCTCAGTGCCCACTAGGGCCACCGCTCAGGCAGGACCCAGCGTGCCGAGCCCTAGAAGCTCTGAGCACAGGAAGGGCCTGGGCTTGTGGGGGCTCCCAAATCACCATGGAGATGGCCACTGCAGATAACAGAGGCCCGCACCGCACAGTGGGAAGATCGTGGGTGCCAGGTTGTACTGTCCTGAGTGATGTTAGTCACTGCTCTGAGCGCCTGTTCCCTCTGAAGGTGAGGTTAATAATACGATCAACCCTGCAGGGGCTTCACGTGTGAAGGTCAAAAATAAAATGCGGTGAGAGCGATTTGTAAAAAATACAACACTAGGATAGGGTAGGACTCCCCTGAAATGTGCATCCCCCCCTCTGCCCCGCAATGGAGAATATTTTTGACTTTGAGCCTCAAAGGCACATAGAGCCTAAAAAGGGTTTAAGCACGACTGTGTCCATCAAAGCTGCTTTTGCTATGGTCAGGATGCCTGGTGACCTGGTTCTGTCATTTTCTACACTTTGCCTTCTGTCTTATTAAAACCTTTCTAAGGAAAGACAAACAGAGGCTTTGGGACCCGCAGTGCTGAGGAGCCATCCCTGGGGCAGCGGTGGTTCATCAGTCTTGTCCTTTAGGCTCCGGGATCCTCTTGTCCAGGTATCTGGGACTGAAAAGGGACCTTGAGAAGCTGTAAGTCATGACCGGTGTGCAGACAGCAAACCCAGATGCATGCCCGAGCCCCTAGATGCTTGGACACAGAGGAGTCCTTTCAACAAGATGACAAATAGACATAACAGTCACTTTGCCCAGCAAGGAATAAATGTAGGAAATGCATCATCCATAAAAGTGGTATAAAAAGAAAATAACTGGGTTGCTGACGTGTGGGTGGGTCTTTCCATGACTAGAGAAAAACAGAGACCTCTTCCCCAATCAGGGGCTGATGTCTGGGAACACAGTCCCTTGGAGGCAGCATGCAGCTCACCCAGGGGGTGTGGCCCAGAGGGTCCCCCTGAAGCACTGTGGGCAGATGCCCCAGTCCTGTTCCTGAAGATTCCAGGAGGAAACCTGGCAGTGCTCCCCTCTGAGGTGTCTTCAAGTCCATCTGCCCAGAAAACGGAACCCTGTTCAGCGCTGCGCAGAAGCCGGTGCCATATTTGAGTCTGCAGACCAAGTAGCACCTGTGGTTTCCTTTGAGCTCCTGGTGCTCTCCCGGTGGGCGAGGTTCACAGTGCAGTTGCTATATTTGCTTCCCTGGGGCTCCCTTTTCACTCTGTGCTCTAAAACAGCCTTGGGGACTCAGATTCACAGCCTGCCAGCACTCCCAGGACTGGCCTGGGCTCTCAGGAGATCCCTAGGACCGGAGAGAGGAATCGCCTTTGCCTTAGCCCATGAGCTCAATTTCGTGACTACAGGATGATGGGACATTTTTAGTCCGTGTTGCTTGTGGACACCAAAGCCCAAAGAAACTGCCTCTTCGTCTGAGGTCATGCAGTGCACACCTGCCAGTGTGGAAGGTACCGTTGTTCTCCGACTGTCGCTCGGTTCTCGTGCTCCGGGCTGATCCTGACTCATCCCCGGGTGGGACGCACCATCTCCCCCGCCTGTGTGTGGGACTCTGCAGCCAGCAGCAACTCGGCCTGCCCTTGACTGGAAAGGAAGCGGGGACAGGAATAGAACAGCAGACGCACATTCTTTGTCCCACTCTCCTGAGCCTTCCATGGAATGCTGTCGGAAAGCCAAGGCCTCCCAGACGCTCTGCCTGAGTACTCGGGGCACGTGGAATGGGGGTGGGAGAAGCCACAGATTTGGCCAAACAGAAAGATCGAGAAAAGGAGGGTTTTATTTTAGGTTCTCTGTAGGTAGCGGAAGTGGAAACAGTTTTCTGCGAGTCAGTGATCCGTCCATGAAATGCGGGAGACCCCAGGGGAGGGAGACGCCCAGAGCGCTGCTAAGCCACCCGTAGGGCCAGGTCACTAGATATGCGCCGCTTCTTTTGAAAATGGCCCGTGGAATAAACGTGTCCTAAGGTTTGGACAGTTATTCTGATTTACTCAAAATGCTGTGACAAACTTCTACGACTCAGGACACTCTCTGCCTTCCAACATGGACCTCGTTCTGATTTTGTGAGCACTGCGTGCTCCTCGGGAGTCAGGAACGCCGCTCAGCGCCGCAGGTGCTCACCGAGCCCTCCCCCGGGCAGCACTGCGCTGCCCTGTTGCCTCAGTGAGGGGCTGGGCTCCGGGGCCGGCCGGCCGCCAGAACCTCGCACACAGCTCCACGGCAGGTGCAGGATTCGAACCCAGGACCACGACTCTGAATTCATGCTCGTCATCATCGCGCCTCAGCAGCATGGGCCCGGTTCACTCATTCAACACTGAATAGGCACCTGCTGTGTGCAGATAGGCTGACCCGTGCGGAGCCTCAGCAAGATGAGCGACACTGGCCCTGGAGACTGTCGGAAGGAGGCGACAGAGGCTAAAAACTGACAGAAACGTGAAGTAATTTAATAAAGTGAACTAAATAAAATGAACATCCTTGCGAGGGAGCACAGGGGACTAACATTTAGGAATGAAGTCCTAATCCTAGTCTTCAACGCATATCCCGAACCCCCTCCCAGCCACTGTCCCGCCCTCATCTGGGTCATTCATGTAAGAAGGTGCTGAGATTCCTCAAAGCCCAGTGGCTTCCGTGACATTCAGAGGACAACACAGAGCCCTTCCCATGGGCTGCAGAACCCTCAGACCTCGCCTCTGCCGCTTCTCCTCCCCCAGCTCCCTGCTGCCCCAGCCGCTGGCCTCTGCCCTTCTTAGACACCAAGCCACCCCCACCCCAGGCCCCCCTGCTCCTCACTGTGTATCCCTGCGGTCTGGCGCGGGCTCACCTCACCCAGCTCTCTGCTCAGATCACCTCAGCCAGGCTCCTCTGAGCTTGGTTTAAAAGACACTCTCCATCACTTACCCTGCTTAAGGACACTCTTATGCCGCTTAATTTTTCCTTCTGGGATTTATTACTACCCAATGCATTAAATACCTATTTATTTGTGGGTTCCTTGTCTGCATCTCCCACCAGATGTAACTTCCATCAAGGCGGAGTCCATCTAAGATTTGGTCACCCTGATATCAGGAGACTAGAAAAGTGTCTGCACATAGTTGATTCTCAATAAATTGGTGAATAAGCAATTGATTGGTTGACTGATTGAATAAATTGCTCCAAGAGGTCAAGGAAATCTTCCGTGGAGGTGGATAGTTGAGTGTTGCAGGATGAGTAAGAGTTTGCCAGGCAGATAAGAGAAAGGAAGAACATTCCAGCAGAGGGAACAGCGCGTGCGAGATGGTTTAGTCTGACTGTTTTGCTGTCCTTTGCGTTAGGCGTGTTGGGGACTCCGATTACAGCGATGGCGAAGAGGACTTCTACTACACGGAGATCAAGCTCAACACAGACTCCGTGGCGGACGGACTGAGCAGCCTCGCCCCAGCTTCGCCCTCCCAGTCCCTCGCTTCACCTCCCACCTTCCCCATCCCGGATTCAAGCCGAACAGAAACCCCTTGTGCCAAAACCGAGACTAAACTGATGACACCCTTGAGCCGCTCGGCCCCCACCACCCTCTACCTCGTGCACACTGACCACGCTTACCAGGTGACGTGCCAGGGACTCTGAGCGACACTTTGCCCCTGACCAAAAGCAGTCGAGTTCTGACCTAGGAATAGAAAAACATCATCACACACTGTATGTAGCCCAGAAGCTGAGTTCATTTTCATCAAATTTTTTCCATCATTCTCTTATTGTTAGGTGTCTACTTTCTAGTCTATCCAGTTTTTCACTGGCATTAATAACTTTACTGTGACCATCTCTGTGCCTGTAGCTTTTTTTTTTTCTTTGAATTCACAGAAGAGTCATTACTCAGAGGCTGCAGCCTGAACAGTTACGGCTGCTGCTAAGTATTGCCAAAACATTTTCCAGTGGTGCCAGAGACAAAACCACTGTCATCAGCAACTGTATTTATCATTCAAAAAAACCAAATCTGTAGAAGAAGAATCTGGCCATTTATTTAGCAGACTTAAACTCAAGAACAGTGGAATAAAGTGGATTATTAGATTGGATAGTGCAATAAATTTTATTCCTGGCTCTTGTGATGTTGGTCAAAGAGAATAATTCATTCCTTTGTTTGTGTTTATCAGCGTTGAATTTAGGTCCAAAATCAGGAGCTTGAACCAACTTAATGAAATTATTTTGTTCATCTATAAAATGAATTGGAACACACACTTGGTGACCTAGAAGGTCCTTCCTGAACCCTATATTCGTAATATCGGTATTTCTCTGCTTATAGATATTATAAATGTTCTGCATAGAAAATACTAAGTACAGAAGCAGAGAAAGAAAATGTATTCCTAATCCCAATGACAAGAAAGCCCCTTGGTTAGTAATTTTTGTATGTTCTTTCAAGACTTTCTTCTATGTGTATGTGTAGAAAAAAATTAAGGAATCTATTGTAGCACTGTTTTTACTGTGCTTTGCTTTTCCACTGAATGTATCATGAAGGTTTTTTCATGCCAAGGAGCATTCTTCAGCAACATCATGTGTAATGGCCCTGTGGGTATATCATGATTTATTTACCTATTTTCCTATTACTGGACATTTGTGCTTCTTGTTTTTTATATATGTAGTACATAGTTCTGCAATGAACATCCTTGTATCTATTTCCTTAGAATGAATTCTATAAGTGGAACAGCTAATATACAGAATACTAGGAATTTTTATATATATTACCAAACCACCTTCCCAAATGTCATACCAATTTACACACCCACCATCACTAAATAAAAGTGTTTATTTATTTCCAAATTTGATAATGAGGAATTATATCTCACAGGTGTCCTAAAATACAGAAATCAATAGTCAAAAAACATCTCTTTTTATACCTTAGATAGATTGCTTAGATATATAAAAAGTTTCTAGCTACTCTCTTTGACCATGGTTCATGTATTACTATTAGATAATTAGTGTGTTATTAATACAGCTGAGATCATTTCTGAAGCCCTACCTTGGTAATGACAGCTAAGGATCTGAGGAAAAATGTTCTTTCTTAAGAGTTTTCCCTGTTTTCTATGTAATGGGGCCCCAAGACATTTCTATTTTCTATGAAAAAGGCCACCCCCTGTGACTTTTTCTGTGCAACGGGCCATGCCCCCTGTGACCACTTCTCTGTTTTCTGTGTAACAGGCCACGCCCCCATGACCATTTCTGTTTTGTGTAACAGGCCACGCCCCCTGTGACCATTCCAGGATCGGCCAAGTTCACCCCCAATGGCAGCAGCTTCAGCATTTCCTGGCAATCTCCTCCAGTTACCTTCACAGGCATTCCAGTAAGTAGAAATACAAAAAACCAAACGTAAAGTTAGAGAACAAATTGTAGACACATGCAAGAAAAAGACAAAAACCAGAACCCTGGAAGTGCCATTTCCTACATGGTATTTGTAAACTCTGCAGCAAGGAGTGGTTCAGACCTGCTGGAGCTATTCTGTAAAATATAAGAGCGTTTCAACTGTTGATAAACAACTAGTTAGAAATAGATAGAGATTTTTTTTGTTGGTGGTATATTTGTATGTTTCCAAAAGTCTTTATAAAATTAATCTCAGAGTTCAGATCCTGAACATAAAAGAAAAAGACCTTGTACATAAATGGCATTTATCCTTATGCGTAACTTCCTAATATTTATGACCTTGGAATTATCATTTGTGGGTATATCATCTTGAAGTTTTAAAAAAAAAATTGAAATCACTTCTTTTCCCCAAAGCCCAAATAATCCATCCACAGGGATGGGTACTTTGAAAATAAATGAGTGCTAAAATATGCCACCAGGTTTAAGTAGTCTATAAGAATTGATTTGACATATTAAGTGATTACTGTGTGATAAATTGCCATGAATTAACCTGATTCCTAAGCATTCATTTAAAAATATATTGCATCTTTTATAGCTTATCACAGAACATCCATAGACCCCACACTATTGATGCTCACAGCGGTTTCTAACTCCTGATAAGATCCAGAAAGTGGCTTATGATAATGAATATTCGAGCTATTTTCTCCTTCCCACCTCTCTCCCTAAGGACCAGACAAAAGCTTCTTATTATCAACCCCTGGCAACTCCCAGAGGTTTCCAGCAAATACTAAGACCTCCTGCAGAGCACATAATAATGAAAGTGGTTCAATCAGTTCTGCTGCTCTCTACCAATGAATATTTATTAACTCCCTAGAGGACTAGCCAACAATAAAAAGCATCCTGCTGCCAGCAGTTTGGGAATTTGTGGCTTCCAGAAAATGCTCCTGGAATTCGAAGTTTAAACAATATTGTGCATCTGGAGTAATCATGAAGGTTGCCTGCTTCATGAAATAGTGATCACTGCTGGTCGCCCTGAAAGACCGAGACCGCAGCCAGGGATGAGTGGGTGGACGGGAAGAGAAGGCTCGGACCTCAGGGATTAGTGTCATTTTTGGCAAGAACAGGGATCTGCTGAAGTGGGTGTCAGAGGGTAGCAATCAGTCCTTTTGGTGACTTCTGTTTTGTTAGACATAAAAGGACGAAGAGTGGTTCTCAATGTCACATTCAAGACAACCCTTCTAACCTAGAAAGGCAGCTACAATCACAGAATTACGGAGACCTGCTATTCTGAATTCTGTTTATTCTTGTCTTTGATTTGAGAAGAATTTTCAAGAGCGTGTACCCTGTTGCTCACCTTGTGTAAAAACACGCATAGCATGTAAATGGAACAGCCCAGCTCAGATTTCTGTTTTTATTATTAAAATTTTTTAAATATATCTTTATTGATTTCAGAGAGAGGAAGAGAGAGGGAGAGAGAGAGAAATATCAATGATGAGAGTCATTGATCAGCTGCCTCCTGCACGCCCCTTATAAGGTATTGAACCCGCAACCTGGGCATGTGCCCTGACCAGGAACTAAACTGTGATCGCCTGGATCCTAGGTCGATGCTCAACTGCTGAGCCACACCAGCCAGGCCAGACTTCTTTTCAAATGGACTTCCCCCCCCTAAGTTTTACTAATTAAACCATTCCCTTCTGAAGTATAGAGAGATGGCTCCGAGAGTTACGTTCTCCAAAGTTCCTCAACATCTTACACAGTAGGACGCCAGCCAGGTACCTTCTAGTGTGTTTTCCGACAGTGAAATTTTAAACCTCTGCTGTGGGCACTGCGTATCTGTCCCCATCTCAGTGCCCCAGGTTTGTCAGAGTGTCCTTAATTTCATTGTCTACTGGTTCGGGGACACTCTAGACTAGAGGTTTGACAGACAGTATACAGAGTGGCTGGGTTAACTGGGTCTCCCACTAAAACCCTATGGGAGCTTCCAGTTTAGCCTTTCACCAGCCAGTTCCCAACCTGCCTGGTTGTGTGGTCTGGTTCAGCCAACGCCAGACTGTGAGCAGTCGAGCTCGCCATTCCTGTTCGAAAATAAAGATGAGGGCGGGGGGCGACGCTGTTTTCCAAGGCTTTGTTTTAGTCTAGAAAGAAAACAAGAAGGCTTAGCACTAAAAATGTTCTTTATTTGCTATTCTATCAATGCTTAATGAAAAATGGTGGCTGTTTGCTGTCCGCCTCCTTCTAGGGGGCTGGGTCTCACGGGTGCACAGCACACAGGCACAGGGGACTCTCCCAAGCCCTCAGAGGGCACCAGTGACTGTCCTGTTTCTGCAGGGGTGCTATCCCACCCCTGGAAGACCAGAAGCCAGTTGAATGTCAGAACATGTGAATTCCTACCTTCTGTGTGAGTGTAACAGGGTTTTCAGACAGAGGCTCTTAGTATTTTCAATTAGTGTTCATGAGGGCCTCACGTGTGTTCATGCAGAAGCATAGAGCTGGTGATGCTTTGTGACATGCCCTTTAAGAACACATGTTTGTTTGAACTCCAAAACAAACACCCTGAGGTTGTGGGTCCTCTTTGAGGTTTGCTTCCCTTTTTGAGACCTGGCTTAAGAGAGGGACTGCTTTTGTGCACCTCCTGGACAGTGCAGAGAGCCTCCCTCTGAGAAACCCGAGGTCTGCGGGATTGTACTGATTCATTCACTGTTGCTGGACTTCCTGGACGTGGGGCTTTAATGAGTTCCCTGGGTAAGGCCTCTTCCCGGACCTGTGGAGCAGGAAGGCCAATCTGCATATTTACAGATGTCCCTGGGACTTCTGTCTTTTCTAGCCCAAGGCTGTGGACACAGGGGTAGGGAGTGGACCTTCATTAATTACAGCTCTTGGACCTGATTTTCCCAAATGATCCATCTTTTCTTCTTAATTATCTCCATTCCTTTCTGTCTTTTCGTGACACATTAGTCTGCTCAGACTTCATTAGCAGAACACCATAGACTGGGGGCTTTTACCTCACTGAAATTTCTGTTCTCACGGTTCTGGAAGCTGGAAGTCCCAGATCAAGGTGCTAGCCGATTCATTCCTGGTGAGGGCCAATTCCTGGCTTGCAGAGGGCACCTTCTCACTGTGTCCTCACATGGGCTTTTCTCTTGAAGGGTTTGGGAGGAAATGGAGAGAGAGCCCTTTGGTGTCTCTTCTTAAAAGGACTCTAATTTACCTGGTGGATCGGGGCCCCACCCTTTGGCCCTCATTCGTCCTAATTTCTTCCTTAAAGGCCCCATCTCCAAGTACAGCCCCACTGGGAATTTGGGCTTTAACACATGGATTTAGGGAAACCCAAGCATTCAGTCCATAAAAGGCCCCATAAGGGCAAATGGGAACGAACAAGCCTGCTGTCCCAGGGCCGGTCCAGGAGGCTTCAGGCCCAGAGGGTTTCCCAACCTGAAACTGTAGTACTTGCTTGTTAATGGTTTAGCTGGTTCTGTTTTTTTAACACCTAGAGAAAGAAAAGAAATTTCTCCAACTTATTTACAGGAGGACATGGGTCCAGCCCCTTCTCACCACCACATCCACACCCTTGTCTAAAAGGCCAGTATATTCCCCCACCCTCACCCCCCCCAAAAAAACATTGCAAAAGCTCTGAACCAGTCCTCAGGCTCCTCTCCAGCTGTCTCTAAGCCATTCTCCAAGGAGCCAACCAAAAGCAATCTTTTCAAAGCATTAATCAGAAGTCTCACTTTCTTAAAACTCTCATGGCTTCCCTTCTTGCCTTTAAAATAACATTCAAATTTCTTATCACACGACAGGATCTGACACGGCCTGTCCTCCCTCCCTTCACCCTTTGCAGTCCCCACAGCCCCCTTGGGCACTCTGCACCCACAGGCTTTGGTCACGGCTCTCCTTTCTCTGGGGTGCCCTGGAGATAAGAGGTAGCCTCCTCGAGAGGCCTTCTCTCACCACCCTGAATAAATAAATGTTCTGCCCTTCTTCTATCATGCTGCGCATTGCCCTGTTTTATTATGTTGGTGTTCATTGACTCTCTCCCCACTTACAGTGTATGCTCCATGAGAACAGAGACTTTGTTTTGCTCTGGGCTTTATCCCCACAACCTAGAACATGCCTGGTGCATAGTCAGTGCTTAACAAATATCTGTTGAATGAAGAGCATCCTGGAATCTCATCTTACTTCATACGAAAGGGGGCAGCAATTTTATAAAATTTAGAACCTTCCACAGTATCCCAGGCTGATGGAAATAGTGGCATGTCACCTAAACCTTTTCAATTCTCTGACTAAATAGGGAAATGTGCTTGGGATTCTACAAGTTCTATAGTAATTTTAAATTTTTTCTATTGTCTTAATCACTGAAAACAAGTCAGATATATTCTGGATATTCAAGTCAGAGTATATTCTAGATCATTCTAGATTATTCTAGACCACAGCCATGCGCAGCTAGAGCAGTCACTCCCCCTGGTTTGCTGCTATGTATCCTGGTCGGGGATGGGCAGTCGGGGGGATTTTGCTCCTGGAAGAACCTACATATCTACCCAAATGAAATGCATCTACTCCATTCAAGTCTTTTAGAAATAAAGACCAATGGTACAGAATAATTCAGAGCCATAGCAGCCGTGGTTTAAAATGTTAAGGTTTTTTGTTACTTGTCTAATCTTTTTAAAATTAATGTCTGGAGAAATAACATGGATGTGCATACACTCCTTTACACGGAAAGAAAATAGAATGTACTAGTCCCTGAACTAGAGAAAGTCAGTTCTGTAAGCTTGCCTTAAGAATGTCCCCTTGACTGTTAACAGGTAATGGTATTTCTATGGCCATGTTGGCTTCTAGATTATTACATTTGTAAATGTATTAAATGTCTGCTCTTTTGTAACAAAAAGATTATATATTTACTTGAAACATTTATCTTTTGTTATGAAAATTAGTTTGGGGCAGCTTTTGAGAATCCTAGGAGTTGGGAAGATATTTAGTGCTATGAGAGCAGGTGATGCGAAGAGACTAAGTGAGACTCCCAAGGGGAATGGAGAACAGAGGGGACCCTGTTATTGTTACAACTGGAGGTGGAGTCATAAGGGAGTAGAGCTCAGGACAGCCCCTCCTGCCATTTCAGTGCCCATGACTTTGGACAAGTTATTTAACTTCCTTGTGCCTCCTATAAAATGGGAACGGTAGTCGTTCTTATTACATAGGGTAGTTGTGAAACTTAAAGCTGTTTGCAAACCTGGCACACAGTGCTGCCCAGTAAGTATTACATGGGTGAATTCGTTCTTGATTGCTCAGGCTTTGGGCTTCTTCCCCTTGTTCCTTTTGGACCCCAGAATGGGTTTGTTGCTGTGTGGGTGTCTTGTGCAAGAATGGAGGTTACAGAGGGCCAAGGGCCACGTGGTGTTGTGGCCACTGACTAGCTGCATAATTTCAGATAAACTCTCTTAACCTCTCTAGATTTTTTCTTTTTTCTTTTTTGTATCCTCACCCTAAGACATGCTGAGAGAGAGGAAGGAAGAGAGAGGGAGAGAGAAACATCGATCGGTTGCTTTCTGCACGCTCCCTGACTGGGAATCAAACCCGCAACCTTTCAGTGCACAGGAGGGCATTCAGCGACTGAACCCACTCTGGCCGGGCGATGTTTTTTCTTCTTTAGAAGGGAATCCATGAAGCTTGAAATAGGAATATCCTCTAAGGTTTAAAATATTGCTCAAGCCCTGGCCAGCATGGCCCAGTTGGTTGGAGCGTCGCCCCATACACCAAAAGGTGGTGGGTTCGATTCCCCGTCAGAACACATACCCAGCTTACAGTGCAATCCCCAGGCGGGGTGTGTGCGGGAGGCAGCTGATCAGAACATCAATGTTTCTCTCTCTCTCTCCAAAATCAATTTTAAAAATATTATTCCAATGAAAATGTGACTGTGGGCAAGTTGGATGCATAGATGTGAAGTCCTGAGGGTTTTTAAGGTATTCATTGTTGCTGGGTCTTTTCTGCCGGAGGTGCATTTGAATTCTGCCGTGAGCACCACCCCATCCATTTTAACACGTGGTCTCTGTGAAGGAGGTGCTTCACCTCCGTGTCTAACGGCCGGTCAGGGACCGCTGCCCACGTCGGAAAGGCGAAACATGGTGCAGAGAACCTGCCCGTCAACTCTGTTCTCCCTGTCCTCACCAGGTGTCGCCGACACATCACCATCCCGTGGGCACCGGGGAGCAGAGGCAGCACGGTCACACGGTCTTGTCCTCGCCGCCCAGAGGGCCGGTCAGCCTAAGGTAGGACTACTCAGAACTCCTCGCCTCAAGGGAAGTAACTGGAAGGTAGAGGAAATTCGAGAAACAGAGAAACCAGGGATACGATCTTCCATAAAACTTCCCCGTAAGGCATGAGACACCCTTTCTTTGGGTCCCATGGTTTCCCCATCCTTTATCCATGAGTGAAAATTTGTCGCTTTGCTGTAACAGTTCGAGGTAAGTTCTACAGAATAGGCCGTGGTGACGACTGGGTCCACCTCAAGCCCTGTTGCCTTGGCCCCTGCGTTAAATGAACTGCAAGGGAGAGTTTCCAGCCCAGAGCAAGGGGCCCCTCCCAGGTCCCCCCGACCGGGGTGCCAGACATTTGAGGATCGAGAGAGCACTTGAAAGGACATCTTTGAAAGCTTGAGAGAGCAGTGCTCTCTGCTGGTATTTCCCGTGTGTACGTGTCTAACTCCCTGCTATGCAGACGGCCAACGTCATGTCCGCAGGTGGACAGGTAGAACCGTAAGAGTTAGAGGAGCCAGTGGAACGGCCCAGGGCGGTGGCCGAGAAGCCACCCGGCACGTGTGAGAGCCTGACCTGGGGAGAACCCTGCTGTGTTTCGTAACCTCTGTCCTCCGTCTTTTGAGGGATGTTGAGCCCCCCGCGAAATGCCCACTGAGTCCCCCCCACTGACCACGCTGTCCTCGCCTGTCCGCAGGAAGCCTCGGGGAGAGGGCAAGAAGTGCCGGAAGGTGTACGGCATGGAGAACCGAGACCTGTGGTGCACGGCCTGCCGCTGGAAGAAGGCCTGCCAGCGCTTCCTGGACTGAGGGCCGCCCCAGTCACGGCCACCGGCCCCGGCCCCGGTCACCCCGCCCCGCCGCCCGCCGCAGCCTTCAGAAAGCGCGCGTCCTTCCGAACAAAACACACCTGGAGCCCAGGAAAAGCACCTCCAGGAACGTTGGTGGAATTACAGCAGAAAAGAAAACAAAGGTCACGCGGTCACTGGTGCGCCCAGAGTCCCGCCTGGAGCAGCAGCAGCGCATTTTCCGGGCCTGCGAAAAGGGAAGCCGCCTTTCTTCGCTGTGTGTCTGGGTCTGAAAACTGCACATCCGCAGCAGTGGAACCAACGAAGCCCGTTTTACCTAGAAAGGAGGCATATTTTGATAAGCTTTCTGAAAAATGCCATTTCTGGGGATTTTTTTTTTTTTGACACAAAAAAAGCTACAGGTGATTCCGTAGCATTTGTACAAAGAACAGTTCCCGCTTTCATGTGAATAGTCTTTTCCCGGTTCCGTTGGGCTTCTTGGGGCAGCTCTGGGTGTCTTTTCCGTGTCTTTCTGGTTTGTTTTGTTTTGTTTTGTTTTGTTTTGTTTTGTTTTGGAGAATGGCCCCCAAACGGTACAGCTATGGGCCTGCGGGGCCCCGGATGGCGGAACCTCGACAAGAGGTTGGCGATGGAATCCCCAGCAGACCAGCTCCGAGCTGAGCTCGGGACATGCAGCTGTCACCACGGAAACACCTTGACGTCCTCCGGGGTCTGCAGAAGCCCTTCCCGGAGAAGCTCCTTCTCTACCTGCTCAACTCAGCCCAGAGCTGGCGCAAGGAGCCCTCCGGGTAAGCCTGGCGCCCCTTTCAGGGACATGCTGCCAACGGCAGCTGGGGTCTGCGTGTCGCCGCTTGTCTGACAAAGTCATTGCCAGGTGTCTGGGTCGTCGGGCTTTCCCTCAAAACTCCACACTGTCTGGTCTGAGAAAAGGTCAGGAACTCAAACTGTCCCCGTGGGTTTGCTTTAGCCGGCAGAGCGCAGCCTCCGCGCCCCCGTCTGTTCAGAAGGCCCCGTGAGGGCCACACACCGGCCTCCGGTCTCAGTGCCCTTTGGTAGGCTTGAGGCTTTAGCGTGTCTGGGAGATGGGGCTCCTGAACAGTCTAAATGTTTTATGGGGTAAAAGGGAAGATCCAAACCTTATTTCTTTTGTAAAACTAGTGGAGCTGCTCGTTAAAGATGGGCTTAGGAGGGAACGTGGAGAACACCAAAAGGAGCGGGACGTCGGCATAGGACACTCGGCTTAGGAGGGCGGGCTTGCACTGCGTTCCCTTTGCCGGGCTTCCTGCCCTGGTTGGTGGGTGGGTTGGTTGGTGGGTTTTGGTGGTAGTGGGGTGGGGAGAGGGGAGTCGTTCTCAAGCCCTAGAGATTCCTGCCTCCTCTCGACTCCCCTGCTAAAGAGTTGCTGCCCCTCTACCTATGCAAAGAGGTACGAGCACCTTAGAGGATGCACTTGTGGGGCGGGAGCCTGGGATCAGCCATAGGAATGTTAAAGGAAATTGCACAGAGGAAAGTTTAATATATGTCTAGAGATTGTACATACACCCTTTTTTAAAGAGTAGAAAGAAGTCATCTAGGAATAACAGATGCTCTTTTTTATATATAAGGAGGTTCTGCAGTGTAATATCCACAATCTACATTCTTATATTTTGGCAGTTTGATTTTTTTAAACTCTCACATGACTTTTTAAACATTATTCCCTGGAAGAGATCCTTTTTTCCTCCTTCACTTATTTTATTTTTTCCTTAAAAACACTTATTTCAAGAGAGCAGAGAAAGAGCTTCATTTAATTTCAGGTCACGAAGATCCATCAGCACTTGCCACGGCATCAGCTATAATGCATGTTTAGTGCTTACGAGGTCAGCCAAGAAAAGGGCGTTGTTTTAAAGTACAGAAGTGGTTTTGCACCCTCTGCCCTAGCGTGTCTTTTCTCCTTCCCGGTGGCCTGCTGCTCACCCGCTAGTGCCCTCCGCTGTGAGGCGGTGCCCTGGCCTAGCGCAGGGCCTCAGCTTGGGTGCAGTGCCCAGTGAGTCCAGGGCTGGTCAACCATCTGAGCAGATTCTCCACGTACTTAGGTGGTGGTTGGGATGCAACCCTGGGGCAGAGCTTTTTCTCTTCAGCAATGCTCCCTGGCTCTTGATCCTTGGATTAAGTCACTAGTCAACAATGATTAAAGTGATGAGGGGCTACATCCACTGCCTCCCCCACACACAGAGACCTTTGGGACACAAGGAGGGAGAGACTTCTGCTGTGAGCAGCCCTGCAACCAGGCTCCGTGGCTCTCCTGGAGACACAGGACATGCATGAGCCAAGCTCAGCCCTTACCTGGGTGTTAGCCGATGCACAGGTGCAAGCAGAAGGTAGAGCCAAGGGCCCTTCCCCGGGAGTTCTCCACCTTTCTAACGCCTTCTTTACACACACCCTCCCACGCCTCCTGCCCACGCGGGGGCTCCTTACTGCCAGCCAGGCGTGCACACACCCTCAGCACCTCCCTGCACACGCAGGCACCCCTTCCCTGTACCCAGGCACATGATAACTAGGGGACCACCAAGCTTCGCCTGGCTGGCCCTGAAAAAAAGGAACTCAATTTCTTGCAAGCCACCCAGAAAGCTATGAATTGCAATACACAACACTGATTGTAAAAGCTAAATTTTAAAAATGTAGAACTATTTTGTTATACATTGGGGCTAAATGATTAAGCCCAACATTCATTTATGTCATCTCTGGGTGCCAGGTCCTCTTATGCCCTCCCTTGGCGGAGAGAGGGCGGAGGTGGACGGGAAGAGGTGTCCCACGGCCCCGTCCATCATGGGGACCAGAGACCTGTCTGTGCAACAAGAATTCAATACAGTGGGTTCTGGTCCCAAAGTATTTCTAAATAAGGCTGGTTGTAGCCTTGGCTCTTCTCTCCCTCGATGCCCCTCCCTTCAGAAAAGGTTTCTCACCTGTCTCCAAGGAAGGCATTTCGTGGTGACGGGCGGCCGTCCTGGGGGCTGCGCAGAAAGGCGTCTCAGGCAGGAGTCTGAGGCCTCGGTCCTTCCCGGACTGTGGGAGGCAGCGTGACAACTTGGAGAAAGAAGCAAGAGGGTTGGGGACCCGAGAAGAAACACAAGAGGCCCGTGGGCACCTGGCTCCCGCTCCCTGGGCGCCTCCGAGCCGGGTGCCCCCTGTGAAAGCAGCCCGTCGCCCCCTCCAGCGGGCTTGGTTGAAAAATGACAGCGCAGCTGTCGCTTGCGAGTGCTGAGAGAAAAGTGGCGAGACTGGTGCATAGGACAGAACACCTTGAGAACAGTGGCAAAATGCTAAAACAATATTCACTTCCTCAGGGAAAACCAAAGGGTATGTGAAAAATAGAACTGGAGGAGCTTAAGGCTAGAAAGACTGTCATCTCTAGCGCCTTCTAGTGCGAAAAGTGGAGTTTTTTTATTGAACCTGATCCCAGTTCAAGACAAATTTACGTGAACGGGAGACGGGCTTGTGGCCGCGGGGGGTGCTATAAGGGCTGTTTCTCGGTGGCCGAGCCTCTGTGGGGGCCGGCGTGGGGGCCACAGGCGTCCCTGGCGGGTGACCACAGGCTGGGGAAGGCTTCTCAGGATGTCCCTGTGAACGCACCCCCGTGGCCTTTCTTCCTCCATCACCGGAGGGGCGACCGGCTCCCAGCTGTGAGCAGGAGCCTGCGGGGGGCAGTCAGCGACGCTGGGCATTTTGCTGCGCTAGTGGGTTAAGGAGCCAACTTCCATGGACTTTTCTGGACAAGGTGCTGCTTTTTCTCATGACTCTGTAGAATTCCTCTCGACCACGTCACCTGTCCCACTGACCTGGGGGAGCGCAGGGAAGATGCTGTGCACACAAATGGTGCAAACGTGGCAGGCTTCGCGGGTATGAATGAGGGTGGGACCATTTTGGAGAATTCGCTGGGCACATGGGGCAGCTGAAAATTTCCTTTCTCTAAGAAAATAAGCCTGCGGGCCGCACGCACACCTCCCTGCGCCTCTCCTGCTCCTCTTACCTGTGGGGATGCTCCCTACGGGGTTCCTCCCTTGGGGACTGTTTCCTGTGTCTTTTTCCATTGTAACTAATCAAACCACAGGTAAGAAAGTAAAATGAAATTAGCACTTTTGGGTACCAATTGTATCACCAATCCAGCAAAGTATGAAATGTATTTCATTGTGACTGACTTTGATAAAAGCCCATATCCAATGGTCTGGATCAGTGATTTTCAACGTTTTTCATCTCACGGCACACATTAACTAATTACTAAAATTCTGCAGCACACCAAAAAATATATTTTTTGTCGATCTGACAGAAAAAATGGTATAATTTTGATTCATTTGCACCAGGTGGCTCTTGTTGTGTTGGCTGTTGTCATTTTTTTATTTGACCATCAAGGGAAAAGAGGTCAGTGCCCCTGACTAAATAGTCAGGTATTGCATGTTTTAAAAATTCTTGTGGCACACCAGTTGAAAATCGCTGGTCTGGATGCTTTAACAGGTGTATCTATCATAGGACCAGCAATCAAAGTGGGACTTTTACTTCTGGTCCTGATTTGTAAATAGTACCTTTTTTTTTTAAGACAATCTCATATTTTATAACTTTTCTTGTGGGTCTGAGAATCACAATGGTAGTGTGTTGTGTCGAATGTAATCCGAAATACAATAACAATTATAACTTAATTTTCCAAATAAGACAAGAATTACACTGCTTGGATTCCTACAATTCTAAGAGACATACCACTTTTATAATAAGCATTAGTACTGAACTTCTCAAGTTACCAGAACCCAAAATATTTTACAAGATGCAGTGTTTTGTAATCACAAAGAACATGAACATTTTGTGGGAAATGACCTTGGTTTTATACATTGTAGCTTATTTTTTAAAATACAGTATTTTACCGGACAGGAAGTGTTAATATTGTAAGCAATTCCTGCTCTCCAAACTAAGGGCTATGCCTCTTTTAAGCAAGTGTTTTGATGCTATCTTTTCAGTTAACCCTCCAAAGCAGGGGCAGAAATGTAGATCAGATGGAAAGATTCTTACCAGAGCATGAAGATGGCAATGGTGACTCCTTTGATCATTACCAGTGTGTTTTCAAAGTATTGTGGGGGGAAAAGACACTTTAAGAATCATCCTATATATCTTAAGTCTAAAAAAATGTTAATAGATATACTTATAGGCAATGGGAGAAATATCCTTGTAAATTTTTTAGTGTCAAATGATAGATTCTGCCAGAAGACGAGCTTACCAGTCCACCTACCAGAACCACAAACTTGCATTTACTAGCAGGTATTGTTTGGTAGAAATTTCTAACATCGTGGAATGTAAGCCCAAAGGTAGACTTCTTAGGCGGTTAGTGGTGTTTAAAATAATTTTGTCCTTGGCACTAACTCCATAACTTTCATTCCCTTATCAGAACTAGTGATGGATTGTTTACGAGAAGAATTCTCAGGCACACCAGGTTGAGATCAGAAAGTCACAGAATTCCCAAGAGCTGGGAAATGCGGAAGCAACTTATAGAGAGTTTATTAATTGCACAGATAATTCTGAGCTTTGCCAAACCACTCATAGTGCTGTACAGTGTTTTTCTAGCTCAGGCCCTGCTAAAGCAAGAAATCGTATTTTCTTTCTAAGGTTTTAGTCATTTGAAAGCTAATTAGCCACATATGCAGATAACATCAAAAGAAAACCTGGGATAGAATGGTCATATACCTGTTGGGCAACTCCTGTGAGGTGTTCGGAGGGTCACTCGGACCTTGCTTTCAAATCTGTTCGCATGAGGACTAGACGTGCATGTAGTTAGGGAACGACAGGTACGGCCATGCCTCCTGGTGCCCGAGGAGAGGCAGCCTGCAAATCTCTGTCTCCCTTCCCGTTAAAGTTCCCAACAAGCATTCACTGCTGAATGGTTTTGAACCAAGCGAGCCTCGCTTCATCTTTAACTAGAAGCTTCCTGGTGGTATAGCGCAGATACTTTAAAAGGGCCGGGCAGGTTGTGAATGAATGATTCAGATCAGGCAAAAGACAGACACTAGAGAACGGTGGCGATCATGGCCAACAAGAGAAAACACGTCCCCTTTGCAAGGGGGGACTCAGCTGTAGACAATCGGAACCGCGCAGAAATCAGGCCCCGGGCGGCTAGATCTTCTGGCTTGGAAACAGGACTTTACATGACGTTTTAAGTGTTGACAATGAACTCAGATTCTTGGCCAACACTGTGCAGACCAAAGAGAACCTGTGTGTGGGCAGAGGCAGCCTTTGGCCACCAGGTCCAGCTGTTGGGAAAAGCAGAGTTTACATTCCACGGCCATCAGCTCCACACACACCTGGGCACTGCCTGGGCAACTGAAATCAAGGAAGGGAAAGAGGCCAGTTCTCCCCAGAAATCATTCTCGCGGAAGACTTGAATAGAGAAATAGGATGTCCTTAAACTCGCCCTGCCTCTGATCAAAATATACTGAAGTCTTACCCAGCTCTCTCTCTGCTCCTTGTCAGGCCACGCCCCAGAGCTTCGAATAACTGTAATCGAACTTTCTCACTGTTTTCGCTGCCGAGACCACTGTGATGAGGGGCTGGCAAAGAGCAGCCTTGTGCCTTCGGAGAAGGCAGCCCGAGCCCCCGCGGTTTAAGACAGAACAGGTAGCCTCCTTGTGCTGAAGCCCTTTGCCAACTTCTCCGCACTCCCTCCTCCTTCCTGCCTTGTGACTTTTTGTCCCAGGGTAATATTTCTGTGGTTTCAGCTCTTATATGGCAAAATCCTCGCTTAAAAAACTGGTAGGTACTTGGGTATTTTAGAGTGTCCTCTGACCTCAGAATGGAATTTTCCCACACAGAAAACCTTAGCATCTGTATCTGAGGACAAAGACATAATAGGAATAAATGTGTCGTGGGGAAAATCGAGACATCGCTTCCTTCATGTGGACAGACTAAGCGATTTTAGACCGTATCTTACACCAGAGTCCTGATATCATTGCATTTATAATAAAGGATGCCTCTTTCTGGTACACTGTGTTATTGGACCTTCCTAAGAGCACAGGGGAGAACAGGGATATTTAGGGTCATCATCACCCACCTCCAAGGCTAACCCAGAGCGGTCTTGAGCCTGGGAGCCAGCCTCATGGCTGCCTGAAAGTTCAAGGGCAAGAGCTCATTGAAGCTCAGACCTTAGTCTTCCAGAACAAATCCAGACCTGAGAAGACCCAGTGACCCACCATGTTCTCGACCCATCCTTCAAATCCAGCCTTTCAGCATAGAGGTAAAGAGCCTGCTCACTCAGCTTGTCAAATGCAAGTGAATCACCCCCAAGTGTAGCCTAGGGTGGCACCATGCTGTGTCCCCAAATTCTAACTACCTGCATGGTCATTATAGGAGCTGGTGAGCTGGTGTGACAGTTTAGACTCCTTGAGAAAGGTTATTTTGCTGCTAACCTGCAGCATTTGTTGTCCATGGAAATGTACATCAATGCCAGAAACTTTTAAACCAGCTCAGATTTACAATTCGTAAGGATCACATCAAAAAGTACCGTCAACTCCAAGAGAAACACCTGGGGATCTGGTTTAGTCGTGTTTAAATACGAATGCAATTTACACAACTCCGGCGATGCCTGAGATTTCTGTCACTGTGAGGGGTGCCGAGGTGGTCTGATCCCCGAGGGGATGTCATCCCACCCTCTCCATGACGTTACCGGCTTCACACTTTATTCAGGGTGAAGCCACCCACACGGAGCTAGAAGGGACCTAAACCATCTGGCCTGCCACCTACTTCATCAGCAGGCTTTTTGATCAGTGTTTCTAAAGTAATGATACAGCACTGGGGGAGGACTCGGGATCTTTCCCCCTCCACGGGGGGAGAGCCCGTGGCCCTGTGATTGGTACCAAGGCCGTGGCAGTGGCAGGACTTAGGAGAACCCACGCTGGACGGAATGAGAAGAAGCTACCCCTCCGAAAGGGGCTAATGACAGATTTTGAAAGAAGGTGGAGATGGCGACCTCAGTGCTTCGATTACAGTCCTTATTTTTTAAAAATGTGCTTTCATATTAGGCGCCTTCCATGGAATTAACTGCCGCTTTCCAAAGAAAAGGTTGCCTTCGTTTGTATTACGAAAATGTTAAGAATTAATCCTCAAAGCTACCTAACTGCAGGCCTCCCCCGCTACCCGAAGGTAGCGTGGCCTTAACAACCCTTCACAAGTCCATGGGCAACGCGAAGACCGGCTTCCGTAAGGCCTCGGGTTCCCGGCGCGGAAACAGAACCAGGCAGGGCTTCCGAAAGGCCAGGCGACCGGGCGCAAACTCCCGAAAGCAAGCGGGACACACGCACTACAGTCACTTAGGGAGCAGCTCCCTAGGCTTTCAGTTCAGGAAATTAGTGAGAGTACAAAGCAGCAACTCCTGCAGAGGCTAGCGCGCTGTCGTTGAAAGCGACCCCTTCTTCAAAAGGAAAAAGTTGCTCGTCTGTGTTGTCCTGAGTTCTCTCTGCGCCCTGCCTGAAGAGGAAAACCAGAGCCCAGGAGACGTGGAGGTCTGAGCGCCAGAGAACAGCCGCCATCTGGCAGCCACCTTGCATTCGCTGGTGACACCCCCCCCCTCACCTGCCCCCCCCCAAGGCCACGCTGTTGTGATGTATGTTCCCTTCCCAAAGCCCCAGGTTAAACATTTTGTCTCTGGGCCGCTGACTTCTCACTCTTTAATAAGGTCCAAGGCGGGGATAAAAGTCGCCGTGACTGGGGTGTGAGGCTCGGTCCGTGAGGCCACCCCCTCCATCGGGGAAGAATCCCATCTGTCCGAGCAGTTTCGGAGCTCACCCAGGAGCCGTCGGTCAGCACACAGCCCACAGCCCACACACTCAACACAAAGGAGCCGCTAAGTCACTGATAAGGACCGCAGACACCTAGTCCTCTCACTCACGCAAGTCCCCCACCCCCCAGCCCCTTCCACATGGACACGAATGGAGGGAGGGCAGAGAGGGAGAGTGTCACCTTCATTGCCCCCGGCCCAACCCCTGCCCACATTATACAGCATGAAAACAGAATTGTTTTTTAAAAGCATGAAAGGAAGTGGCTGCTGCAGGGTGTCACCGTTTTAATTTTATATCCATGGATCTCTAAGGCAACAGCTCCACTCCGCTCACAGGTGAGGCCCTTGCCCTCACCCTGTGTGCCCCCCCTCCATCCATGCTTTGAGCACAGATCGAGGGACAGAGTGGAAAAAGGAAGAACTTTGGGGCCATCAGCTGCAGCTGGCATTGGAATGACACCCCCCCAGGGTCAACAGTGTAGCTTCATCATAAACTACACCCACCCCACCCCAAAATAAGGCTGCATCTCCTGCAGATTACAAACCCTTGCTTTGCTCTATAAACCTTTTTTTCTCAGCTCTGCCAATTGGAAATTCATGACTGTGACTTGACCAAGCCCTGTGATAACAAGAAAGCCCCTTATCCGAAGTCTCCCCACTGTTTGGGGTCCCTCCGTGACAACTGGCAGGAAGCTTTAGAATAGAGTTAGATTCTTAGGGAAAAGCTCAGTACCCCCAAATATACTTGTGACTTCAATAACTGAAAATGCCCTGGGTGTAAAGAACCCAGGAATGTGGATGATATATGTAAAAAAATAAAAATAAAAATGCCATTTATCGATATTTTCCTACAATATGCCCTAAAATTCCTATTTTTGTAATTAATGGTTGAATGATGGTCAGCCATTTAAACATGTGCTCTCTGGAGTAACCAGAAGCTAGTGTAGTTTCCAAATCTATATACTTAGAAGAAGAACTCAGGATAAGAAGGAATCGCTAGGTCCCAAAGGGTTCGTGACTATCATCAAATGCAAAGGCCATGCGGCCCACGGTCATCTTCAAACGAGAGGCTGGGAAGAGAAAGAAACAGCCGTTATCACAAAACCTCTGTTGCCCTTAGTCCGTGATAATGTTTTTTAAAAAAAAAAGTCTACTTTAAAGAAAAAAATTAAGCCATCTTTTAAATTGTTTTCTACATGAAATCTAAACTATCGAAAGGAAATTCTAAAGCATTTGTAATGGGGTAGTTAGTGGGGATGCTGTGAGTAGAAAGCATTGCTTCTTGGTGCTTGCTCGTCAGGCAGAGGGGAAAGCGGGGTCCTTCCCGTACGACGCCAGCCCTGCGGTGACAGGCGTGAACCTGTAACTGGCCCTCGCTCAGAAGCAACCTGGTGGTGCTCTCCAGTCCTTAGAGATCTTTTGAGATAAAATATTAGCACCACTTGGAGGTGAGCGTGCGCTTACAAAGGTCGTTAATGTTAGTGAGTGAATGTGTAACGTTGCAAACTATGTATTTTCAAAGAGTAATGTTTATTTTGTGTCCAATCCAAGTAAATTCTTTTCACAGGGACTTACCATAACCACAAATTTTTCAGGATGAACTTGAACCGCGGCATCTATGGGGAGGGGGGGCTCCCGTTCATATTCTTGCGGCTGATACTTTTAAGGACAGCGCATTAAAACTTGAGGCCGTAAACAAGTTCAGCCATTAAGGTGACTAAATAGAAAATGGTTTATCTTTTACTTCTTAACCAGAAAAGGGACTCGGTGGCTGTCACAGGATGTGCCCAGTGCTTTGAAGGTCTGTGTTCCAGTAACTGGATTAATGGTCAGTCAAAGCCGCATAGAGTTGATGAGGGTCACGTCGGGTTGTGTCTGGTGCGTTTCATTCTCCATCCAAGAAAACGATATTCATCAAAGGGTTGGGGTTGTATAGTTTCAAAGAACAAAATATAAAAATAAAATAGTGTCACCTGGGGTGGTGGACACACAATACAGTACACAGATGGTGTGTTCTGGAATGGTACACCTGAAACCTATACAGTTACATTAACCAATGTCACCCCAATAAATTCCATAAAAAAGGAAATAAAATATTGCCCAGCAAAGCAAATCACTGATCTTCTTTCAGAATTACATGGAGATGACTCATATTTGGGGGAAGTTCGTATAGAATGTGCACATGTTTCTTCAGCCCTCCTGTTGATTTTGTATTTCCATGAAATGTTTTCCACTAATAACATATTTGCTCCTTCATCAAGGCTTTACTACGTTACTCGGCATGAAAACAAAAAGTCCTTTTCTTCCTCTGACAGTGTGGAAATAGAGAAACCCATCTCTCCACCGTCCGTTTCCCTTCTGTGTCCGCTGAGCATGTTTCTCAGCTGCTTGTATGTAAAATACGGGAAAACGCACTTGTAACCCTGGTACTTACGGTTGGTCATACTGGACATGTTCGCTACCTGTTTAGAAGTCATGGGGGGGACGTGTCTTTTTATATGATTTTTAGCCAAATTCAGATGTTCTGATACTACATTTCTGAGTACCTAGCCGACTGTAAATACAGCCTGTGGAGGTTCACACACCTTTTAGTGACTGTTCCTCAGCCATGCTCCTGGCCAGCTTTTGGCACAGTGTACATAGATTTGTCAATGTTTCAATGCTGTTGTTTTTCTAAATGCTGTTCTCTAAAAGCAACTTTTTTGAATGTTTTTTGCTTTCCATTGTTTGGGACTTTGTGTGTGGGTTTAAAAAAAAAAAAAAATTTGTTTCCTAAATACTTAACACCAGGAAAGATACTTTCAAATAAACTGGTGCTAATTGAAATAGGGGGGAAATGTCAGATTGGAGACCTACAACGTCCATGTTCACGCTGGTTAAACTAAGCTGCACTTTCCCGAGGGGAGAGCTGGCACCTCCCGGCAGCGGGCATCAGGAGGACCTCTCGCGTTTACAGTTTCTGTGGCCCGTGTAAGTGTAAAAATATAGAAATGGTGCTGTCCCTCCCCCTCAGGCAAGGATTTGCTACATTGGTCCTATGGAAGCATTTAAGTAGAAGTAAAGGTTTATAGTAAGAATCACGTTAGTAATAGTCTTCTGGTCTCCGGAGTTTCTTGTCTGTAATGCTTCATGTAACAATGAACCTGGTGTCGCCAGTCTAGTCTGATGTCCTTGTTGACCTGTACTCACTGCGTGTATGGTTCTAGCTCGGGCAGTGCCGAGCCAGGGCACAGGACTGTCACCAGACCAGCCTGACTTCTGCAGTGTCCACACACATGAATTTAAATGCACTTGTAACTGGTTAATTACCAGGAGGTCTGACTTCCACTTAATAAAAGTTTTTGTGTATTTGCTTCTATTTGGAGGCTGTTTATTTAAGTAAACGGTAACTAACTTCTACCCAAGAGAGCTCATTGAGGTTGGAGGGCTTGAGGTTTTACCTACAGTGGTAAAAATCATTTGCAACCAAATGGACATCTTCCCATGTCACTGTTCAAGGCCATCTTTAGAAACGCGTGGAAGGCTCCACATCTCCCTCCTAGAGTTCAGCCTGGGCGATCCCAGCTCAAACCCACTCCATGGCAATGTCTGCCCAGACACATGAGCTGTTCGCCCTGTGCTGCTGGTCCTGTTATCCCAGGCGTACAGGCCCAGCCTGGCAGAGAGAAGGCAAGCCAGCCTGGAGGCCATCCCCTAGGCCAAGGGGATGTCCACTAACACCTGAAATAGCCCCCTGCAAAAGCCAGGCATATGGTTATGTGCAATAAGGTAGCAGGCTTTGCGGAACAGACTTGGGCACACATCCGAGTTTTGCCTCTTGCAAGATAGGTAACTGGACAAGTAGTTTAACATTTACAAGTCTAGTCTTTTTTCTTTTTTTTTTTTTCCATTGCTTTTCAGAGAGTGGAAGAGAGACGGAGAGAGAGAGAGAGAGAGAAACACTGATGTGAGGAGAGACACATCAACTGGTTGCCTCCCACAGGAGCCCAGACCAGGGCCGGGGGTTGAGCCTACAACTGAGAGCTGTGCCCTTGACCAGAACCTAAACTAAGACCCCTCAGTCTGTTGGCCTGTGCTCTGGCCACTGAGCCAAACCCGCTAGGGCTAAGTCTGGTCTTTATAATGGGAATGATCATGAAAGACAGGAAAACTAGTTAGTCTGGCTTGGACAAAATACTTATCTAGTCTTCACCCCAGCAGCCTCAGCTGGGGTGGCGAGGCTGATCACTCAGCCTATTCCCTGGCTCGGAGACCTTCTGATGTTAGGGGCGATTGCAGGAATTATTGGAAATAACACAGCACCGGGCACAGAGAAGTATTCCCCAAATGGAAGCCAAAATACTCAAAATATTGGAACTCTCAGATGTCCAGGACAAGCGCCTTCAAAGAGCAAACTTTCCTCTCTTCAATGTCTGAAGATTCTGTCTAAAATAAGAATGTCCTGCCTCAGTAAACCACTTACACACCACACCTAAATGTTTTCTTGGTTACTCCTGGCCACCTTGATTTTATCAATTAGTAGACAGCACAGTGGGAACACTTTCATAGCTCAGCCTATTTGAGAACTAGAAGTTTATGCAGTGGGCACCCACGCCCAGCCCCTGCCCAGCCCCCAGCCATCCACCCTCTGTGACCCCCTTGTATTCAGCCCGGGGGACACGGAGCCCTTTGGCCTTTCCTGAGATGCAGTGGGATCGAGGACAAGATAACTTTGCTCCTATGTGCTAGGCAGGATGCTGGATGCTTTTGTGGGATCGTCTCATTCAGGTCCCGCCGCAGCTCTGCGAGCAAGTGGGGCCCAGGAGCAGGACCTCTACTGTCTCTGTGAGTCTCTTTCTGCTCACTCCGCCTCTGCTTCTCCAGCGCGTGGTGGAAAATGCAACAGAGGCCCAGGCTGCACTGGGCGCATGTGGTCAAGGGTGGGCTGGGATCTCGGCGCAGTTATTCCAAGCTCAGGAATCGCTGGCCGCTCCATCAACCGCTGGGGGGACAGTGGTGGTGTCGGGCCACGCGGGAGGGTCTCTCCTAAAAAGGTGTGTTTGGGAAGGAAGCGATAGGTGGGGGAAATAATTGGCATTCCTCCCCAGTACAGTCTGCAAAAGTAATTGAACTTACAATTAGAGATTATCCAATTTAAGTCTTTTATTTCATAGATGAGATTCATGACCCATGAATGTCACTTTACATTTATGACTGTTGTTCCATGCAAGTTTGCTTTCATAAGGTTTTATTATTTCCTTGTTTTCTGAAAGACAAGGTGGTTTATTTTCTCAAACGTAACCACATAAAACACAGAGAGCAGGACCACTGGAACAATACTACCTGAGTTCAAATCCCAGCTCCACCACTGACTAGATATGTGACATTGGGGAGGTTAAGTAACCCCTTTGTGTTTCAGTTTCGTGTTCCATAAAATGTGGATAACAGTAGGACCTGCCTCATTTGAGCATTGTGAATTCTAAATGAGTTAACATGGGTAAAGTGTCTAATACAGTGCCTGACACATACTAAAGGCCACAGAAGTATTATCTGAGTCATTGGCAGCAGCAGCATCTAAATAGCTGGAGACAAATGCGTTAGCCGTCTTGAAGCATTAGGGCAGGAGCCATTAGTTAAGTTTCAGTAAAGCTAAAAGTGTATATATTTCTAACAGATTATTTTCAAAATTTTCTAACTTAGAATCCTTCGGCATTATAAAAATACAGAAAAGTAGAAAGAAAATCACTGATAATTACATCACTCAAAAATAAGCACAGGTGGAGTAATGCATTTTTTTTTCAAACTATTTCCATGCATATTCATTTGCATAGTAGCTGTCACGCTGTATATATATAATTTAGCACATTGCTTTTAGCCACTTAACATCATAGCATAGGCGTTCTCCCGGGTCACTAAATGTTCCCGAATGCCTCCATCTTAGTGGCTGTTATACACGATTTCCTGAAATAGTCTCCTCTCTGAAAAACATAGGTTGTTTCCAATTTTAATCTCTTCTAAACTCTTGCTACAGGTTGCCGAATTACTGTCCAAATGATGTGACTCAATTTGCTCTCCTAACAACAAAGTGAACCAGTGTCTTGCTACCTGTGTTCACCTCAAGTGCGTATTATTTTTTAAAACTTCCCTAAATTGATGGGCATTCTTGGCTTGGTTTATATGCCCTGAACACTAGCTAATGATATTAAGCATTTTTCAACATCAACCATTGATAATTTCTACTTAGAATAAGTCTTCTCATGTCCTTTGCCTATTTACCTCTTGAGATATCAACCTGTCCTCATATATTAGTTGGAGTTCTTTATATTGTTAGGATTCAAGCTTCTGTCTCATTTGCCAGGATAGTTTTCCCAATCTATGTGCATTTTAAATTCAGTCATGAGACATTTTTGTGTGCAGATTTTTTAAATTGTTGTCATTAAATCTGTCAATGTTTTCCTTTAAAATCTCACGTCTTACACTCCTCACATTCAATCAGAAAACATTCCCTTATATTTTCTTTCGGCTTTTATTTACACTATTTTTTTTTTTACTACCTAGAACATTTTGGTATAGGAAAAGGGTGCGTGTATTTTTCCTTCCCAAATATCTAGCTAATTGTCCCCATTTCCTTGGTGATGAGCTCAGCCAGCCTTCCAGGTTGGCAGCGCCATTCGTTACTGAATTGGTACAGTCGTAGCATCTTCTGCAAGCTCCTTTGTTTCTGAGTAAACGCAGTCAACCCAAGTTATCTCCCCTCCTTCTGTGTTGGGCCCTTGGCCATGATCCGTCGTGGGGACGGTGAGGACAGCCTCTGGTCCCACCAAGTCCTGTGCTGTCTTCTTCCGAGAGCAACATCATTCCAGCTGATCTTTGGACTTTCCACCGCTATCATCCACTCTTTTTTTCTCTTTATAATTTTTCAATTAGAGTTGACATTCAATATTATACTAGTTGCAGGTGTACAGAGTAGTGATTAGACTTTTATATACTTTACAAAGTGTTCCCCTCAAAAGTCATGGAGCCGGAGCGTTACCTGAAATATAGCAGGCATTCGTTTCTAACTTAGTTCCAACGTTTTGGTGGTTTGTGCATATTTTCACTTCTCTCTTTTTTTGGTGGTGGTGGTGAGATGGCCTAAGATCTACTCTCTTACCAAATTTCAAGGAGACGGTAATACAGTGTTGCCTCCCCACGCCCCCTACTCGTGGGCCCCTGGTAACCACCACTCTACCCTCCACCTTCTGTTTCTATAGCTTACCTTTTTTTTTTTTTTTTTACATTCTACAAATAAGTGAGATCATACAGTATTTGTCCTTCTCTGTCTGTCTTACCTCACTTAGCACAATGCCCTCCAGGTCCGTCCATGCTGTCACAGCGGCAGGATTTCTTTCTTTCTCATGGCTGGGTAATGTCCCGTTGTGTATATATAGCAGGTCTTCACCCCTTCATCCCTCAACAGACACTCAGGTTGTTTCCACACCTTGGCTGTTGTGAATCATGCTGCTGGAACATGGGAGTGCAGCTATCTCTCCATGATGCTGATTTTATGTCCTTTGGAAATATGCTCAAAAATGGAATTGCTCCATCACATGGTAATTCTATTTTTAGTTTCTTAAAAAAAAAACACACACCATACTGTTTTTCATAGTGGCTGCACCAATTTACATTCCCACCAACAGTGCACAGAGTTCCTTTTCCCGTGTTATCCCTTGTCTTTTTTATAACAGCCATGCTAATATGTGTGAGGGGTTATCTCGTTGTGGGTTTGCGTTTCCCTAATGACTCATGATGTTGAGCACCCTTTCATACACCTGTTGGCCATTTGTATGTCTCCTTTGAAAAATGTCTATTCAGGTCCTTGGCCCATTTTAAAATCTGATGATCTGAGGGGTGTTTTTGTTTGTTTCTGGTGTGTGTGTGTGTTTAGGACTCTGTGATTTCTCACTTAGCAGATCTGTCAATGAGAACTAGACATTTTTCATTATATCCAAGGATCAAGGGCCAGAGAGCTTTGCCAGAGAAAAAGCTCTGCCCCAGGGCTGCACCCCAACCACCACTTTAGTACATGGTGACCCTGCTCAGATGGGTGTCAGGGTCTCAGGCACAGGGCAGAGGGGGGACCCTGAGAACAGACAGGTGGGTGCGATGCCCCAGACATCAGGACCATCTCCACTGTCACCGTCCCCGAGCAGAGCGTCCAGGCCCCGGGCAGGGCGTGCCCGGCTGTGTCGCTCCACTCACAGGCCCACGGCGGTGCCCCAGCGCCAGCCCACCCGCAGCCCTGCGATCGCGGTCAGTCTCCCCGGAAGCTGCGTTGCCTGGCAACCCGGCTAGCACTCGCTTCCATCAGGTTTCCAGGCACACAGCTGGAAAGTTAACCCAAGGTCTTTGGAGAAAGATGCTTTGTTAACCTTTCACTCACACATCCCCATTCCTGGACACTCTCAGCTCCCAAAAGCTTATCCGAAATCACCAATGAGTGGTCTCCGAGGCCCCCTAAGCTCAGTATGTGCAAGACCCATGTAATTCTTTGCTCTCCGCTGCCCCTCGTCCCCCATAAGATTCCTTATGTTCCCTTTTGGATGAACACAATCGACATGCACCCAAATCCTCCCCGCCATGAAATTCTTCCATGGCTTTCCATTCCAGATTCCTGAGCATGCCGGTCAGGGCTCCTCAGAATCTAGATGGTCTGTGCTCCTCCACATGTGCCTTACGCCTTAGACCCGGGCCATGGGTCACTCTCACAGACCATGGTCAGAAAGCAGTTAACACACTTTCTGTGAGTTCAACTTTCTTACCACACACCTTTACAATGAAGGCCTGGGGGCCCGAGGAGAGGAGAGGAGGCAGGGAGGCCACCGTCTGCACAGCACAGAACACAGGACCGTCTGACTGTCATCTTTGGCTTCTGAAGTTCCCTCGAGCCCGTCATCACAGAGCCTCGGGGCAGCAAGGATGAGATTACGAAGACCTGACAACTCAAAGGCACAGAGCACTGTGGACGGCAAGTGAAAGGAGCTGGGACAGCCCAGGGGCCGAAAGGGCGCCAGGCCTCTGCAGTGAATTTCAAGTATTCGGGGCTAAGAAAAGCACAGACAAGATGACCCAATGTACGCTTCCCCGTCCTTGTTCCTTTGGAAAATGAACAAAACAAACTCCTCAGTGTGAGGATAACTCTCTCTTCTCCCTTGCCCCACCTGGCCAGGAGCAGGCTGACATTCCAGCCAGTGAATCCCAGAATGGCTATTTTTTTAAAAATATGTTTTTATTGGTTTCAGAGAGAGGAAGGAGAGGGAGAGAGAGAAACATCAATGATGAGAGAGAATCATAGATCTGATCGGCTGCCTCCTGCACACCCCCTGCTGGGGACTGAGCCCGAAACCCGGGCATGTGCCCTGACCAGGAATCGAACCACGACCTCCTGGTTCATGGGTCGACGCTCAACCACCGAGCAACACCAGCCGGGCCCAGAATGGCTGTTAAACTCCTAGAGTGTTCATAGTACTCTCTCTCTGACACTGAGGCAAAGGGGAAAGGGGAAAAATGAAGTTGCTCCCATTGAAAAATAAAACTGAAAAAAAGTTAAGCAGTAAGATATGAAAGATTTCCAAGATACGTTGTCGAACAGCAACAATTTTAAAAAGCAAGATACAGACTGGGGCCTCTATAGTATGCTCCCGTTTGTATGAAAATGCACACAATGAATGAATGTATGAAAATGTGGAATATACACATCCCTACACAGGCATGTCTCTGCATGGACATTTCCTGAACAGTAAGAAAAAATCGTCGCTGGTGGTTCCTCTGAAGAGTACGCCTGGTATGTGGGACGATGCAGATCATGCATCTTCTTATATTGTTTGTTTACCGCGTGCATGTATTTCTTAAATGTTTTTAGATTGTAGACACAACAAATAAAGGTTAAGCAACACATGTCAAGAAATAACTGCATAGCACATCAACAGAAGAGAAAGTGACACTGACTGACGTCTGCGAGCCAGGCACACGCACGTGCCTGCTGCCTCCCAAGCTCTGCGCCCACGGGGGTGGGGGGGTGGGGGGGGGGGGGTGCGGTGTGGCTGTGCTGTTTTGGCCCCTGGAAACCAGCCTGCAGCCCCCCTTCTTCTGTTGGCCACCTCGGGCAAACCCACAGGGGCCCCTGGCTTGGAGGTTTTTCCTCGCCTATGGAATGCAGCCAAATTTGGACAGTTTCCCAGGAAGGATAAATAGTATGTTGGAGACTGAATTAAAACAACCAAGCTCCTTTTTAGCAAACCGGTGGGGCCAATCCGGGGCCTGCGGAGCTCTGCCTGAACTGCGTTCTGTTCCTTCGATTGCTTTTCCATCTTGAAAACTGTCAAACAAACACTCCCCTTCCAGCTTAGGATACGCTGGCTGCTTCAAGAACTGTTTTCCCCGTGTAGAAACCAAGCATGTGGAGCTTCCTTTAGTTGGGCTGATGGAAAAAAGATAAGTATTTTTGTCTGTTTTCATTGTTAGTAATATTAACAAACTTCTGTGATGTCTACAAATTACAGTTGCTGTAGATTTCTATCAAACCCTTATCCAATGCTGCCCTCCAGTGGACTATTCAGTGAAACCTGTTAAAAATAGATTTCAAGCCCTGGCGGGTGTGATTCTGTTGGGCATTGTCCATGCAGGGAAAGGTGGCTGGTTCAATTCCCGCTCAGGGCACATGCCCAGGGAGCCGGCAGGAGGCAGCGATCAATGTTTCTCTCTCCCTCCCTCTCCGTTCCTCTCTCTCTAAATATCAATTTAAAAATGTTTTAAAAAAATAGATTTCAAAGTTAAATATTCACCATCTAACAGTAATTTCAATTACCTCTGTCTTTCATGATATGTTGACATTGTCATAATTTCCTTACATTTTAAAAATATTTACCTTGCTGGGAAATGTTTATCTTAACACAAAAATACAGTCTATTTTCCAAGGCACACCTGAGTTGACCTCACAAATACCACCCCCTCCCCCTCAAAATGTTTAAATGCATGCTGTTTCATAAAAGTTAGTTCTAGAACTGTGTGGATATGCACAATCATTTAAAAATCATGTCAGCAGACTTATTCTGAGTTTTAGAATTGTTAAGGCAGAGCTTAAAAAAGTAACTTTTACAATGAAAGGGTATTTTAGCAAGAAAGCCGTGGGAACACCTGGGTTTGGCGTCCTTGCTCTGGACATATTGGCACCCTCTTGGAAACTTCTGCCTCACTGCCTGGAAGCCGTTCATCACTTCCTTTAACAGAACTTGGGACACACACACACACACACGCCCACATGCTGCCAAGCTCTCTAAGCTTTAAAAATTATTCTTTCCCAGCCAGGTCACATTTGTGTATACAGTATACTCTTTTCCCCCTTGAGGAGCCAGAATGCTTTGCCCAGACCTTCACAGAGCGATGCTTAACCCTATTACCTGCGGATGGGGGAGAGAAACAGCTGGGGCCAGCATCCTTTCAGCCCCTGGGGCGGAATCCCTGGGTCTGGTTCCTGCTGTACTTCCCCTGTCATCCATCACAGGGCTTTGACGTCTACCCATCCAAAGATGGTTAGAAAAATACATTTAAAATCTCAGAGAGCCTGCGGTTCTCACAGCAGTCCCTGCCCTTCTAAGCAGCGGTGCCTGGTGCCCTGCTGCCCCGAACAGCTCCGTGCAACGCCTGCCTGGTGCAGGGGACTGTCACAGGCATCCTGACCCAGAGGAGGCGGGGTGGGATGATGAGGTCACCCTGGCATTGAGTGGCCCTCTGGGTCCCTGTTGGGGGTGAGAACAGATGAGCTCAGCCAGTTCCCCAAGGTCACCTTGACAACCTCACACCCAGCTCAGCTGCCCTGGCTTCACACTCCCAATTCAGCTTCCCCCCCCCCCTCAGCCGGCCATCCCCTGTCCTCACCACGGTCGCTACTTAAAATGGCAAAAGCGTGAGAAAATACCACAATACAACCCTTCTGTTTGAAAAGCTTGATTTTCACCCAAGAGTTAACGTAGAAATAAGTTGGAGAGAATTAAAATTCCCTCCTCAATCCCAGCACCCACCCTCCCCAATTTGAACTCCCAGCTTCCCCTCTCGTGCCTGTTGTAGTCGCCTGTTATCAAACCCTCTCAGCTTACAGCCGTCACCCCTTCAGCTTCCCGGGCTTTTCTCTTTGATCCCAGCTCCGTGTGGCTCTCCCCCCAGAGAAGGCTCCTTCGCTGATATGTTTCTACCCCACTCTCAGGCTTTTCCAAGCACTTTATCTGTTCCTTCTCCTGCTCACTTTTCCTCGCTGAGAGAATCACATCCAGGGTGGAAATGCCGCATGTGAGCCAGCTTTAATTTTTTATACGCTTAACGTGTGTGATAAGACGGTGCAGGGGACCACACACAGCGCCCTGGTCCTCAGTCCAACCCTCCCAGATGCTCCTCAGTCCAGCCCTCTCGTCTCCTCAAGGACTTACTTTCCAGAGCCAAACTACTTCTAAATATTCCTCCTCATTTAAAATTCACCTTCCAAGTAAAAATCATAGCCTAGAGGGACGGTTCTGAAGCGTGGTCCCTGGGCCGTCAGTGCCAGCATCACCTGGGATTTGCTAGGGACGCAGATACCTGGGCCTCACCCCTGACGTACTGAGTCAGAAACCGGGCGCGGCCCAGCGATCTGCGCTCAGCAAGCCCCCTGGGTGGTCCGGATACACACTGACGTTTGAGCCTCAGTGATCTAGGGCTGATGCTCCCCCTTCCCCTCCACAGCGCCCCACACCCGTCCAAAGGCAGGATGGACAGCCCCCCGGGCCCCGGTGAGAAAGCTCTGTCGTAGGCAGCAGACGGCTGCCTCTGGCTCGCTCCTGACTCTATTTTTATTACTGCCTGGGAGGGAGGCACGGAGAACACACTGATCTCATTAGCAGGGCTGGGGAGCCGGACGGGGCAGAGACGCTGGGTGGTGACATCAGTACCCAAGGACCAGAGCGAAAGTCCAAATCTATCAGCATGAAACTTAATAGGGTATATTCATTAGGATCAGATTCAGCTTCCAATGACAGAAGACCCAAAATAGCTTTGGCTCGGTCAGAGAGAATAGATTTCTCATTCCCATAGATAACGTCCGGAAGTGTCAGGCCACAGTGTGGGCTCTGCTCCCCGGGAACTCCCAGGACCCCGGCGCCCCCTCCACCCCGTTCCTCAGGTGTGGCCTCCTCGAGTTGAAAATGATGACATTGTGTTTCTGCCAGTTCCTGCTGTCTTTTAAGGCTTCCTGATGCTGTTTCATCCTTTCGGCTTACATCCTACTGGCCAAAACTTAGCCTTATGGCCGCAGCTACAGTGGAAATTAAGAATTGTAGTCTTTATTTTTCTAGGCAGCTCGGCTAGATATTGCAATGAAGAAAGTGAGAACAAATATTGGGACACAGTGAGCCGTCCCTGCCGACCAGAGCAGAAACAAAGTCCCTTCTACAGGCTCCACGTGTCGGCAGAGAAGAGGAAGGTAGGGAGTGATGCCGTGCAAGTGACCCTCGTTCACTCCCTTCACAAGGACAGGCGACCCAAGCCATGCCAGCTGAAGTAAGAAGAGAAGGTGTGGCATATAAACCTGAAATCCCTACACGCAGGAATATCCCCAGTGATGTCATCAGGATTCGAGTCCTCTCCACGTCTCAGCTCCACAGACTTCATACTGGGTTTATTTCTGTGCTTTGGGGCAAGAGGTCGGTCCCCAGGTGCAGGCCCCTGTTTGGTGAGCCTACGGGTAGACCAGGGAGAAGTCCAAGTTCATTCTTCCGCACCCTCACCTTCTCACCTCCACTCATTTCTCAGATCAGCTTCCTCTAGCCAAGTGGTTCCCAGCACTGGCCGCTCACGGGAACCCCCTCAGGAGATCTTTGAATTCCTGATGCCCAGGCTTTTCTGCCTAAAGCTGATATTTTATTGGTCAGAACAGGACTCTGGCATTTAAAAAGCTTCCCCAGGCCAGTTCAGCTCAGTGGTTAGAGCATCAGCTGGTGGACTGAAGGGTCCAGGGTTCAAATCCGGCCAAGAGCACTTACCTCAGTTGCAGGCTCAATCCCCAGCCCTGGCTGGGGCACCTACAGGAGGCAACCAATCCATGTGTCTCTCACATTGATGTTTTTCTCTCTCCCTCCCGCTCTCTCTGAAAAGCAACGGGAAAAAATATCCTCGGGTGAAGATTAAAAAAATAAGCCCGGCCAGTGTGGCTCAGTGGTTGAGCATCGACCTAGGATCCAGGAGATCATGGTCCGATTCCCAGTCAGGGCACATGCCCGGGTTGCGGGTTGAATCCCCAGTAGGGGGCGTGCAGGAGGCAGCCGATCAATGACTCTCATCATTGATGTTTCTCTCTCCCTCTCCCTTCCTCTCTCTGAAGTCCATACAGATATATTTAATTAATAAATAAATAGCTTCCCCAGGTGATTCTCCTGACCATCCGGAGAGAAGAACCCAGATGGAGATACTGTGGGTGAGTAGAAGCTTGCCTCTCCAGTTTCCCTGGAGTCATCTCCCCAGGTGCTGTGTGTGGGTGGCAGGTGTCCCCCCCACCGGGTCCTGTTGCACTATGAGGCCCCCACCGTCCTGCTGGTCACCACCTGGACCTCCACGCCCGTGCTCCCTTCATCGGACTCAGCTCGTCTCTGCGGAGCCTGTGGGAGAGCTCCGCTTCACTGCCCTGTCTCCCAGGATCTCTATATCTGCATGTCAACGTTGACTTTGTTTTATGGAAGGACTGGGGTGATTTTAAAAGGAACATCAATAACAAAAAATAAAATCAAAGGTTTGGGCAGCCATCTGTTCAGACTATAACTGAAAGGTAAGACCAAGACGAACCAGGTCAACACTTAAAAGCTCCGTAGCAAGGATTAGCCGCTGAAAGAAGCAACGGGGGGCTGTCCATGCCGTCCCAGGAAACCGCAAAGCATGGATTCCTGGGAGCCCAGGACAGAGGTTGGACGTTCCAGGGACAGCTCCCACTTCACTCTGTTGTCTGGTGGCCCTGACCTCTTGTTGTTTACCTTGGTGACTTCTTCTTTTAATGAAAGTGAAATACAGTAAAACCTCAATGTAATGGACTAATTCGGGGGAAGGGGTGTCATTAAAGCCCAAAGTCCACTATATAATAAAATAAGTTTTCCTAATGCGTATGTTAAAAAATTGACAAATTAGTTAACTGTTTTTACTTATATAAACACGTTTGTGTAACTAAAATTCAGTATGTACTAAAAGTTTAGTTTCATAGAAAAGTTTTTTATATGTATGACAGTAATTTTAAATTTTTACTGAATAGGTCTAGTAAATGCATGCATTCACCTGTCACATGAGTAAACAAATCCGCATGGCAGGGGTGTGGCTTAGCAGGGGGGTGAGGGGGGACATCTGGCAGGGTTAAAACTGATGCAGAAAGTCACACCACTTGACGGCAGAGCCAATTAACTGTACAAGAAGTAGTGTGATTATGTGCCAGTCATTCCCTGAACATTGTTTAGGAGCGGAGACTCTTGGATTTAAATATGTAGACTATTGTAGATATGAAATATTAATGTTAGTGAAATTAATACAGTGTTTTTTTCCAACATAGCCTATTCACTAAAGTTTGTTAAAAATAACAGTGAACTAATAACAAAAAATTCTGTTAATTTACTTATAAGCAAATCTTGGTTAAAAGCATTTTAAAATTAACAGGGTGTTAATTTTCACATATGACATATGGACCGGAAATTTTATCGGTTAAACCCGAAGTCCATTAAATTGAGGTCCACGAAATCAAGGGTTTACTGTATTCAGAACAATGGCCACAATGCTCCAAATTTCACATGAAACTCAAATTACTACCTTTTACTGTGTTGGCAGATTTTCCAATTTCTCTACAAGACAGAGGCTCTTGAAAGGCCTTCTCTGAGAAGATCTGAGAAGACAGGGCTCCTCAAATCCTCACAAATGTTAAATCAAAGATCTACAGTTCTGTAACTACATGTGTGAGGTGCCCTGAGTCACCACAGTGAATCAGATGAGCCTTCGGGAGGTTTTTAATTTTTGAGGGAAATATGACAACACCATACAAATTACTACAAGTCAGTTTTTGCAACCTGACTACTTAATAATTTAAAGTTTTATAAGTACACATATGTGGGCTTTGGGCCCATGAATACATTTCTGAATTGACTGTAACCGTGAACCGAGAAAGTTTAAGACCCTTTGAAGTAGGTAAATGATCGACTGGAGCAAACCCGTCTTGGTGGAGAAGGGGAAGCAATAAACACGACAGCAAATGCATGAAGGAGAAAACCACAGGGCAGGGTGTGAATTCTTCACTAATTCGTTCAGTAACTTGGCCGAGTGCTGACTCTGTATCAGATGGAGATCTAGCGCCAGGGACCTGACAATAAACCAAAAGTCTCTGCTCTCATGGAGCTTGTGTTCCAGTGGGTAGGACGGACAACCACACGCAATACATACAAACAGCCAACGAAGAGCAGAGCTATACAGAGAAGTGAAGCGGGGGCTAAGAGAGGTGTGGCCCCCCCGCCGCAGTGAGTTGTCTATTTGGGGTTCCATGTGGAACACCCCCACCCATGAATGGACCTCAATGTTGGGAGTCCATCAGCTTTTGTTGCTTAACAAGCAAAGATTTTCAAAATATGTTCAATTAAACTTTTAAAATTCAGGTTAAAATATGTCATGTGCACAATATCCCACGCCCAAAACTGGACTGTGTGAGAAAACACAGAAGTCCACATATGAACATCCTAACAGAACAAATCCTGGATGTCGAAACTATCCATTAGGTTTTTTTCATTTATGGAAAGTCACATATTTTTCCTAATTCATCTGCAATAAACATTAAACAATAAAAAATAATGTGTGAAGACTCTGTATGGGCTAAAAGGCTAAATAATTCAGAGGTGCTATACATTTTTCCCTGGGAGAACAAAGATTTATAATCTTCTGAATTTGCTCTTGGGGAGTCAAGAAGGCAGCAAATTTGGAGCATGTAGGGTGTTCTTCTGGGGTAAGTCCGAGAGGCTTTCTATCTCCACTGCTGTGCAAACTGTCCGTCCTAGGGAGGCGATGCGCCACTCACCTGGGTGAGGGTGCCACCCGAGGTAAGACCGAGAGATGGGGGACATCAGCCTGCTCCCTGAGGCTGCAAGAGAATGGTGGAGCCCCTCTGGCTTTGGCCCAACCACCCAGCAGCAGAAAGGACAAATGAGCCCAGGGTCACTAGGAAGGGAAATGAGCAGGGGACAAAGGCAAGGTGGCCTGGAGATGCTGGGTATTAGAACAATAATCACTGTCATCATCATCACGCAGGGTTATGGAGTTTTAATAAAATTCCAGGAAATGTATCACTTGTGTTATTTCGGGATCTCATTCATTATATTTTGAACCAAGTCACTCATATTCTTGCTACATAGTATATTCTGTTATTTTCACATCTTGACATAGGCTGTGCTAGAGTCACAAGGAAGGTCACGTGAGGGAGGAAACTTGAAGGCTCAAGCAGGGAACGAGGCCAGGTAAAAAAGACAAGTCCTTGAAAGAACAGGCGGGAGCCCCGGGACAGCGCAGGGGCTGTATTAATAATAGATGTATAAAATGATGTCCTATTTCTGGATGGGAAAATTTTCTGGATGGGAAAGAATTCTTTTTCTCACTTGGGAGTTCTCCACTGAGCTCTAAATGAAGACTAAAGAAATAGGCTCCTAAAAGCGGGCAAGTGGGAAGGAGCAGGCACATGGCACGTCACCCTGGCTTTCCGCTCGCTCCGTGAGCGCTGCTTCCATCCTCCCCTCATCTTGAGGCACAGTTCTGAGATCAAAGAAACGTCTGCTCTCTGCCAGAATTGAGGGCCGGGAAGAAGAAATGTTAGGAAGTACCTTGGGCCCGGCCGGCGTGGCTCAGTGGTTTAGCGTCTACCTATGAACCGAGAGATCGAAGTTCGATTCCCGGTCAGGGCGCAGGCCCTGGTTTCGGGCTCGATCCCCAGCAGGGCGCGTGCAAGAGACAGCCGATTGATGACTCTCATCATTGATGTTTCTGTCCCTCTCTCCCCCCCTTCCTCTCTCTGAAATCAATAAAAACGAGGGAGGGAGGGAGGGAGGGAGGGAGGGAGGGAGGGAGGGAGGGAGGGAGGGAGGGAGGGAGGGAGGGAGGAGGGAGGATCTTGAATGGCTGTTTCTTAAGGTGAAGGCAAGAGAATGTCTCTGTAAAAACAGCTCGGAAGCTGCCCATGATTAAACATTAGTATTTCTGCGCAGAAAAAAATCACCACATGAAATGGGAAAAATAAAACAGAAAGAGCCTCAGGTCGGTTCAGGTTTTGTGAGCAGGCTGGAGAGCACCCATCTGCACCTGAGGCTCTAACCCTTCACAGTCAGACTCTCGTGGCCTCCCGGCGGCTCTACTCGTCTGCACGCCCTCCAGCAGCTCCAAACCAGTGCTCCTCCACATTTCAGGGTGCCTTCTTCCAGCTTTCATTTTCAGAGTTTAGCTGCAATTAAGGGATTTTAGTCATGGGGCTCTGTGATTAAAATTTTCACTCTATTTCTTCAGTAAAATATTAGTAATTTTTAAACAAAGCTTGTAAAACTAAACAGGTAAAACAGCAGTTTCTGGCTGGCTGACAGCCATTCCTTCTAGTTGTCCTCTATCTAGGCTCTAAACTAACAAGCTACTGTCTTTTCATTTGTTTTCTTCTGTTTGTTTTCTAGACAACATCCCGTTCACCCATCCCCCCTCCGAAATGACTCGAATCTCCCAGGATTGTGCAGGTACCTTAGCCAGGCCTGCCTTCTGCCTGATCCTCTGTCCTCACTTCTTTTAGGAGCTGCTCTGGTAGTTACCCCCTGCACGCACGCACACACACACACACACACACACACACACTCTCTGTTTCTGAACTGCAATAATGTGTTTTATGGATTTTTAAAATAACTTTATTTAAAAAATGAGCTACCTCTAAGGATATCAAATTTTGTCTTGTGCATATGACATGTCCTTAATCTTCCTTGGCCTGCAGCATTTCACCTTATACCCCATTCCTGTTTGTCCTGAGGTCCTATCAGCAGCGCTATCCTCAGTCTAAGGCTGCCCTGGCAGTGTTTCTGTCCCATGTTTGCCCCCTTGCCATCAATAACATTTGTCCCTCCAAATATTATTCTTTTACGTTTCACATGGATTCTTAAATTCAGTAAAAACTCATTCATGGAACACCATGTTCAGTCTGAAGTTGTAATGGCTAGTGTATTAATCTGGAATTTTCAGAGAAAAAGAACCAATAGAAGATTATATATAATTGATAAATATATAATTTATATATAATATATATTTAAATTTCTTATAAGATTTCTTATAAGACATTGGCTCACGTGATGTTGGAAGCTGAGAAGTCCCACAGTCTATCATCTGCAAGCTGGAGACCCAGGAGAGCAGAGAGTGTTGAAGGCCAATGTTCCAGCTCAACCCATCTTGAAGAGAGAGAGTTAAGCTTACCCAGCCTTTTTGTTCTACTGAGACCTTCAACAGATTAGATGAGGCTCACCCACACTGGGGACAGCCATCTGCTCTAATCAGTGTGCCAATCAAATGTTTGTCACAGACACACTCCAAATAATATTTAACTGGCTATCTGGGTATCCCGTGACCCAGTCAAGTTGACACATAAAATGAACCAGATACGTGGAAGGACACTGGCCTTGGAGCTAAGCAACCAGGCTGCTGGCCTTCCCTGTGTCTCCCAGCACCTCTATGAGCCTGGGCATCACAGAAGCCAGCTGCAATCTGCCAAGGAGGTGTGTGCAGGGCTTCCTCTCAATGCCTTTTCATGTTCAGCTGAATAACCATCTCTGACGTTGTCTACCCAACACGTGGGCATTGCCAGAGAGGGGCTCATCTGGGAAAGAGGTCTGTGCTCTTATGGACAAATCAAAGAAGTGTTACATAAGCAATCTGCATAGGCCTTGATTTCCTCAAGGACCAAATACCCATCAGTAGCCCATTTACATAGAAAATTATGTAGTGCTTAAGAACTCTAGCTCTTTTGTGGTCTCGTTGGCTGTGGAGTTGTCTAGCATGTCCCTCAACAGTTCCAACAACCCCTGTGCTGTGCCCACGCTTTATGATGATTTCTCTCAAGACAAAAGGCCCAGGAAGCAGTTCTTTCTAAAACCACTTCTGATGTTTTCTCCCTTAAAAGGAACCCTCTGTCCATACAAAAGGAATTCCCATAAGTGATGTCAGAGCCTAGGAAAGGTCAAAAGGCCACCATGCATGGGGGTAAGGGCAGCTTTCAGAGAAGTTTTAGAGCCCAAGCAGGGTGGAAAGGGTGTCCCCCGGGGGAGGGAGGCATCATGAAGGGCCGGGAGACTGGCTGGGTATCTGGATATCCCGTGACCCAGTCAAGTTGACACATAAAATGAACCATCACAACCAGACAGAGACCATGGAGGAGGTGTCCATGCTGAGGAGGCGGCAGAGAAGTGATGGGAGATTGGCTACACACAAGGAGACTGACCAAGTAAGTAGCTATATTAAGGATACTTGGAGCCAGCTTGAATCCTGTGGTGCTGTGACCTTATGGGTTTGATAAACGATGACAGATGATAGATAGATGATAGATAGATG